>NC_063162.1:147654152-148334114 GCF_023159225.1 Perognathus longimembris pacificus
ATTTTTTAGGCACCTAAAAGAATAATGATAAGCAGGACAACCCTGAATATTGCCTTTCTGGAGTTTCCCATAGGAGGCCTATGTTGAACAAGAAATATATAGGGTATGTGTTTGCTCCTGAGACATAGATATTCTTATGAACCTTTGCCCATACTTGTAAACTGTAATTTGGAAGGTTAAGTGGAACCCCAAAGTGTCTTTGTAGAAGGAAAACTACATTTAAAAAATTAGTCAATAGTTGGTTGCTAATGCAGTTGTCAATGATTAGGGGAAAATTCCTAAGACACAACAATGGAGACATTTTCCATCAAAATGACATGGAGAAATCAGGTGGGGAGTGCCACCATCATCCTTAGGGTTTCTAGAGAGAGTGATGATTGAACACCTGGCTCTATCATTCATGATCAACTGAAAGGAATCTCACTGAAAGTAAAGGCAACCAGAGAAGAAAAGGATAAGTTGTTGTTGAGTACTCTCTTCATTTCAGCACTCTCCTGAAGTTCTGCTGACAGCCTGATATAAAATTAGAGACTCGGAACGACCTCTTATTTGAGAAACATGAATCCTCTTACATAGTTGATAAAATCAGGCTCCTTTGGTAAAGCTGAGGCTCTGGGGGACCTCACTCTGTCTCTGTGTCTCTACCTCTGTGTCTCTGTCTCTGTCTCTCATCCATTTGGCCTTTAAAAGTTTCCTCCTCATGCATGTAGCCAGAACTCTAATGACAATAATGGACATGATGTCCTTGCACATAAACATTTGGCTACTCACAGCGTGAGGTGTCTTGTCAGCATCAGGAATAAAATAATGGTGTAAAGATTTACTGTCAGAGAGCTGGGCTCGTCTCAGCGGGATGGCAGCTCAAAGCAGATAGATGGCCTGGCATGCGAGGGTCACCTGTGTTTACCCTGACGGATGTGTGCGGTTTCCTTAGTCTGTATCATTACATTGAGTTGTGTGGTTTTTGTTGCACTTGGAATGCACCCGAGAATCTATCTTTGTATTGAGACAAGTATCCTAATGTCTTCGCTTCCGAGAAAGAAATGGGAAGATGCCCAGGAAAGTGTTTTGCAGCTAAGTAGAATGGTTTATAGACAAGAAGGATACAGAATAATTTTATTTTGTGTTATATGTATATGGGGTTCATAGGGAAGGAAAGATATGTAGATTTATATAATTTACAAAGAAACAATTGGTGAATTTTGTCTCCTATATTGATCAGGTTATATAAATTAATATTTATGTTGTGGCTTTAAATGGACCATTTTCTTGAATGGAATGATAGTGGTATGATGTTATACAAAATAATGGCTTTGGCTCATAGTAGATAGGACTTTAGGATCCTTTGGACTTGTCTGAGTGTCAATTCAAAGTCATTTTTTAGTTCTAAAGGGGCTTCGAGAGATTTCTTATGAACTTATATGAAAATCCAAATTGCATTTATGGTTATTATAAAAAATTCACTGTCATGGAAGATTTAAAAATTCTTTTCCATGCTATTTAAATTTGTGAAAAACCCACAATATTTGGGAGCATAGTATATTAAATTATATATTATGGTTTTAAATTTATATGACTTGTATTTACCAAACATATGTAAAGCATAAGCTCACAATATATCATAGGAATGTAACTTTAAATATTTCTTTTCAAAGATATGTTTATTTCAGTATCATTATAATGGCCTGAAATAATGCATTGTATTGTGATAGACAGCTCAGGTATTTTTAAAAGTCATCCTCCCCAATAATAATTCTTTCCATTCTACATTGAGTTTTGCTAGTTATAATCAATGCTTATGGACATGGGAAATAGTAGGTATTGAAAATGTATTATTAGTTGACTTTAATATATTAAATCCTTTAAAAGGTATTTATAGAAACTCAGATATGAATTTCTGGCTAATTATAATAGATTCCCTAGAAGACCAATATTTTGTGATTTGCACTTAAGTAAATAGAATTTAAAAATCTGGCTATGGTTTAATCATAATTTCCTTCCCTGTAATTTCTGAGTATCTCTACTGAAATAGGTAAAGAATGTGTAAGGATTTGTTTGGGTGGTTTTCATTGAAGCTTAGCAAGGTCAGGCTACTGTATTGGCTATTATCTGATATAATTCTTCAAAAGCAGATGGCAAACAGGCAGATTTAGAAAATTTGTAATTTAGCATAGTGCACTCAAGACAAACCACTGAGAAAACCACAAACCCATTAAACATCAAAACAACATTCAATCATTTGACCTGCTGTGCATGTCTCATCTGTTACGGTCTTTTGGCCAAAGGCCAACATTTATCTCTTACTGCATTTCTTTTCTGTTGGAGAAGAACTTCGTGTGCATTTCTTTTGCATTTTAGACTGTTTTGCCTGGCAAAGGCACTTAACAAAGCTGTCCCATCCAATTTATCTTTCAAGTCACTAAGTCATGAAAGCAAGAAATAACATGAGTAATCAAGTAGATTAAAAACTACAAAACTCGGAGCAGTACATTTGATTCTGTGAAGCTGTACACTGTTCAAAATGTCACTTATCCATGTCAAATTTAGAAAATAAAACAGAATTAGCTCAAATTTTGCTAAATGGTCACTTTTAGGCATCTAGGTAAGACACTCTTTTTCTCCATGCTGAATAATTCTGTTAGGGGTCATGGTGACTTGACATAGATGCCAGTGGAAGGCAAACAGAAGCAATTCTTTAAATATTGACAACATGCTTACCTATTAGATCTCGTTTTCTCTCTCATTTACGTTTTTCTCTTTTCCACTTTCGATCAGTACTGGTTGGGGTTTGGACCCAAGGATTTCTTCTTGCTAGGTGGGTGTTCTATCACTTGATCTGTATCTCTCAATAACATCAGATTTCTTCTATGAATGAATAGTTGGAATATGTCAAGTTGGCAAACTTGTTCCTTGATTTCGGACTTCAAAAAGCAAATTCAGATTTCCCATTCAATGCTCTTATCAGCCTCTCAAGTAAGGAACTCAGAAGACAGCTTTTTAAATTTACAAATAGGCAAGATGAAAGAACAAATGAACTAAAATTATCTTGAGAGTTTGGCATTCTGAGCTAATTTGTATTTTGTCGCTCGAACTAAATTTGACCATATTTTTGCATGTTCTGTGATTTCTGAAGAAAGCAAGTACAACTTTTGCATTAACGGAAGGGGGATGTTCAGATTAAAAGTGATAGGAGCTTTCTTTTATCCTGAAGTCCATGCCAAAAATGTTCTGTTTGTTTCTACGTGAACTATTTTAAGAGCCATTGAAGTAGTAGAAGGGTATGAGTACAGTGATCAGAAGGAGGAGATATTAAATATGATGTGAATATGGCACATTGACTGAAGTGGGAATACATATCCTGGAGAAGAAGATAAAGAGGAACATGGTGCAGACTGGAAAGAAATATGCAAACGTAACCTGCATGTGTCAAGTATGATTCATGAATGGTCTGGGAATGACATACACTCTGGAGTTCTATAGGCTCTGTAGTTGTACCCCATAGATGATGCTCTAATTGTTCACATAACTTTACAGCTGGGAAAACAAATGCCGGTGGGGACTGCAGCAGGGAGAGATATGATATAGGGGAAAGGGGATGGCCTTCCTCAGAGAACAGGAAGCTGATGAGGTACTTCAACTGGTGCCTGGAGCCCCAGGCTGCTGGGCAATAGACAGTGTTGCTGCAGGGAGTGGGGCTTGCAGCAGAAACCCATGTATGTGTGTATTTGCTCTCTTAATGACTGAACCCAGGGCCCATAGGCTACACCCCCAAACAACAAACCTCTCTATCATCTCTGTGGGTACTTGAGGTAGCCAGCTAGCTGCTGCCAGAAACTAAATACATTCTTCTCTGATCTTCATTTTTACATTGAAACCTGACTACATCTGTTTAGGGAGCGTTATGGAAGTATTCATTTTCTGATTCTCAGAGATCTAGGAAATGTTCATGGGGAGTATTGTGGCATGGTGCATAAAAGGTAGCAGCCATCTAGTCCAAATGATGCGAAAAGCTGCCATAGCAACATAGGCTTATCCCTGTTTTATAGAGACGTTCAATATAAATTGCCGAAAGACTCTGGATCGATAAGTAACTGAAACTCTGAAGGAACAATGAACGGAGTTTTTGTACTGTTCCAAGACCAATAGGATTTAGTGAGATATATAATTTTAGAGAAGTAACTCCCTCCTAGCTAAAGTTTATCTAAAATTAAAAATGAAGAGAGGTTGGAAGCCTGGCTCCATTGGTAGAGTGAAAGCATCAGGTACCAAGTTCAAGTTCCAGTCTTGGGCCTTAGATTTAAAAAAAGAAAAAAATAGGTAAAGAAATTAATATGTAAAATGTAAAAGGTAACTGACAAAAGGAATAGAATCTATTCTATTCAACACATTTCAATAACTTGGGAGACATGTGAGCTTATGAGGAGAAAACAAAGAAGATTGTTTTTCCTTACCAGTTCTTTTCAGGGTTTGCACATTGTACAAATATATTCAGCATCCTAAACAAAGCCTTTGGGTTCTGTACAAAATTTGGGATGAGAAAGTGTCTCTTTCCACAAGACTGGGCCACAGCCAGCTGGCCAGCTCCCATGCCAAAACATGAACAGGGCTGCCTGTTGGCGTGGGATTCCAGACCATCGTGCCCCTTCCGGGCCAGGGTGCAGCTCAGCTCCCTGTCAGTCACCCACCATTATTTACATTTACATGTGAGACAAAGGAAGCCTCGCACACTACTAAACTTCTTTAAAGGGAGGAAAAGGGACCAGTGTATATTCGTTTATGATGCAAATAAGAAAATGCATGAAGAATGTATCGCATGGTATCCCCTAATTTGATCATATGTAACTGTTAGGTGGCATGCGACTCATTTTTCATTATAATCTTTTACAAAACACCTTCACCAAGTATGCCATGAGGGTTGACCATCGCCAATGGTGGACAGCCCAGACAACCTCGCAGCAGCTTCCGGGAACACAGGACTCAGACAGCAAAGTCAGAAAGATTCAAATCCAAATTCTCACTTTGCGAGTCCTTAGCTGAATGAATTTGAGTACTCTGTATCATCTAGCCAAATTTCTGCATGTTTATCATAAAGAAAATTATAAATACCTGCTTCAAAATGTTCAGTAAAAGTTAAGAGGATGGAAATTAAAACTGGGGAAAAAAAGTAAAGAGTAGATAGTACATACATGCCTGCCTTGAGTAAATGCAGCTGTTATATTATAATTACTCTGTTTTTTGATATCTCTAATGTTTGGAGACATTTTCTCTCTTATTAATTCATTTCAGTTTCATTATAACTAGGTCTTGATCTCCATCATTGTAGCTGGGTGGGAATGGGGAAATGCTTAATCAAGGTATTTCCTCTCTCTCTCTCTCTCTCTCTCTCTCTCTCCCTCTATGTATGTGTGTGTGTGTGTGTGTGTGTGTGTGTGTGTCCCTCTCTTCTCTCTCGCGCGCGAGCTTTTTTTCTCACATCCTGAAGCTTGGTCTCAGGGCCTGGGCACTGTCTCTGACCTTCTTTTGCTCAAGATTAGCACTCTACCCTTTGACCCACAGCTCCACATCCAGCTTTTTCTGTATAGTTTTCTGGAGAAAAGCAGCTCTGCCCAGTCTGGCTTCGAACAACAATCCTCCAATCTCAGCCTTATCAGTAGCTAGAATTATAGTCCACCAGCGCTGGACTGGCCTGTTATTTCTTATTAACTGTTTCTCATAAAACTGAAAATCAGAATGGTAACTCGGCTTATCAATAGTCCCTAGACTCGAAGTAGTACTGTCCTGTCTCATGGCTTCTAAATTCCTTCCCCATCCTGCGATGCTAGGGCTAAGAAGGTGGCCTGACTGTGATTGAGCTTTGCGTTGCAGAGATAAGGTTGGGGAATGACGGGTCAGGAACGCTGGGGCAGCCCCAGGTTTGATGTTTAGAAGCAGAGATCCTGCTGCTCTGAGGTGTTTGCCGATCCTCACACTGCTGGGTTGGCATTCTTCTGAGGATGCTCAGCCGTTGGTTCCCTCACAATGGCTGTGGCTAGCCCAGGAAGGTTTCTACTGAACATCAGGACTTCCATCACCTTTCCCTCCCTTCTCCTTGTAGCTCAAATATCCAGACATCCTGAGCATAAACCTTAGCTACCTGCATACTCAGATGTTTCATTTTCCCTAGTTCGTTAACAAAACAACAACTAGGCTTATTAAAATATACTGTTGTTGAGAAAGGGTCTGTAGATGATGTAAGGAGGCCTTAACCTGGTGATCAGCACACCTCTGCAAGCGAAGTGTTGGAATTACAGTCATGTGCCACCGGATCTGACAAAAGTATGTTTTAATCCTTTTCTCTCACTCTTATCAGATGTAGGGTTCTAGAAATTGGGGCAAACATGCCATTATATAGTCAATGCTCCCATCATTCAGATCTAAGTTCCAGATTCCAACCCCCTTTTCCTATATGCTCAATGGCATGCTCTTACCCCGAAACCTTGGTAGCCACTGATTTATTTTTCCATCTCCTTTTTATCTTAACGTTTTCTGGAAGGTAATCTCAATATAATCATGTAGTTTAACCGTTTGGTTATTGTGTTTTATATTTAGTAAAATGAGTTTGAGATTCATAGTTGTATAGCAAATGTCAGCAGTTCAGAATAATGTCAGCAGTTTAGAATACATACTCTACACTAATTTATTTATGCACTATTTTTGTATCTTCTCACCCGGTCATGAGCTTTCCAAGTTTTGTGAAGTTCAAAAACAGCTACTCATAGTTCCCCAGTATAGATATTTATGTGGACATACATCTCTTATGAATGATGCTTTAAAAGCCTAGGAGTATTATTTTAGTATTAACTTTGTAAGAAAATCACAAACCATAGCTGTAACATTTTGCATTCCTACTAGAAGCATATGAAGTTTTGTTGCTGTGTATACTTATCAGTATTTGATTTTATACATCTATATATGATGTGTGTATGTACATGTACATATGCATGTATATACATGCAAGAACTTTTTTTAAAATTTTTATTGTTAAACTGATGTACAGAGAGGTTACAGTTTCATATGTTAGGCATTGGATACATTTCTTTTACTGTTTGTTACCTCCTCCCTCATTCCCCCTCCCCCTCCCCCTTTCCCCCCATGAGTTTTTCAGTTCATTTACACCAGTTTTGCAAGTATTGCTTTTGTAGTTGTTTGTCTTTTTTACCCTGTGTCTCTCGATTTTGGTATTCCCTTTCAGTTTCCTAGTTCTAATACTTTTGTTTCATTGTGACTTTATTTTTGTACTTGAACTCAGGGCCTTGAACTTTGACTTGAATTTTTCACTCAGGGCTGATTCCCTACCACTTGAACCACACACCTACTGTCCAGTTGTTTTGCTGGCTAATTGGATATAGAGTCCCTCAAACTTCTACCCAGGAACTAAGACAATTCAAAGAAGAAATATAGATCCAATCATACCAACACAGATCCAAACATTCAAATATGCAAGAAGCCAACGAGATAAGAAATATTCTAAAATTTGAGCTATACAACATGTTCATGAATCAGAGATCTAAATATGATTGCAATAAAAGTTCTTCTCCAGAGCATATTACAGATTTCATACCATCTCTAAAGGTATGTATTGTGTGTATATGTATACAAATATCTATAAATATGTATTTTTCTGGTGTATTCATTTATTTTGAGAATACACAATGGTCCAATTATTTCAACTTCATTAAGATGTGTTTTATATCTCAGAACATGTCTTTCTTGCTAAATTTTTCCTGTGTACCTGAATAAGTATATTTTTATTTTCCTAAATCTTATAGAACTATCAAATTTATAGAAGTAAGGAATATAGTAATACTTTGTTGAGAACACACTTTAAAAGATGCAATATAAATAATAAGTGTGAGAGTTCTTAATGTCTGTAGAACTTAGAAAAAAAAGTCAGCTGGGTGCTTGTAGCTCAAACCTGTAAGTCCTAGCTACTCCAGAGGCTGAGATTTGAAGACCATGGCTCAAACTCAGCCCAGGCAGGAAAGTCTGTGAGACTCTTATCTCCAGTTAATCACCAAAATCCAGAAGTGAAACTGTGGCTCATGTGGTAAAGTACCAGCCTTGAACACAAAAGCTCAGGGACAGCACTCAGGGTGAGTTCTAATCCAAGACATACACACAGACACACAGACACACAGACACAGACACAGACACACACACACACACACAAAATAACTAAACTGGAGGCAGATTGAAGTAGTGGTTAATGTGTCTTATCCACAGCCCTGATTCCTCAGTTGCATATGCCAGTCATTTGAAATAGATATTTTGTAGTTATTTTTTTAACCACAGAACAGGAAAGCTATTAAAATTTGTATTTCTTAATCCACTCTTGGAATACTTCCCTTTATGGTAGACAGTAGCTTAAGCAGAATTTAAAATGGAGAATTCCGGAGGAAGCACATTATTCAAATAAAACTCTGTCATATGTTAATTGTGGGAAACCAATTACATGCCAAAAACAAACTAATAAATTTGCATTTGCTGGAGTTTTCATTTTATATTTTTGAAAGGATCTATTCACATCTTATTCAGGAAATATGCTGTTAAATCTGTACATAGTTTCTGAACATTTTTCTTCTGGGTCAAATTAAAGATACCTTACAAACCCTCTCAGAAGCAGTATTGCATGGGTCATATTTCAAAAATGAAATTATTGGAAAGGTATGTAAAAGTCACGCCATCTTCCTCCATCCTACAAAAGGGTATTTGAATGTGGTTAAAGCGTTCAGGGCCCTATTGACACCTTTTCCTTTAAACTATTAGAATTGCATTTTCCAAAGCAACTTTGTAGTTTTTTTCTAATTTAAATGCTTTTTTGTATTCTTTTTCTTTTGGAAATTTTGAGGACAAAGAGCAGGGACACTGATTTTCCATTGGTCTTTCCTTTCAAGCCCTATGGATAGAACTAAAACTTTATAATCTTTAATTATGAGACTATATTTATGTTTTCTTCAAAGACAGCTGTGTAGTGGGTCTTCAAGTGGAACCTGTATCAGACCCTCTTTCTTCCCATTCAAATTTACTTTATATTTTTGAAGAGCCTATATATCAATTAAGACATGGGTAATATTAAACCAAGTTATATTTTTTCTGAGTAAATAGAACTTTCCAGCCTTCCCCCACCCCCTTAAATTACATATGTGCAGGACGCCCAGTAGTTACATGTTGCCTAAGTGATGATTTGAAACCTCATCCAGGACTCTGGAAAATCCTCCATATCTGATTATCACGTGAGGAAATGGTCCACTATGGAGGAAGGGCAATGTCAAACACAGGGTAAATTGGGCAATCGTGCCTGTAACTCATGTCAGCTTTTTCCATGGGCAATATTTCTGCATCGATGAGAGCCCTACAAAGGTATTCCTGGAAGAGAAACTCAGGAGACAGTGCAAAACTCTCCCATTCAATGTGTGAAGCCTATCAAGAGGTTCAGAAAGGAATCCTGCCCTACTTACAGGTGTTTAGAAACATCCCCAAGCTGGTAAACACATGGTTAGAAAGAACAGACCTGCACTGCTTTAAGACATCACAAAACACACAGCCATCTTGACAAGTGTGGCCTGCATTTTAACAAGCTTAAGAGAGAGAATCGCAAGGCGTCATGCAGGTTCTCACAAGTCTCAATGGCAGGAAATTCCAGATACCCGCTTTGGTCCCATCATTCCTAACCATACATGGATCCCAGGACTTATACAGTCCCACACACGACAGGGCAGAGAAACAGGCCTTTCCTGGTCACAGCTGTCTGGCGTGGCTGCAGAAGAGACCTTGATCTGCCCATACTGGAAGACCATACCACTCCAGTTCTAGGGAAAAAGCCTGAGGACATCAGAATTGCTTTTGCTTAGATATTTTCTGCTACTTCTACTCTCTCTGGCATGCTCTTCCTTTAAAATACCCTTCCCCATGCCCATGATATCTCTCTGTCTCTCTGTCTCTGTCTCTGTCTCTCTCTGTCTCTCTGTGTCTCTCTATCTCTGTCTGTCTATGTCTCTCTGTCTTTCCTTTCTCTTCCCCACCAATGCCACCTACATCTACACTTTCAGACACAATCTCATACAAAGAAAACCTTGTAAATATTAACTAACCTCCACTAATGCTTGGCTAACTCCTCAACCATAATGTGAGATTCTACTAGTTATGAGGAGAATGATTTCCATCAGGACTTAACAGTCTACACTTCCATCGTTCCATCTGTAAAGTTGTATTAGCCAACAAAGACCCTAAAACATTGTGACAAATAACTAAAATGATTCTGTTCAATCTTTAGGACAATTTTAATTCAGAAGAAAACTACCAGTCATACTTTAGCCACCTTCTATTTCTCCCTCCATGTCAGTAAACATATGTTTAATGTTCACGGGTGTGGTATTCTCCTAGCTCCCCTTGCATAATGCCCACACCAATCTTCCTCTTTCTCCTGGTGAAATACAGCACTCTGCATTGCTTATGGTCATGTTCTTTTCTGCAAGCTTTGTGGCTTTCCTCTTTATTTCTACACTCAGAAATTAGACTTCTGTCAATTCCAGGGGAGTCCTTTTTGCTATTACGGATTCTTCAAGATTCTGCATAATCATGTTGTCTGTGAAAAATGGCAGAATATCAAGATGGTGAGAATAATAGAAAATTTCCTAAAGCTATTTATCACCTTATCCACCTCTGCTGTATTTTTCACCAGAGAAAGAGTGAGAAGAATATAGATTCAAAGGGGTATGTGTGAGTGGGTGGTCGGTGAGGGCCAACTGAGGTGAGAGCACCTGTACATTGCTTATATCTATTCTTATTATTGCCTCCAAATGCATTGAAGTCCCTTATAAGAGCCAGAATTTTAGTACAGTTAAAATAAAAACAATATACTATAACATTGGAGACTTTTAAAATAAAGTCATTAAACAGTCACCTTATCTATATCACATTGCTTTCAAAATTATTTCTCATGTCTCTGGTTTTAACATCTAATACTGCAACCCCAAATCTGGGTGAACACCATTTGGGTTTGTATTTTAGTGTTGCTACACTGATAGGACCAATAGTTTTAATGGGCCTTTATTTTATTTTGTAATAGGAATGTATTAAGGTCATAAATGCGATTTTCAACATAAAACCATCATTATGTTTTTCATAAATGCTTTCTGCTCAGCAATTTTATTTCTTATCAAAATTCTTCCTGGTTGATTTATTTCCTATTTTTTATTTAATGCTATAAATTCTAAGGAGTGTTTTATTCTTGCATTAGTTCAGAATCAAAGATTGATGCATAATCTCTTTGATATTCAAATGACCCTCAGTGGTTTGGATACTTTGTTAGACTTCTATAATGTCTTTCATTGAAATCTTTCGGTTTGTCTTATTTCAAGTAATTTGTAATCCATCTATCTTATTCTCAAAACCACTTGTCTGTAAGGTTTTTCTCATTACCATGTTCATTTCTGTTTTAACTAACGTCCAATCATAATGTATCAAGCATAATGGCAAGTTTAGAATACATAAAGAATCATTTACACTCAATATATACTTCTGTTATATAAATAGTTACAGAAGAAATGTAAGGGGAAATGCCCTTTTCTTTAGGAAACAGATAAAAGCAATTTTATTTTTTAATTATTTATTTATTGTCAAAGTGATGTACAGAGGAGTTCCAGTTTCATGCATAAGACATACAAGTTATTTAAAAGCAATTTTCATATGGACTGCTCTTCAGTATTAATCTGTTTAGTATTGCAACCATACCAGACACTGTACATAAACCAAATGAGTATTCACTATAGCCTCATGGCCACAATATATATTTAAAGACCCTCCACAAAGCCTTCTTCCATAAGTCTGCACTTACACACCAATGAAAACACACCTCAGGTATATCCTTCACACCTTCTTTCTCCTTTAAGGTCCAACCTGGTATATCTTTTTCATCTTTTTTTTTTTTTTGCCAGTCCTGGGGCTAGAACTCAGGGCCTGAGCACTGTCCTTGGCTTCTTTTTGCTCAAAGCTAGCACTCTACCACTTGAGTCACAGTGACACTTCTGGCTGTTTTCTATATATGTGGTGCTGAGGAATCGAACTTAGGGCTTCATGTATATGAGGCAAGCATTCTTGCCACTAGGCCATATTCCCAGCCCTCTTTTTTATCTTTTAAAATAATGATTTCATGATTTCTTTCTCATTTGTAATCGAGCATTGTCTGTGTATGCATCCTTTCAGGTGGAGCAGAAGTTTCCTAATGCTTCCAGCTCTGGTGGGGGCAGCTCTATTACTGGATTCTGTGTCCAAGGCCACCATCTTCTTTACATATTCATGTAAAGAGAATTTCTAACCTTTCCTATCCACTTGCTTTATGACTGTTTCCAGTCACTTTCACACACTGGAAAAAAAATGATCAGGAAAATGTAGTATTTAGGGGCTGGGGATATAGCCTAGTGGCAAGAGTGCCTGCCTCGGATACACGAGGCCCTAGGTTCGATTCCCCAGCACCACATATACAAAAAACGGCCAGAAGCGGCGCTGTGGCTCAAGTGGCAGAGTGCTAGCCTTGAGCGGGAAGAAGCCAGGGACAGTGCTTAGGCCCTGAGTCCAAGGCCCAGGACTGGCCAAAAAAAAAAAAAAAAAGAAAATGTAGTATTTATCTCATGAAATGTAGGCCAAACTGGACAGGGAAGAAGAATGCCAATGACAATATTAAAGACTAATGAAAGGAAATATAGCAAAGGATATACATGGGACTGAACCACAAAAGCAAAATTTTTATCCATAGTAGATCTTTTCATCCAAGATTTCCTGACAAAACTGAACCTGATCTAGATTCTGGAGAAAGATCAGAATCTATACCTTTAGAGAAATAGAAAGTTCTTTTGACATGGAACAAAAGAAATTTGAGAAGGCACACAAATACTTTGAGGTCAGACTGGGCATAGTAGCTCGCTTCCTCAATTCTAGCTACTAAAGAGGAAGTTGAAGCCATCCTAGTCTACAAGGCAACACATCAATAAAAGGCTGGGCATGGTGGCATATTCCTTTCATCCCTAAATAGAAGATCCTGTCTCTGGAGCAGCCAAGTCAAAAAGAAGTTTGAGGGACAACAAAGTAACAGAGTGCCTGCCTAGCAAGCACATTATCCTGAGTTCAAACCCCAGTACTAACAATAAAAAACTTTGAAGTCCCCTTAGGATTTGTAAGTCTAAGATAAATTTATCAGAAAAAAAGTGGCACTTTTGGATACTGAGTCAAAGAATATTGACAGACATTGGAAAGTTAATTACATTATTTGGCTTTACATAGATCTGTGAAGAAGACCTTTCTCTCTCATTGGTTAGTTGGCATGATTTAATCATAGTACTCTGAAAAGAAGGTAAAAGAATTATGACATATCTTAATTCCTCAACAGATAATATTTTTCAAGTAACAGTAATATTGTACATGAAAACATAAGGTACAGAGGCCCATAATACCTATTGGTGAGTCTTAGTCATGCATTATCGTTTATTAATAGTCTGGGGCTTTTCCCAAGGATTTAATGATTTAATTATGTATAGGTCATTGAAAATTGGAAGGAATTTGCAAGAAGTCTGCATAGATTTTCCAGTAAAGAAAGGGAAAAGATAGTAATCTAAAACGTCTCTAGGATTCTGGAAGATGGTGGAAGATAGAATAATCAAAGACAAAGATAGCTTGGGATACTGAAAGAGCAGGTGGGTGCTAGGTTTACCATCATTGAAAGACTCACAGAGATTTAGGCTGAAAAAAGTACCTGGAAGTGAACTATTCCATTATTCATTTAAGAATGGGAGCAAAAAAAAACTAACAGGAAGAACTGGCTTGAATTTTAACTTTAAAAAGATAATAAGAAGGCAAGCCTCTAACAATTTTGAGACCAAATTCAGAAGCTGTAAAATAAATTTCAGACATTACAAATGACACTTAGATCAAAAACAGTCAAGAGAGTAATTTTGAGAAAGGGTAACTTTCATGGGTAATTTGTCGGTGGAAGGAAAAAGATCTATTCGGAGTGCACACAATGAAAATTCCTTACTTGTATGAGAGGTAACCAGAATTACATTACAGGATGATAAAGAGGAAGGAAGTGACATAAAATTAAAATTTATTGTAATTATAGGTTTGAGACATTTTAGATGTCAGGAAACGAGAGCAAATGATTGAATGAAAGTATGCCAAGTGTATTACTTAACCAGAAAACAGCAACTAAAGAGAAATAGCTCCATACCTAGTACCAACAAGCCCATAATATTCACAGTGCTTTAAACATTCACAGAACGCTCCGTTCTTTCCCTCCCTCCCCTCTCCATCATTTCCTGTTTCTCATGTTTTCTGTGCCAGTTTTGCCATAGTGCTTTTCTTCTACGCACTGAAAATAATTTCACCTTAATCTAAAGTCGTGTGTGTGTGCATGCGTGTGTGTGCATGTGTATGTACTTTTTCTGATTGAAAATTCCAAGCCTTTTCATAGATTGGAAAAGTGTCTCTTCTCTATGCCCAGAGAATTTGGCTATCTTTATATATTACTCATCAAACTACAGTTATTGATGTATCATGTGGGTGAGGGGGAAAATATTTACTCTTAGGTTCTGTAGCCAGGGTGATTTACACTGACGTGGACACATTATAAAGAGTCAATGATGAATTCATAGATTTGGGATGCAGAGATAAAGAGAATACGAAGAGAGAAGTGAAAAGCCCAAAGAGGGAGAGAGAGTGGAGTCTTACATACAATTCAAAGGAAGAGTGCTCACGTGTGGAAAAGACAGTAGACAAAGAAAAATGAGGGATGGGAACTGTAAATGAAGGAAGACTAGGAAGTGTATGAAAGATAGAGTTAAACATTTAATAAGATTAGTTATGCCAGTCTCAAGTCGTTTCAGAATATGAATTGGTCTATTTTTCTTCACATTACCGAACAGCAGATGTTGGCAAATGGAAACTTCCTTTACAGAAGGGAAATCCATACCTTGCTTAAGAGAAGAATATGAACGAGCAGAAATATCCTCCCTTGTTATCTATTTCTTAATTGCCTTCAGCTCAACATGTCCTTTTTAGCAACATTACACATTTTGAGGGGGCACATTTGGATCAGCTCACGTAAGCCAGCAGGATGTAGTTCTCCAAAGAGAATGGTCATGTCTGATTTCTCATCTGTCCTCTAAGACTGAAGAACATAGAACAGAGCAGGTACTGCATGGATGTGTGAGGAAAAGCAAAACTAAGAATAATTAATTTTTGCCCTTTCGAGAATGATTTCCAATATTTACTCGCTCTTCTTTTTCCCTGTCCTACTGGGAGCACATCTTCCCATTTGATCAGAAAGAATTCAGATATTTGATCACTTAAAATCAATTCACAGACAATACCAACATGCATTTACTTGTGGGCCACATAATAGTAACATAGCACATGCTAAAATGGCTGCCTGGACTTAAGACTTGGACCTCCATGGTGCCTTGCTGTGTGACCCCAAATTTAATCATGCTTCAAGTCTCAGTCAGGTTTATTCTGGTTTTAAGTGCTTGTGAGTCCTAAGTGCTGGCGACAAAAAATAATAGGTGGCATTTGGTTGAATAAGTGAGTCTGTTCCCCCATGCCTATTGTTTGGTTACTATGTAGATTAAGTAAGTTGATGAGTTGTCCACAGGACCCACAAAGAAGGATATATATAAACCATTCTTCACTGTGTATTATTCTCCACACAAAATTATTTTTATTATAACATTGGCCTTTACAAAGTTTATATGTAAATGAGCCATAAGAATGCCCATTGTTGAAAACAGAGTTCTTTAATGTGGCTGTGTTGTTGGAAGTGAGCTCAGTGCCTTTCCCATTCTGTGCAGGTGCTCTACCTCCCAGGTACACCCACAGCCCAAAGGATGTCTTTGATCATAGCTGTTCTTATGGATTTAGTCACTAAAAATGGTTAGCTTCCCATATCCAAAGCTGTGATTGTTTTTATAAATTACTGTAATTGCAGAACCCACCCCATTTTCTCTTTCCCTTGGATTCCAAGAAGTTCAGAGTGAAGTGAAGTGCTTCAAGCAATTCAGGTATATTATGTTGTCAGAATCCCACATAACATATGGACTCGAGATAAAATTTACTCTTGCTGTGATACACTCGGGAATATTATCTATATGTTTTTATAGTAGGCTGAAATGTTATTATGGAACTATTGTTCTTAAGTGAAAATATGTAGCAGTTAATAAATATTCCGTTTTAATTTAATTATTTAAAAATAAGTTTTAAAAACATCTATGACAAATCGAGTAGGAAGAAAAATAAAGTGGCCCTAGATGTTCTGATATTGAATATTTTTATGTTTGTCTATAAAAGATGCTTATGAGTGTTTATGCAGAAATAAATAGTATGGCCATTGTCTTAATTGTGATATTTATAATTTCAAATGCAATATTTTAAAGCACAACTAAGGAGTATTCACATGTAAAAAGAAAACAAATATAAAATAATTACTTTAATTTTTATTGTAGCTTAGAAAAACCCTGATTTACACTGTTGAACATTTACATATTTAATTTAGTAGTGAATAATTACACAGTATTCAATAGGACATATTAAGTTCAATTAGAATAATTTAGATTAGCAAGTCACAAATGGATGCTTTGTGTAATTTTTAAAGGTTTATGCATGTACAGAGAAACAAAACTTTGCATAAAGGGTTTATAAAATTATCTAATTAATTCAGACATTCTTTAAAAAAATACTACCACACTCTCAACATCCTTTACTCTTTTTAACTGTGTACAATTAATATAAAGTGTTTTAATATAGACTATTTCAATACTGAAAATTCAGTGGACATTTACAGTGAAGGGGTAAGATATTCATCATTCCAATTTATCCTCAGGATATAAATTGGATTCTTAGGAATTCTTTTCAGACACAACAGTTATGTCAACATGAGCATTTTCATTCATGAAATCTAGTTTCCAAGTATATCCTTCTTGTCCTCTTTCCTCCTCTCTCTCTCTCCTCTCCTTCTTTTCTCCTGTCACTTCACACCGCCTCCCCTCACATTCTCTCTGGATCATTTCCATTTTCCTTTCCCTCTTTCCTCCCTTCCTTTGTTTCCTTTTGTGCTGAATTTTAAATAGAAGTAATCCTATTTCCTGACTTAAACTCATGGGATCTTCTGATTTAAACCTTTATATTTATTTTAATGCCAACTTAATTCTAAAACATTTTACATAGTTATTATTTTTCCTTAAAAGAAAAGAAAGTTCTAGTCAAATCTATGAAACCTGTCCTTTAGTGGGTAGTATTGTGTTTATATATTTACTTTTGAAACAAAAATATAGTACTCCTGTTATATGTCAAAAACCATTCCAGTGAGCATTTGTTAGTATCAACTAATTTGTCATTATTTTTATGTGTGTCATGAGGAAAACAAATCAATATGGGATTTGCTGATTTTTCAAAGACAGCTACTTGTGAGGAATAAAATCAGGATTCAATCCCAGCCTGATTATTTGCTATAATCACACCCTAGGTATGCATAGGAAAATCAAACTAAAACATAACAAATAACACACAAAAAAAAACAACAACAAGAAAAAAAAAACCCTCAACATTGGAAACAGAACACAGTACTCCCCAAACACAAGCTTAACATTAAATCCTGTTCTTTGTTTGCTAAAATGTTGAATGTTGGCATCTTTTCTTCTTTACAATAATAGATAATGGGATGAAGGACATTTACACAATGGGAAAACTTTCTAGTCATGACTGAAGCCACTTAATGACTCTTAAGCGAGAGAGAGAGAGAGAGAGAGAGAGAGAGAGAGAGAGAGAGAGAGAGAGAGAGGCTTCTTTAACCTCAGTATTATTCCCTGTGCTCAGAAGTCAGGCTTTCACCTTCGCTATCCTTAGCCATGTGTGAAAAAGTATAAAGTATTCAAATCCTAAGTCTTATCACACACGTTACATGAATTAAACTCATGACTAAAATTCTGTGGAAGTGTGCTCTTGGGCTTAATACGTGAGTGCTTGCGTTCTGGTATGGAGTACCCAGGAGAGATTGTGGGTGCCACCTGCAGTAAAGCTCTATCCATGTGTCATCTTCATGGGCACTGATGGAGAGACAATGGCCATGGCACCCACACAATATTGTCACATATCTTTACTGTATTTATTACTCATTTTACAAGATAGAGAGATAGATAGATAGAGATAGATAGATAGATAGATAGATAGATAGATAGATAGATAGATAGGCTACCTAACAAGTCAGATGCCAGTGGCTCATGCCTTGTAATCCTAGCTACTTAGGAGTGTGAGATCTGAGGATTACAGTTCAATTAACCACCAGAAAACCAGAAGTAGAGCTGTGGCACAAAGTGGTAGAGTGCTAGCCTTGAGCTAAAAAGCTCAGGAATAGCACCCAATCCCCTAGTTCAAGTCCCACAACTGACAAAACAAAAACAAAACCCAACAAGTTCTAAGGCAGAGTTGATACAGATATGAGGCCTTCTACCAAAGTAGGTAAAGCGAGCATCAAGAATATTTGGTGGGGGGCTGGGAATATGGCTTAGTGGTAGACGGCTTGCCTAGCATGCATGAAGCCCTGGGTTCAATTCCCCAGCACCACATAAATAGAAAAAGCCAGAAGTGGCGCTGTGGCTTAAGACCTAGAGTGCTAGCCTTGAGCAAAAAGAAGCCAGGGACAGTGCTCAGGCCCTGAGTTCAAGCCCCAGGACTGGCAAAAAAAAACAACACCAAAAAAAGAATATTTGGTGGAAGTTTGACATTGGATCTTTAAGAAATGGGGCAACTAATTTTTAAATTCTCTGGAGATAGTGCATCCTCTATTGATACCAATGGTAATGGCGTTGTGGATAGTTTTGTAGCTGCATAGGACTCCAGCAATTACTCAATAGCTATTTGACAGAATTGAATTGTAGGACCTCATTGATTTTATTAACTACTGTTTTTGACACTTGAATCATATTCCAGATTGATAAGAGAAATCATCACTCTCCCTATTTTATATATGACAACGTAAAAGCTTCAAAAGATTACATGATTTGTGAAAAGTCAGATACCTATGCTAAATACTTTTCAAAAACTAAAGGCCTGTCATGCTCCCTGACCCTCACTCCAAATTTGGCTAATTTTCTTTTCATTTTCTACATCTAATTAGCCCACATAGTATTTTAGAGCTGAATAATTTTATGTCTTATATTTCCAGATGAAATCATTGAAGGCAGAAAGTAGAAAGACATACACATTGGGGATATAGTATTGCTATAACAATTATATAAAATCATTTTATTTTAAGTTTACAGAGCCACAGCCCATGAGAGAACAAGCCAATCCCAATGATGCTTTATAAAAAGAAAGAGTGAATGCCATCTTCACCCTTCATCTTCTAAATACATAATATCAAAATGTTAATGTTCGTAAGGACCTGGTTTCTCATTTGGAAGGATAATATATGGGCATAGCTGTATGTGTATAAATATATATACTGATTTAAAGGCATTTGCTCTCTTACAGGAAATTTCCACTGTAAGTGACCAACCCATTACTGAACATAAGCTTGCAACCATCAGGGTACATAACAGAGTAATATTTGAAGACCGCTCAGTAGATAAGCGATATGGTAGGATTTGTAGTAAGACTCGTGTCAACCAATTTTATCATTGCTTATGACCCAAGGGAAAGTTGCAACATGGTACTGAATTGCATGTTATTCTATAGATCTAATACTGACTACATGTTTTCTAGTTATTGAGGTGAGTCGCCTTTGTTTCTGAATTGTAAGCACGATACTATGAGACAAGAGGCAGGGAAGAGAACCAGGCTCCTTATTCAAGCAGTGAAAAATCACAGGAAAACACGCACAAGAGGGTTTGAACCTAGCTCTCTTGTGTTAGAGCTGCAAAAGTTTCAGTAATAGCAAAAACATGTATGCATATGTATGCTTATGGAGATGAACAAATGTACATATTAGTGTGTATGTTCACAGTGCATTACATATGTCTTTGGTAATACTTGTTGCATAGTCTTTTCTTAAAAGGGTCAGATAATTAGGTATGTGAATTGTGTACATGGATTGGCTATTTGAATAGATATTTGGGTTAAGAATTGGGAATCTCCCCTTAGACATTCTATTATGGTTTTACTGATCAGAAATCTTGAGACTCTCATAGGCTGAATATGCAAAATGATGATGAATCAAGCTCACATTAGAAATTATTCTACTGTGTGTCATACTAGACCCAGTATTGTGCTTCAAATGATTTGAATTACTTTAAATGGTCTAAAAAACAAACGTATGTGTAAATAATTTACTTAGCCATTATAGATATTGGGCTTTTTTATGTAAATTAACTGGGTCATTTATTCCACATAAACAGTTTAGTCATTGGATTAAAAATATCCTAATGGGTGAAAGGGTTTTCTTATGGGAGAAACATTACAGTTTATTTCATGCACCACAGGATGTGTCAGGTAAGATACACGTTTATAGCACACATATTTTATGCAAAATGTATGGAAAACATGGTCCTGCTGTTTAGTCCAAATGATTTCTTCCCAGTTCTTGAGTTCTCTGGCATCCTGTTAATAGCTATAGTCCTATAAATTGTTCCCTTTGCACTGGACTCAAGGAACTACTCTACACTCTTTTGTCCACAGTCTCATTCCCGCTACCTGGCTCTGCTTTGGACAGTGTGTCCCTTGCCTTGCTGAAAGTTTCTATCCAGGCCGTCAGGGGGATAGGAACACTGCTTCTTTAAGAAATCGAATCCAGGGGCTGGGGATATAGCCTAGTGGCAAGAGTGCCTGCCCCGGATACACGAGGCCCTAGGTTCGATTCCCCAGCATCACATATACAGAAAACGGCCAGAAGCGGCGCTGTGGCTCAAGTGGCAGAGTGCTAGCCTTGAGCGGGAAGAAGCCAGGGACAGTGCTCAGGCCCTGAGTCCAAGGCCCAGGACTGGCCAAAAAAAAAAAAAAAAAAAAAAGAAATCGAATCCAGCCTCATTCCCCGCTGAGGGAGGAGGTAACAAACAGTACATGAAATGTACCCAAGGTCTAAAGTATGATCTAACCTCTCTGTACATCATTTGACAATAAATAAAAAAGAAAATCGAATCCAGCACTTTCGAGCTGGTTCCAGTTTCAACTGTACTATACAACCTTACATTGGACCACTTTCTCCTTGATTTTGCTTCCCAGAAAGATATTGGCTAGCAGACTACTCAAATGTGTTTATATAAAAGCCATCTGAGGCTACACAGAAAAGTTTAGTGTATTTTTTCACCATGTTAATCCTATAATATGTATTTGTATAAGTAACAGATCTAGTATATTAGTTTACTTTTATTTAGTTAAAATTATTGGTTAGAAAACAACTAGCATTTGTTCTCTCAGAGAGGTACAGGATTTTTGAGAGATCAACATCATCAATTTTGTGTCATTAAATCCTAAAAGTTTCACTGAGAAAACTTGAGTCATTCAAGAGTTAGATATCTCTCTATCTCAATATGTTTCAAGCTCAGATTTCAGAGCTGTAGATTTCGCCAAAAGCAGTACTTAAGGGGTGAGGGATGTGATTCAATGAGATAAAACTTACCTGGCCTTGGTCAGGTCATAGGATGAATTGTGAGCACCTTGAAGAACAAAATAAGGAAACCGTCTTTAAAATCTGTTAGTATGGAACATTGCCCTATAAACTGCTTATAATCCAGTCTTAGTTTAGATTCTTATTTCATATGTAACCTAGACCAAAAATCACATGACTGTCATTAGTAATATAGGCAAAATTAATAGCATATAGCCAAACTAATATGCAAAACTATAGCAAAATGCATATGTAGTTCATAGGGACAGGATTAGGTTTCCCTGAGATACTAGGTGAGCAATGTCTTATTCGCATAAGCATGCAGAAAACAGTAGCTGCAATCGTCACCATGGATGACAAAGGGTCATTCCTCGTCATGTTTTATCTGTGAAGAGGGCAACAAAACCTCCATTTATCTGGTAGTTCTCTTGTAAATGGTACAAACAGATAAATTTATAAACCTATATATAAATTTATAAACCTGATATATTTAGTCTTTTTTTTCTGGTTAGCAAAGACAATTGTGGATTTTCTTATGATGACCAAGGTATTTGGTGATTCTTTTCTCAGATATCTAAAATTAAATGTAATGAAAATAGAAATTCTCATTAAAAATTTGAAGATTTAGAACATAATATGCAATAATTGATATGGAAATGGTTAGATAATAATGCAAAGCGGGGGGGGGGCAAAGAGGAAGATTTGAAATGAGCTTTGGCAAGAAGTGTTGTTTTTCAGGCAAAGCTAATGTAATGAATTGTGTTGTAATTGGTCAATGAGACTTTCAAGGGTATGAGCTATAAACAATTGCATGTATATATGTTTATAATGTGTGTGTGTGTGTGTGTGTGTGTGTGTGTGTGTGTGTGTCTGCCCAAGGGTTTTTATGTTGAATAGGGAACACACTTTTTCCATGCTAATCACCTAAGAATTGCATTTCATAGTGGAGAGGTTGTAGATACAAAAACTTCATTTCTGTGTTTAAAATTGTCTTAAGTCCAACAATTTGCTGAACCAGGGCAGGATGGGTTCCTAAGCTTTCTTTTGACTCCAGATGGAGAGAGAGTACTACGGTGTTGAGCAGGCCTTTGTGGATAAAGTGAATCATTTCTAACTTGGCACAAATTTGAAATAATGCCCAGTCATTGTCAACTTGAGCAGTATTTGCTTTAACAGTATTCATTCATCAGTAAGCTGATACACTTAAAACAGCAGTAGACTGAGGACCATTTCATAAGTTCTACTTTAGACTCTATAACAATTATCCTGTCTCCATACAATTGTAAACCAATCGGAAAATACTGCTTTGAGATGCCATAAAAATGCAGATGGAAGAGACGATAAATGAGAACCCTAATTACCCTAGGAAGGAAATCAAAACTCTTCATTAGTTAGCTATCATTCTTATTAGCTGATTAGAGCATGCATGTATAAAATTGTCTGGTAAGCAAATTATACTGTGCAAAACTAAGACATTTAGCTATTAAAACGTCGTGTTCATCTTTTGTGTATAAATTACATAGTGCTTCACAAAACTTAAAATAATTATATAGGACAGTATTTTTAAACACTTCTGCAATTATTCACATGGGACTCCTCTTATAATTAAAATTTAAGAAAAGTACACATGTAGTAAAATGTGTTTCTTTTCGTTTTTTATTTGTCTTCTACTGGACAGGTAAGCCTTAGTGGGCAAGCTATTTCATTTTGCTGATCTTAGTTTCTTCTCTGTAAATGGTGATCTAAGTTTCCTGTCTTATAAAAAGCAAATAAGCTAGGAATTAGGAAGCATGAAATCACCAGCATCATGTAAATACACACTTTGATGAGCACATCTTGTTATTCTAAGTATGTATTAATAAGCATGCCAATATTTATTGACCATAAGAACATCCAAAGATAGGAGTCATCTTCCAATTTAAAGAGAAAGAATGAGGGCTGGGAATATGGCCTAGTGACAAGAGTGCTTGCCTTCTACACATGAAGCTCTGGATTCGATTCCCCAGCACCACATATACAGAAAACGGCCAGAAGGGGCGCTGTGGCTCAGGTGGTAGAGTGCTAGCCTTGAGCTGGAAGAAGCCAGGGACAGTGCTTAGGCCCTGAGTCCAAGGCCCAGGACTGGCCAAAAAAAAGAGAGAGAGAGAGAAAGAATGAAGAAAATTGATGGGAAGATGGGGAAATACACTGGAATTTCCTCAGAGGAGTAAGTTTCCATCGCTCTAAAGAATATGATGCAGACATCCTTGAGGAAACTTTATCTCTTGCTGCCTTCAATTATATCCTTCACTCTCTTTTTTTAATCAGAAAATTTGAACTGTTCATTTTAAAGTCTAACTTGTCCTTTGTACTGACTGCCAGTGTGATGAAATATAACAAATTGAACAGTACTTCCTTTATTTTAACAATTTGATCAAAAAGCTGCAATCGTAAGGTATACTGGAGAATGAATTCAGTTTCTTTGGAGGACTCAAAAGGTAATTCACATTTTGAATTATTTTCTGGAGACTTTTATGGGCCTGAATAACTACAGTTATTCAGGCAGAAATACCGTATTGGGTTTTTTTTTTCATGTTTATTGAGAATCCATGTAGAATATCTCAAGCTACTATTAATCAAAGTATCAGGTTTCTAAAAATGACAGGATCCCTTATGGAGAAAATAGCGTTTAATTAGAATTTGATTGGCTAGACTACGTGCAAGACACTTTTGCAAACAGACACACAAAACGTAACGTTGGTAAGAGTTCTGTTTCATAGGATTCAAACCTACAAAAAAATATATATTTATCACAATTGATTTAAATAATGCTGGTCTCCCCACAAAGGAATTCAAATGTCAGCTTGTGACATGTCCATTGTAATTGTAAAAACTACAAATGTTGTTGTGCTAATTGTAATATCAAGAGTAGATGCCCCTCAATGGGATCAATAAGCCATCACTTCATTCTTCTATTCCCCAGTGACTGGCCAGGAACTGCATACTTCAGTTCAATGAGGGATAAGACGGCACTCTGCTCTTTGTGGACAACTGAGACTTCTACAATGCACTGTATTTATAAGCCTTTCATATACGTGAAGAAACCCATACTAGCAAATGTCTTGGTTTATGTGGTATCTTGAATCTGTTCTCGTGGAGGCAGTGTGGTAGCATTTGCTGGAAATTATTTAATTTTAACATACACTTCTGTGAAAACTAGTGAATGTTTTTATATGGTCATGGTCATGTTTCATGAAAGGGGCAATGTCATGATCTTCAAAAGGTTTCTTTGCTTTGCTTTTTCTGAGTCTATTTTTTGTGTTAAGAAAGGACGGAAGCCAGTGGTCCAGTTAGTTCTTCTGGTTGGAAGAAATAGTTCAGAACATAGAATGATTTTCAAGGAAATTTACAAACTATTAAACAGGAACACTTTACAAAATGAATGATGGGTCACCAGTTCCCCAGCCTGCAATTATGCTATGGATTAAGAAATGTACAATGCATTTAGTGTCCATTTTAATATGTCTCCAAATCTTCCCAAACTAATACACATAGAATCTGTGGTGCACATAGCCATGTATACTTGCACACTTACATGTTCTTTTTTTTTTAATGGGTAGGACATGCCTTCATAAGATAGAATAAAATTGAATCATAAAAGCTTTATGCTATAAACTCTAAGATTCATCACTGATGAATCTAGATTCATTTCAATCTCAGTCAATATCACAGCAGACCACCCCCCCCACCCCAAATCGGCAAATCGGTGCTCAAATTGAAAGCTGAATCTCCATGCTGGGTCCAGTATTTCTGATTTTGTCTGCTTGCTAAAACTATGCTTGTGATTGTGAAGTCAGTATTGTGTACTTTTGGAGCTACACACACACACACACACACACACACACACACACACACACACGACAACTTGGAGGCACCGCACACGTGAATTCCCAGCTGAGGCTGAAGGAGGCCTCACGCTGCCTTCTTGTTTCAGCTTCCATGAACAAGTGTCCTTGTGACCTGTAGAGGGCCAGGCTTGCATTTCTGTGAGGTTTGCTGGTGATTTGTTGTTGTGTTCTTTTTGTACTGTTTTTTTATATCTTAATATTTACATGTAAATTGTAACCACTAAAACCGAATTTCTCCACTTTGTCAATATTTCTACCGCACTCAGTTTCTTTAAGACATTCAAGAAACCCTTGTCTATCCTACAGAATTGAGACAAGTGAAGGAGGAAGGGATGAGAATATCAGAGGAGTGGCATTGATCGAGATGCCTTGTATTCACAAGCTGCGTTGTTAAATTAAGTAGTTGTGTCCTCCTATGTACAACTCTATGACTTAAAGATAATTTTTAAAAGAAGAAAGATTAATTAAACCCTATGTGGCTATCCACAGGGGCAAAAATAATAGTGAGGGATGATCATTTTAAAGATGATAATTTGCATTTTTTTCTCCAGGAAATATCTTTTTAAAAAAGAAGAAGTTTCCACTTTAAGCAAATGTAGGAGAGGATGATTCATATATAATACACACTATTTCTTTCCTTAATGTAAGTAAGCACGCCAGAGTCTGTTCGTTGAATTCTACCCATCCTGCCTGCCGCCCAAACACTCCTTTCTCTCTCCTTTCCTCTATCATCTTAAATTCTTGTGTCATGCATTGGTATAGTTGACACGAATAAAACTTTAATGTCTAAACTCCACAGCATTTAGAGATATAAGAAATGAACACATTAATTTTTGATACTTACATCGGAAGGGGAAGCATGGGAATTCAATTCCGATGACTTGATTGGATTCAAACCAGTGACCCAGAAGTTGCAGATGCTAAACCTATTGCTATTCTACTGAGATAGCTACTGTTGTCGGGGGAATCCTTCTAGAACTGCTGACTGCTGAAAATACCTAAAACCAGATATGACAGCCCAACTAGCAAAGAAGCAATGTGGTTTTTCAGATTCCTGGAGATAATGGGCACATGTAAGTTTTTCATCTCTACTTACTGTCATCTGTGCAGTCTTATATTCCCTGTTGTCTTGTAGAAATACTTCCTGTCAGTTTATGCTTTCATATGGTAAACATTTACATAGAGCCTTGTCACAGTTGCTAGCATTTAAAATGGAGTTCGAAAGAACAAGTTCATTTTGTATTTGAATTGACATTTTCCATACATAAAAACCTTCCCCATGTATGCCAAGAAAGGCCAGATTCTTCAAAGCTGGTCTCTCCTCATGCTTGCTAACAGTTCTCCTTTGGAAAGTGGCCTAGAGTTTCTCCAGTGCTTGCTAATTCTGGATGCTTTCAGAACATGCAATTCGGTACACAATTAGCAAGCTGGAAAAGTGTGTAATTGCATGTCCAATTGTAACCTATTGTCAAGAGGAAAAATCAAAAGGATGAAAATGACCGTTTTTACTACGATGGAACAAGAATTAAAATGTATCTGAAAGATTGAGTCGTCGAAGAATAAACCCAAGTTCAAATATTTAGTGGTTACACTTCAGACATTTCACCTTGTCACCGAAAACATTACTTTCCTATTCAAAACTGGGGTTCATAATGCTTTCATTGCAAAGTTGCCATGGGGAACTAAAATAAGCTTGAAAGCAACCAATACAATAAAGGTCATATTATAACTACCCAGAAAGTGATGACCATTGACTTTTATTGTGTAATAATCCCTACTTTGGCCATCATTTTGGTAGATTATTATTTGAAAATAATTCTGAAACATTACAGTAACTTATAGCATACAAGTTTTAAGTCCCAATTTGTTCTGAGCAGCAGGGTTAAATCTTGCGATGACCAGATTCATTCATCCCAGGCCCTGGGTCATTCCTTTGTCCAGATATCCATACTCCCTCCTGTCAGTCAATGGCTGTAGCAATTGTCATAGCAACTGTTATTGTATTGCTGGGCATCTGTGCAAATAATCTTTCCTTAGTAATCTAACACTAGTTCAATGCTACATCATTCGACACTTCATATTACCTCACGAGCATTGTGTTATGTCACACAGACATCAGCTGTGTAAGAAGATAGGTTGAGCTAAACCATATTCACAGAAATCTCATTATACTATTGCTTACTTCGGTGAACTTACTAATTAAGCCTTATGAGGAATATGTGCTTATAAAATAAAATAGTATGCATGGTGCTCAACACTATCCTGAGATTTAGTCAGTCATCTACCAGGTGTGTTAGAATACACCCTTAACGGACAAGAGGGGTGAGGGAGAGACTGTCTTAACAATCCTAGTAGTCACCCTGCCATGAAGCTAACCAAATGTCATCCTCTCTTTTTCTTCCACTTAATTGGCCATCATGTGGTAGAACTGCCTTGAAAAAAAAAATCCTTTAGGTTTATCAATATTTCCTATCCTGAATTCCTGCGTGCTGTCAAAGAGCACTGGACTTAAAATACAGAAAGCAAATTTTAATCTTTTTGGCTTCATTATTCACTCATTGTGTGCTTCTAAAATGATCGTTTCATGTCTTTGAAATAATCACTTTTAGCTATTAAGCAGACACAAGAGCTAATCAGTAGGTCATGAATGAGTTCAATAATCTGAAGGAGATGTGGGTGGTTTTTATAAAAATTAATTTTACCTACTTCTTTGTTTATATGGTACAGAGGAATTGAACCCAGAAATGTTAGTGAAAGTTT
Organism: Perognathus longimembris pacificus; assembly: GCF_023159225.1. Taxonomy (NCBI): domain Eukaryota; kingdom Metazoa; phylum Chordata; class Mammalia; order Rodentia; family Heteromyidae; genus Perognathus; species Perognathus longimembris. The sequence goes on from NC_063162.1 coordinate 147,682,425, forward strand.
TACCTCCAATGAATCACCAAAAAGCCAGAAGTTGAGCTTTGGTTCAAGTGGTAGAGTGCCATCTCTGAGCAAAAAAACTAAAGGATAGTGCCAGGCCCATGCCATGAGTTCCAGCCCCAGGACGAGCATACACACAAGTGTGTGTGTGTGTGTGTGTGTGTGTGTGTGTGTGTGTGTGTGTGTGTCATTAGCTGTGTGATCCTGGAGAAAAGAAGAGTAGCCACTCTTTCAAAACTCATCCCATGTTCCTCTGCAGCTCTACAAGCTCTACAAGCAGGAAGCTAGGAATCTGCACAGATAAATCCAAGTCCACAGGGGATTTCCTGTAGCACAGGGCCAAGCTGAGCTGCCATCCATTTAACAGTGACAGGCATTGCTAGTCCTATGAAGAAACTAACTGTACACGTGTACAAAACCTATACAGATGAAGCAGAGGAGTTATTTAAGTTCTTATTTTATACCTAAATAGCCTGAAGTTAAGGCACTGAAAATTTAACCACCATCACAACAAAAAAAAAGAATGATCAAATGAGGACTTTTTAAAAAGTGATTTTAATCACCATCTTCTTTTTAATGGAAAAGAAAAAAACATAATATGCTTATCTGAGGGCACAAAAGTCATTCTTTAGCTAGGCTACTCTACAAAGCCTGTCACTCTGCTGGTAGACTCCACTGTATTCTACTACGATGGTACTCAAAATACTGAGCATTCAGGTTGATTATTGCTATTTAATTATTAAAACTGTCATGTGTATTAGAGTAGGCCAGTGCTAAATAGTGCAAATATTTGGACTAGCATCTGTTAAATCATGACAAAAGCAGACTAACATGTCTGGTGGTAATTTTAAGAAACTTTTATTTTCTGTCTTCCAAGCTTATTTTCTTGATTTAATGAGTAAGTGAGAATTATTTACAATTTCGGATTTTATTTATTTGTTTACTTGTTATCTTTAAGTAGTTGTACAAAGGAGTTGCCATTTAACAAAGAAATTTATGGATGCACTGTATCTTGATCAATGTCATCCCTTTCAACATTCTCACCCATTCTTAATTTTCCTCCCTATTCTTAATTTTGTAGGCTATCCATTGGGTTCTTGATTGCATTCTCCCTCTCTTGTCTTCTTTGTTTGTCTACTCTGTTCCCCTTGAGCCCACCCCATCCCTTTCAAGTATGACTTCCTGGTGTTTATTTTGTTGAAATCTGACTTTGCCTTTATAAGGAATTACACTATTCGAGTTCTCCCTTGAATCTACCATATTTCAGTTAATGCATTTGCATACCACCCAGTGTGTTTGCTTATAAATTTATAAGCTAAATCTAAATTCCACATAAAAGGGAGGACATGCATCCTTTGTCTCTCTGGACCTTAACATAATTTTTCCCAGGTCTTTCTATGTCTTTACAAATGATACAGAATCATTCTTTCTAATGCCTGAGTAAAATTCCATTGAGTTTATATACCACATTTTCTTGATTCATTCATCCACTGAGGGGCATCTAGGCTGATTCCATACCTTGGTTATGGTGAATAGAGCTACAGTAAACATGGTTTTGCTGGTGGTATAGAACATACATCAAAAAGAATTCTACTATTTCATGCTCTTGAATTTAACACTCTGTAATTTTTTAAATTTTCTATTTGTAGAGTTGTGTTTGAAGTATAATTAGCAGCATTGCATATATTTTTACTATCACCCGTAAGGAATGCATTGCCTTCTGATATAGAGAAACCTTTAGGATTTGATGTAAACCCTCCCCAAATATCATTTCCATGAACTTTACAGCCTGAGAAAAGATAGTCCTTTGAATCCCTTCAATCAATAAGCAATATACCGAGCTTCAGTGGAGAAAGTGTAGCATATACTTGTGATCCATCTAGAAAAGGAACGAATTTGGTGAATTTTGTGGGAAAACAAGAGAAATAATAAAGTAGGGTGACAGAGTTGGGTGAATCTGTTGAAGAAGACATATTTTGTATTACCTCTGAAATTTTGACAATGTGCCAGTTATGTTGCACTCTCTTTGAAACCTGCAAAGGCAAAGTTTTCATTATTGTGAGAAAAAAACAGAAATTCTAATTGATATCAGATCATTTTTCTTGAAAGCAAATCTTACAGAGAAGCACAGGAATCAGTACCAGTTTATTCTTATGTCTGTGTAGTTAGATACCTCTGAAGTTCTGTTTAAAAATAGAGCAACACACTTCAAGAAAAAGGAAAGCATGTTATTTTATTGAAATGGTAGAAAATTGTTTAGGAACTATTCTTTGATTGTGGTATTCTAAGTCAAAGATAGTAAGACGCTCTCTTGAATAGGAGAGATTCTCATTCTGTAATCTAATAAGGCTTTCATGGCCAAAGAGAGATAATAAGCCTCAGAGAGATGAGTCAAATGAGTAGAAGGCTGATTTATTACATCATACACTTATCAATTAATTCATCAATGTTTGTCCTGGTCTTAGGGCTTGACCTTAGGCCTTAGGCACTGTCCCTGAGCTTTTTATGCTGAAGGCATACCACTTGAGCCACATTTTCACTTCTTACTTTTTACTGCTTAATTGGAGATAAAGATGTCATGGACTTTCTCGTCCTGGCTGTTTTTAAACTGAGTAGCTAGGATTACAGGTATGAGCCATCAGCACCTGGTTATTTATTTTCTTTTTACTTATCACAAATTGAGATGTAAACAGCCAGGCATGTCTGATGTATGTTAGTGAATAGCACTGATGTAAATTTAATGTAAAACTCCAGTTATCTGGGAACACATTTAAGCAGAATCTCTCTTTTCTGAATCATTATTCATAGGATCTCAACATTCACATTTGTCTTTTTCTGAAAAATTAATTTTCATGGCATCTATATTAATTTTCATATGCTTGATATTTTTAGCATGCTAAGAATCAAGTGTATGCAGTACCCCGCATTGAAAATTTAAGACAAATTTGTTTCCATCCAAATAATGTATTCATTGACAAGAGCAAGCATAGCTGCTTCGATCTTATATGCATATTGAGTTTCTATTTTCATTTCAAAGAAATACACAAGGGATCTCTATAAACAGATCTTTTTTTTCTCACAAAGCAAGTTATCCCTCCAATAAATTCAGAACTCATTATAGTTAGAGAATAGGAAGAGAAGTCAGCTTCATATCTATGCTTGTGGAATCTTCTAGCCCTATTGTGGACTACCATTTACTCACTGAATAGGTGCATCAATAATACCATTATTCTCAGCTGTACTGACAAATCAATATCCTAAGCTAAAAGAAACCATGTGTACTCAACTTGATAAAAACCAAAGTAAAAGACATTGTTAGAAGGACTTTCCATGAAGGATGGTTAAAGAGTAATCCCATGGTTGAGTGATTCCTATTGGGTAATATGTACAATGAATGTAGATATCAAACCATGCAGAATACTTTTGGAGATAATTCTATCAACCTGTGATAGGCTCCTCCCTCACTCCCTCACTAATTACTCCCTCCCAAAGGCCTCAATGCTTAATAACATTCCATTGTGGATTACATTTTAACATATGTCTGGACAAAGGAAGTTCACAGTCAGTTTATTCTTCTAGAATTTGATTCCATTGATCTTTCATTTTCTCCCCAGCTCTGTTCAGTTCGTGTGTGTGTGTGTGTGTGTGTGTGTGTGTATTAAATTCATTTCAGCAATGCTTTCATCCTGTCTCAAAATATGTAAATGTTGGTATTTGTGATTGCACTCATGGTCTTAGCGTGCCATGTAACACATTACCACAAAAGCTATTTTGTCTTTGAGATAGAATCTCACTAATTTTATTCAAGCTGGCCTTGAACTCTCAGTTCTTCCTCATTGCCTTTATCTTGCAAAGCACTGGGATTACAGGTTTGAGACATCCCACTTTACTTCATTTCAAATATTTTAAGTGAGAGACTTTTATGGGCCATCCACCTACGTGGTGTCAATTGTTAAAATTAGCATATTTTAGGGTTGACTTTGTACAAATTAATTGGTACAAATGTTTCAGCCCTGAAGAGAAGGAATGAAACCTCAAGCAGTAAACACATTTTACACATTGCAATCATGTAGATAATATTTTTCCATTGACACACATGGTCAGTTTTTAAGTATGCTGTTTTTTGCTCATTGTGGAAATTGCTTAATTATGCCACCAGTCTCCAGTGAGCTGCATACATTATAAGCTTAGCCTTATTGCCTTTTCCCAGAAATTGTATATATATATTTTTTTCCCAAAAATACATTTATTTTTAACAGTGAACAGATAATCTTTACACAATCAAATGTTCCAGAAACAAGCCAGAATTTAGATTCCAGGTTGTGTGAGTTGCATATCAGTAATTACATGCAGGAGACAAAACATTCTGCTTCACTACAAGCATTCAATTCTCTAAACCTGATTCTTACTTCTACCATCATTTTATTCCATTCTGGGATTCTGGCATTCAAGAAAATCCCTAAAATTCCAAATTTCCAAACTGAAAGGCATGATTGTTGGGCTTGGGCTGGGGTTTATAGACAATCCGATCATTAATCATTTGTTCCCGACTTTTGGGGTCACTGTTGAGCCAGTGGCTCCTTCTCCATCACTGCTTCCCACAACATCCACATCTTCCTTCTGTTTCTTACGGGCCTCCAGATCCTTTCGGATGCTCTCGAACTCTTCAGTGTCATCAAACTTCAGCTCCAGACGCGTTGGCTTCAGCTGCAGCATATTGAGATCAACACCAAGAGCCAGACCCAGTGAACTCCGCTCCTTCCAAGCCTGAGCTCTTTCCCTGAACCTCAGCTCCCACCTTGCATCTATTCAGAAAGTGTTTATTACTTTTTAGAAGTGGTGTAGAAGGAAGGGAATTAATAGAAAGTATGATGGAGGACTGAGTCAAGTAAGGGTATCATCAATTATGTTTACTTGCTGCCTCTCTGATACCTGAGATGAACAATTCTTAAGAAGTAACAGCTTATGTTGCCTCAGGATTTCAGAACTTTCCAGGCTGTGGTCTCTTACCCCATCACTATGGCCCACAGGTGGCACAGAATTTCACAATGAACATACCTGACAGAGGATGCCTGTCCACCCATGGAGATGAGGGAGGAAAGCAGGAGGGAGAGGCTGGCCTCCCAATATCCTCTTTAGGAGCCTGAAAGGCCTAACTTCCTCCCACTAAGCTCTGCCGCCTACAGGCATTTCCACCAGCCAATAGCACCACAGGTTGGGTTCCCATAAACCTTCAACACATGGGCCCTTGGATACACTGAACATCCAGACAATAAGAATAATGCCCCATAGCATACTATGAAAATTTTAAATTAGAACTTTTGAAATCATGAAGATGTAATTATCCCAGTTAACACTGATATGGTGATGAGCCAGTTGTCATGTTTAGGTCATAAAAAAAAGTTGTTGGAAAAGGTAATTTAATATTTAGAATCCATGCCCTATTCCCATTTTCTCCTTAGACTTTTGTAGGTGGCACCCACCAAAATGCAGCCTGGATGATACTGTCTTTGTGAAACTGTTGAAGAAACAACTTGTGGAATACAAGGCTGGCTAGGATGTCAGGTTACATTTAAAAAAACAAAAACCTAACAAGAAACCTATTTTTTGTGTGTCTATTATGACAATCCTTATCTTGAAATCTTCCAATGTCTGTATCTAAAATATGACTAAGTCCCATGCAAACTTCAGGGCTCTAAAGTGGGAAAGAAATATCTCCCAGAAGCTTAGCTTTTGGTGACTTCCTTCAAAAATGGACTTCCTTTCACAGAGGGGTAGCTGGATGCTTTGGAAAGTTAATGGTTAATGGTGTACTAATGCCCACTTCCACCTATGACCACTCTATGTGACCACCACAGATCCTTTCCAATGCTGACTCTCCCCACAGGGCAACTGTGGCTCTCACGCCATCTCCATATCTCAGCAAAGTCACTTCTCCTTTCATATTTTGTTCATCATAGTCTTTGAAATGGTCAGGCTTTCCTTTATAGGCTTGAAATGTCTTGCTTCCTTTGAAATACTATTAGTTCCATCCATGGTCAGTCAGTGGGACCACCTCTCAACAAAATGAAATTTTAGGGAACACATTTATCTATATTCTCAAAATAAGAAGGTATCTTTGGAAGTTAACTCTTGAGGTTCAACCAGGAAGTGTAGCTTGGCCCCGATAATCAAGAGTGTCAGAAGAAGGGTAACATAACACTTTCTTTGCTATTTTATACTGGGAACTGGTAACACCGAGTGACATTTTTAATTATGTATGCACCTACAGCTATGATTTATGGCACCCGTTTGTATCTGTTATGTGAGTGATAGGTTTGTAAGCCCAAAATAAAGCTAGTGTACTCACACCTGAGGCCTGAAAAAGTGGCAGCTCTGTAAAACTGGGAAAAACCCAAAATCTATAAGTATACCAGAGAAATAAACACAGCCTGTCTCCTTACCTGAGACCATAGTTTCTACCTTGTGCTATTTAATCTGAACACCTGTGCTCCGTTCACAGAAGCACAGAGGGGTAATGCCTGCATGCCGGGAGGGCCTGTGTGGGTGGTGGCATTCAATGACGCAGTGGCAGGAGGCCTTCAAGAAACGCAGGCTCAGGACACTGTTTAGTGTCTAGGCAAGTCAACAGAATCCAGAAGGTAAGCCCTAGTTAGCAACTTTGTTCCTATGGAGATGCATGGTTGATGAGTCTCTTTGGTAAAAATCACTCTTGTTGAAGGTTAAATCCTTTTGAACAATAATTTTAAAATAATTACAATAATTTAGTACATGTAAGGGAGCTTCTGAGCTTGAGATATTAGAGTGTTATTTCTACAAATTATATTACTGGCTATTAAAATGGCAACTTTGTCCTCTCCGGCCCCTACTGAAGGCAATAAGCAAAGCGCTCCTTTTTCTCCATTGCCTTGGTTGATTTATACATGTTGAGATCCAAATTAGGTTTCAGAAGAAGAAAGGTTTGAAATTGTATGGAAATCAAGTGCAATGTTTAAGTGGTTTTGGAAGGATTCTTTCCTATGAATTTAAAGGTAAAGTCAACCACAGTGGCATATGTCCTTCATCTGAGAACTGTAATTGTGAAAAATAAGGTTGCATTCTGTGAATTGAACATCTATTCTCAGTATCCTTGAATCAGGGCTGCAGAGACTCGTAATCCAATTTCCTCTGTGTTTAGGAGACAAGGATTCCGGCCTCACAGTGCAACTAAGGTTTGGGGCTCAGCCTAGCTGTGTGGGTGAATATTCATGCACTGTACTCTACCAATGGCCAAAATCAAGACAGTCATTTCATGTGTCCAGTTCCATTCTGATACTCATATTTGCAAACATAAAGGAAAGAGCTCATATATACAGGAGTGATCAGGGTGTATGCCTCGATTCAGAAATACAGGCAAGAACTCCCGCAAGAAAAAGCCAGTAATCTCAGAAACTCAGCCATGTCCTGTCTAACTAATCTGTTGCTTAGAAATAAATAAGTTCATGAGTGGAATTGTTGAAGTGTCATTTAGCGAGATACCACAATGGTACATGCACAAAAGACAGTGCAGAGGTAGTATATGTGTCTAAATTTGTACAGCAGTATCTCTGTAAGACCTATCCTAGAATGGGGATGTGACTATTTATGGGGTCAGGGCACTGAACCATATATAGTTTACTTGTTTGTTCATTGGTTGGTTGGTTTTAATGTGCCACTACTGGGGCTTGAAATCAGGTCCTTATGCTCTTCCTTGCCCGTTTAGCTCAAGGCTGACATTCTTCCACCACTTGAGCCACGTAAGTGGAACTACTCTACCAATAAATTGAACTACTCTACCAGTCTGACCCCATGAATATCAGAGACACACATTGAAAAGCATATGAAGGATCTCATTCTTCCTCTGTTGATAGAAATTTGACTAAGGGTAGAATTAGCTACCAGAACTACGTCTTTCCCCGTAACCAAGAGCTTTACCCAGTAAGAAAGCTCACTTTTTTCTCTTCATGTAGTTTAGCCATGGTATCAGAAGCAGCAGCATATTATTATTACTATTACTATTATTTTGGTGATATTTGGGGTTGAATTCAGGGCTTTATGCTTGCTTGGATTCTTCTGTTAGCACTCGACTACTTAAGCCATTCTTCTACCCTTGCTTTTTGTTGGTTATTTTGGCTATCTGGTTTTGAACTGAAAGCTTCTAGGTCTCTGCAAGGATTACAGGTAGAAGCCCCCAGTGCCTGGCTTCTTATTATTTTTACATCACTGATTTAAACAGAAGGAACAGTCTGGAACAGGTTACAACAAAGCAATGATTTTACAGTGGTCCCCTGAAGCATTATCCAGAAGCATACTGTTCTTTCTGCTAAAGCACATGTGGTCTTATTCCTCTCCTTTTCTTATTTGATTGGTTTGTTTTATGTATCAGTCAAATGTTGCAGCTCATAGTTTACAGAGATGCTGGCTATGAACATGTGTAAGCTCTAGGAATCAGTTCCTTGTAGATTTTCAGCATTGTCACAAGACAACATCATGTTTCAAGATAAGTATCTCGTAGTCTGGAACCCTTAGTTATCTCTGGTCTTAGCATGGGGAACCATTAGCCAAGTTAGGAGCTCTTCCACAGAACCCTTACAGAGTAGTGTGCACAGACATGTCAGGTGCTCAGCTGCATTATTCATTAATCTTTCACTTAAGCTAGATCCTCCTCATGGCTCTAGTACTAAGGAGGACACAGAGGTGGCAAACAGATGCTCTGTTCTATAAGAATTTGTCTTCTAGCACTTCTGGGCATTTATCCAAAAGATTGCAGATCAGGATATAATAAAGGCACCTGTATATCCATATCCATTGTAGCACTACTCAATACAGCCAACTTATGGAAACAGATCAGATGCCTTATAATGGGCAAGTGGATGTATAGATACAGATATATAGATATGTGAATTTTACTCATTCCTAAGGAAGAATAATATTGTGTCATTTGCAAGGAAGTAGATGGATTTGAAAAAATTATACTGGGTGAAGTAAGTCAGGACCAGAGAGATAAAGGACATGTGTTCCCTCATTTGTGGAGTTTAGATCTAAAATCTAAACATACATTAAAACAAATGCATGATCATATGCATATATGTGTGCATGATTATACAGATAGATAGATAGATAGATATACAGACAGACAGACAGACAGATAGATAGATAGATAGATAGATAGATAGATAGATAGATAGATAGATAGATATGCCCAGTACCAATAGATCATACCTATAAACCTAAGGATAATGGTTCAAACCATGCCCAGACAGTAAAGTCCATGAGACTCTTGTCTTGGATAAACTACTGAACAAAAGATGGAAATGGAGCTGTGGTTCAAATGGTAGAGCACTAACCTTGAGTACAAAATGTCTGCGCCCAAGCCCAGAGTTCAAGCTGCAGCACCTGTGCACACACAGACACACACAGTAGATAGATATGTGTGTATACACACATGTGCATAAATGTACACGTAAGGGCAAAAAGTAGCAATGAGTAAAATAATCTTAATGCTAGAAAGGAAGACAAGAACAATTTTGAAGTATTTTAATTGCAGTGAAGAACATTGCTTTGTTTTCCTGCTAAGTTAAGGAGAGTTGGAAGACTGGAACGTGTGGTATCCAGCATTGGCCCTAAAATTGTAGAAATACTTATAATCTCCTGTGTCACCTCTGTGCCTACTTAATTTCTTTTTAAAGAAAATAAAATATCACCCCCTGCCTCTAGAATTCTGATCATCTGTTGTTTTTTGACTGGTTTAATTTTAGGTGTCATAAACAACCTAACATCTGCAGCACATCTGGGCTGAATGTGACTGTAAACAATATGATCTTTTTTTAATATCACACCTTTCTTGATGTTTGGTGTCTGCCACTCCATTTCTGTTGCCTAATTCAAACATCTCTACCTTAACTTCATAAGTCCATGTTTTAGATAGACTTACTGGGATATGTTTTCCATCTTATTTATTTCCTGTCAGTCCAGTTTCCTTTATGCAAACTAAAAATATACACATCCCTGGATGCTGAATTCTCTAAGCTGACCTGTATCCCTCACTTCAAAATCATTGTCAGAGATGAAATGCCCTTGATGGCTAGGACTGTGTTTCTGGCTTTTCTGACACACTTCATGTGGTGATCAACACTAAATCTTGTTTTTGAAAAAAAATCACAAACTTTCAGGATCTTAAACATGACACTAGCAATGCAAGAAGAACACAAAACAAAGGCAGACATTCACAAAAGGAAACAATATAAAATGCCAAAAGAATTAACAGAAGACAAGGACGCATTATAAACTCACATCAAACAGGGCTTTGAACATTAAAGCAAATGAAAGAGAAGGGAAGAAATCTATATGGAAGGCAGACAGTTGCTGCTTCCTGACAGCTGCAGTTATTAATTAGTGCTCCATCATTTGCTCTAAATGGGCGATCAATACTTTTGCTTTTCTGGCAGGCTCTTTGCTTTGTAGCTTGCCTCTTAATGGGGAATGATTCAGCTCATCTTCATCTTTGTCATTCTGTTCATCACCCCTAGCCCACCAGGGCCCCTAAGCTGTGCTAACTATACGCAGAGTTGAGAATTTGTCTCCAGATTTGAGTTCTCTGCTGCATTACTAACTCACCAGCAATCTGTTGTTCATATTATTGCGATCTATTCTGGTTTTCAGGGCATAAGGTGCTTGACCAGCTGGCTTTGTGTTGCCTTCAGAGTATGACAGGTTCCTCTTTGATATGATACTAGACCATTTTCTCAAGCATATCTTCTCTTTTCCCTCTCCCTCTACACAACCTTTTTCTCAGAAAAGATTCTTATGAGCCTCTGTTCTAGCATCACACTGATGCTGATTCTGTTCACCGCATCCTCTAGGGCATGGTTGGGGCCTTCACCACTCAGACATCTGTTTCCTACTCTCACAGAGTAAACTGTGGCACAATAGATGGTAAACGACAAAAATGATCCACTTGCATATGATAAATTAAACAGGTCTCTAGACATTCACACAGTGAGACCAAAGAAGGATATTCTTAGGAGAGGATCACAAGGGCTCAATAACTATGTGCATATGATCATATAAAATGATGCTTATCAAAATGAACTCCAAGAAATGGAAAGAAGAGGTTTTCATTTTACTTTTTGTGGGTGTTTTTTTTCTGTTTGTCCCTCTTTGTCACTGTTTTTTTATTTCTGTATCTCTTTATTTACATGTAAGTTTATCTGATTTGGTGAGGGGCAGGGGAAGCACAGAAATGGTCAGGCAAAGGGAAAATTTAATGCAGCAATGGTACTAGACACTGTTGAAAATGAACTATACAACTTGTGGGGGATGGTTGTTGGGAGGGAAAAATTGGGAGAAAATGAGGAAAGAAGTGACACATTCCAAAAGAAATGTACTCATTACTTCACTTATGTAACTGTAACACCTCTGTACATCACCTATACAATGAAAACTTTTTAAAAGAAAAGAAAAAAGATATAGCTGTTGGGATGCATGGAAAAAAATTCATGGAAGTATGTTTGTAAGAAGCTACCTAGCCAGGCACCAGTGGCTCATGCCTGTAATCCCAGTTACCCAGGAGGCTAATATCTGAGGATCATGGTTCAAAATTAGCCTGACCAGGAAAGTTTATCTTCAATTAACCATCAGAAAACTGGAAGTGGTGCTGTGGCTCAGTGGTAGAGCACTAGCCTTGAACTGAAAATCTCAGGGGCAGCTCCTAGGCCCAGAGTTCAAGCTCCATGAGAGACAAAAAATAAAAGTTATCTAAATGTTAAAATTCATTCAAATAGTGTTTCTTGAATAAAGAGTATGGCATAAACCATAAGCAACTTTTACCCACTATTATTATTTAATAATATATATACACACTTCTTCCTTGATCTGCAATCATATTTATTCCTCCCTCTCTTCTATCAAACTGCTCAAACATACCTCATTGCAGATATCATTATACTGGCTTTAACAATAATCCTGCACCCGAATGCTTTACTAGATTTTTGAGAATCACTATTGCTAGAATGCATTCATTCATTTCTTATACTTCTACCTATCAATAACTGGAAGCTGTTAGACAAAGTACTTGCTTTTGAGTAGATTGACCTTTAAAATACCTTGTTGCACTCAAAAGAATTTGTTTCTAACATTAAGATAGAACTTCAGACTGGAAATCATTTTTAAGACTGATACCATTAATCATTTCACATATAAACCTTCATTGAGATGGGATGTGTTTGCAGTAAAATGGGATGTGTTTAGGGTGAGCTAAACTACTTATAAATATTGTGATAAGAATGCACTATTTGGCTGGGGATATGGCCTAGTGGCAAGAGCGCTTGCCTCTTATACATGAAGCCCTCGGTTCGATTCCCCAGCACCACATATACAGAAAATGGCCAGAAGTGGCACTGTGGCTCAAGTGGCAGAATGCTAGCCTTGAGCAAAAGGAAGCCAGGGACAGTGCTCAGGCCCTGAGTCCAAGGCCCAGGACTGGCAAAAAAAAAAATAATAATAATAAATAAATAAATAAATAAATAAATAAATAAATAAATAAAAAGAATGCACTATTTACTTATTTTTGAGGTCCCTATGGAAAATGGAAAGTCATGGCCATAAGAAATTAGGATCAAATAGTATTATTTATGACTAGTAACTTTACAGATAGGAAAACCTAATAAAAAAACTGTTATCTCTAGAGATATATGCAATTATGAAAAATTAATTCATATTTTCAGGGATATTTGATGGTGGATCACTGAGGTAAAATGCTATTTTGTCAAGATCAGAGAAAAACAAAAGAATACCAATATTGTGTATGGTCCTATCTAGAGTTTGAAGTGTTCTGGGCCCTAGGGTTAATTTTACTATTTGTGTTATTAGAGGTATTGAACTTGACTTCTTTGTTTGTCTGGTTGATTTTTCATCTATAAAGTAAAAAATAATGCATATTCACCTACTTCAAAGGTACCTCCAGAAAGGAAATGCCATGAAGCACTGAGAGGTTTTTTTGTTTGTTTGTTTGTTTGTTTTTAGCAGTATGAACCTCTGCCCAATAGACGAGTCTGTGAAGCACAGCCAGCCCCGAGAGAAGCTGTTTGCTAAGGCCTCAGCCACCCCTTGGTGCTATATTCTACTACCTCACTCACCTTACTGCAACTAATCTTGTTGGGCATCTCACAGTGTAATGTGTAGACTCAGGAGGAGATTCCTCATAGAGTGCATGTTAAATTCAAGTCCACGTGACAATAGGAGGGGAAGAAAACACCACTACCATAACCCTATCTGATGAGGAGGAAATGATTGCTCTGGGTGAATTGTTGACATACTTTTCTTCTAATCATAATATTACTATTCATGAATATAGGATAAAAACAAAGTTATGATGTAGATACTTTTATAAGTCAATCCTTTCAGTTAAGGAAGTGAAGGAAATGCCTATCAAAAGAACTTGGTGTGAAATGTGTGTGTCACCGCCTCAGGGGGCCTTTGACTTTGGGGCAGTGGTAGTTTCGTCACTGTCATGCTTGTCACTTTATCCCCATTACTGGCTCCAAGAACTGAGTATTCAGCAAAGGTCAACCTTGCTATAGCAATGCCTACTTCCCAGTTCTGTGTCTCTGGTGGTGTTGGTTGCCTTTGTTAGCCCAAGAGAGGAGGGAGAATGATTTATAACTAGCCTGCTCTCTACACAACATTCACCCTCCTCACCAAACTGAGACAGAACCAGATGGAAAGGGCACAGATTTTGTGGTACAGAGGAACAAATGCCGATACCCTGGTCATTACCATGAAGCAATTCCCCATAGCTTCAAATGACGGTCCTGCCTTCATCACCATGTGGCCCATTAATAAGAGAGTGCCTCTCTCATAAACACAGTCAGCTCTGATGTCCTCTGTGGTTAGGAAAACCAATTCTTAGGATGTCTAGTGTTCCTTGAACTTGTACTTACAATTTATCATCCTTGGGGCTGAAAAAAAAAGAAGTCCAGAGACTTTATAATGATCCAAAATTAAAAGCAACAAATCTTGAACCCAAAGAATGCCTAAATTGCAGCACCACTGCGTAGTTGCACAAACAGCTGTATTCCAGATATCCTCTGCCAGGCTTGATGTGTGCATTACTTTGTGTTTGCCCTTGCCAGTGTTTGTATTCAACACTCCTTGACCAGAGACACAGGTGAAAAATGTCAGTGTTATCTATCTATGAACTACTTGTAGTTATTCATGAGAAGTAACCTAATATCTCCAATCCCAATTTTCTTTGCTTTGCTTTTAGGATTACAATAATAATGCCTGCCTATCTGCAACACTGGTTACTGGGAGAAAAAGAGATCAATATGGAAGCATTCTTTATAAACTTTCACAGGTGAAGTGTTCATTAATGTAGGAGGAGAAAGCTTGAGTAGGAGCCTAAACTCGATACTCAGGACAGATGGTGATGCCTCTAATTACACAGTTACAGGATTAATGATGTCATGTCTTCAATAATCCAGAAAAAAATAAAGATTCCAAATACACCCAGCATGATATTTTAAAAGACAAATTCTCTCTCGTGGAACTTAGAGCAGGGGGTAGCACACCACCAGGGTTGTTTGCTTGAACTGCTGTGAGATCACCTTCCTTTATCCTGTAAGCAGTCCTCTCACTGCATGGATTCCCTTAAGCCTTAAACACAGTCCTACCAGGGCAAGATCACTGAGCGTACTCAGCATATTATTTAGGAAGATGCTAGGGTGCTCGACATTGATGCAGAAAGAACCACCCAAAGATGCAAAGAGAAAGTGTTATGTTGCAAGGTGTCTGCTTATAAACTCACACTTATGCTCCTCATTTCTTACTTAGCTCACATGAATGTCATTCATTGTGGATGGTTGGTGATGCTGCTGCTGCTGCTGGCAGGAATGGGGACAGGATGGGGGTGGAGATATTGGAAGAACATTGGGTGCCAGCTACTCTGTGCAGATCTGTCCTGCTTCATAAAAGGCCCCAGTGATTCTGGAAGTTCTGCATCCTCTCCATTCCACAGATGGCTAAACTGAGAATAATTGGGACTTGTTTCCTCTGAGTCATAAGGCTGATCTTTGGCACTGTCCAACAGGGTGTGATATACCTTTCTCTGAATCATGACACAATGTAGTTGCTGACGTCCTGTGTTTGGCGAGTCAGTGCTAGTAATAAAACACCTGTAGGCAGCAGCCAGTGAACCTGTATATCATAACAACTAGTCAGACTGTGCCAAAGACGCCTCCAACTTCAGGTGTTCTTTTCACATTCCATATGCTAGCCCAATTTGTTTACCATCTGCCTAGCCATAAACCCATTGGTACACATGTTGACCGAACTAAATATTTATAGTATGAAAAATAAAAATCCCAGTGCTTTCCTCCAAGTCTACAATACTTGTCTAGACATTAAAGAAACAAACTGGATTTGCACTCTTTTTTAAAAATATTTTTCCTTTACTATCAAAGTGAAGTTGGATTTGCACTCTGATGTGGACAGGTTTCAGGCGAATTTCTGCCAATGAGAAACTCTTTGAAAGTGAAGACAGACCAAAAAGCCTTCAAGGCCTCTCTGTGGCTTCAACAACTGGAATAATCATTGTCTTTCTGGTGCATAGCTGGGGTACAGGTACTGAGGACTGTTTGGGAACTGAGAAGTGGTGAGTGGATGGCATTCCACCCCAGAAAACAACATCTATTTCTTAAACTGTCTTTAATTACAATGAGGGATGTCTGACTTTATGTTCACTTAAAGAGCAATAAAATGATTGAAAACTACTAAGTTTTTAATTTTACAACTTAGGAACGATAAATAATTCTGTATCCCTTGTTGCCACTCTTAGCCTTGCACTTATGCGGTAATTGTTGCAGCTTAGCTAATTACCAGTGAATACAGTTCCTTCTCCCTCCAGCGTGAAATCACCACTACAGGAACATAACAGCTTCTTTCTCAAAGAAGGTGGCTTTTGTCTCATTAGTTGGTTCCCTTGACAATTACTTTTATAGAGGACTTGTTGTGTTCTTAATGTGCAAATTAAGCATGCATCTGTGTCTTCATATTTACTATAGGAAAGTAGTAGGGTTTTTATTTATGGTTACATAGAATGAAAGTGGAATGTTTTTCTCTTAGACTTTTCATTGGTATGATGTATATTTTGTAGGTTATGATAAATTTTTCAAACTGGAATTGTAGCTTATTGATAGAATACTTGCTAGGTTTGATCCCAGGTCTCTAGGGTTGATCACCACCAAAATAAATACTTAAATAAATATTTCTGAGTGGAGAAAAAATTTTCTCAAAAAATTCTGTTACTTTATATTTTTGTTGAAGCTAGTTTGCCCCAATGCTATGTTTTTTTCTCATGATATTCTGCCTCCAAAAGTTTTATTTTCCCTATTTTTTATGATAAGCAAAGGGGGCAGAGCTGATGTGAATATCTGGTCCTATTGGGTCCACTTTGCTCTGTTCCTGTCTTCAGATGCTTCAACCCACATTTCAGTCACAATAGCTGAGACCACAAAGTAATGCAGCACAACATAACATGCAGTAAAAAGACAAGCTAGAAATATGAAGGGAGCTGATCAGAAAAAAAAAATTCAATCTTAGCAAGTTCTCATCTATGCCCTGAAACAACCTTAAATGGATAAAAAAAAAAATGAGAGAAATATAAAAGAGCAAGCGACAAAGCTTTGAGTATAGTTTTAAGACTTTAGATGAATGAATTAAAATTATGTTCAAATTGAGATGAATTTCTCAATTTAAAAATCAGATGAAAAGAAACTGACAAACACATCTTGTTGCAAAGGAGTTTCTGAAACCATCATATATTCGTGTAGAAGATTTTTTTTTATTATCCTTAAGCATTTGCTTAAGGTTTTTCTATCTTTACATATTTTTTTCCTTTGAAAAGGTTTGTCCTTGAGTTATATTCTTAAAGCTATCTGACAGTTTTATACTCACTCAACTCTGTATCCATCTCTCTCTTTCTCTCTCGCTCTTGCTCTCGCTCTCTCTCACTCTCTCCCCCTGTATCCTTCTCTTTCTCTTTGGCATTTTAGTTCTTTGTGTTTCATTTCCAAGGAAAAACTGCCTTTTGGTTTTGTTGTTCTCTTAAAAGAATGCTATCATTTTAAGTGTAAAATAAAAACAGGAAACAGACTGGGGATATGGCCTAGTGGCAAGAGTGCTCATCTCCTATACATGAAGCCCTGGGTTCAATTCCCCAGCACCACATATATAGAAAACAGCCACAAGTGGTGCTGTGGCTCAAGTGGTAGAGTGCTAGCCTTGAGCAAAAAGAAGCCAGGGACAGTGCCCAGGCCCTGAGTCCAAAGCCCAGGACTGGCAAAAAACAACAACAACAACAAAAAACACACCAAGAAACAGTAATGGATTAATGCCCCAAGTCATATTACATAAACCCTACTCTCACTGCCAATACTTACAGTGACACCAACATTGAAACGTCACAGAAATACATGTTGGGTGGAACACCAACACGTTTTCTTTTAAGAAAGGGTATTTACCCCCTAGTGTCACAGATTTGTTTCCTTAATTTACATACAGAGGAAAGACAAGTTGCGCTTCTATGCAGAGCCTCGTCTGATTATGCTCACACAGAAGGAACACTTTCCTATGTCACAGAGAGAAAGCATTCAGTTTGTGCATGAAGAGCAGTGCTTATGATTGCGCACACATTTCTGACGACTCTGCTCATATCCCTACCTTCTTTTCCAAAATGCTGTCAGCACAGTTCCTCCAGCCCCGTATGTATATCATCCAGTAGAGGCCAGCCTCCCAACTCACTCACTAGAAAATACCTGAGTTTGCTAGTGTGACCCCTTTCCACATTACAAAAGACCCAAGGAATATCCCTAGGGGAGGCAATTATCTATTAAGCTCCAGGGACACAGAAATCAGCTCTCATGGGAAAGTACCGACATACCCGGTGCATTCAGGGGCTGACCTGAATCAATTTCACTTCCCTATAAATTCAAATTGAGTTCCGGATATAAGATTCAAATTGCAACGTTTTTATTAAAGAATTTCCTTCTAGGGTAACTGCAACTATTCAGCAATCTTCATTTGGATTACTATTGCTCAAATGAACTCAAGATTAAGAAATAAAATGACAGCTATATTGGAGCATTTTATTTGTATTTCCAATACTGTGTTCCTCTTGGGGGGTGGGGGTGGGGAGGGGTTGTTTTTCCCTGTTATTTTGGATTGCCTCTGTGTTTTTTTTTGTCATGTGTTAATAAATGACTATAGAATATGTAAATGTGTCAGTGAAATATAGAAAACCAAATGACTATTATGAAATTAGCAATTAGAAAGGGATGTAATCCCTGGGAATCTATCAACCTATGAGTCACTGTTTTCTGAATTGTTCATCAAGAATATTTTCTGATAGGGTGACCAGTGTCCTTTTTTAGGGACCACTGGGGATTTGAACCTTAGCATAGATAGGCCGTGAAGTCTGCAAAACTCTTAGAACTTAGGCTGGGGGAGAAAAGGTAACTAATTACTGATGGGTAAATAAGGCTACTGCAGTGGTAATGACTGTGCCATTTACATTGGCAACTTAGATATTATTGCAAAGCATGATCAGCGACAGTCATTCATTCTCCTTTCTCAAGGTGTCAATAGTTTAAGGACTTTCATTACGGCTCTAGTTGGTAAGATGAGGTGACACAGAACTCCTTAGACCAAGAGATGAGAGCTTTGGAATATTTGTCATGTACCTTGTGAAGTGCCATTGTTAGAAAAGCTTGGGTATTAAGCAAGACTGCAGTATAGGTTAGTATAATAACTATAGTATAAGTATACTCTATGTATGGTTAGTTGATTTCTCTCTATATATACACATACACATATCATACATATAATTTCTGATGGATCACTTATGTAATATATATGCATAATTTCTAATCTCTGGTTCTTCTGAGTAGGACTTTATTTAGTGATGAGGCCTTTGTAGATGTATGTAATCAAGGAAAGATTAGCAATTAGGATAGGTGCTAATTAAACCTCACCTGTTTCTGATGAGAAGTGGAGAGGCGATGAGGCAACGGTTAGAGCCACCACACCAAGATGAAGACAAACAGCAGCAGGATGCGGCTGGATGCCAGGAAACATTCGGAGGCCCTGAAGCTGCACAGTCCAGGGAAGGCTCTAAGAGAGATGGCCTCATTAAACATCCTGTTCTAGCAGACTTCCGGTTCTCCTCTCCAGAGCTATGGACCAATATATTCTGTTCTTTTGAGCCACATAGTTTGCGGTGCATTGTGACATCTTCTCTAGGAAAATAGTAAAAATGTATATATATATAACTATCTTATCATTTTGCCTTAGAAAATTATGCTTATCACAAAATATTCACAAATTAAGTCAAAGATATGTACTAGCATTTTGAGGTGTGACACATCAGTTGGACTTGACTAATAAGCCACGACTTGTTTGAAGTGACTCACCTGGGAAGGACCCTTGAGGGAGGACCATTGCTTGACAAAGATCCCATAAGCTTCAAAAAATAAGGTAAAGTGGCCAATTCACTTAATTCGATAACATGTCTTGAATTTAATTCTATTACAAAGAAAACTACGATACAACCGTGAATTATAAGTAACTTACAGAATCTGTTTCTGAATGGTATGACAACCAGAACTTCCTTTTAGAATGATGTGTGCAACTTTAGATTTCTTTCTTTTTTTTTTTTTTTTTTTTTTTGGTTGGTCATGGGGCTTGAACTCTGGGCCTGGGCACTGTCCCTGAGCTCTTCAGCTCAAGGGTAGTGCTCTACGACATGAGCCACAGTACCACTTCCTAGATTTCTTTATAAAACTGAGATTTGAGGATCATGGATTGAAACCAGCCTCTACAGGCAAGTCTGTGAGACTCTTCTCTCCAATAAATTATGAGAGAGAGAGAGAGAGAGAGAGAGAGAGAGAGAGAGAGAGAGAGAGAGCGCACCAGAAGTGACACTGTGGCTTAAGTAGTAGAGTGCTAGCCTGAAGCAGAAAAAAACTCAGGGATAGTGCCTAGGCTCTGAGCTCAAGTCCCAAGATTAGCAAAAATAAAAGAAAAAGTTCCCAGTGTTTAGGTCTTCTGGTAGTAAGTTTGTCAGATAAAATGCAGGAGGCTCATTACCTTAGAATTCTATACTTAGCTTAAATATTTCATACACAAACTTTGAAATGAATGTTGAAACTTCTTATCTGGAATGCAAATGTTTCCATCTCTTCTGTATTTTCAATGGCTAAATAAATACTGCAGCCTAGTGAGGAGTAAGCATCAGAAATAAGAGACACAATATGACAAAACCCAGAATAATTACACAGAAGTAGCTGCATTCGTGTAATCCCTACTACTTATTGCCAGTTTCTATCTCAATGGTCTATAACACTTTTCCAAGTCATCTATTATACTTAAGGTGTTAAGGGTATTTTGGTGATTAAATGTGATATTACATTATTTTATTTAGTACTATCAGTTTAGAATGGTTTCTGTTGGATAGAAAAGAGTCTCTAAATGTTTTATAAGGTTAAAATGTTTGATATTAAGTGTAATGTTTAGTAGAGCACTTTCTTGTGTTTTGAGTGAGGATAGAAGAGAGAGCCACATACCAAAATACATTAATAATACCTATTTGTTGATACCAAGAGTCCATGATATGGCAAAAAGTGGGTTCTGTATTGCCCTGTTCTCTCATCATTTGAACAAATTCCAAGTGCATGCTTGATGAAGCCTCTGACTTAGAAGCATTAGACAAGTTTCAGAACATTTGTTTCCTAGAGTCTTGCTGGGATTATACAAAGGACCACCCAGCAAGGGAGTTGAAAGACAACAAATGTATTCTCTTCCACTTGTGAGGATGGGAAGCAATCTGAGTTCCACAGGATAGCACAATTGGTCTTCCTGGAGGTTCTGCAGAAGAGTCGGTTCCATATTGCTCTACTAGCGTCCAGCAGGACCTGGACAACGCATTCTCCAGTCTCAGTTTCCATCTTCACAAGACAGCCTCTCCTTCTTTATGTGTCTATACCTTTTCTTTTAAGGATACAAGTTAGACTGGATTAGGACTTACCCTTAATGTGGTACAACTGCGTCCTAACTTGGCTATATTAACAAAGCTCCAATTTCCAAAGTTACAGATAGGTTTTATCCACAGATATCAGGAGTCTAGGACCTCAGTATATTTCTTTATATATGTATAACACACACACACACACACACACACACACACACACACAAAATTAGCCACTAACAGAGGTAGTGGGTGAGTCTTAAGAGTTGAATTTTAAAATGCGTGAGGCAGTACTGGTGTTTGCACTGAGATCTTGGGGCTTCATGGACAGGTGGTCTACCACTTGAGCCGCAATCCCCAGCTCTTTTTGCTTTGGTTGTTTTTGAGATTGAGTGTTACAATTATGCCTGTGTAGGTCTGGAACACAATCCTCTTGTCCAGGCTGTCCTGGAACCGTAGTACCAGGGATCTCTGTCTCCTGTGTAGCTGAAAGTACAGTAGAGTGCCAGCATTGTTTTAGCAACATGGGAGAGATCTTGTGCAGCATATTATTGATATGGGGAAGTGAAAATATTTGCTTTAAAAATAAAACATTTTGCTCAACAATCCTAGAGCAGAATTTTAGAGACTATTTAGGAGAAAATATCTAGGTTAACAGTACATAAAGACTAGATTTAAACATTTTATGATTTGATTGCAAATATGTGTCAGAGTCTAGAATTCACAATGAGTGAAGAAACAGCAAGGTGGAACAAATAGGACTATCTATTTTTTTTTTCTCTTAGCTTTCCTTATTCATGGGCCTTCATCTCTGTGCTTCGTTATTTTTTAAGTACCATTCAGTTTTCACTTTTATAACTAGTATTTGCTAAGCAGTTATGCAAATTTCTTGTTTTAGGTGAGATGCTAAAATACTTTAAATTAATATTCTTACACTAAAGTCTATTTTTTTATTTTTCAAAGAAGCATCATTAAACTGGTACTCCAGATTTACAGTTGAATAAATAGCAACATTATGATTATAGCTATTTTTAAAACTTTAGTACTTCCACAATTTAAGTGAAATATTAAGAGAAATCCTGGATTGTAACCCCAAATTTGAAGATGAAATTATCATAACACCTTTGTCAGGTTGACATTTCCTACATTAAAAAGTGCCCACAACAGACATTTTCATATTGGGCATAGTTTCTTCCTTCTCTATTCTTAAACATAACTCTCATAGATACAAATTAAAAGTGATCAGGTATTTTAATTGCTCTTCTTTATTTTTATCTAGTTACGTTCCTTGTATTGGATAGTATAGATTTAAAATAAAGGTTGTTTGATGTTTTAGTTTTGCTCCTATTGGAGATCTAAGTGCCTGTATTTGAAGTCATTTTGTAATTCTAGCTGATTCATGAAGGAACAATTACTATAGGAAACATTTGGTGCTATAAACTACAATCAGCAGTTTTCAGGTGATCAATAGAATAAATAGGAGAATGCTCACAATACTACTATTGTCTGATAAATTACTACTTTCTATGCCACGTCCTTTTACACTGTAAAGGATAGAAAAGGTTATGTACACCCATTTTTGGTAATTTTCAGGAAACAACTACCTCACTGAAGATGAGGTGGTGGTGTGTTTGCAATATAAATGCACAGGCTAATGGAGCTGATTTCCTCTTCATTTGTGCATAATCACAGTCAGTAATCTACTACTACTGTGGAGAAGCTGCCTCAGCCAGACTCTGCCCACTGCAGGAGGGTACAGACATGAGGTATTTTATGAGGCACAGCTGTAAGATAGTGAAAAATGTCTGCTTTCTTTACAAAAGAAACTGAAGACCCAGGCTCACCTATAACAAATAATTGGATAGTCTGCTTATAATTTATATGGAAGTTTTTACATTTGTCTACAATTTTCTCTCACATGACAACTGATGCAAATCTTCAGTAAATAACAACACCACACTTTTCAGAATATGTTGGTGTTATGTAAGACTGTCTTTAAAATCATCATATCATATAGTAACAATATTTATGGAATTGTATATGTAATTGTTAGCAGAAATATCTAAAGTTTTCTATGACCTGGTAAGATGCTAGCTAACATATTAAGGATATGATCATTGTAAACAGCAGATCTTTTTCTTTCCTTCTCTTTTCTTTTTTTGTAATGATCTTCGGGCTTCAATTCAGACCCTAGGCGCTGTCCCTGAGCTTTTGTGCTACAGGCTAATGTTCTATCACTTGAGCCATAGCTCCACTCTCAGCTCTATGAATTGTAGTAGCTTACTGGAGATAAAAGTCTCACAGACTTTCCTTCCCAGGCTGGAACCACAACCCTCAATCGCAGCCGCTTAAGCAGCTAGGGTTACAGGCATGTGCCACCAGCATTCGGCCACATGTTCTTGTTTGTTTTGTTTCGTTGTTGAGATTCTTTTTTTAGACAAGGGAGAAAATGATTTATTTCTAAGTGTCTGTTGATGTTGTCGCAGAATCTTTTATCTGGGTCAGCTAGCCCTTTTGTTGAATATATTTTATGTCAAGAAAAGACAAAGCACCTGCCTTTATGCTGCTCACTCAGTGGAGACAGAGTCTAGGGCCAAATAGCCAAATCAGACCTTGAGGCCTGTGGCATTGGGAGGGTGGCATGCTGAGAAGAGGCTGACCACCACTGTCGCCCATATGATCAGGTGTGCACTTGGCGGGGACCATCCACAGCCAAATGGAACTGTATCAAATGACCAGGATGTAGCTATGGGATTTTCTAGCTAAATGGAACATCTTGTAAAAATGCATGGAATAGCAAAGCCTATTTCAGGGAACAAAGCAGGAAAGGTACTGAGTGACTAGCTAGGTCAAGGCAATAAGCTACAGAGCGTGATAATGGAGAAGTAATGGAAGCCTTCCTTGTATGACTTGGAAAGGAGCTCCATCTTCATCAAATACAAAATAGGAGGAACAACAGGGTACCCCAAATGATATAATCCAAGACAGAGATCCACATTTATCAGCTTTTAGTATCTTTGTTGGTTATATGTGTCACTCAAACAGTCATACAGACAATGGCAACAGGTATATTAATGGGCATATTAATAATCATTTTACGTATGTGGAATACTACTTGTATGCTATCAATGCACATTTTTTTGTAAATCATTTCTAGAGCAATTGGTGGGGGGGGGAGGCAAGACCCACCAATATCTACCAAACAAAACAACAACAATACAACCAACTCAGCTTTACTCTTAATTAATGCTGCCTAATAGCTAGCAGGATGTAAAGCAACTGCACAGTCTGTTCTGTAAATTACATGAGACTCTTGGCATCCTGTCCATTTCAACACTCTAAGGAGATGCTGCCTTCGAAGCTCCCATTTGCTTGTGTACCGTGCTGCAGATGTGATGGCCCCTGGATGTGCCATCCTCCCCCTTCCTGGCCAAGCGTTGCTCTCCTCAACGGCAGTCATCATTCTCAATAGAAATAGATCTGCCTTGGCTCCCTTAAAACCTTTTCAGGAATGGTGGCCATGCCTAGCCAATACCCCAAGCCTGTTTACGGTATCTCATTCTACCAGTGCAAAAATGGTTTCCATTATTCGATATGCGGATTAACCATGGAGTGCTGGTGGGAGAGGAAAACAGTCAAAACCCCGTGTCACCCCTGGGAGGCAGGCTATGATTACTTTTGCAAGAGTTGGAGTCTACCCTCCTCTAGCACAGCAAACAGTCACCATTAGGGCTCCCACAGGGCAATTTGCCACCACGAGAGAAGAGATTTAAATAGCTAACTACACACAAATAAGATACTGTTGAGACACAAGTAATTCTGAATTCCAATACAGCCATTTGTGCAGGGAGTTTCCACCCCAGGATTCACATTAGCAGCCCCCAGTGTCTGCAGGATGATGCCGAAGTCAGGAAGTGCACATCGGTGAAGGGCGCGAGCCCTGCAGAGGGCAGTGAGCAGCAATTACACCTGTCTGTGATAAACTGGGTACACTAAGGAAAAAGAGAACCCCCGGGAAATGCATGTTCAGACTGCTGCTTCACACCCACACCCACCAAAATAAGTGGAACCTGTGTTGAATAATGAATGGGGTAAATGCCTGATTTCAACAGCACATACATGCATAAGTTTGTGCCAGTACACGTTACCAGGTTGATGTTATGTTCTCCTACTTCATGAGTGGCAAGTATTTGTATATGTACATTTATATATGATCTCTTTATCTCCATATATCTCTATGTGTCTCTATCTGTATCCATCCAATGATAACCAGGGCAGGATTGTGTCCAATTGGTAGGCCTTTTAGAGATTTCAGTCTATAGGACCCTTATATGAGCATGGCTGTCCTCATCCTCTTTTAACTTACATCCATATTCTCTGTAAAACGCAAGAACAGCAACCTCCCTGGAAAACATTTGGAATCTTACCTCCGACAAAAAACAGTGGTGCACATACTGTAAATCTAATCAGAATCCTAATAGGTTTTGGCCAGTTACATAAGTTATAAAAGGTGAAAGGAAAGGAAAGTAAAACTCGTAAAAACACTGACAAGTTGGCCATCAGGTTTCACAATGAGATGATTTATAGCTGGGGAGTGAAGGCTCACCAGTCAGGAATGAATAGCCTTGTTTCTGCTTAAGACAAAATGAATTGTCAGTCAGCATCAACCTGGCCCTGCCTGTTACCACGGAGGCACCTAAAGCGCTACGAATTTGAGTTCCTTTATCAGCTGGTGATATGATTTTACTATTTCTCTTAATTCTCTTCTACCAAACTATATTTTTAATGCAACATCCTGAAAATTGGGCCAGGAAAATGTACAAATATGCTTGACTTAAATTGATATTACATCCAAATGCAATCCTGGTACAACCTTCTTTTTTTTAAATCTCTCTTAATTTAAAATATTTTAATTAAAAAATGTATTTAATATACCTAACCCACTAAACATAATAGTTTTGCCTAGCCATCTCTGATATACTTGCAGTAGCCTGAAACTGCGCAAAAATCACCTGACACAAGACTGTACTCATACTGTAAAGTGTCTAATAGGTTATGCAATTTATTGAACTGATCAACCTTTACTATTTGGTCTTTCTATGGAATGCATACCAAGTTTTTGCTGTCATAAACTAAGCTATTCTAAGTCAAAACATCATAAGTCAGGGGTTAGCTACATATTTCATGTAAATATTTCACTTCTTGCTTGGGAATGCTTGATGTGAAATGTGGTTTGCTCTGTGGTTCTCTTGTCTGATAAAGAATATTGGCCCAGTGACTTCTGTCGACACTGAATTGACACAACCACTTTTGCTATTATTTACTTATCGCCTACTTCTTTTTTCTTCAGTAGAATTTAAGCCCTTGTGTCTTAGACACCTTATATAACTTCTCCCCCTATTTCACATGCAAACACTAAAGATCTGTCATTTGATTGGAGAGAATTGGGATTATGACATTTCCTTACACTTATGTGTCAGACTTAGGATTACAGAATAGGACCTAAGTTCTTGTCAACATCACCTGGTGTCTGTCAGTGAATCAATGGTGGGCCATACAAGGGATACATGGACAATCTTTCTTTTCCTACAAATGGAGAAAGGCCACAGCAAACAAACCTGGCAATTATACTTGTGAAAAATATCACTATTTGTTTAAACACCAAAGTAAAGTAAGTTACCAATTTTGCCTTCATAGTTTTAAAGCTTATCTGCTGACTATAATAGATGAAATTCAGCCAACATAGGTTATACATAAATCAACGTTGCTTATAGCAAGAGTATTAAGAGCTCTGGACTGATATTTACTGTGCAGTGCAAGAAAGCTACAATAGCTGCTACACAGTGATAAATATTGATGCTGTTATGTGAAATTGAACAAATGAATTTCAGATGTATTCCATAATGGTAAATCCCTGCCTTTACATATTAATGCTCAAAACACATAATATCTTCTTCAAGGGATCTCAATGTGTTTTCTGAAGTTAAGCCTAAATATGTCCAAACGATTTTCCCCAAACTCCTTAATTTTGTGTAATTCTGTTATCTTTCACCATTTGTCTCACAGAATCTATTTTTATTTTCTGAAGGAGGGTGTAATGTTAACTGCAGCTAAATGGACTGAGGAAGAACCCAGATGTTTAACCATGAAATCTGAATTTGAAACGTGCTTTTGGAAATACATTGAAATGTTTCCAAAACATCACAAAGATCTAAACAAATTGCTATTGAATTGACCTTCCTTTACTGTATGCAGTATCACCAATCTGGAATGGTATGAGAACGATTTATGTTGCTTTTAACTCTGGTTAACTTTACCACTGTATGGTAAATATTCATTTGTGGCTTCTCATTCTCCACAACAATAACAAAAAAACAACTTAGTATAATTTTTATATTAAAGATTCTAAAACTATAGTTTGAAACACATGTATTTATGTGTTACAGTAATATGTTACTATTTTAACATAGGTCATCAATGTTTATGGACATTTTCATGCATATGGCAGGGCTCAGAATTATGCTAAATGATAGCACTTTAATAAACATTCACTATATAGAAAACAAATAAACATAGTATCTCTTGTTCTAATTTAGGAAAGAAATTAACAAAACTTTTCCAAAAATAATCATGATATAGGACCAATTTCAGTCTCAAATTTCCTACTCTTACCTTTAAATGATAGCAACTATATACTTTATGCCTCCGGATATTCCCTTATCTTTATTAAGTATAATAGGGAGGGAGTGTGCTTTAGTTATCACTATGACTCTGAAATCTAGTAGTCATCAAATTAACTAGCATTTGTTGAATGACTATTCACGTAATCAACAAAATGCAATAGAAAGATAGTGTGATGGAATCATGGTTCTACTCAGCTCACTTTTGAGGTTTAAGTCGATAATTTTGTACTTGAGCTGGTTTGGTAATGTTTAGCAATTAAATTGACAAGAACTAAAACAGATGTACAGCAAGATGATTGAGAAGCATTGGAATAAGTATAAAGACATTGGCCACAGAATTGCAACCAAGTTGAAAGGGTTAAAACAAAGCTAAAGACGAAAAGACTGTGGACATGTTTTCATTCTCATCTTTTTGAGAAAACCCTGAGCAATGACCTTTGCGCATCGGAGGACTTGATATTTACTTGTGCTAAGTGCTTTACCTGAACTATTTGCTCTCCTTGATCATTTAAAACCTACCAAAGCATGGTAAGGGAATAGGTTTTGCTATCATGAGTGTTCAGACAGGCAGATATTAAGTAATTTGACTAGTAATTTCTGCTACTAAATAGCAGAACTCGTATAGAGTTATGCAGCCTGACTCCAGAATCTTCCTCTTCATTTCTATACTCCATTGCCTTCCAGAAAATACCCAAGTCAGACCATGATAGAGAGCTACAGGCTGAGTCACAGGAGAATGTGTAGACACATTCAAAGTCCTCATATGAAAAACAAAGAATTAAGAACCATAATAGCATAAATTCTCCAGTAAATTTTTCATGGGAATAAAACATCTGAAGAATAATCTGAATGATAATATTAAAGCCTTTTTTCTTAATAAATGGTCACTTCTCAGAAAATAGGTGTTGACCATTATATACACACACACACACACCTTGGAGAAAAAAAAATAGATATAGATATATTGCCTGTAGGTATGTTAAAGCAGACCAGTAGAGGGAGCTTTTAACTATAAGTTTATATGACATTAAGCAAAGAATCAATAATATGTGGTGAAAAGTGAAACAATTACAAATATAAGCAAAATGCACATGTAATTCTAACATAAAATTTCAAATTGAAGTTAGATTCTTTTCTCTGTCATGTTATTTTAGAAATTAACTCCAGGACACTTTTGCTTACTTACTTACTATCTACTGTTGTGCTTCAGTTGAGCTACAGGGGAATTGCAATGATAGGAATAATACTGCAGTATGTTTATACTTGAGAAGAATTTTGAGTTTATTGGAAACAGCAAATGAACACATTTCGTCGGTAGCAGCCTATCATCAATCACCATGACAAAAAAAGAAGTAGACAGGAGTTGCAGTGGACAGTGCAGAAAGTCTGTTAGCTCATTTCGGAAGGTCAGAAATAGAGCTCCATAGTGAAGGATTTGAAAATATCATAAATCAAATCCTTGTTGTAGAAAAAGAAAGGTGGGCAAAGTCGTGCACGTATCACCAAAGCTCAGGGTTCATCTGAGTGACCTAGGAAAGAAACTGCATGTTCAACTGAGTGCTCACCAGAGTTGAGAGTTGATATGGAAGTGCTCAGAAGTCACATTCCGTAATATGATAGCCACAGATCCAGGGAGGGGAGTGAGTGAAAGGGCTTATGGGTAAAGAACATCCAAAAGACACTACAGGAAGAAACCCTCCAATCGGCAAAGAGCAAGACGCCAGGCCTGAAGTAGCTCACTTAACTAAATGTGTTGGCTTCTCTTTTAAACCCATAATCAACTCTCTTCACTGAACAACTGCTCTGGAGCGCAGTGATAATGATAGCAATAATAATTATGAGCTTTCATTCTCTTGTTTCTCTTTTCAAAATGCATTAAACAGAGGGGAAAAAAAGTTAATCTCTCTTTGGTAGTTCTCCAATGAGCCAGTTTGGGGAATTTTGTCCAGCTGCCTTTATTTGTTTCCTAAGTGTTCTTGACTGCTTACTTAGCACTCTTTGGTTCTTGTGATTTATTTCTTCATACCTTCAGTGAATCATAACTTTTTTTTTTCTAAAGTAGCCACAAGATAGATTGGGAATGGGTATCCCATGTAATAAGCCACTTTATTTACATAATCTTTTGACAGCATGATCCACTTCCTATTATGGACTATCAGCACGTTCACCCTTCATTTTCACAATCTGTGGAGGAAAAATTAAAATTAACTAGATTATGAGATTCACATAGTGGATAGTAAGGGTAAAAAGGTAACTTCCATCTTCAATAGCAGACAACAGTGTAGTTATAGCTACTTGGGAAGTTACAGCTTAGAGATGGCAGTAGAAAATCAAGTCTGGAGGAAGATGAGTGCAGGCTTAACCTTCGGAGGGAGGAAACTTAGCAGAGAGCAACCTAGGCTGGTGTGGTAATGTAAGTGAGAATGGATTTCAGTGGGAATAAAGAATAGGGTCAAAGGAGGGAATGCGTGACAAGCATTCCAAGTCAGACCACGTCTGGTGATTCACAGGAGGTAAGGAATAGAGGAAATGTTGTCAGTAACAACTGACACATGCAGTGTGAATCACTGTGGCTATAATGAATATATTCAGGAAAAGAACTGTCAGTTGGTTGGAACTTGTGAATTTCCTGTAGACACGTGCATTTTTAGCATGATATGAGATGGATATACACTTACTTCCAAAAGATTTGTTATTTTCTCTCAGTATGGTGGTGTTGGTCTTGTAGGAGATTTTCAAGTAGACAACTGATAATAGAGAACTCCACACACTATTCCAGCAGAAGAGAGAACTTTATTCAGCTAAACTGGGCCTGCTGCTAAATCCAAGGCATGGGTGGCAGGCCCTGGAGAACGCTCTAGGCTCTCAGAAGAGTGGGGAAAGCTAGGCATGTTTGGTAGAGAGCCGAGTTACTCCGAAGAGCAAAGAAAGCCTGAATATAGACGACCTCTGACCATTTACCACTGCGCCTGAAAAATGGTCTAAACCTCTGAGAACGATGAAATCGAAAGTCCCATCTTTGGGCCATTGAGACCGACTGTTGGTACTGTGGCCAGACTTCAGAGCAATAATGAATTAGGCGTTTTCGGTTGATGCAGTCCTTAAAAGATAAGAAATCCAAAGAGTGCAGAAGGCCTTCCCAAGGGGTTTCCTGTTTTGGTCGTGAGTTGAAACACTCCATTAGAAGCATGGGAGAAAATAAGTTTGGTGAGTGAATGAGAACTTACTGGTTGGAAGCAGTGTCCCCAGCTTTGGAGGCAACCAAGCCCCAGGCTTAAGTTCTTTGGTGCGGTATCAGGTTTGGAAAGAGCGACAGAGCCCTGTAGAGCAGTTTCACCCAGCAGAAGGATGTTGTGGATGTGGATGTAGAGGCCAGCAGTGGTATTGGTGAAAAGTTTCACATGGTATCTTGCAGCATTTCAGTTCAGGGGTTGGGGGGAGGGGGTAAAAAGGGGCTGTCAGGACTGGGGCTAGTCCTCAGAAAAAAGGAGACAAACAGAGGGGAATTGCGCCTGTCCTGACTCAAAGCCCCATCCGAGTCACACACCATATGTAAGGTTCGCCAGAAAGGAAACATGCCACATGGTTCAGGTAGAAAGGAGTTTGTTTGGTGGGAGGGGAGAGGGAGGGGACAGAAGCAAACTTCCAGCCCTCACAAGATGGAGGCATGGGGAGACAGAGGGGAAGGAAGAAGAGAAAAAAGAGAGAAAAAGAGCAAGAGAGACTAAGAAAGAAAAAGAAAGAGTGGGGACTGCATTGAGCCGGATTATATAGGAAAAGGTGGGAGACATGGCCAGGTGCATTGGATGTGACCTCAGAGAAGGAGGAGGTAACTGCCTCCAAGTATGCCAGTTACCTAGTTAATGCAGGTACTGAGCGCAGACTTAAACAGGTGGAGGGCATCTGCATGGAGCCCTGTTGGGTGTGGACCTTACAGGTCTCACTAAGCAATCAAACATGCCCAGGATGGAATAGCATTCCCCTTTTCAGAAAGTAAACAGCTAATAGAAATGAGAGAATTCTTTCCATGAGAGTATTTGGCTCACAAGAGTGAAACTTTGATTCTTTCTGACTTTGACATTGCAACCCTAATTGATATTTCATGGCGGTTCTTATTGTCATGTGAAATACAGAATTAAGTCTGTTGCCTCCCTTAATGCACTATCAACCCTGACGTAGTGGAATTGATTGGTTTAAAAAAAAAAAAACGCTGGTGAATTCCCATGATAATTTCCCTTTTCTTATTAATATGGAGGACTCATTAGAGAGTGCACATAGGCATTATATGACAAGGAACTGGACAAAATGTCAAATTTGCTGCTATTAGAATGCAACCAACAGGTGAGTCCCTTGCTAGAATAGCAGGTGCCTTGTTTTCCGAAGTTGATGCTATGGCCTGAGTGATTCCTCCTATCTATTATTTATTAATATTTTTATAGTTCTTGGAATGCAAATCAGGGCCTTGCATTTACTGAGCAGGTGCCATAACAGTTAATCAATGCCTCCTTCCTTTTTCGCATGGTTATTTTAGAGTTAGATTCACTCTTTATGCCCAGACTGGCGTGAGCTTCTGTTTTCATAGGTCATGAGACTGGCAAGGGAGCACCATTTGTCATTGTACCTCGCCTGCTACCTAGGGTAACAGACATGTAGCACCATGCTCCGCCATCAACTGAGATGGCCTCAAAGTGCAATCCCCAATCTCCAGCTCCCAAGTAGCTAGGATTACAGGACTGAGCAGCCACCCCTGGCCAGCTAGTCTTGATTTCATTTTATAACACCCTGATTCATTAGATACAATTATTCATGTATACTATTATGGTTAGCTACAACACTCCTCATTTTGAAAGTTCTATTTTAACCCACTATTTTCTCAGCTGCCCTGCTTATTGTGCTAGTTTATTTTAATGTTTGTCTTAGAGGTTGCTCTGAAAGTCATATGCATACATGGCATCACCTCAGGATAAAGGAACACACAAACCAAATTGCATTATGACAACTCATGGCCTCCAACCAGTAGCACTAATGAATAGTGCGTGTGAAACGGACCTCACCATTTTCAGCCCCATCTCCTAGAGAAGAGCAGCAGAAAAGGCCAAACCCCTAAGACACAGTCACAACAGGAACAGTCTGGAAATCTTGCCTGCACATTAATCTGAGAGTAACTGGAAATGTTTTTGCTATTATTTTTGTTGTTGTTTTGATTTGGTTAAATTTATAAGCAGCTTCTTTGTTAAGTAATTTTCCACATCAAGATGTAATTAATGTTGAGTACCATTTACATAAGAAATGTGACAGTGTGGCCACACATTAAGTAATTAAACATAGATGGGTACCAATTGCCTTGAATGACATAAATCTCTTTTATAGAAAGGATTTTAAGCATTTCCGCTTTTGTACTGACTCTCATGTCGTTATTTGAAATTGGTGGAAAGACTTGGCTCTGGCTCCCCCTTCACCAGTGTTGCTTCTTACCATAAAAATTGACCAAGCATTTACTGTGAACTTAGCTTTGTGCAAGAGACATCTGATGCCAACTTCAAGAGGCAAATGGCTATTCTCAGTGTCTCCACACTGCATGAACATGGAGTTGCCAGGGTAAGGCTTGCCGCTGCCAGCACCATGTTCCCTGTCTTTGGTACACTTTCTAAAATCTCTTCAATACTAGAACTACCTTCCATCTCACGAAGGTACAGTCAGATGCATGAATCTTCTCACATTTGATGATAGTAGGCATATTTCTCATGTAGCATGGCTGTGTGACTTGGTTCCCTGAAGGCCATTAGAGACCAAGTGGTCTCTCTACCTGTAAGATTTTGCACATGGAGTGAAACCATACCTTTTTTTTCCTCTCCTATTCCCTTCCTGTGGTTTTACCCCTGCTATTACTGTAACTGATCTTAGTACCCTGGATACTGTACATACGTGTATGGGAAATTGGGAAGGGAAAGGGAATGCCAAAATCAAGAGACAAAGGATAAAAAGAGTAACCATTGCAATAGCAATACTTACAAAACCAATTGGTGTAAACCAACTATACAACTCATGGGGGGGAGGGATGTGGGGAGAGGGGAAATGAGGGAGGAGGTAACAAGTTGAATAAGAAATGTATTTCCCTTACATATGAAACTGTAACCTCTCTGTACTTTACTTTGACAATAAAGAAGAAAAGAATAAAGTACAAAGTCATGCAGCACACACACACACACACGCACACACACACACACACACACACACACACACACAAAGATTTTTGCACATGGAAAATTTTTTCCAAGAAGCTGGGTGCCTATGGCTCATACCTATAATCCTAGTTACTAAGGAGACTGGGATTTGAGGATCACGGTTCAAAGTCAAACTGGGCAGCAAAATTGGTATGATTCTTATTTCCCAGTAAACACCAAAAAGACAGAAGTGGAGCTGTGGTTCAAGAGGTAGAAGGCTGGCCTTGAGCAACAATGCTTAGAGGCAGTGCCCAATTCTCAAGTGCCCCACCCCCCATACACAGAAACATACAAAAGGAAAAAAATCCTTCCTAAGAATCGAAAACTTAAGGCTTTGTTAGTCCTACTTCCTCTGTCTTCAAATTTGAAGCTGACCATGTCCTGTGTAAATAGAATCTATGTATCACATAAGCCAAGGAGATTGACTTTATAATTAAGTTGAGAATATCTTTCTAAGACAATTCTTCTTTGTCTACTGGGGAAAAAAATGAATATTAAGCCTGCTTGCTCTAGAACACTGCAAGTCAGAATAATAGAATAATTGCTTGAAGACCACAGTAATTCTAATAGATTTGTCCCACAATGTCATCAGAGAGAAAATTACTCAATATAGCAAATGAGAAAAAATTGGCAATGTAAGGCTGCTTTCTCTAGTCAGAATAACAGAATAATTGCTTGAAGAGTATAGCGGTAACAACAGATTTTTTGCATAATGTCTTTAGAAAGGAAATAACTGAACATAATAAAAGCAGGTACATTAAATTATATACCTTAGACCGATAATAAGAGTTAAAGTAGGTTAGAAAATTTCCACCTTGTTTACAAACGTGTCTAGTTAACGTACCTAAAATTAATCCTTGATCTCCGCCAGATATTATTTGAAGAGTTTTTAATTTCTGTCACATTTGAGCCTCACAGTATAAATTTTGTGTCATTATATCTTGTTTTATAAAAAGGAAACAAAAACAATGGAGAGTGAGTGATCTGCCACAATGTCAATAAATATACAAATATACAGGCCAGGCACTGGTAGATCACACCCAATAATCCTAGCTACTCAGGAGGCTGAGATCTGAGTATCATAGTTCAAAGCCACCCAGGGCAGGAAAGTCCATGAGACTCTTATTTCCAATTAACCAGCAGAAAACTGGATGTGCTGCTATGGCTCAAGTGGTAGAGTACTAGCCATGAGATGAAGAGCTCAGAGACAGTGCCCAGGCCCAGAGTTCAAGCCCCATGACTGACTGACTATATTTTTACATACATACATATATATATATATACATCCGTACATATACAAATATGCAAATGTATACATTGAAATAAGGTAGATTCAAGGAAGACTTCAAATCGGAAAAAGCAAGAATCAAAGTTCAGCAAAGCAAAACACCAGGAAGTGGGAACTTGAAAGTGGTGCAGTGGGGTTAAGGGAAAAAGTGTAGGCGAACAAAGAGAAGAGGGGGAAACTGCAGGCAATAATCTAATTTATATCCTACAAAATCAACAAGAGTGAGGGCAGGGGTAGGTAAGGGAGGGATGAGTGAGAACATTGAAAGGGTGACATCACTCGAAATGCATTGTATTCATAAACTACTTTGTTAGATGGCTACTCTTTTTTGGCCAGGATTGGGCCTTAGACTCAGGGCCTGAGCACTGTCCCTGGCTTCTTTTTGCTCAAGGCTAGCACTCTGCCACTTGAGCCACAGCACCACTTCTGGCCATTTTCTGTATTTGTGGTGCTGGGGAATTGAACCCAGGGCCTCATGTATATGAGGCAATCACTCTTGCCACTAGGCCATATCCCCAGCCCCAGATGGCTACTCTTTTATACAACTTATTAAAGAGAATATTTTTTAAAAGACTAAAAATAGGGCTGGGAATGTGGCTTAGCGGTAGAGTGCTTGCCTAGCATGCATGAAGCCTTGGGTTTGATTCCTCAGCACCACATAAACAGAAAAAGCCGGAAGTGGCGCTGTGGCTCAAGTGGTAGAGTGCTAACCTTGAGCAAAAGGAAGCCAGGGACAGTGCTCAGGCCCTGAGCCCAAGCCCCAGGAGTGGCAAAAAAAAAAGACTAAAAATAAAAATAAATTTAAACAATAACTACTTGGTCTAACTTTCATCTTCTGAAAAGTCAATTGAGGGCAACAGTGTTTGCCTTCAGTGACTGAGGTTTCTCTTCAGAGAGAAGAGATAAGTACTTGGTGCTTTTTGCCACCCACTAAATAGGAAGAGATGCATAGATCTTAGTGGAGACTCGTTAATCAAACAGATGTGGCTTCAATAATTATGAAATCCATTCATTAAGCATGGCAGTAAGTCATTATAAGATCTTTGGGAGCCTTTTGGCTATGATCAAGTGTAGAATATGGTCTCATTAGGATAATGGGGTTCAATAAAAGAGTGTTCTGTCATTCTCCATATGGGAGAGAAGAGGAACTTTTTGTTAACTATAATCATTTAGCAATTCATTTTATCTTCTTCAGATCTTGTTAATTCATTATTGCACAGAGCTAATTCTTCATGCATTTAGGCTCTGATCTTGACAAAACTCATTGGACATAAAAGTTAACTTTGTAGGAGAAATTAAGGGTAGTTTAAATTAATGTTGGGGACCTAATGAGCAGAAATTTAAAAATTAATTTTGTTTTTCCTTGTCAGCCTGGAGATAAATTAATTAAAGTGTGACTTACACATTTTCAAATGAAGTCTAAAAGTATCTTAACATATGTTATTTTTCCCATGTGTTAATGACAAATAATCATAGTCTAAAATACAATGTGTATGAGGCACATTATTTAGCTATAATTTATTAAATTATTAAGTAATTCCTAAGTTTTTCAGTTTTCCTCAGGTATAATATGTGTATTTGTATTTATGTTTATAATTTTCTAGATTATGTTAAACCTTAGCTATGGCCATTTTCTTTTGTCCCTCTTCTATTGTATTCGCGGTTAGCAGGAAGTGGTACTTGGTTCTTAATTCAATGGAGACAGTAAAGTCTGAATTCAGAAGACAACTGTGGAGAGAACAGGGGCCATTGGAGTCCCGGGCTCATCCTTGTAAACCAATGGGCAATGAAGGGATGGGGATCTCTGTTTTGCCTGCAAACATTTTGTAAAAATATTCAAAGACCCTCCTCATGCCTTTTCTTGGTATCACATCTACATAAATCCTTCAGTACACTAGTAAAAATAATTAGGAGAATTGTTACACAGTGCAAGTGTTATCCTTTGGAATGAAGACATGCACCAAATATCTATTAGCTAGTCACCTATTATTTTATTAATGATTTCAAGGAAAATGTTTATAAATAATTATCTCAGTCAGATTATAATTAGTTTTATTTGTTTAAGACAAATAAGGTTTCCTTACACATCACCACTCATTTTACTCTTTCTTTCAAAAATACATTATTGATATTTTATTAAATTCCATGCAATTTATATACATTTTATGTCATTTATTAAATTTCATGTAAATTATGAGAATTATCAATATTTACACACAGTTGATTGTTTTTTATGACCAGCATGCTTCACAGTATTGAGGTCTCTATATTTAAACAATGAATCATGAAATGGTAAAATATAAAGTCAACAGAGAAGAAATGTTGTGCAAAAAATATTGGAATGACCTGTTTTTTAACATTCTAAATTCAATTACATTCAATGTACATTCAATGTCCATTCAAGGCAAAAAAATAATCAGAAGAACTAGAAGGCATTAATTTTATGTTTTGCGCATTATGACAGCAACATAAATTCCTTAAAGGGAGTGTACAAGTCAACAATGATTTATTTTTAAATGATTTTGCAATACATTGTGCTGATACGCAAACTTGTTTTAGCCACATGGATCATCATAAATTACTAACTTCATCAATTTATAAAGCATTATCTTCCATTGCTCTTGATTTTTTTTCAGTCGTCAGTTTTCCATATGCTATTGAATTTAGAGATAACTATAATATTGAAATCATTGTATTTGTGGTACACAGGGTATAAGGTAAAATTCTGTGTAAACTCATGTTTGGGATTAGGACAACTCAGTCTAAAAGACAACGCAAACCTGATGATTTGCTTTAAGTACCAGCTACCTCTCTATCCATTATTGATTTCATTTTGGACATGTAGGAATGTTACCCCAAGACAAATGGGATGATTTCACTAGTTTTCTTCTTTCCAAGCAACATACAAACTTGCCTTAAATTTTAATGTTCTCTAGCTTAATTTCCCCTTTTATTTGTGGTAAGATCATTGCCTGAGAACGCTTTTATTCAATGATCATTTTTTTTTTAAGAACCAGTATCTTACTTCAGATTCTACTCTTCCCAGAGATGTTTTAAAATTAGCATCAAGTTTGTAAGGAAAAAAAAATGAATGGAGTGCTGAGATAGATATTTTAATATGTATAGTTAAACCTGTAATAAGCAATAAAATAGCAGTCTAAAATACATTTCCCCCTCAAGGAGAAAACAATATCACTGACATCTATTTTGATACACCTTTCATTGTATTTTTCAACTATCCATGAAAATAGAAGCAAAAAAGTGTACAATCTGACTACTTTTTTACCTCTGTACTTCATATTATAGTTTTGATCCAATGAGATAGAAAATTAAATAATACAAGTTGTTACTTTCTTTTTTTCCTCACTGTTGCTGGTCACCGTGGTAGCACTGACCTTGATCATGACCTCTCTGTGTGATAGTTCTATTGCTATACCATAGAGTCAAATAGTCACTCCAGTTTCCTTCAGAATTCACGGATAAAAAGCATAGCAGGTGTAGGCAGGGAATAGGAAAGAAAGGCTATTTACTCAGCCCCTGTAGTTTGGGCTAGAAAGAACACATTTTAGGCGATATGGTTTTAAGAAGTATAATTTTCAGGAAATTACACCATGTTCTCAAAATTATTTTCCTGTTTTACCTCCTTTAAATTTACTTTAATCATCTCAATGTAAAGGATAATTCTTAATACAGTAATGATAATAAAAACTACTGTTGCTCACATTGAATTTGCTTCAACTGCAGGAGAAAATAGACCTCAAATTTCCCAAAACCTTTTACCCCCATTACATTTGGGTTGTTTAGCTAGTTTTGAGAAGGACTAAAACCCAGAATTCAGATTTTTGGGGTGCTG
Source organism: Perognathus longimembris pacificus (assembly GCF_023159225.1). NCBI lineage: Eukaryota > Metazoa > Chordata > Mammalia > Rodentia > Heteromyidae > Perognathus > Perognathus longimembris. Next base: position 147,721,507 of record NC_063162.1, read on the forward strand.
GGGAGTGATATTTTCTGCGGTGATTCTAATCTCAGAATTTGGGGAAATTTGTGCCAATTAAGATGGCAAATCAGTATAACAAGTGCTGACTTGGTTGGCCATAAAATCTCTGAGGTAGATTGGACAGACTATAAGAAATTGTTTGCAACCTATAGAAAATTACATTCTGAGCAGGAATGGACTGGAAAGTGTATGTGTGAATATATGTGCTCTTTTAAATTCAGGAAAAATATTTTCCACATCACCAATTGTGCCACTAAAAATAAATTGTTATTGGTGTACAGTGGCATTTGAAGATATTAGAAAACTCAAATCAAAGAGAGAACATCACCCTGCCATGAATAAATAATGTCCATACTTCTCTTTGCAAACTGCTGTGTCACCTCCAGGATAACTTGTCAAGTGCGTTTTTATATTATGTTTCAAATAACACTAACCAATAAGTGGAAGTTAGAAAAAAATGTATAAATGTGCATATTCCTATGTTATGAACAGCCAGAAATATGGAATGTCAAGGGATGGACTAATAGCAAACAAGTAATTCAAATCTTTTTGGGTTAGCTTGCCAGAGAGTGTGTCGAGAAAATGTAACCAGATGCAGAAAAAGTCTGTAAAGAGGTTTACTGAAGCGTTCGAATCCTCCAGCCCTGTTTATAACACACTGTCAGAGAGGTGCCTGAAGTTTCTACAGGTCTTGTCCTCTGGGCGCTTCAGAGATGGCACATTTCTGTCCTTGAAGAACAGGCAGGCATTCTGCCTTATGACAGTGGCTTTGCCATGATTGAATATACTTAATGAAGATAGATAGCAAAATGATAGAGAGAGAGAATCAATAGATTGATGATAGATGGATAGATAGATAGATAGATAGATAGATAGGAAAGAAAGTGACATGATAGGTACTTTTAGAAGTTGAATACCAATGAAACTCTAAACTCAAAGTTCATTTTCTATGGAAACAGAAACAACTATGTATGAAGGAAATATTCTTAGTTTTCCCCTGGTTTACATGATGGTACCAAAATATTTTAAACTATTTATGAAGAACACTGTGTTGAACTGTGTATGAACAGGAGCCTAATAATCTTGTATGGCATAGAGTGAATACATTGAAGAAATATTAAAGGTATCAACTGTTTAACAAATTTGATTTATGTATTAATGAAAGCATTCCTATTGGTCCATGGATTTTCAGTTTACAAAACAGCTTCTTTATCATTTCACTGAATTCTCTGTAGGATAGTGCCACCCTGAGAAATGGGACATCAAAGGTGATGAGTTATTGTGCCCACAGAGTATTTTCCATGTTTATGTCTTTCTGAACGCTCTTTACATATTTTTATTTGATCATTACATGCTGCATGCATGTTTCAAAAGATCATATTGTACTCCATAGAATGTAAAATTGAAATAATAATAATTAATAAGAGGACAAAACCTATTCAACACTAGATTAAAAACTATTTTCAGAGCTGGGTGCATAGCCCAGCTTTTTGTGTGCTAGGTAAATGCTCAACCATTGACTTATACCCCAGCCAAAGAAATATTTATTAACTTACCAGTCTCCATCTCCCAAATCTCATTTATAAACATAGGCCTCCTAGTGATGTTTAGAAAGAATTCATTAATTTTGATTTCATTAACATCTTACCAAAGCGAAAACTGAAGTTATACAATGTTATAGCATATGCATTATTATATAGCACACTTCTATATTTTCATGCTTATACAAGTGTTGTAATTTTTTCTGAACTCCTTCTGAAATACAGGTCACAGGGTAGTGCTTTATGATCCTCTCTAATCTGTTCCATAGCTTACCTCCTCCTCATTTCAGAATATGGTGGAATAATCATAATGCATAATTCCTTTCAAGGATAAGTAATTTAAAAAAATCCCTTTGTGTGAATGCTTTTGTTATTTTTTTTTTGACTCAGTAATTCTGGTCTTCTCGAACATCTTTTCCTCCTGAAAAAGAACAAGTGTTATGATTTAACCAGACAATGAGCCACTTGTGCTGTGAACGTAGAAATAAATGGATGACAATTTATTGGAAATCTAGATATGTTCAAATGAGTGGAGACGGCAGCATGTCCCTGGTTCTATTGACAAAGGAATGTGGTGTCATTATCTATTACTTCGATGGTTCATCAGATCACAATAAGTGCTTCAAACCTGGAAGGAGGAAAAGGAGTGTTTTGTTTTGTTTTTTCTTCTCAACATTTTGCTATAGACACATGGCAGCACTGAGAAATATCTTATGAAGCAGAATAGCATAGGCTCATGCCTGTAATCCTAGCCACTCAGGAGGCTGAGATCTGAAGGTCATAGTTTTAAGCCAGCCTAGTTAGGAAAACCTATAAAGACTCATCTTCAATTAACCACCAAAACATGAAAGTGGAGCTGTGGCTCAAGTGGGAGAGCACCACCTTTGAGAAAAAAAATAAGCAAAGAAGTACCACTGCTTTATACAAAAGACAATTGGGTAAACAACTTTTGCTAGAAAGGGAGAAGCCAGGTATTTAAAATTTAGTACTTCCATGAATGTTGTATGACATTATAGAACCTGCCCTTTATATGCATGGAAACACAGATTCACTATGGTGTGTGACTCGTTGATGGAAATAGGGACTTGCTAGGAAGTAGACCTCGGTTTTCTGAGGCCTCTGTGAGAGTGGAAGTGTCTGGAAAACAACATCACTGCGAGACTTCCACCAGCTCTCCACTGTGAGGATGACAAATACACATAGCTCATTTATTTCTCACGGCTATGGTATTTGTTTCTAATTTCAGGCTGTAATAACAAGCTACCCTCCACCCCACCCCCCACCCCCATCTCTTGATAGCTGAGTGCAGAATTCAGTAGGTTCTCTGTTTTCTATTTCTGATTACACTGCTGGGTATTTTTTTTTTTACCCCCATTTGGAATTCATTCTCTGGGAATCTTTCTCAATATGGAAGCTTAGAAGCAGTGTTTAGATTTTATAACTTTACTTTCTGTAGTGTCTCTGATTGGAAAGTGTTTATGATTCCCAATTTCTATCTGGGTGACACTGCAAATTCTCCGCTTAGTTTCTCAAAACACTGAATAGTTTTGTGCTATGTCTTAGGGCTATTTTACAGATCCAACAGCTTTTATTTCCCTTTCCTGTCTCCACCTCTTCCCTTACTCCTTCTCCATCCTCTCCCACTCTCCCAGCTCAGGTCACTGGAGATCTAGAACATGTCAGATTCCCACTTCTGCCTTATCACTCACATTTCCTATTCTAGAACATTCCATGGATACTGGACAAGTCTATAGCCTGTACCTTCTGCTAAGAAGGATAGCTTTCCAATGAGGTGCTTCTGCATCTCTAATCAACAGGGTAACCCACCTATCCAAAAAAAGCTGCTTTCCTTTCTTGTTTTATTTTCAGTGAATTTCCTCCATTTGAAAAACATGACGTATTTATTACTATTATCATCAAGAACGGTTTCCAGCAGTTCATGGTTACTATGCCCCTACTTGTGCTTCCCTCAGCTGAACAAATGAGAGGGCATTATCCTTGCATCTAGCATCACTGAGCAATTCTTCTTAACACTATTTATTTTTCATGTCTTATGCTGTCAAATTACTAATCAAGGAATATTTCAAAGCAGTAGAAAGCAGAAAGGAAATTAAAGGGCCACAATGATCTAATAAATCATGCGACAACATATGAATAGTTTTGTTTACATAATCTTTCAAGTAATTTATACACAAGTTTATATTTCAAAAAATAGGTGGTCATATAAATTCTATCTCCTGGCTAGTTTTTAAAGGAGACAGCTGTGGGTTAATTTAACATTCTTCTATAGCTTCACTGTTGTTGACCCTGTGGTGCGCCCATTGTTCCCTTTGAGGATACTAAACCTGTGATGGAAGAGAAAGTAACTTCAGGCAGAAATACTGGAAGATACTTATCTATAGCACTACTTAGTCTATCTTATGGTTTAAAGGTAAAAGTGAGTCAAGTAGTCTAGTAGAATGTTGTTACTAATCATTAAATACTGACTTGGAATTTACCAGTTAATGAGGCTAGAGGGTGAAAGAATGTGACAATTGCAGGGAAACCAACAAAAGCCATCCAAAACAGTGGGATACAAAGGAAGAATTTTGTTCAAACTTTAGGATTACTCAAGTTCACACACTCATACTGCACTTGACCTTGACATCTGACCTTGACCATTTCTAAAAGATTTACTCATTAAAAGTAGTAGGTGGCTCTGCCTTTGAGACAAAGTAAGTTTTTAAAAAAACTACTCTCCCCATAATCTTCGAGGTTAAAACTTCAACCTGATTTATCAGTGTAGATTCTATTTTTGGTTAAGTAGTAATAGAAATTAAAATTTCAAAAATATTCCCAGTTTATACTGGAAAAGGTAAAATTTCATTTTCAAAAAAAATTATTTTACATAGAACTTATTCCTGTGAAATTTTTGAAGATCAATAGAGTGGAGACATAAGTTGAACTTGTTCTTGAAAAAGTTCTCACACATTTATTGCCTCTGTAGTATCTAACAGTTTAGTAAATAATTTCAAACTGATTTGTCTGTTAGACCATCTGTCAGAAATACACTGCACTTTGCACTACATTCTGAAGTGATTTGGCCTGGGTCTGTGCAGACCACCCCCATTTCCTATCAGATTTACAATCATAATACTTACACGTGTGACTAAGTCTTTAGCTATATGACTTTTATGGGTTTTCTTTCTGAACATAGATATTCAACCAACATAAAGGAAAATAAAATTGAAATGGAGCTAATTTTAAGGTAATAGCATTGAGCATGTCCCTTGTTAAAAACTATTTGACAGCTTTTTTCTTTTAAAGATTTATTTATTTATTTGCCAGTCCTGGGCCTTGGACTCCGGGCCTGAGCACTGTCCCTGGCTTCTTTTTGCTTAAGGCTAGCACTCTGCCACTTGAGCCGCAGCGCCACTTCTGGCCATTTTCTGTATATGTGGTGCTGGGGAATCGAACCCAGGGCTTCATGTATATGAGGCAAGCACTCTTGCCACTAGGCCATATCCCCAGCCCCTATTTGACAGTTTTTGCCGAATGTTTTAGGAACTATGCAGAAACTATGAAAACATCCAGAAATCTTTTCCTTTCCACAATAAAGTGTGAATCTGACACAGTATTGCCAATGGTGAGATTTCAACAATATATAAACATTGACCTTGAGTAAGTTTCTAGATTCACAGTGGTCAATAAGGAGAACCACCTCACAACTTCAATACTTTTGGAGATCTCCCCAATAGCCAAATACAATAATATGCACAGATCTCTATGTGAAGATGACACCTCCTTGAACTGTGAATCTCCAAAGCCCAGGCTAGCAATCAGGCAGAACCCAGGTGTCTCCTGCCTCTCGAACCTGTCAGCCATAAGATCTTGCTCTGGGTGTGAAATGGCAACCATACCTATTTCAAAAGGTTGTTATAATAATTCAGTGAGACACTCCATTCAGAATATTTAAACTATTGCCTGTCACATAAGTACTGCACAAATGATTGCTATTAACACTCATTGACGTTCTGACTTTGGTTTAAGGGTCCCCACAATCAACTATATCCAGAGTGCTTTAAATGGCAAGATAGAAGATTTTTTTTTAAATTAGGTTTTATGCATTTGGTAAGGAACAAGAGTCAGTGAAGGTAAAAAGATGAGAGGTGACAGAATCATTTTTGCTTAGAAATTTTAGATGAGATATATCTACTCAGTTGATAAATCTGGTTCTTGAAATTTGTACTTGAAAATAACGTTACTGAATATTTCTTCCTGGTCACTATCTTTGTTAAGTTATATTTTGATGTAGTTTAAAAAAATCAAATTATATATCCTGTTTTAAAAAAGATCTTACCTTCTTGCATTCTCTGTGCCATCCAAAACTTAATACAACTAAGAAATTATCTTGATATGAACTATAATGTATAAAATGTAGCTATCTCTGAGACTTTCTATAAAATATCACTGAGTAAAATCTATGTTAAATACCAGATAAGGAAGTCCTGTCTACATAATTTGTTGTGCTTTTGGGAATTAAGGGTTTGACATGAACATAAGTTTAGCACTTATATTTTTTTTTCAAATTTTTATTAACAAACTGATGTACAGAGAGGTTACAGTTTCATACATTAGGCATTGGATATATTTCTTGTACTGTTTGTTACCTCGTCCCTCATTCCCCCCTCCTCCTCCCCCTTTCCTTTTCCCCCCATGAGTTGTTCAGTTCATTTACACCAAACAGTTTTGCAAGTATTGCTTTTGTAGTTGTTTGTCTTTTTTTACCCTATATATCACTGTTTACCAGTATACATGGTTTCTAATATACTCAGATAAGATACAGAGATAGTGTAGGTACAACCACAGGAAGGGGATACAAGAGGATCATCAATAATAGAAGCTACAGTTACACATAGCACATTGACAGTAGTTACAACAGTGATATAACATTCGTTTCCATAACATGGAGTTCATTTCACTCAGCATCATCTTATGTGTTCATAAGGTTCATTGGGCTCTTGTGATCCTCTGCTGTGACTTGCCTAACCTGTGCTAATTATTCCCTATAAGGGAGATCATGTTTCTTTGGGTCTGGCTCACTTCACTTAGTTTGATTTTTTCCAAGTCCTTCCATTTCCTTACGAATGGGGCAATGTCATTCTTTCTGATAGAGGCATAAAATTCCATTGTGTATATGTACCACATTTTCCTGATCCATTCGTCTACTCAGGGGCATCTGGGCTGGTTCCAGATTCTAGCTATGGCAAATTGTGCTGCGATGAACATTGTTGTAGCACTTGTATTTTTGAGACAATTAAAAATACAAATAGATGTGTTACATTAAATATTGTCTCTGTATCTATGTAGACAAGTTGAAGGATTAATTTATATATTATGAAGGTCTTTTTTTCTATACTTTGCATTTACAAAATTGGGATTTAAAGGTTATTTCTACTGACAGGGAATAATCCAGGGAAGCAAGAAAGACTTATAAAAAAATCAAGATATAAGCCATAAAATGGGAGAAAAATATGATGGAAGTAAAGATATAAAAAAAAAATAGCAAATTGAGTAGAAGTCAATGGTATTTTTCCCCAATGGAAGTGAAAACATTTTCCTAGTATATTCCCATAGCACTAATTTTTGAACCATTTATTTTTATTGTTATGATTGTAAAAAGCATAGAACTGATTCAAAACTCAAAACTTAGAAAGACCTTGGAGGGGAAAAAAAAAGAACAGAAGAAAGAGACTGTGTGATAGGTTTAAATAAATCGCCCGAATTCATTTTGGTAGAAATAAAATCTTTTTAATTCCTTTGACCTTTCTTCATGATAGGGAGCTGTTATAAAAAAAACAATGACTCATAATTATGGAGATAAACTCTTTAAATATATAGGTACTAGAAGCTACCTGAGTTTTCTCTTGGCCATAGGAAGCCACTGAAATTTGATTCAAGAAGAAGAAAAAATGCTGTGAAAGGCTGCATTAAATCAGTGAATGCTCAGAGAAATATCTGGGTCATGACTTCAGTTGCCTTTTTGCTCACATACTGAAAATGTCTGTTAGGCCACACAATAAACAATACTTCAGTTGTCCTGAGTCACTTCTGCTGTCTTTAAGGCAGTGCAATGAAAGGCATGATCTATCAGTCCAGGATGGCAGGTGACTGTCTGAGAGGAACAACCCAGCAAGCCATACAGTGGCCACAGGGAGCTTGGGCAGGTAGGTACACAGGCAGGTGCATGTTCAGGTTGGTGAACACAATTGGCAAGAGCCAGGATGAGAAGAGCAGAGGGAATTCAGGACGAGGAGGCAACAGACCCTCTTGGGATGAGGTGGGGCTGCAGACCTTGAAAAGATCATTGGAAGGAAAACTTCCTAGAGGAAATGCCATCCTACTAGGACACCCCAAAAATGCAATTTGCACATGCATTCTGCTTGTAACTCAAATTTACTTGCGTCTTCATGAGCAAAAACAGAAGCGTATTAATTGGAAAGCAGAATAGGTGATTAGGATGGCTCTCATTCTGGAGAGGAATGATGACAAAACCCAACACAGAGTAAAGTAGCTCCACAATGAAAAGTTAGAAACTGAATACATGCAGGACGTGGAGATTACTGAAAAGTGTGCTTCCATAATAATGTTCCTTTCCAAATTGCTCTGTACAAAGGACAAAGTTACTGACCACATGTCTACCCAGCAAGAGCTACCTGTTCTGGAATGCTATGAAGTTCTCCCTGTTTATCTGCAGTAGGTTTCTGGTAACAGACATGCGATATAAACACATTCTAACTGAGCACTGGTGGCTCAGCCTGAAATCCCAGCTACTCAGAAGGCTGAGATCTGAGGAACAAGATTCAACACCAGCCCAGGCAGAAGAGTCCATGAAATTTATTTGTCCAATTAACTAGAAAATAACCAGAAGTAGAGAAGTAGCTCTAGAATACCAGCTTTGAGCAAAAACAGAACCTAAAAGCAAGTGAGAGCGTGGGGGCCTGAGTACAAGCCCCGATACCAGCAGAGACATAAAATAGAAAAGGAAGTTAAATGAGTAAAATGAGACATATATTCTAAGTTCTGTAACTGAAACAGATAATGGTTAGGGGATTTTTTCCCATTGTTTGTCACTTCTTGGATACATTAGTTTCTATTAATTATAAAATGTGATAGGTTTACTGTGATTTTTTTCATACATGTATATAAGGCACTTTGATCATATACAACCTGTCTGTTACCCTTCCATGTTACCCTTTCCCCAGATCTTTCTCTTGAAACTTTTCAGAAATTTATATGGGTGTAATTATGACCTTCTCATAAGTACATATAAGACACTTGCATCATTCCACATTATTCTTGAACAATAAATAAACCACTCAACTGACACATTGCAATATTAAGTACGCATGCTCTGAAATTGTTCCCTTTTGCAATCCTTTCCTTGTCCCTCCACACGTACAATCCTCTCCTCTCTGCTCTTTCTGGCAAAGAGCAGTAGTTACTTCCTACTGTCTGTCTGCCAGTGAGTTCCTCTGTTCCAGCTTGAGTTAGTACAGCATTCTTACAGCCAGTCTGTCTGCCTTTCTGATTGACTGAAATTGTATGAAAATAAAACCCAAGGCCCATCTGCTCCTCTCGTTTTCATCCAAGATTCCCGGGAAGGGAGATGCACAGGAGACTAAATATTTGCCATGACGGTAGGTGGTTGCAGTTTTGGAATAAGTCCTGGAAGGGGAAAATGCAATACTAGATGACTTCAATCTCTTTCTCTCCCTTTTATTTACTACTATATTAAATGTATAGCTTTGTCGAGAGTTTGGCTTGATTTCTTAGTATTTGCTGTCTGTGGAATATGGAATATATGCAAGCCAACTCTCTAGAAGTTATTGCATGTATAAATCATTTTACAGTTGGAAATAAAAGTGGATAGTTCATCATAATAGTCAGTATGGCAATATATGTAAACATGAGTGCCCTTACAACATCTCTGGGAAATTCCGCATCTACTGTGGCTTGTGAGCTGTTTCTTCTTCTTACAATATTCTTAATCCTCCCTCTACCTATCCACCCTCCAGTAATTCTCCAGACCCTATTCATTAGGTGCGAAGTTACCTGACATCCCCATTGTTAATTAGTCTTATCCCTGAATACCTAGAATAGTTGTTAAATTCTGCAAGAAACTAGGAAACATTTTCCTCCAAAAGGTCAGATAGTAAATATTTTAGTTTTACAGCCATCTGGTCTCTATTACAACATTCTGGTGTTGTGTAAAGGAGCAATGGCCACCAATGAGTGAGTGTTACTGGGGTCCAATAAAACTTTACATCTGAAGGCAAGTCAGGGTCTAGATTCAGCCTATTGTCAATAGGGAACTATTCCTACATGGGAGTTTTTTTGGCATCTTGGGGATTTGAAAGAGACTTGTGGAAAGTTCCTCATTATTATGTGGGAGTTGGCTGTAGGAATGGAGTTAATTAATCGATACATTCAATGGAAGTCATTTATGACAGGGTCGGATCTAGAAAGCCATTTGCATAAATAGGCCCACATTATAAATAAACAGGTTTCATTTGGTATATGATTATATTCTACTTAGTACTGATTTTTGCTTCATGTTGAATTCTTTCATTGGTACAGCTATTATTTCCATTATGGAAGAATGACACAGATTGTTAAATAGATTGTATGAGAATGACGTAAGATACCAATGAATATTTGTGATTAAAGCCCTGAGAAAGAAAGACTAGTAATGTGGCACTATTCTTCTTTAATTATATGGCTAGATATTATGCTTCAAGGCAGGAGAATGGGAGATCACCAGTGTTTAAATCCTGATAATTTTACGGTCACCATTCATAAAATGGTTATCCTCATCCCAGTTTAATTTGAATTTTGTGATTCTGAATTACATTCATCATTTTAACTTTTGAAATTTAATTTCCTTGTTTCCTAAGTAAGTTAAAATTAATATTTCATTTTTAAGATGATACATTATTAAATAAGTCAGTGTCATCTAATAAGGAATTAACTGGTTTAGGCTGATCAAATTAAAACTCTAAGTATTAATTAACTGTTGGTTCATTTAATTTTTTACCAACTTCATTTTAGTTACTTTAAATGTAACTATATATATAGTTATATTAAATGTTTACTTTTAGAGAATGTGTCATTTTTTTTCATTGTCAAGTATAATCTAGCCCTCTTCATAGATTTAGAGTACAAAAGATTTTCCCAGCATGCTTCTGTTTATTTCTTGGAGAAATAGCCTCTTCATCTCCTGTAGATCAATATACACTCTGATGTTTTCTGATCAAAGAGGCTTTCCTTGACAAGGCAGAAACTCCCTCCACCTCCACACTCTGACCCCTCTTCGTGGTCAGTGTTGCTCTATAGAATCTTTCCCCCTCTCATACTGTGACTTCACCTTTCTGTTGCTGGTGCGTTTCTTACCATTAAAACATAAGCTACCCAGGGGTGGAACACTGTCAAGTTCCTGCACAGCTGAGACAAGCCTGATGTCTCTTCCAATGAGTGACATAATAAGGGATGGATGTTAGCAATTTTCACCATCATGGGAACATCTGAAGCAATGCTTACACTGGTCAAATGTGGAAGTTATGCCAGAAAAACAAACAAACAAAAAAACAAACACTAAAAATTTTACTTAAAGCCAGGCCTAAATGGCACCCTCCTGTAATCTCAGCTGTCTCAGGAAGCTGAGATCTAAGGTTCAAACCCATCCAAGTTAGGAAAGTTTGTGAGATTATATCCAATTAATTACCAAAAAATCCTGAAATGGCACAGGTGCTCAAAGTGATACTAAGTACTTTTGTTGAACACAAAAGCTTAGAGACAGTGCTCAGGCCCTGAGTTTAAGCCCCAGGATCTGGCCAAGAAAAAAAAAAAAAAAGAAAAGCTCAAATCTGAAAATTACCAAAGATGTGTATCTTGGGGTACTTGTAAGTTAAACAGCAAACTTTAATAATGAACATAAATAGTCTTCACCTTGTAGAATGGCTTTGTAAACAATTACTTTTTTAAAAATTATGTTCCCTTTTCCAGCTTTTACACTGAGTGTTCTGGGTATACAAATCCAATACACCTTACATCATTTCCAGAGGCACTTCTAGCACAATTTAGAACTATAACAAATATATCAACAAGTTGTTAGACGAATTAATTTGTTCACTTTAACTTCAGATTTGTGTACACTTGAATGGCGAGGTGATAAAAACTAATTTATTTTTGCAAGTGTCTTTGGGGAATTAACTCCACTTATGTGAATTTCCACAAAAACAAGTTTAAACTTTCCATTGCTTTTTCTATTCTGTTCAGAAATTCCCGAGATTTCCTGAAACATCTGGAATGTATAGCTCAATTCCACATCATATTAAACAGAGTTCTGAGCCTATGTGAACATTTGTTGGAGATTAAAGACCTCATTTTGAAAATATAATGTTCTACCATGTTGAAATTTGACAGTAGTTTTCTGGACTGTTTGGTGTTTGTTGGATTTATTTATATCTCCTCCTCCTCCTCCTCCTCCTCCTCCTCCTCCTCCTCCTCCTCCTCCTCCTCCCCCTCCTCCTCCTCCTCCTCCTCCCTCTTCCCTCTTTTCTCTTTTCCTCTTCTGCTTCATCATCTTTGTTTTCTGGTCTTCCTTTTTAAGTTCATTCTACAGCATTTTTAGAGTATGAACAGAGTTTCAAGCCCTATTCAAATGACTGGAAAGTTAGTGTTTAGCACACTTTATTCCCAGGGAGTTTGGGGCCTGGTGGGAGATTCAGGCAGGTAAGTTTACTTGTGTAAAACCATGGTGATAGTAATGGCTGGGGAGAAACATGAATCTCAAGGTGATGGTCTCAGCCAGATGAGTAGCAAGGCCTGTCTTCAGTTAGTTGTTGAGTAGAGACTTTGCAGAGGAGAAGGCAGAGCCATAACTCTCTGAATAGAAACTGAAGGCCACAGGAGGGAACACACTTGCCCAGGGAGGAAGAGTAATGAGACTGTTCCATGTGAATAGTGAAGGACAAGGAGGTGAGGCACCATTATTGGGCAATGGCGGGCTTAAACCTTTATTCCAGGTGATTGAGAACAGACCCAGTGTTAATTTTGACATTTCCTAGAACATTCATGTAAGTGGAGTTAGGCCACCAATAACACTGGAGAAATAAATCATTATTAATAGTTTTACTCATCAAGTGCATAGAAATCTGAAGTGAGCAGATCCATTCTCATAGAGTATTCTTAGATACCGTGTTTATCTTTGTTATTCAGCAAGTGCCTTTGCATTAAGTTAAATGTGAAGGAATGAAGACACATGCAATTTGCATGTGGTAAACTCTTTTACCACAGCATTGCCGGTGGCTGCATAGGCCAGATTGGGGAAGACACCATAGGGAGGCGAGCTGTGAAATTTTAAGATCTTCCAGGATGCAAAGTAAACCCTCAATGGAACCTACCCAAGGGGGAAGAAAACTGATGAGTGATCCAAAAGCCTACTCTCCAGCCTTTGGAGAAATTGTACACATTAGACAAAATAAGAACGAGCCATCAGGGGAACTAGAACACAAGGAGCTACTGAAACAGGAGGACAGGGTTGTTGACCAAACTGGAAAGCTAGGTGCCAAGTGTTACAAACAGAACTGAGGTGTCACCCAGGGCCAGGGCGGGGGATCATTTGAATATATTGGGAATTGATTCATTTTTCAGATGGCAGTACTTTTCAAGTTGCTGGTAATTCCCTGTTCTCCTTTATGGAAATCTGTCTCTTTTAGTTATTATAATAACAAACACACTCAACATGAGATTAACCCTCTTACGTCTCTAAGTACACTAGATGGTATTACCATCCGTAGCTACGATAGTTTACATACTTATCACAGGCAGCTGAAATTTTATGCACATTGATAGCAATCACCTGTCTCTTACCCCTTTGTTGTACCCTCGGCATATTCCCTCCTCATTTTGTTCTCACTCTGAACTCACTGTTTCTCGTCCCTGAAATACATAGTTATCTCAAGCTTTTCAACGTACCAAATAGCAACCTTTGGTATTACAAAAACGCCTCCGTTTTATTTGTGATTCTTAAGATCCCAGGTGCAAGGCGGGCCCCTTAGTGGCAACACACATGGCTGTGTGAATACCTCTAAAACTCGGAAGGTCTTCTTTAAAGTGTTCATATTATTTATCATATTTGGTAGAATGAGTCTGCTGAAATTCTGACTGCTGATTCTTTCAGAGACCTTAAGGTGTCTACCGTCTTTTGTAGTTATTTTAACCAGCACTCATTATTTTTAAGAGCAATCATTACTGTGATCAGTCCTTGAAGAGGGTCATGGAGACTCTGGTCTTGTCTTTTCAGAAAAATGTGATGATGCGCTGGTCTCCGGCCTCCCCCACTCCGCCTTCAGCAGCTCCTCCTCCATGTCGGCCAGCTACGCGCCGGGCTATGCCAAGATCAACAAGCGAGGCGGTGAGGCCCTTTTCCATTTCTTTGCCAATAAACGTGTTAATAGAAACCTGTTATGTTTATGTCCACACTTAGAAATAGAGATGATCGCACCATACATATTAACAAACACCCCCAAATCACGCTTGCCAATTCTACCAGAGGACACAAAATCACTAAGAACATCTTGGAGAATAGCCGGTAAGCCAAAGAGGAAGAAAGATTGAAGTTATCAGGGCAATCAACCCAAAATGATTGAATATTCTGAGTTAAGAAAACTTCATTAAACAGAAAAATCAAACCAGATTCTGGGGTCTTATGCCTGTAATCTTAGCTCCTTGGAAGGGTGAGGTGTGAGGACCCCAATTTAAAGCCAGCCTCTGCAGATAAATCTGTGAGACTCTTAGCTCAAATTAACACACATACACACCCCACACATACAAAGAAAATAAAAGTGGAAGCGTGGTTTCAATGATAGGACTGCAGCATTGAGTGAAAAAAGCTAACAGAGTAAGAGACTCTGAGTTCACATGCACACACATACATACACACACACACTTGCCCAAACACAAAGCAAACAACAAAAAGAATAACAATGGACAACATAAATAAAACAAAACAGAAAATACCTTTAAAAGATGCTTAAGACGATCAGTGTACGGCATATGAAGAAGATCCTGTCTATAGACAGCTTTCTTCTCTTTTTCTTTGTAATAGCTACTGATGTGTAGGAGGGATAGATGTTTTTCTACTTTTCCTCCATAGCTCTGACTTCAGGTGTGTTCCAGTATTATATATTGATTTGAGTTAGAGATTTTAACAGCATGGTATTTATTCATTACTTGCTTATAATTTTAAAGTTAACAGCAGTTCATAAAGAGTGTACATTTAGGGACAAAAATATAAATCTCTCCTATTTCCAAGGGATCCACATAAATATATCAAGAATTGAAAATCTATAGAGATTATTCTCTTGAGTACATATGAATTACTGTGAGGACCATAAATCCTGACTAGTTAAAACAAGGTAGGTGATGGACAAGCATGAGGAAGGGGGGAGCCATGGGAAGTGTGTCTCAGTGCAACTGTGAAGCCCTGTTTAATAATTGTGTGCTTTGTACTTCAGAATTGTGAAGAGCAGACTATCAGGGTTCTCACCACAAGCATCACTGATAATTGTATGAGGCCATGAATATATTAATTAACTACAATTAATATTTTTTGGTCAGTTATGGGGCTTGAACTCAGGTCCTGGGTGCTGTCCCTGAGCATCTTTGTGCTTAAGGCTAGAGCTTTACCCCTTGAGCCACAGGGCCACTTCTGGTCATTGAGTAGTCAATTGGATATAAGAATCTCATGGGGACTTTTCTGCCTGGGCAGGCTTTGAACTGCAATCCTCAGATCTCATCTTCCTGAGTAGCTAAGATTATACTTGTGAGCCACTGGTGCCTGACTCAGTTAATAATTTTGTAAGTGTGTGCATGTATCAAAACATCATGTTATACACCAGAAATATATAAAACTTTTAGCTGTCAATCTTGCCTTCATAATACTTGGGGCAAAATAGCAGATGCTAAATCATAAAAATCATCTCAAATAATATCCAATTCAAGCAATAAACATAAAAGGAATAAAAAGGAAGGAATGAAAGAAGAGAGGAGGGAAGCAGGAAGAAAAAAGGGAAAGGAAGGACAAAGGGAGGGAAGGAGGAAAGAAAGAAGGAATCAAGGAATAAAAAGGACATTAACGAAGATGAAAAAATAGAAAAGCCAAGAGGAAGAAAAAAAGTTTTAAAGTTTTAATACCTTTTTGAAAAACAAAAGGGAAAGGAGTCAGGGAATAGAAAATAAGAATAATGAATATAGAATACGATCTAAAAAAAATCTATAGTTTACAAAGATTGAATTAGTTTAAAAATACTTTGTGAAAGATACATTTGCAAGGTAGAAGGATATAAATAACAAAGACATTTTGATTTACAACCAGCATTAATTAAGACATCTTTTTATAGCTTGATTGTCATCAGATTCCAAGATGAATGATTTGGCAAATCACAATTAGTTTTCAAAGTTTCTGCTTTGAGATGTCAGTGTAATGGAACTTTTAATCTATTCCTTTTCCACAGAAGTCACTGAATAGATAGGGAAATAGGAAACAAGGAATGAACCACCCCCACATTATAACGGTGAAGACCTGCCTAGTACGATGCAATATCGAACATGCATTAAAAATGAGAGATAATATACAGTGCTAGGCGACTAGAAGATGTCACTACCCCTGAAACAAGTACCATGGTACTGGCAGATCCACAGCAGCTCCAAGTGAGAGGATACAGAGTCACAAAAATGTGTCTTTAGGAAGGTTTGAAAGGAAATATGTCTCAAGACCATGACTTGCCTAGTAAATTGGGAAATGTCAAGCTACACCAAGTACAACACACTTCAGGAATACAACTCACAGAATCCAGCCAACAGCAAGAAGAACGAAAATGAGTGAGGAAGAGACCATGGCCAACCAGGCCTGATGGCACCTGCCCACAATCCACCTTATTCAAGAGACAAGATTATCAGTCGTGAGCCCAGGGCCAATGCAGGATAAGTTAAGTTAGTGAGACCTTACGACAAAAAAAAAAAAGTAAGTACATAAGAACCAAAGACATATAGGAGGGTGAGAGCAATGGCCTATCAAGTGCTGGGCTCTGGGTTTAATCATTAGTACTATAAAGCAACATTTAATCTTAAGAAAAAACATTCAGGACCCAGTATCTGATATTGAGTAATAAATCTATGGCTATGTCCCTTATAACATTGTGGCCAAACAGCAAAAGTGACAGTTGTGGGAATTAAATAGAGGTGTGCCTCACCCCTGGTGTTTTCTCATTCACTGATTTACCATTCTTATGTAGGTATGAATCTATGGTTGAGGTGTTAACTCTTGTAGGACCATTTGCCTTTTAAGAACAGACACTGAAGAACAGAAAAGTCTGAAGCCTGAGTTTCCTATACAGCATTTCAGGATAATTGATATTCTGTGTTGGCTTGCTCTACTTCTTTATCTTCAATTTGCCTTTTTGCCAAACCTGCTGAATTGTCCTACTCAGAGGCAAGGTGGAGAAATGGAAAGAAAATGATTTCTATTCATTCAAACCTAAGTGCCAACACTGCATGAAACATGGATAAATAGGATCTCAATATGTGCAAAATGTAACTTTACATAGATGTAAAGTATGCTACCATAATAAACAATTTTGAGTAATTTTAATGATTTTTCTTACTTATATTAACCTAAATTTTAATTTCAAAACCTTCAATTTAAAGAAAATAGACCATGTGATTGGTTTGGAAGTATTTTGTTCTCAGTATCTTAAAATCATTGGGATTAGATATTCTAAAATGTTGAAAGTATTATAGGAACAAACCTTTATTAGTTGTATTATTTTCAGTAAAAAAAAAAAAAAACCAGAAGCAAATTAGTCTGCACATTAAGGAGAATAAAAACTACTTGGCTTTTTTTCTCCATAGCCCTTTAAATTTCTGATAATTAAAAACCAACAACTTTTGGGAGGCCTACAAGGCAGACTACTAACATCTTTTTACCCCATGATGTAGCAACTGGTATGTGCCTTAAAAGAAAGGCTAGCCTAGGCAAAGTCACCAGAAAAGTATAGAAAGCAGAGACAGAGTCTAGCGGAAAACAAAACCTTCTCTCACTAATTTCTAAACAGAAGAAGCAAGGAATGAATGACAGTCAGATGGGTCTCGGAATGGAGACAGGCCTCCTTACATGGGGACAACAGTCCTTGCTTTTCCTGTTCGTGTGTGTGTGTGTGTGTGTGTGTGTGTTCCTTGTTTACTGATATTTCTTTTCTTGTTTGGATCCCTATGGTAGTTATTTCTCCATGCCCATGCACACAAAATACCCACAAGCAGAAAGACTTTGATGATGCTGCAACAACTCAAAGAGGAAACCAAAGAGGAAAGCTTCCTGAAATGAGTGCTCTCAGAAAGGCACCCAGTTAACCAACTGTAGGGAGAGAAAATAAATGAACAAGTGTTTAGCACCCAGTCAGACATTTGAGACCTAAGCCACAATGTTCAGAGAACAGAGAACCACTAGCATGATTTTTTTGCAGCTAGATATTTGGCTGACTTATCTTTTTGCTCTCTATTCCTTTTGGTGAGTGACCAATACAAACACTGCCTGAAGGAAAAACATTGGGAAAAATGTGTCTAAAACAAATGGACCCTGAAAGCAAATTAAAAAAAAAAACACTGAGATGCTCTATCACTCATTCAGATTGCCTTTCAACAAGAGTACAAATATCAACAGATGCTGTTTAGGGCAACCACAATGGAAGTTCGTATGGAGATTCCTCAAGCAAACAAACAAACAAAAAACCTGAAAATATAACTAGCCTAGGATCCAACAATGCCAGTCCCTGGGCATTTATCAGAAAAATTGCAAGTCGTGATACGAGAACAAAACCAACAAATCCATGTTCGTTGCAGCTCTGAAGAGGGGGGTGGACAAAAGGAAGGAGGAATGGTGGGCACATGAAGTCTTAATACCCAAGTTGTATATAAGAAAACTGAACTTAGAAGCCTTCAGGAGACAGAGAGGGAGAGAAAAGATGCAGGGAGAATGACAAAAGGGGTACATAGAAATAAATATGTTAAATTGAAACCACCCTACTCAACTATTTGAAGAAAACACCAATAAAAAGAAAAACAAAATAAATTTAAATGCTTGGTTCTAAAGACCTTGCAGTCTTTGCAGTGAGCTTTCCAATTGGATAATTTGCCACCTAACACATATAAATGTTAATATATTCCTCTTAACGTCAATCTTCAAGTGTAAGTCAACATTTTGGCTCGCCTGGCAGCTTTATAAATTCAAATATGAAATGTGTGAAATATTTTCTTATTACTGATTTTTGTTTGAAGTGGTAGAATTTGGAATCATTTATCAGACATGACTAATTTTTGGATATTCCATTTTAATTAGCAAATAGTGTTGTTATGCCTTGCTTTTGTTCATACCATAGAAATCGTGACTAGGTTTTGCAGCAGCACTGTATGCTAAGATGTGAGACATTGGTACCAACTATGAACACACACAAGTGCTCATTTGCCAGTCAAATCAGCCTAGATAAAGACTATGTTTTCTAGTCCTCTATTTTAGAATAAAAAATCCCATGTATCCTGGAGTGTCTTCAAGTATCACAGAATGTACTTTCAATGTGAGGGATCCATTAGTCAAATTGAGCTACATATGTTACATATCACGGGTTTTAAATAGATTTAATAGCCTGACACGTATAGTTGTTCCCAATGGGTTTGCTAGTGTGTCTGAAAATACTGTTTGTCAAGGCTATGATGATAACTATGATGATTTTGGATTTAGCATGGTAAACTAGACTTAATTGGACTAAATGAGCTTTTTAGACTTTAGGTACTTGAAGTGTTTTTTCAGTAAATTGTGCTAATGAGGCTTCTATTAGTTTTTTAGCAAATTCTAACTGTCTTAGTATTTGCTGCTTAGAATTTGCCATTGTAAACTGGCCGACAATAATGTAATAGTGATAATGCATGAATCAATCTTATGATCTTCGACAAGCTGTGAGGTATGAAATTTTATACTTCTATAGCAACATAAATAGCTGACTGTCTAAAAAAGGGAAAAACGTGGGAATACTCAATTATGATAAGGGGCTTTTAAGTTTTGCCTTTAATGTAATATTGAAAAGCATTGTTTTTGGTTCTTCCTGTATAAAAGTGTTTGATGCATATGGTGGGCTAGGCTTACAAACACTAGAAAGGATAAATATTTAATCAAATATCTACTCTCAGGGGATCTGAGGATCAATCTATTGTATAAGTCTGTTGACATTGTTTAGATTATTATTTTGCCTCAGGAGACATCTTTGCCTAATTATCACTTTTGTTCAATGGCCAGATGACCTCACTTCTGTACATGGTTATTGACTCCCTGACCTGATTGATCATGTCAAGTCTGAAAATTATTATCTCATAGCCACACTTGACTATACTTCCTCCATCTTCATCTTAATGGGCCAATAGATTCTTATTTCCCTGGGCTATTTCTCCTAAAATACCCAGGATAGTTAGGTAAAAATCTGCATCCAATAAAGTTTTAACAGATGATATTTTCTCTCTAATCTATTCCAAAGTATATTGCATTTGTATGTTCTAGAGATTAAATGTTTATCTCTTTTATATCTGCTAATTTTCTTTTTTCATATCTGAACTAAAAAGCTAGAAAAGTAATGTGAAATGTTTCACGCAATCCTAATGCACTGTAATAAAATAATAGGTGGACACTCAACCATTATTTTCTGAATGACTGAAGACATGTATTGAATATTAATCTTTGGTGTTGTTATTGGGGCTTGAACTCCAGGTCTAGACAATGTGCTTTAGATTTTTCACTTGGCTTCTGCTCTACCACTTGAGGCACAGCTCTACTTCTTTCTTCTGAGTAGTTACTTGGAGAGAAGACACTTAAGGAATTTCCTACGTGGACAGGCTTCAAACCATGATCTTCAAATCTCAGCCTCCTGAGTAGCTAGGATTACAAATTTGAGCCACCAGCGTCAGAGTATTAAATATTATTTATTGCACTCCCAATTTTAAATTTCAAATGCTCATTGTGCTTCTCTGTAGAGATTATTGCTTATATTGACAGTAAATATTTACTAAGAGCTTATTCTTTTAAAATATCATGTTAGTTATATAGTTACAATCATGGCCAACTGGGGTCCAGAAAATAAGGAGAATGAGTAGCAACACCAAACATAATTATTGTCCTTTCTGAATCTCATTCTTGTTTAGAGTAAACGTTCAACACAATTAGAACATCACCCTGTTAACATTCTCCCAGTGCCTTCAACAGTACGGAACAGTGGCGATGGAGGAAGTGATGTCAAATTGGTAAAGCAGGCCCTTCTTACCTCAGTGTATTCATTTTATGGATGAGCTCTTGGCCTTGATCACACTTTTGAGTAGCAGCACATAATCCTTTAGTTCTGTGAATTCCATTTACAATTGTGTAGCCTAGGAAAAGAAAGGAAAGGCACAAATGAGCAGGTCTTGTTCTTAACAAGAACCTGAGACACTCAACCAATGATACATTCATTACACAAGATTAGCACATAAACAACTATGTGAATGCATGCATACATATGCTTTTTAAATTATTATTTTAATGTACTTCAAACATTAAAATTATAATTGCTGTCTAGCAAGGAAATAGCCCTCCGGTCTTCACTACCAATTCTCCCATAATTAGAATAAGTTTCAAACTTTTTAATCTATTTGTTCCTTTCTGGTGTATGATCAAGAGAAGAAATAAAGTGAATTAGCTCAAAGACAGTCTTCAGGATTTCACCTAGTCAAGTCT
Organism: Perognathus longimembris pacificus; assembly: GCF_023159225.1. NCBI lineage: Eukaryota > Metazoa > Chordata > Mammalia > Rodentia > Heteromyidae > Perognathus > Perognathus longimembris. The sequence goes on from NC_063162.1 coordinate 147,742,903, forward strand.
CCATTAGCAACTCGCTTAAGTCATGCTTATTAGAATTAGTACACTCTTATCTTCATTCCTTAAAAAATTAACGACTTTCACACATTTTCTATTAAAAAAAACATTTTTTAAAGAATATTGAGAAAGTGACTGCTCTTTCTCTGTCTTTCTTTTTCCCTCTCTCTTTTTACACTCTTTGGGAACAAATTCTAAAAATATTACCACCTTAACAATTCAAACCAGCTCAGCCTTTTATAGCTTCCTTTCTTATATTCTGAAAATGAACAATCACATTGTTCATTTATCTTTTTTTGCCTTGAAAGTTGAGATCTACCCTTGTTGGGAATGGAATTGGCAATAAGCTGTGACATTTAAAGTTATTAGAAGTAGTTTTATTGTGCTTGCCTGTTTAACATTAAAATATAAACAAAAAGTCTCCCTAGCCTTATTCCCCAGATTTTTGCCCAAAGGTCACTTTTATTTTGGCTTTCCTTAGCTCTTTTAATTTTCCTGGTAATGTAAGGAATTTATATCGCATCCTGTTTATTTATTTATTTTTAGTTTTTGTTGGCCTTTGGGCTTGAACTCAAGGCCTGGGCGCTGTCCCTGTCCTTCTTTTACTCAAGGCAAGCTCTCTACCACTTGAGCCACAACACTTCTTTCATTTCTTTGTTTTTGTAGTGTATTATTCTGAGCAGTCCTGTGGCCTTTCCTGCCTGGGCTGGCTTCAAACCTCAATCCTCCAATCTCAGCCACCCGAGTAGCCAGGGTTACAGGTGTGAGCCACTCATGCCTGGCACTTGTATCCTGTTATTTTGTGCTGGTTTATCCTCAGTAGCACTTGGATTTTGCTTTGTTTCTGTCTGTTTTCTGTTTTTTTTTAAATGTTGACCAATACTATTTATTTGATATGAGGATCCTTTTTTTTTTTTTTTAAATCATGCTTGTTGCCTTGACGAATAATACACAATTAGGTATGATTTCCTTCTCTAGTTTTGATACATTTGTATTTGAACTGATCATAGTTTTGTGCTGATTAGGTTTTATTTTGTTTGGTTGGTTGGTTTATTTTAACTCTTTGCTCATATCAGATAAGCTTTATAGGTGATGGAAAGTGTGGATGAGTCTTACCCTCTCCCTTCAATGTTCCAGAGAGCAGAAGCTAGAATCACATACTGTGGGTTCAACATGGTTCTGTCGACTGAAGGGTTGTAGCTGATAGCTGGACGTGTTTCTTTTTGCATTTTCATAAGGCTATGTGTGTTCATCAGGTCACAAAGTGTTTACAGAAGTTTAGTAGCATTTCCTTTGTTAGAAAGAAAGCCCAGGCAGAGACAATCTGATGTCCCCTCTTCACTGTGGGGAGACAATAGAAACATCCCAGGCAGTCTGCAAAGGCAGAAGGCATGACACTGATCTCTTCCACCTGTGCTGAGTCCCCCTACCCCCATCGCCCACACACACTTTACATTCAAGCTGTACTAGATTTGAATATGTCACCATTGGCTCCTGGATTGCTCTTTTAAATTAATCATTCTTCTCACAGAGTCTCTGTATTGTCAAGATTATCCTTTAGTTGACTTGAGGCCCTTTGCATGACATCTTTATCATCATTTCAAGCCACCATGTTTGTTGGTTTTCTAACTCAGAACATACTATACAATACAGCATCAAGTAACAATGTGTCTGGGCCCAATGAGACCACCTTGGGCTGTACCCTGTGTCTCATGCACCCAGACATAGCTTTACTCTTAGGATGGTGCTGAGATCTAAGTTATACTCGCAGATTTCAGCTGCAATAAATGCTTGCATGTATGCATTATATCACCTGAGGCTTAAAAAAACTCCAAGGAAGAACTCTAGAAGTAACAACATTCAGTTCTATGGATTCAAGAAAGCTGAGATTTCTGTCTAAGGTAGCATCAATTAGAAGCCAAATTTAAGCATCTAAAATGAAGTCTTCTGACTTGAAATAATTCTCTAGGCTGTGTGCCACATGTTCTTCTTATGCGGGAGTTTTCTTTAAGGAAATATGTGAAAATGAGTTGGTAATAGAACACAGCTAAAGTTTTCCCACTAGTGTTTTAGAAAAAAAATATATATGCTAACGTGTTTTATTTCTGGAGTGCACATGCTGCCTCTATTTTTCACTCAAGATTGCCATTGTGATTTCTGAGTGTGTGTGTGTGTGTGTGTGTGTGTGTGTGTGTGTGTGTGTGTTTGTTACTGGGCTTGAACTCAGAGGATTGTTCTGTATCAGCTTATTCTATGTGAACTCTTAGTCTACACTCTGCTACCTAAGCCACTGTTCCAACCAGGCTTTATGCTGGTTGATTTGAAGATGGACTTTTTTCTTTTTTGCTAACCTCAGACTGACATATTTTAACCTCCTGAATAGCTAAGATTACAGATGTGACCAATCAAGTACGAGCTTCTTTGCCTATTTCTGATTTCGTTCTAAATAACAAGAAAGTAAAATATACTACTTTAAGTATTTGTCTAACATAACATGTTTTAGGGCAATTCCTTTCTATTCTTGATGCTAAATTTTTAACAATATCCAGACATTGCTTTCTTTCCTGACTGAGTATGATGTGGACAAAAATAAGCATAACTGTACTTGAAATATTACATATGTGAAAACAACAAAGACTGCAGCAAAGCAATAAGACCAACATTCTCTTTCCCACAGAATGAACTTGGAAATTACTTATGTGCAGCTACAATATGCTAGAATCTGACAGGAAGAAATACATTTGAAATCACTAGCAGTCTTAACATTCACAACACACATCGGAGAAAAAGCAGAAGTCAATACAAAATGTAAAGGAATGAATAACAGGAATAAAACTCGACCACAAAATAGACTTGTGAAATCTTCTATATATGCTATAAAATGTGTTAGCTTGGTGTAACATGGGAGTAGTCCAGCATTAATAATAACAACATGAAACTCTGTGATCATTATCCATCACTGAATGCTTTCTTCTTTTCCACATAAAGGACTCAGCACTGCTATGTGTTGCCTTCCTCTTTGTTATTGTTTAAGAAAATGACCATGTTTTTTGAAAACTAAGTAAACTCGGAGGGTATTGATTCTATTTCTTTTCTCAAATTTCTTTATATCAAACATTGGATAAAATAAAGAAAAGAATCATTTGAACAACTCTTTCCAAGTCATGATCAGTCTTCTTACTGGGTATAATTTTGGTGGTGGTGGTAGTGGTGGTTGTGAGGGTTGGACTCAGAGCCTAGGCTCTATCCCTGAGCTCTTTGGCTCAAGGCTAGCACTCTACCACATTTAGCCACTACTCCATTTCTGGTCTTTGAGTAGGTAATTGGAGATAAGAGTCTCATGGGGACTTTTCTACCCAGGATGGATTTGAACTACAATCATCAGATCTCAGCCTTCTGAGCAGCTAGGATTACAGGCATGAGCCACCAGGCCTGGCTTACTTGCTCAATTTGAAGATATAATTGATGATGGAGAATGAGAGGATCAGAGAAGCACAAAATGCTATTGGTTTTCAATTCAAGCTGTGTGTTTGAACATTTTTATATTAACAGGACAAACTTGAAATTAAGTGTTCGTATTTGGAACAATAAACAATGTCTCTCTTGGGAGGGCAGTGTCTGGGCATGAAACAAGAGAAGGAAAAGAAGGCTGGGTAATCTACAACCAACGTCTCCTGATCCCAAATATGAGTTTTAGATGCTTAGTGTCCATCCAGACTTGAGAGGAAAGAACCAGGTGGCCCAGTTTTAGATGGGTTTATGGGATATATCCAAATGGCAAACTTCACTGAAAACATCCCCTTATCTCTATGACTTGGTTAGTGGTTCCTCCGTAGGAATCTAAAGTAGGCTGTGATTACCTCACTCTCTACTGTTCTATGTTTCTAAGAGAGAAGACAAGGTTCTAACCGAGTTAGGTGGAAAGGAGCAGGCATAGGCCCAAGACTTGACACACAGGGAAGACCCAAAGTAGGGAAAACATGCTACCAAGGAGTGAAACAGAGGAAAGACTGGCATTTTTTTTTTCGCGTTCGCATCTCATATATTGAGCATATATTGAGTCTTTAGAAACACTTATTATTACCGAATGATACCACAGTGCATTTGGAAATAAAAAGTTCTTCTTAGCAATTTATCAATACAATATAGATACCAAGTTTTCACTAAGGAGCGATAAAAGGGCAGGATGCGTTGTTAGCAGCCTGAAACATGTTCATCAGCTTCTGGAATGTCAACAATTTAAATTCAAATAGATTTCTCACTGAGACTAAAATATGAAACGCGGTGGGTTTTATTTCTGTGTATTGGATTAATCTAGATTTAAGGCTGCTTTGTTCTCAGCTTGTGGGGAATGCCCCTCTGCCATCTTTTGTGTTTGGATGGATTAGCTAGAGTAGGAAAAAAAGTGAGATCGATTCCTTCAGAAGTTCCAACTGTTATCTCTGCTACTTTCACACTCGACAGGGGGAATAACAGAAGGCAGAAAAAAAGGAGAATAAAAGTCTTGTCTCTGAATGAGAATGCTATGTCTCACTGGAAGATTGAACAGCGTAGCTATTCATATTTCAGGCACCTCAATTACACATTCATTATTCATAAACACTTGTGTGACTCTAAGTTATGCAGGCTGAGAGAGAACATTAACAATCCTTCTTACTTTTCCTTTATTGCTAAGACATCTTGTATCTAAAAGAAGGAACAAAAAAAGTAAAAGAAAACGAACAAAAGAGAAAAAAAGAAAATGCCTGTAAATCTAAATTTTACATTTAAGTAAAATAATTCCAACACAACAAAGCCCAAGGCTCCTCAACTACTTTTGGCTATGTCTTGTCAAAGAAGCATTCTCAACGAATGGGTTTTAATCAGCTCTGTTAGAGAGAAAATTGGGACTAGGCTCCCAGTATTGATGCTTTCAGCTCTGGGACTCTCTTAATGAATTCCCTTTTTGTTGTTGTTAGGGTTTTTTGTTTTTTTTTTCTTGTCCTTTTGGTGGTACTAAAGAATGACCTCAGAGCCTTGAACTTGGTAGGCAGGTGAACTCCTACCAGAAGAATGATGTGAGCCAGTTTTGTTTAGTTATCTTTCAGACATAAGATCCAGCCTTATTCTGTGAACCTCCTGCTAATGACTCTTGAGTAGCTGAGATTACAAGTCTTCACCACTGTATCTAATTGTTTGTTGAGACAAAGTTACACTAATTTTTTTTTTCTCTAGCTGGCCTCACATTCTATGCTCCTAACCTGTGCTTTCTGAGTAGCTAAGACTGTAAGCATGAGCCACTGTGCCCTGCCCATTTCAACTAGTCAACCCTTAGAAAGGCCAGGTAGACAAGGGAAGTATCAAAATAAGATGACTTGTGGCTCAAGTTTGTACAAATGAAGGAGTTAAGGACATTCAATAAGCAGGTGTTTAGTGGAGCACATACCAACAATAAAGGTGCATTTCTTTATTTTATTTTTTTCTTATTTATTGTCAAAGTGATGTACGAAGAGGCTACAGTTTCGTATGTTAGGCCTTGGGTACATTTCTTGTACTGTTTTTCTCTGTGGGACGTTAGCATTTAAAAAGGTTGACAAGTTTTTGTATGGGGGATGCCATTTCTGGGGCTTCAACTCCGGGCCTCCTACTCCCACTTAGCTTTTTTGCTCTACTACTTGAGCCATACCTCTATTTCTTGCTTTTTTGCTGATTATCTTGAAATAACTCTTACCAACTTTTCTGGCTGGAATGGCTTTGAACTATTGATCTTATTGACATGACCACTAGCAGCCAGTAACAGTAAATTTTGTCTATCTGAGAGACACTGGGGTTTCCAACTCCAAATTTAGAGAAAGTCAAGTACATCTGCATTTAAATCAAACTGTACTTAGCTTTCTGATATTTACTATCTTTTTTCAATTCATAACACATTACAGTCTGTTACAGTACAATCTGATAAAATAGAAGATGAGAAAAATACAATGACCTTTAATTATCTCATACCTGTCTTTCTAGAAAAGTAAAAAGACATAGATAAAACAAATTTTAACCAAAGTTTTACTTTACCTACTTTGCAAAAAATGGTCAGTTCAACATGTAATGAGCATAAAGCATTCATTTCTCACATAAAAAATGTAAGCCTTGGATATATTTTATAGTAATAGCACATCTCAAGTCAGAGACTACATTAGACATGTTTCATTTGTATTTAGATTTCATACATGTGGTGTTCAAAAAACTCTAGGCACAGAGTTAAATTTCTAATATTTTCAATACCTGGAGTATTATTTCTTCTTTGCTGTATTTTTCTTTTGGTAAACAGTACTTTAAAAAAAAACTCAAGTCCTTGTGTTTGCTTAGCCAACACTCAAGCATCCAAACTGTGTACCCAATCTTCTTTTTCTCTCTTAGTTTGTTTTTCAGCTGGAGTCTCCAGTTTTTTACCCAGGGCTACCCCAGACTTCCATCTTCCTCCTTTGTCTCTAGGGTAACTTGTATGACGGATGTGAACCAGAATAGCCAGCCCAAATATCAGATCTTAAGAATAAGTGTAACTTATTTAAAAATTAAAGTTTTGCTTCTGTGTCTCTCAGACATGTAACAATCTCAAAAGCTGCATGAGAAGTGTGGGATTTCCTGGTGTATTGGAAACCTTAGGCCGACAGGAATAAATGGTGGCTTGAGATTTGAAATGCAAATGTTGCCCAAATGTTTCCAGTGTTACCATGGGACATTCTTTAGAAAATTCCAAGAGCTCAGGGTCCATCTGGAGGTCTGAGATGGACAACCCTTGGTAGCTCTGGTCTTGAGGAGGCAGTGGAAGCCATGGACGCAGGGGTGGGTTTCAGCAGTCTGAGATGTGTTGATCAGTATGATTTGGAGGTCAGAGAGAGTAGGTAAAGTGTGAATCACACAGCTCTAAAGACCTTCGGAAGAAATTATTTAAGGTCAAGAAATTACTGCTAAAGAAGACAGGACCCTCTTGTCTTCCATTCCTTCCTAGGACATGTTATATGAGTTGGTGATGTCTCTTGAGATTGTTTTGAGGTACTTCCCAGCCAAAGCGCTTCACTTGGTCCTGGAGAGAGGGGAAGCTATTGCTGAGTCTACTGCAGGTGAGGAGCTGGGATTTTCTGCTTTGGGCAACTCATGGCAAATCTCCTTTGGTAGAAGCAGGTCATCTTACAGTGCTAAGCAAAATAGCAATTTCTCACTGGACACTAGATGAAATGCCATTGGATTCACAAGCTTCACTGGAGCCATATGGACCTATATGGATTGTGCTGGTGAAACTCTAAGACCTCTAGTGATGGAGATGTGATCATTTATTCACATACCTCAGCCTTATATGCAAGCCCCAGTTTAGTGAAAACCTTTGCCCAAACCATTGCATATGCATAATTTCTATCGAGTTTACAAGGATGGATGATGAGAATCTGGCAGGAAGACATTATTTAATAATTACAAGAGAGTGCATTCTTTAGCAAGGCTAATGTACCTCATTAAAAATAAAAAAATCATTCAATTATTTCTCTACACAGTGTCATAAATAACACGACCCCAGAGGACATTGCTTGTGATTTAAGGTCCAAAAATGGAAATTAAAGTATTAACAATTATAAAGTAGATATTATCTGGTAGAGGTGGGCATTGATAAGCAGGTAAATAATTCTCCTAAGGTGTTAATCATATGTAATGGAGACAGGATTAAAACCACAGTGACCTTCAACCTATAACATAGAATATCCCCAAACTGCCAAGCTAAACTACCAGTGGCCTGGTGTATTCTATCAATTATTCATCCAGGAGAAAAAGAATGCTTCAAAATAGCACAAATCTGGGGCTGGGGATATGGCCTAGTGGCAAGAGTGCCTGCCTCATATACATGAGGCCCTGGGTTCGATTCCCCAGCACCACATATACAGAAAATGGCCAGAAGTGGCGCTGTGGCTCAAGTGGCAGAGTGCTAGCCTTGAGCAAAAAGAAGCCAGGGACAGTGCTCAGGCCCAGAGTCCAAGCCCCAGGACTGGCCAAAAAAAAAAAAAAAAAATAGCACAAATCTACACCAATCACATGTCCACATACGTAACAGAAAAAAGAGCCTTTGGTCTTGTAAAATACCCAATTTTAAAACTTTAATGGTGCTTGTAAAAAAAAAAAAGGAAGAGGTCTTATCAATTGTGTAATGCATTACATATCTATCAAGACCTGCTGTAACCTGTTGCGTCTCTGAATGCTGCCACTCACTTCATATACTGTGGAAAAAGTACTCAGAGAAGTAGAAAGAAGGGGCACTCGGTGCCTTTCAGAAATGTTCACTGAAAGATTCAAAGAAAAGTTCTGCTATTCACAATTATAATGTGAGTATTAATAGAGCTATTGTTCCTTAAAATCTGAACATTGGTAATAAAATATAAATCCTAATGGTAAAGAACAATTTTTTATCCTAGTAGGAAGTTAGGTTATGAATAATGAATATTGGAATAATAATGAACCATATGATTTTTTTTTTAAACTTTGGTTCTGTGTATTGATATTTTCCTCAACCTAGGCTAATTCTCTGGCTCCCTTCCTGGCTCTGACTCTACTCAGCATTTCCATAGTAAATTCTTGCCACATACATGCCAAGTACAAAACATTAAAAGTTCTGGGCATTTAATGGCTAAGGTCAGGATTCACTTGAAAATAGGTGTTTCTAGAGAAAAATCAGAAAGGGAGTGAGGAGGATGGAGCAAGGTGGGTACACTCTCCCCAAAGAAATTGCACAGAATGTCCCCTTGGCCCATGTGCCCTGAGAAACTCAAGTGACAAGTCACATCTCAGAACTGAGACAGGAGCTAAGGGCTACTTATCCTTCACACGTCGGTGAAACTTTCCAATTTCCCTAGCTGCCCCTGATTTCAGCAAGATAGCCTCTGGCTGGCTGAGAGAAGTCTGCAGACTAAAAGACAGAGTAGAGGGCTGTTGTCTGATTAAGCTTCTGCCCACAATTCCAACGAGAGAAAGCTACCTCAGAAAACAGCTTCATAGTTCTCTCAGGAGGTATGTACATCCATCTGCACAAGAATATCATCTATAAAAGCCTAAGGTGGAAACAATACAACTGCCTATCAAAAGCACAGATGTTAAAGAATGTTGTATTTATATAATAAGATTCAATTCAGGTTTCAAAGGGAACAGCCTGCAACAAAATATGAATGACACAAAGCCATGGTGTAGTTAAAATAAGTCACGGAAGAATACTGCATAGGCAGTATGATTCTGTCTATTTAAAATTCAAAAACAGGTAAAATATGGGTTTGTTTATTTTTGGCCATTTGTGCATAAATGACAAAGCCATTAGGCAAAGGCAGAGAATGCTTTCTTGAAAAGGGAAGTAACTGGCTCCTCCTGAGGTGTAAGGAAGGAGGTGGTATTGAAGAGAGGTAAAGATCAGGTTCTAAAGGACCAATAATTCTCTGTTTTTTAAAGTGAGTTGTGAGGTATGTACTACCTTTGGTTTATATTTCTAAAATTCTCACTTAAAATTGATAAAGAGGGGAAAAAAACACATTATTCTGCTTGAGAGAATAGAGTGTCAATGTCATCTGATTTTAGCTCAGTTGTCCATTGCCAAAGCAAATTCCCTGATACTTTGGGACAGGACATTTGTTTGAGCTCACAATTTCAGAGGTTTAAGCCAGGCTGGCTGGTTCTGATGCTTCTGGGATTGTGGTGAGGCAGAGCATCATGGCGGAGAAGGTCATGGAAGAGATAGATTAGCCTCTTGACATCAGGAAGCAGAAAGAGTCAGGAAAGGGGCAAAACAAAGTATAACCTCCAGGCATGGCCCCAGTAACCCGCTTTCTCCAGCCATGACCCCATCTCTGAAAGCTTCCAGCACCACTCAAAACGATGCACTCCCTAGCAACAGCCTGAAGGACATAACTTCCGTACATGTTTGAGTCTCGATTGAAGTAGAGGATTATTCTACAAGTTCAGAGAATGAAGATGAATAACATCTAGTGTTTGAAACAGAAGTCTGTAACTTAGGAATGTAATAATAATAATAATAATGATAAATAATGTGGCAGATTAAATGGTAGGACATGGTTTCTGAAGCTACAAATACAGCTTGGCCACCTACATGCAAAAATAATTTGGGAAAAGGTGATTAATTTTACGAAACCTCAACTTTCTTACCTGTAAAATGGGAAGTAAATAATCCTGACTACTTCATTCACTCCTGGGGATTACATAAATGACCCATGCCATGAGCTTTGAGCAGAGCACAAAGAAAGTAAAGGGCAATTAAATAGACATTATTTTTGTTGTTGTTCTGTAACTGGGGCTTGAAGTCAGTACCTGATATGTTTGCTCATTGTCTAGTGTTCTACCAACTGAGCCACAACTCCTAAACAGGCATTCTTTTGACTATGTGTAACTAATTACAATGGAAAAAGAGTGGACGAGTTTTGGGTTAAACACTTAATAGCTGCATACCTCATTGTGAATAAATACAAGATGAAAAAGTAAAGTTTGGTCAGAGAAATTAGCCAAGGAAAATCATGGAATTTCTCAAAGATAAGTGGAGTAGAAGCATGCTAGGAGAGACTGTATGAGAGGCAATAGATTCTGAGACCAGGTTGGGCAGGCTCATAAACTTAGATTTATTCGGCATCTTCACAATTATTGTATCCTATTATACAGGAGTGCATGCATATTCAACAAATCTCTGAAGAAATTCAATAGCATTAAAATTAGTCATTTTCAAAGGTTTCCAAAGACAATGAGTAAAAATATATTTCATGGTAATTGTAGAACAGTAATGAAAATGCAATTGCACAGAATTATTGTAGTGTTTGAGAGCACAGGGATTTAGCCTAAGTATGAAAGTTTACATCTGTCCTTGCTACTTTTGTGAAAAATTGGATTTGAGAATGTCTTTTTTACTTGTAAACTGGGGATCATTTTGAAAAGAAGTGATTTCAGAGATGTTCCTAAGGATTGAATAAGTTCATGTGCACATACAATGTAGTGTATTTTTTGCCTAGTCATGACTTCAGAATGAATGATAGATGAGTCAGAAACATCTGTTAAGTAGAAAACAACAGTGTCGATTGACAGTATATTATATTGTCACAGTCATAGATTACATTTATGAAGATGGAACCAATTCTAACTTGTATAGTAGGGGATACAATTGGAGTTATACCACTTATAGGACACAGACACATGTATATATACATATAGATGTACTTTATATATATATATACTGTATATGTGTACACTGTATATATGTATACCCTATATGTGTACTAAATATGTACTCAATATAATCTATGTTGTATATAAGTGTACTGTGCATATGTACTGTATACATGTACACTCTATATATGAGTGCTGTATATGTGTGTCTATATAATGTATACAGTATATGTGTGAACTGTGTATATGTATACTGTATATATGTATGTACTGTATATGTGTCTCTATATGATGTGTACTGTATATGTATATACAGCATATATGCACATTATATGTGTGCTGTATATATGTATACTGATATATGTGTGTGTGGTATATATATGTATACCATATTCATAAATGTACAACATATATATGTATTAGTGGCATAGATTTTTTTCACACTTTTACAAACCTATCACTAAGGGATCTGCCATCTTTTGCAACTGAAAGGGATTAGATCAGAGTTGCCAAAACTTGAGAATCCTCTGTCTGCTTTCCATATTCCATATGAGTCTTATCAGAAACTTAATCCTGCCTAGAAACTATTTCCTTCTCTTTAGGATCACAATCCTTAGTTTGTCTTTACAGTCTGATTGACATGGAAGTCACATCTTCTCTTATAGCAGCAAGAGAATCAAAGCAAATAGGCTGCTTAGAGTTGTTACTTTGCCATCATGAAATTCTCAGACAAAGAAATAACTACAGATGAACTCACCCACCACGTGAATAGCAACTCAGGGTCTTAGTTAATAAACAGAGAAAACCAGTAACTGAGATATCAGCTGTGAAATTCAAGAGCTCCCACTGTTTAACTAGCTTCATTTAGTATACAAAAATATTAAACACTAGAGTGTACAAACTCTTATGTATATTGAGAACAGGAGATCAGGACACACTTCCCTAAGTTTTGTAGGCAAAAGTAAGAAACATGTCCAGAATGGAGCTATTACAGTCGGCTCAGAGCATGTGTGAGAAGCACTGTATGTGGCTCTGGGAATGTGTGGAGGGAATGACCTCTGTCCAGTGGACCAAGGAGAGCCTGTGTTTCCTCTCTCATTTGGGAAGTATTTGCTGAGGAGCTCACATAGGGAGAATGAAGATATAAAGTATTAAAATTCACCAGGCTGAAGGACTGAACAAATTTTTTTAAAAAAACTATCAGATTGCAAGAAAGAAATGAATGTAAGAAGGTACAGATAAAATCCTGCAAAGATCGCCTTGCATACATGAAGCCCTAGGTGGATTCCTCAGCACCACATGTATAGGAAAAAGCCAGAAGTGGCACTGTAACTCGAGTGGTAGAGTGCTAGCCTTGAGCAAAAAGAAGCCAGGGACAGTGCTCAGGCCCTGAGTCCAAGCCCTAGGACTGGCCAAAAAATAAGAATAAAATAAAACATCCTGCAAAGGTGGGCTTCACAATGTGACTGAAAAATTCACAAAGTGTAAAAATGTAGTGAAATAGTAAGGAACATTATTATAAGGCTTGACATCTATTGTACTACTTATTTTACATTTTTTTCCCAGATTAGAGTTTGGCAGGATTAGGACCTCTGCCATGGTCATATATGCAGACCAAAGATGTTGATACAAACTGGAAAATGACTGCATTTGCCAACTACCTGATTAGAAGGATCCCAAGTACATGATGAGAAGACAAAGAAAGAGGAGAGTGAGAGACTTGGATTCCATGTTTGTCGGCAACCCAGCTGGTGTGGGCTGGAGACAGATGTGAAACTCAGTACCATACTTGGGGGACTATGCTATCATTTACATCTGTGGAAAGGTGATAAGAAACACATTTTGAAGAAAAGATAATTAGTTTAGATATGTTGAGTTTAATGTATAGCTTTAAGTTTCTACTGTTGCAAACAGATTACCACACAAACTTAGTACTTGAAACTGCACCTGTTTATCAGTTTGTAAATTTTGGATGTCTGAAGTCTAGGCAATGAGATGAAATTCTCAGGTCCAGGAAACACAGAGAAAAGGGAAGTGTGTCCTGCATTGAGAGTTTTGGCCCAATTAGGAAGATTCTGCTCGTGAGGTTATCATGACCATTGGTAGAGCAACTCCTAGACTGTAGGTCTCTGATTTCTTCATAAAATAGAGGACATTCCTTATATCAAATCTCATTTATGCTTTGAGTTTGGCTTTGCTGTGTTTCAGCCATCTAGTTCATTAGTTTAGACCCTTAAGAATAACTCTCTGCTGTCATAAATTCAGTTGATCAGCAACTGTAGGCAATGATGGGTAGTTGGAAGAGCCAACTCTGAAATGTTGAAGAACATTGGAGTTAGAGATACAGAATTAAAAGTTATATTCCTAGACAATATGAACAGAAGTGACTACAGTAAAGAAGGAGGTTGTCTCTATTAGAGGATACAATTAAACTTTAAAAATGGCTTCATAAAAATATCTAAACTCAATGAATGACAGTAAATCCAAATGTAAATCCAGATATTGAGAAGCAGAGGCAAAACAGATATTGTGATCATTGAGGGGATGATGATACTTGGAACAGCTGGCCATGCATGTTGAAGCATCAAGTAGTGATAGCAAAAGAGAAATGCAAAAGATTTCAAGGCATGGAACAGTTTGTGGTTCATCTAGTTGCTTGATCCATTACTAGGTGCCCATTTCAATAAAAAGCCATTGGACTGAAGGCCAATATATATACATCAAGACTTACTGTCCCACGTTCCATATCACCCACCTCATACTGTGTTGGGGATTATTATGGCCTGAGGAAGGCTGCCCTTCCACCAGCCTTGGGACAATGGAAGTCCCTCCCACCTTCTGGCCTCCACCCCTTCGGAGGTGAACATGTGCGTGCCACCATGATGGGGTTGTCCCGCCCACAAAGGGAAGTTTCGTGATGTCACTTGATGAACGTGGTCCCTAGCCTATGACTGACCCATTGGCCAGCCCCCTTTCTTTCCCGCCATTACTTCTATATAAGTGCCCTTCCATATTAAAGTCTTTGAGACGCTTCCCACCACCGCAGTGTGTCCCTGATGCCTTCCTTTTCGCCTCCGCCCTTGGTAACATGTGGGGGGACTGGGGGGAGGGGAGGCTTCAGCAACCCTTCCTCAACTTAGCGCTTGCCCATGTGAGCACGCCTTTGGCCTTCCGCTGGCGGAGGGCCAGGCTGAGTGCTCTTTCATAGAGTTTGTGGTTACCATTCTCCCCGTGGGGGGAGAAAGGGGGTGTCCAAACCCCAACAATACTGCAATGAGGGGAAAGAACAAGGTAAGCATGGTGGACATCCAGCAAAGGGGGAGCAATATAAACCCTTCTCCAAGAGACCTGATTTACAGCACATGTAAGATGGAGAAGTTTATTGCAGTTTCAATGAAAGAATGGGATGTGAATAAGATTAAGGTATTGATCACGTGCAGAACATAGGCCTGAAGGAGCCTAGAGGGGAAAAGACTCAGAGTGGAGGAAACACTTCCTGAATGTGTTTCACCCTGATTTATGTCTCTTAGTCTTGGACTCTGGGACAATCACAGACTTTTATGGTGCATTTTTGTCTTGGAATATCCTGTGTATCATTAGTCATCAATATATTTGAATTTCAGTACATGAAAAAGCAGATAATAGGAAGGAGAGGAGTGACTAGACCACGTGTTATTACCAGGCACTGGTCTAGAAGGATAATGGTAAGTTATATTCCCTAGAAATATAGTTTTAAAGATATAATCATGAAATATTAAAAATATTGTTAAAGTAGCAGTGAATTATTTAAAAATAATATCCCTGCATTCATGATACAGTATTCAGATGGGTGTTAAAATGTATGCTCCAAGGAAATTCTTGCTATAGTTTTATGTCTGCTACATATTTTCAAAAGATGCTGGGATGCAATTTAAAGCTTTTAAATTCCTTCACCCTGTTTCTCTGTCTCCTTGTAGAGCTCCCTTTGATTTGCAAGGTGCTTCATTCCTAGAATGAGAAATAGGTGGTGGAAAAGTTTAATTCTTTGAGGCTAAGGTTTGAAACAGGTTTTTCAATTTGCAGATAAAAATTCTAACTTCAGACTTCAGTATTGTTCTGTTGTTCCTGAGATAAATGAGTGGAAGGAGCCTCCGCCTCCTGACTGCATCTTCTGAGCAGGTGTCACGGACACTTTGGAAAGCGGGATGGGTGGCAAGAGAGCAAGGGAGGGAAGAGAGAAGGTGAAACGCCAGCTTTTTCTGTGAAAGAGATATTTCTATTATGAAATCCTTTTGGCTTTTAGTCACAAAAGGCAAACTTTTACCAATTCTACTTTTAGATGGTAATTATTTATCTGTTAGCAAGACAGTATTTTTGCATGAGAGTAACTCACACACGTATTAACTACTTTTCGCTTAAACTCTAGGCCTGGAACTTGGGTTATGATAAAATAAGTAAGATACAGCCCTTTACCTCTAGGGAATTTGATCTACTGGGAAAGTGCAGTAAATGCATATTTTCTTCCTGAATGAAAAAAATGTAATCAAGTGAAAGGTGTAAAATAATGATATAAATATTTGAAGCATGACATGTTAATTTTATCAAATCCTTCGTTGTATGATGATAAACATAATTGAGTTTGTGTGTGTTTGTGTGTGTGTATAATTTATGTCTATAATAAACACCACTGTATCTCAGTCTCCCACTCTGCCCCTGAGAGCACAAACCTTATTGAACAACACCATAAACACTATTTATTACTATATAATACACAGTTTTGAAGAAAGAAACTTCATTAACTGGAAATATCAGTGTTCATCAAGTCCAAAGCATTCCTAAAGAATGAAAGTCACATAGACAGATGGGAGTATTGGCTCCTGGAGGCTCAGGAGGTAGAGATTCAGAGTATAGCTATTTGAGGCCAGCCTATGCAAAAAGTTGACAACAAAAAGCTCGAGATGGTAGTGCACCTCATCCCAAGTATAGGAGAAGCATAACCAGGATTGCCACTGAGGCAGGCCTGAGCACAAATGCAAGACTGTTCTAAAAGTAAGGAAAGCAAAAAGAGCTGAGGCCATTGCTTGAGTGGTAGAGAACACACCTGGGAAGAGTAAGGCACTGAGTTCCAACCCTAGAGAAGCTAAAAAGGAAATGGGAAGGGAGTGAGAAAAGGAAGGGAGGGAAGAAAGGAAGGGTGGGAGAAATGAAAGTAATGAAAGGAGGGAGAAAGAGGAAAGTGAGTAAAGGAAAAAAGGAAGGAAGGCATAAAGGATGGAGTTGGGGAGGGAAAGAGGGAGGAAGAGAAGAAAGGAAGGAGATAAAAAGATGTAAGAAGGGAAAAGAAAGAAGGAAGGAAGCTAGGAATGGAGATGGGAGGGAGAAAGGAAAACAAGGAGAGCAAAGAATGAGGAAGGAAGGGAGAGAGGGAGGGAAGAAAGGAGGAAGGAAGGAAGATGAAATGAAGGAAGGAAAGATGGAAGGAAGGAATTGGAGATGCAGTGAGCTAGGGAAGATAGAGAGCAAAAAGGAAAAGAGGAACAGAGGGTGAGAGGGAAGAAAGGAATGAAGGAAAGTTTAGTAGATGGGAAAGAGAGAGGAAGAAGGCTTATCTTATCCATGATATGTCAATCTATATTAACAGCAAAATTGTTATTTTTATAGCAAAGTCCTAACCAAATTAAACTATTATGAATTCGTCTTACCTGACTCCCCCCACCCCTACCCACCTACAGACCACTGAGCCTTCCATCTACTGCTCCCCTTTCTAGTCTTTTCCTGCCTTTGCCCCTGGGTCACCTCCATCCTTTTTTGTTTTAGATTTTTTTGAATCACATTTCAGTTGCTGTTAAAGATATAATTCAGGAGCTTGGAAAATGGCATAGTGGCAAGAGCCCTCACCTCGTATACATGAAGCCCTAGGTTCGATTCCCCAGCACCACATATATAGAAAATGGCCAGAAGTGGCGCTGTGGCTCAAGTGGTAGAGTGCTAGCCTTGAGCAAAAAGAAGCCAGGGACAGTGCTCAGGCTCTGAGTCCAAGGCCCAGGACTGGCAAAAAAAAAAAAAAAAAAGATATAATTCAGTATGTATATTCTTCCCAATGTTAATAAGTTTTTCCTTTGGACTATTAAACTTACTGGTCATTGTCCTTTCTTCTGGTGAGCTACCAGAACCCCAAGATGTAGTTGTTGATCAAGATAGAAAAAATATTAAGAAATGTCTGAGAGACAAAGGCCTTATCTCTAAAATATATGCAGAACTAAAAAAATTACCTTCTTCCAAAACAAAACTGCAAAGAACCAATAGCCCCCTCATCAAGTGGGCTAAAGATTTACAAAGAAACTTCTCTGATGAGGAAATGAGAATGGCCAATAGACATATGAAAAAATGCTCTACATCACTGGCCATAAAGGAAATGCAAATCAAAACAACATTGAGATTCCATCTCACCCCAGCAAGAATGTCATATATCAAGAAAACTAATAATAACAATTGTTGGAGGGGATGTGGCCAAAAGGGAACCCTACTTCATTGTTGGTGGGAATGTAAACTGGTTCAGCCACTCTGGCAAGCAGTATGGAGATTCCTCAGAAGGCTCAATATAGAACTCCCCTATGACCCAGCAGCCCCACTGTTGGGTATCTATCCAAAAGCCCACAAACAAAATCACAGTAATGCCACCAGCACAACAATGTTCATCGCAGCACAATTTGTCATAGCGAGAAGCTGGAACCAACCCAGATGCCCCTCCATAGATGAATGGATCAGGAAAATGTGGTACATTTACACAATGGAATTTTATGCCTCTATCAGAAAGAATGACATTGTTCCATTTGTAAGGAAATGGAAGGACTTGGAAAAAGTTATACTAAGTGAAGTGAGCCAGACCCAAAGAAACATGGACTCTATGGCCTCCCTTATTGGGAATAATTAGTACAGGTTTAGGCAAGCCATAGCAGAGCATCACAAGGCCCAATAGCTATACCCTTAGAAACACATAAGATGATGCTAAGTGAAATGAACTCCATGTTATGGAAACAAGTGATATATCACAGTTGTAACTACTTTCAACGTCCTATGTGTATGTGTAGTTTCTATTATTGATGATGTTTTGTATCACCTTCCTATGTTTGTACCTACACTATCTCTGTAATCTTATGTGAGTATATTGGAAACCGTGCTTACTGGTATTGGAAGTGGGAAATTCAAAGGGAATACCATATCGAGAGATACAGGGTAAAAAAAGAGAAATAACTACAAAAGCAATACTTCCAAAACTGTTTGGCGTAAGTGAACTGAACACCTGGGAGGGGAGGGAAAGGGGGAGAGGGAGGGGGGCATGAGGGACAAGGCAACAAACAGTACAAGAAATGTATCCAATGCCCAACGTATGATACTGTAACGTCTCTGTACGTCAGTTTGATAATAAAAATTTGAGAAAAAAAAAAAAAAAGAAATGTCTGAGAAAATGCCAAGCATATTTATATGGTATTACTACATCCTCCAAAGTTTGCTACTTTTCATTGGAGACTGACTTTATTACATAAACAGACTGTCTGATGTTTCTTGCCATCTCTCAAGTACATTCTGTAATATAATTTATTCATTGAAGAATGCAATTGTATTTCTGCCTCAGGGCTGTATTTTCATCTCCTTACAATATACAAAATTAAACCCCAAAGACAATAGCATTATATATGTTTCAAATAATTCTTCAATGGATATTTATAATTCCTATTTCAGGCCATATAACAAAATCCTGTGCACTGATTGAGCTCACTGTAAAGAATGTAAACTAAATTGTAAAATGAGGCTGGAATATATTTCAACTAAGACAGTTTTATCAATCTAAACTTAGATTGGGCTCCTAGGTCTTAGATAACAGACTTCTGATTCTATTGAATTTATTTTATTCAATCCTGACTTAATTTTTCTGAAGCAAAGCTATTTTTATTTTAAAATATTTATTTGACAAATAAGGTCTCTCCATAGTCAAGATATGCAATGTGATGTTTTGATACATGTACCAGTTGTGTAGTATTTATCTCGATTAAATTGGTAACACATCTATCACCATCCCTGCTATACATTCAATGCCCAGAATGCAAATCTCTCTGAAAACAAAATCAGCTTGAATAGGTTTAACAGTGGCTAAATGGATGAATGATATGAAGGTAGCTTTAACCACATGCATCTCCAATTGTGTGTACATCTAATTAGAAGTAATGTATTTGTTAGGCAAAATCAGCTTGAAGACAAATCTCTCAGACACTTCTGGCCTGACCAGATTGAGTCCCTCAATGACACATAAATGTAGTCTGACACAAATGTAATATTCCCTGAGAATTTTAAGACTTATCTTTAAAAGTAAGGCTAATGTATAAATAATTGAAAGGTATGATTTGTCTTCATACTTAGCAAAATTAACTTCTAAATTTTAGTTTCAACTATACAACTTCCAATTCACTGACCAGTAATTACAATGAAGTCACAAACTCTTTCAACAGAATTCATAGTAACTGACTCTTATGACCTCGGAAAGCATACTCCCAGAATAACAAATGTGTTTACCACCAATTATCACAGGATAAACTCATTTGTCTCACCTTCTCATTAATCCTTTGACAAGAAGGCACCTGCAAGAAGTACCCCAGTGCCTCATTGTTGAGTACTAACAATTGCAAGATTCATTACAAGATGTAAAGTAGGTGACAGATACACTAACTCAAAATGAAATTCTAACATGTTTGTATATCAACCCATATAGCAGCAGATCGGAGAATACTACATTAATTCAAATGTAATTATAACTCCTCTTTACTGACACCTGTATTTCTAGGGGTTTGTTTATGCTGATACCAAGTTTGTACCTGATAATTAGATAGGTTAAAAAGGAATGAAAATTAAAATGTTGCATAAAATGTGTGAAGCACAAAATTAAATTTTTCCAACCTGAAATCGAAAGATCAGCAGTAATACGGCAACTAAACGTGTGAGAGAAAAAACATGAGATATTGGTTAAGAATATGTTCACTTTCATATTCAAAATTTTTGAAAAAAATAGAATGTAAATGTACAGCTAAATAAATGTTAGTAGTGTAGTTAAACTCTTCCTTACGTTATGTATTCCTCCTTTGTTTATAATTCCCCTTTTCTCGTTTTCTCTCCTGTTCCTTATTAACTTGATCCTTATTTGTTCTTGTGTGAAACTGTTTTAATAGTGTGGTGAATTGGCAAGTTATCCTCTAATAGATGTAGAGAATGGCTCATCTTTAACCCCAAATTCAAATCATATCAGTAGACAATATTGCTAATCGTGCATGATGCTTTTAGCTTTCATTTCAGTATTAAACTAGTGACACTTCATTAATTTTTAAAAGGATTTGATTTGCCTATTAAGTAGCTCATTCGATCCTCTTATGCACGGTTTCTGGAGGCAGAGTTTTACGCATATTTTGCATGTTTCTCCATTAAAGGAAACCATGTTTTAAAACAACTTATAGTCTGTGCTGAATTGTTTACAACTTCTTAAACATGATCACATTGTAAGTATGGAAGGGTGCATCGCCATTTACCTCACAAAAGAAGTGATGATACTCTGCTTCTAGGAAAGACTTCATGCTGTCTAGTTCATACAGCTTGCTTCCATTCCTGCCTCTCTTGTCATTTATTTCCCTTTGTCTCCTAAATAGTTATCAGAAATTGTCCAGTCCTTATCTAGTGCTGGACTCTCCTCATGTATCCATATTCATCATTCATGTAAGACTAAGTCTGAAATTTATAACTTTATGACTGATTTTTCATCAGCTTATTTATATATAAATGTATATATATTATATTGATTATAAATATTTCATATATGTATATAATTTATGTATAAATTTTATATAAATATATGCACATGATATATTTATATATAAATTTCTACATGTATATTATATGTATTTGTATTTGTATATGTGCGTGTTCACCAGCAATACCTTCAATGAATTAACTGGAGGTGTATCTTTCCTTTCATCTATTAGTCTGGGGACTATTATGTTGTCTTCTTACTGTAGCAGTTATGATGTGGTTATTACAGGATGAATGATATAATCTTGAAGAATTAATAAAAATCATCTAGTTTGCAATTAAATATTTTAGTATTTGCTATTTCCTTGAATATCAGCAAATTTAAGGAAATATGGACAAACCATAGATTTTTTAACTTACTTAGGTATTTGCCCAACCTTGTCATTTTTAACACTACTCATTGTTTTCCTGCTTTAGTGACAGCATTTTAAGCACTTCCATATAAGAAAGTGAACTAGATGGTAACAGAACACTGAGGGCCGTACTTATCATAAAAGTACTTCCAAGATGCATCTCTTATTGATATATTGCTCATCCAATATTCTTTTTAAATATGCTTGCTTATAATTGTCATCATGGGAAAATCAGAATTTTGAAGCTCATAATTTGAATCCTATATTCAATAATATAACACACTTATTTTTATAGATAGGTTTGAAATCAATTTAATCTTTTTTCGAGTCTTGTGGGCTGTCTGTTCATTTCCTACATCAGTCTCAAGCTGTAAATATAATACTCATTTGAGGAATCAAAAATGGTGATATGATTATTTTAATCCAATTTCTTGCATGAAGAACAGGAAAGATTTCTTCTAGTTTTCCTATTTCTCTCTTTTATCCAGTGATACTAAAATAAAACATGACTAAATCTCCTCCTCCTACCCCCAAATATATTGGTATGCAAGTCACGAAAATCTAAGAAAATGTTGTGAAAATGAGATGTTGGTACAACAACAAAGTATATAAAGAATAGGGGACAGTTTGATTTCAAATTGTCTTTCAAACCATTGCAAGATCAGTGTGTTCATGCTGGCACTCAGATAAATCCTATTAAGGAATTTTTAACCATGAAAATCAATGACTCTAATAGGATAGAGACACAAAGTATCACACTAAACACAGGTGTACCTTTAACCCTTCATAAGTATGGGTTCCATTTTCAGGAATTCAACCAACCTCATACTGAAGATATTTGTGGGAAAATGCCATGCCTGATCTAAACATAGACAGACTTCCTCATTTCCTAAACCAGCGCATTTATTTATATAGCATTTGTGTTGTATTAGGTATTATTGGCAATCTAGAACTGATTAAAATTATTTGTGAGAAGGATAGATAGGAGGATGGATAGATGGATGGATGGGTGGGGGGGATGGATGGGTAGATGGGTGGATGGATAGGTGGGTGGGTGGGTGGGTGGATGATAGTTAGATGTGTAAATAGCACATTTCTTTACATAGGTACCGGAGCAGCTCAGTGTGGTTTCCCCAGGGGATTCTAGCACAGATATTGATGGCTACTACTTTCAAGCCCATCTGTTTCTATCGCTGTCTCTTCGTGTTGTTTTCCCACTCAGAGCCTATGGAGGTGGGACTACTATAAATATTTCTTGTTTATGACAAAATACACCCACAACGTTTTTATCTTTCCAGTATACAAATGCCCAAATTTCTCCTTTAGGTTAAAAAAAAAGAAAGAAAAGTAACAGATTTTTCTGGTTACAGTACATATTCCTAGATGGAGCCTGTAGCAGCTACTGGGGATTTTAAAAATGAACTTGGGAAGAATAAATTGCTTGTCCTCCAGGACATGGTGTTAGGGTTGGAACAAACCATATGTATTGGGTAATGCTGACCAAAGGGAAGAGAGTCACTCACTCTGGGTGAGCTATGGGGCATAGCTCAACAGAGATTGGAAAGTATATCTTTATCCTACTTCAATGATTTTGAGATTGTCCCTCTTTGCCTTTTTTCTCCCTTAAAAATATGGAACTAAACCACAGAGCCTTTATAATCCTGTATTTGAAACTAGTGCATCGTAGTTTAAGTTTGAGGGTATACATATTAAGAACTGGAGACACAAAGCAAGCTCCCAGTTATTTCAAGTCAGTAAAATCATGTGTGCCAATTATCATGATGTTTCACTGAGAAGAGACTTAATCTTTCTCGGCCTTCATCTATGTGACTTCTCCCTAGGAAGCCATGGTGTATACATTTGCCATAAACCACTGCATACCTTCTTGGCAAATTTACAAAAGTAGATCATTAATGCCACTGATCATTGCCTGAATCATTGTCAAAGTTTACATATATAAAAGCTTCCATCAATGGACTGCACTGCACACCGGATACACATTTTCACATATTGTTCTGCATAAGATATTTGCACATAGCGCAAACACGTGACAACAGTACGTGACAACAGTACAATAATTGATTTGGTTGATGCGCAGGGAATATGTGTATTTCTTTTATGCTTTTCTGCAACTCTATTTGGTGCAGAGCCTCTGCCCCAGAAGATTAGGAAGCTCCAGTATAGGAGATTGTTGTATTTTGTTAATCATCAAAAATTATATCTAGTGACCAGTTAGAATATTACCACTTTGTAAATGACTCTATGACCATTGTCTTTCTCTTTTTTTGTTTTTGTTTTGCCAGTCCTGGGGCGTGGACTCAGGGCCTGAGCACTTGTCCCTGGTTTCTTTTTGCTCATGGTTAGCAATCTACCACTTGAGCCTCAGTGCCCCCTCTGGCTTTTTCTATATAAGTGATGCTGGGGAATCGAACCCAGGGCTTCATGTATACGAGACAAGCACTCTACCACTAGGCCATATTCCCAGCCCCACCATTGTCTTAAGTGAGAGAAAGAATAACAAATAGCTTTTCCTGCACAGAGCACTACACGGAGACTAGGCTTGACAATATCTATGAGAATCTACTTTGAAATTCACCTCATTTTAACTAAACCACTTAGACAAAAGTCACCACATGCGTTAGAAATAATCCCTACTACATAGCCAGGTACAGGTGGCTCATACTTGTTATCCTAGGTACTCAGAAAGCCGAAGTCTGAAGATCACAGTTCAACACCATTGTGGCCTTAAAGGTCCATGAAACTCTTAATGGCCAATTAACTATCAAAATCCAGAAATGGAGCTGTGGATGAAGTGGTAGAATGCTAGTCTTGAGCAAAACGTTCAGGGACAGTGCCTAGGCCCTGAGTTCAAGCCTCAGATCTGGCAGAAATAAATAATGATAGATATGATAGATAGATAGATAGATAGATAGATAGATAGATAGATAGATAGATAGACAGACAGATAGATACTGATTGATTGATTTTACTTTAACACCCACTCAGCCAGGTCTTCCAAGATCTCACATCCTTCCTGGAAAATTGTAGAATTCCCAATTATCTGTTCCCCATTATCTGTGTTCCCCATGTTCTGACCCGCTTAGCCTGATGCTCCTTGGCAATATAAAGAATTTCGATCATTTACAGCAGATGGAAGAAATCTTGGCTGGTTTAGAAGCATGCTCTGAAATATTTGATGAATAAGTGAACCATGGAATTTTTCACCGTACAGTGATAGGTGCGCCCCTCTAGGCAAGGCGTCATCATTGGGAGCAGGCCACCTGGGCCCTGACCATCCAGCCTGGCCGCACACACAGGAGAGTTCCTTGGCACAGGGAAAAGGCTTCTTGACACAAGGGAGACCCCTTACTTCGGGCAACAATAACCTGAGATTTTTGTGAGTTAATGGATTTACAGGAACAAGGAGAGAAGGGCATATGGAAGTTCATCATAGGACCAGATGGAAAGAAAGAACCAGGAAACCTGGGTACTGGTGGCCCGTGTCACGAGTTCTTGGGACTATTATACTGAAAACACAGTATTATAGCAACATACTGTACTTTTACCACTGAGAGTTGACAAATGATTCATATATGATACTTTATATTATAAAGAAAATTTAAATTTAGATAATTGTTTATAAGCCTGATACTCCTGTAAGCATAAAGTTAGTAAAGAGTATCTTAGTTTACTATTCACATTAAAAAACATTGTGCCTGCACAGGCCAGATTTCCAGCTAGTCACAACCATTTTGCATCATAATGCAGTGAATTATACTATGTGGTTTCTTTGCCAGCTTTATATGATTGACAAATTCCATAGGTATGCTTCATGCCTTAAGTAATAAAAATATTAATAACTGTACAGGATGACAGACTGAGAGACATTGTAGTATCTTCTTCACAAGTTGATATGGTCATTAATCAGCATATCTGGGCTTGATTAATAGCCATTTTTTAATTAACCAAGCTTCTGTCTCCTAGGTCACATTTTACCATGATGTAGAGATTTTGCCAAATTCTTTATTATAATTCAAATTGGAGATAAGTCTTTGGAATTTATTATATCCTACTAAATAAAAACTTGATTTTCAGAAGAAATATTTATAATATTACTGTTATAATAATTTTATCTACATTTTGTATACCAATTTATTTTAAAATGGTTTTGGGTTCTGTGTTCTCATTATGGTTGCTTTGCCCCTGTTTCCTTTAGGAACAGTTTTTTTTTTTTTTTTTTTTTTTTTGGCCAGTCCTGGGCCTTGGACTCAGGGCCTGAGCATTGTCCCTGGCTTCTTCCCGCTCAAGGCTAGCACTCTGCCACTTGAGCCACAGCGCCGCTTCTGGCCGTTTTCTGTATATGTGGTGCTGGGGAATCGAACCTAGGGCCTCATGTATCCGAGGCAGGCACTTTTGCCACTAGGCTATATCCCCAGCCCATCCTTTAGGAACAGTTTTGATAAATATTCCAGTTAGTATTACACTGAAGAACACTGTCCGACACTGGGCTATAATCTGAATTTGAATGCTTCAGGAAAGTTAATGGGGCTATTGCTCTCTTGCCAGGTTTCACCTTGTCTCAAGAGGTTATCCCTTGTGCCTGGTTGTTTAGTTATTCTGAGAATAATTTGAAAGCTGTCATCGTGTTGGAGAAGGTAGAAATGGGAAAAAAAACAAACCAGTTCTGTCTTCCTGGCTCTTGATAATACCTGATAATTCTATGTGTTCTGCCATTTTGCCTCAAAAATCCATTAAGGCTCTTCATTTTAATGATATTTCATATAAACATTAATTTGTCTATGATTTCGAAATGACTGTCACTGTCTGTAGTTAGTAGCAGTTTTTAATTAATGAGCACAGCTCCTTTTTCTGGCTATTCTGTTCAAAAAATTACCTACACTTGGCTGAAGTCTGCTTATCCAACTTCTCCAAGATGCTCGCTGCTGTTTTTCTCCTACTGTAAATAAGATCTGAGCTCATTAGCATACTCCTTTAGCACTTCCTAAGGTGCTTGTTATTTTTCTATCAGTGGGATAATTCTCAATTGTGTGCTTATACTGTATGTTTTGTAAATGTCACACTGCATCAGTTTTATTGTGTTCAGACCAAGTTTCATTTATGCCACACTTCGCACTTCCTCTAATGTGCTCACCTTGCAAAAATTCAAGGAGTCAAGGCCCTTTGTCATTTTTTATTTTGAGGACAAAATTCTCCTGCTGTTTATTTAAACATTTATATTCTATGCACGTAGATAATGAGTGGATTTTCCTTTGATGATTTTTTTTTTTATTCTTCATTGATGACTTTTTTTCCCCTAAAGCGTCTTCTATTAATGCTTTCTTTTTCCCTTTTGGTCCTGTTGTTTCCTGCTATTTGGAAACAAAATATATTTGTTTCCCATAATTATAAAGTAATATCACATATGAAGTAGGCTTGTACTGAATGCTGGGCTTTCTTGATTTTGTAACATTTGTGTTCTTGCTCTTGATTTTGGATTGTTTTGGTTTGCACATTTTTTCCCCTCTCTGTCTCTTTCCACAAGCACATGCACACACCCATTTCCAGATCACTCTCTCCCCCATTTCCTTCCTAGGGTTCTAGGATCCATAAACTGAGGCCATCCCAGTCATTGTTAGTCCTGGGCCTCATCCAACAGCGTTATTAGGGAAATATAGGTATAATCAACAAGCCAATGGATTCCTTATCTCAGCACTGGTATGCCTATGTCTGCGCCTTTAAGCCTTCAGTCTCTGGGAAGCCATATTTCCCGATGATTGCTGAGCCAGCCTTAGTCCCAGGAAACTTCAGTTCCTCCCTGTTCCTGGAGAGTCACGGGCCTGGCCACCTCTGTGGGTTCAGGACCCCAGCTCCAGCAGGCCCCAGCTGCGGCCCACTGCACCACTTTGCATTTTGGTTGTATTTCTCCTTGTATGGAGATGCTTATCTTAGATTTGATCCTGGCTATGTCTTTTCAATTTTCTTTTTATCTATCTTATCTCAAAATATTGTGTATTTGAAGCAGAAGGAGACCTCGAAGCTGGAACCCATAATGCTATCTTGCCTGGAGTCTGCTTTTCAATTTATTTGTTTCATCTGATACATACTTCTCTCTCAGTTATTAAAGGAAGTTCTATTCTTAATTGATTTTTTTTTCTCTTATTTTGCTGTCTTCATCTAATCTGGAATCTCGGGGAGGGCTGTGGTTGGAGTCAAGCTGGCCATGGGGAGCAGGGAGTATATTCAGTAGCCATCTATCACTTGACCATGGCCACACACCCTCCCCTGTTACTCTATCCCCGCTCCTCTCAGTGACTCTACTTCACAAACAGCAAAGCAAAAGTAACTGTCGTATGAGCTAAGGGTATCCATCTCATCTACCTAAGGTTTGAGTTTCACACATTTTTCCAGGTTCTTTCTTGTAAACAATCACTTAAATAACTCTGATAGAATAAACGCATAGAGTATGAACTACAAGCATCTTTACAGTACCAAGAAGCATGCCCTTAAACACACACCCTCCCCCACACAGTATTATGGGCAAGAGAGGGAGTGGAAGGGATAAATTGAGAGAAAGGAAATAAGGGAACAGCATTCTTACTGCTTATGAGAGAAAGAGCTCTATAATAAGAGCATATCTTTTGAGGCACTGCACTAAAGCACTAGTTATTTACTGGTTTAATTTTGGATCTACTATCACGAGATCAAAAACATCATCTTATGCTGGGCCCTGAGTTCAAGCCCCACTATATGCATCTTATGCTTAAAAAACAACAACAACAACAACAACAACACTGTATGCCCATTCAATGTCAATGTCTCCATGTCTCAAATATCCTATGTCCTCTTTAATGCCTCTTTGCCACTACTCATTGACTATGCATTGGGAACCCTATCCCTCAAATGCCATTTCCCCAAGCTGCCTGTGTTCGAAGCTGTATTCTTTTTTAATTTTAGATTGGTAGAGGTTAGGCATTTCACGAGCCACATAAACAAACTAATCAACTTTGCCCAATTATGTGCTTGCTAGTTCAAAGAGAAAGAGGAAAGTTTCCATTGATGGATCCACAATGCTCTTTGTGCCAGGCTGGCATTTTTCCTCGCAATAAAGTTCATCACAATTCTCTGTACACATATATCTAGAAAAAAGTAAAGACTCACTTACATTGCCCTGCTTTTACAGTTGGCTCCTTTGAAAGTTGGCAACAAATTCCATTGTTTTAAAAGCTATGAGATAAATGAGCTTGAGGGCTATTTGTTTTATTTGCCTGCTTACTGAAAGTTCATCAAAAAAAATGGATAACAGAAGAAAAATATTGCTTTGGAGTATTCATTAGCAAGGCAATAAAGAAAAGTATTAGGAATTTCACCAATAATTTGGACATAACCCACCATTCCCCTTATAGTACTAATTGCTTGTTGGCTTCGCAAAATTATTCTATAGCTTTGGGAACACATAGATATAATGATATAGATATAGACAGAACTTTATATGCAAATGAACTGAACACTTCTTTTGGGAACTATATTTCTAACAAGGAAGAAAATATGTCCATTATCTCCTGATAATGGAATATATGGTTGTCCTCCAAGCTGACACAAGACTCCTTTGTGATTTTAATTAACTGAATCTAGAAAACAGGCAGTGGATAATAATACAGGACTATAGAAATACTAGATAATGCAGGAGGACAAAATCCTTACTTGTAGATCACACGCAGAAGTAGAAGTAACTCTGACCACTAGGAACATGGTCACATGACCAGTTTGAGTTTCAAATTCAAGTTCAAAGCAAGGTTGATAATCTCTTATAATGCCCATTTGGTATTTCCTTAGGCCAGGTATCATTTAAGGTCTAATTTTTCCATTTACTCTCTATTATTTTATTTTCTCTATTAAGATATTGCACTTACTTACAAAATGTTCGTGAGTTTGATAGTCATAAAATTATATCATAATCACTGCTTTAGGATCTTGGTCTGCCAATCACAGCATAGCAGTGTCCCAGGGTGTGCATTATGTTGACATTGGTGGTTCCCACGAGCGCTTCTCATTTTGTTTCCCCGTTCTTCCCTTACTGGGACTCTGTTTTACAATTTCTAGATTTCTTAGTAGCTCTAGATTCTAATCTGCCCACCATAGTGACACCATTGTCCTCTGGGCCGTGATCTAGAAAGAATCCTGCTGAAAAGCCAAGAAGCTAACAGGTGTTACCTCATTTACTCATGTGGATTGGGATTTGCCTGTGATTTTATAGATGTTTACAGTTTTTTTTAATTGTTTAGAAATCTATTTTCTCATGACTGAAAGTAAAGAATGCACCATATAAACTTGTTAAATGAATGATACAACTGTCATGGCTTACAGAGTGATTTTATTATGATCATCTTCATAGAATAGACTAGTTCCCAGCTTTTGGATTCTCTTTGTGAAACATGGCACATATATTTTGCCATACTTTACATCGAATGCTCTGTTGAATATTTTTCAATTGTTTCTTTTCATTAATTGCTGAACTGACCTTCAAATAAATACTGTCTCCCTGTGGTAATCATGCCACATTTTCTCCTTTATCTGCAACCAGAGTTAAATGTAACTGAAAATTGAATGTTTTTGTTCTATTAATACCATTTCTGTGGAACATATTTTTTATTCTTATAATTCATTAGTTGATCATGCTCTACCAAAAGATGTTCCATTGTAGTAACTCAAATTATTTTCTTAGAATTATGGTTATCAGGAGACATTGGCTCTATTTTTTCTTAGTTGATAAACACTGCTTGAATTCCTATGTACTTCTCCTGAGTTCAGACCTTAATGTAAGATTAACCTTTATTTTAAGAAGTACAGTGCTAATAATTTTTACACTCTGAACTTCTGGAACAAAATATATTTTAAAGTTGTGTGTAATTGGTTTGTTTTTACTTCATTTATAAGTTTCGACAAAATAAAATCTTATGTGAGGGAAAGGAATGAGTTACATATTTTTTCTGGTGATTTTAGCTGGAGTTCATGGTAAATTGATCAACCCTCAGCCAATTAGACTTTGACATGTGCTAATAAGATCTAATTGAGGAATTATGAAGACATTTGCTCAGGAGAAAATGAGCACATAATTACACCATAAAGAGGTTAAAGAATCAATGTTACCCAGCTGGAAGAATATTAGTTGAAGTCCCAATGGCTCCTATAAAGGACACTTCATAATACATCAGAAAAAATACAGCACTGACAAGGCCAATTAAGGTATGTAGAAGAATCCATTTTCAAGTGTACAAGTTCAACTTGAACTATTCATGTTCCTCTCTTGCTTCTGCCCACTCCAGGTGCCGGGGGATGGTCCCCATCTGACAGTGACCATTATCAATGGCTTCAAGTTGACTTTGGCCATCGGAAGCAGCTCAGCGCCATAGCAACCCAAGGGAGATACAGCAGCTCCGACTGGGTGACTCAGTACCGGGTGCTCTACAGTGACACAGGCAGGAACTGGAAGCCTTATCATCAAGATGGGAACATCTGGGTGAGTCTCTGTCAGAAGTAAATGACAAAATGACAGAATTGAGGTGCAAATATTTGACAGTAGGCAGACACTTCCATGGTAAAATACCCATGTCCTCCCATTCCTCATTCTTCTAGCTACCTACAGCTGCCAATATTTATCTATCCAAGCCATTGAAATATTATTTACTTAGTATTATGTTTTGAGTACATTTTTCTTAGACTGTGATAACTTTCCATTGCTTAGAGTGATAGATTGCAATCTAGTCTAAGCAGTTGTATCACCTGAAGTTTTAGAGAACTTATATGCCCATATATGCACTATGAGATAAATAATTTGCCAACAAAAAGTACATTCAATGATGAGCCAGACATCTTCAGATGGAATAAAATATTTATTAGGTAGAAAAGAGTTTGATAAGTAAGATCAGTGATATTTGCTAATAAAATAAAGTTTTCCTAGTGGAATAATATTTCAAATCCTTATTACAGACTTAAGTTTATTCTTTAACTGTGAAGGGAAACAAACTCTTATTCATGTGCTGGTAAATTGTCTCAATTCTATTGGACAGCTGTATGTAAATTTCACATTTGAGTACATCATTTAATATTATATTTGATGTCTAGGTTAGTTTGACTTTTTAAAAGAACTATTACCAAAATGAAATAAATCTAGTCATATTAAGCAAAAAGTCAAAGTGAATGGTGAAGGGGAAAAGGCTAAGGACAATAAGAAACTATTCACTTTTAAAGTTGTATCCTTCACAGTATTAGACTACTAGATATTTCTAGAACATTCCAAGTAATTTTAGTGAGTCTCTACTTTAGAATTTGTAGTGTGACTGATCATTTTTCCAGCAGGGTCTAATGATAGTAATATCATGTGAAATAAGGATATTTCACCACAGTAATAAGACAGGTGTCTTTCCAACTAGTATTTTAGAAATAACACTTCTCAAGCTATAATTGTACTGAAGAATGTTGATGTACTAGAGTGTGTAACTTAGGAAGTGAGAAGTAGAGGAAATGCCTCTTTGTGGAAATCATCTTCGATTAAAATGATTTGCGCCTCAGGCATAATTTATACAAGTGACTCTCAAGGCTGGATAGACAATGGATTCATCTGCAGAGTTTTGGAACATATGGTTGCTTGTGTCCCAACCCACAGATTTGTGTTTAATTGTTTTAAAGTATAGCAGGTACGTTGGGATTTTTTAAGCTTTCCAGGTGATTCTTTCCATATGGTCAACTTTGAGGACCATATTTTAGATTGGTTCCAGTCTCCAGGAAAACAGTTTAAACAGAAAATTAGAAACTGTCTTCCGCGTAGTCTAGGAAAGAAAGACACAGACACAGAGAGACGAAGTAATCAGCCAACCAAACAATAGACCAACCAACTCTCTGGGAATAATAATCAAGGTTTGAATCGAACAGCCTCCCAGTAAAGCCCCCGTGTTCTCTGACCTTCTGTAACTTCTAACCTTAGCCTAGAGTAGCATGCAGAAAGATTATTCCTCGGTCTGAAGGTCATGACTTCTGGATTTCTGGTCTTCACTTTAAAAAATCATAATCTGGTATATAATAATCTCATAGTTGATTCAGGAATGTCAGTTTGTTCTGACACATTGTGAAGCAGGGTTGGACTTATGTATAGTGCTCTCATGCTATAACAAGATGTGTTTCTATCATCTTCCACCTTTCTGGTCTTATTTATTTCTGCTTTTACATCCCATGTTTCTCATTAAAATTAGTATTCTGTGTGATGAGCGGTGGCAGTGACTATTTCTAGAAGAAACTGAACTGAGTACTAATTATGAAATTTTAAAAATCAAAACAAGTTTGAGGTGCAGTATAAATATTGCAAAATACAGTTAAGTGCCAATATGCCTGCCATAGTGAATCTATTATATTTTTAGTCCTCTGTGGTATTAATGTTTTAATCCTTACTAACACAAAAAATTGTTCATTGCTGTGATGCATTCTAAAGGAATAAAGTTCATTAACTTCTGACAGTTCTTCAGTACTTTAAAGCTCTGTATTATTAAGCACAAAGTGATTAAAATTTAACATCTACAATATCCACAAAAATATGACTTACACTATCCTTCATTAAAAGTGGTAATTCATACCAGCATAGTGCTGGTAGCTCACACCTTTAATCCTAATTACTCGGGAGGTTGAGATCTGAGGATCACAGCTCGAAAACAGGCCAGGCAGTAAAGTCTGTGAGACCCTTGTCTCCAATAAGCTATTCCGAAAAAAGACGATTGGTGGTGTGGTGTGACTCACAAAGAAGCTTGGTAATAGATCCCAGGCCAAGGGTCCAATCCCAAGGACTGGCACAAAAGAAAAAAAGAAAAGGTGGTAATTCAATGTTAGATTTCATTTTCATCTACTAGAAAGCACTGTCTTGTAAGTTGGTTTTAAAAAGAATATTCTGACAAAGATGAGATCGCTTTCTGAGGAATACCTTCAGTTAAGGTGAAAAGATTTGACAGTTAAAATTTGCAAGTGGATATAGTTTTGAGATTGCCCTTTCTACTGATTTCTATAAGTACTGAGAACCTGAGAAACCATTTATTGTTGTTGTTTTAGGTCTTTGTGTGTGTGTGTGTGTGCCAATTACTGGGATATGAGCTTAGAACCTCTGCACTCTCCCTACTCTATTTGCTCCAGGCTGGTAGTGTTCCACTACTTGAGCCACAGTTCACTTCTGGTTACATGGACATGAAAGTCTCATAGACTTCCCTACGCAGGCTGGCTCTGAGATGTGATCTTCGGATCTCAGCCCCTTGAGCTAGAATTTCAGGCAAGACCCACTGGACCTGGTCTTTCTTTCTTTTTATTTCTTTACAAACTTGAACACATGACATTTCTCCAAACCTGAAAATCTTAATCTGGCAAAGAATACCAAAAAAAGGTACAGCCGAGATTACATAAGAAACATTGCAGGCAATGCCTACTTGGAAACACTTGTGTTACCAATTAGAGAAGAATTCCACAAATCACATACAGAATATTCTTTCAGTGAGAATGGTCTGTAATGGTGATTTTTTTTCAGAGTGTTTCCATCCCTTCCAAAGCCTTTCCGGATTCAGTGTGCCTCCATTTACTCTTATTCATAATTGTAAATATCTGACCATATTTGCTCATGGAGGAAATGTGACTTAGAACAGGAAGTAGAATCTGGGCAAATTTCTGACATATTTTCCAAGTGAACAAGTGGAAGAGCATGTCCAAATACGCTGGTAGATGGTTTGCTCCAGGCAGGGCCCTGACTAAGGTCCATGGAAGAGGCATTGTTTAAATATGAATGGATTACTGTGTCCTATCTTTTCAAACATTTGTTAGAGCTCTTGCTCTAATATTCCAAATCACTTAAGAAAATCTGTTGTTATTGTAAATGTAAAATATGAATGTCTCTCTTTCTCAGTTCAATAGTGTATTTAATCTCTCAAACAAACATGAGATTGTTCTGTGTGCATGAAACTCAGAAAGGAAACCATCAGGGAGGCTCAATCATGTACCTTCCATGAGATAACAGCTTCTACTTCACTTAATGTATTAATGCAACTCTTTCACGCATCAATGAGACTTACTCTTCCTTGTTTATCTTACACATGTGTGACTGCTACAGTCAGTTATTTGGAAAAAGTACCAGGCATGCGTATTCAAAATAAAGTTACAGATAGCTTATTGAACAATAAAACATATGGGAATGATTCACATTAAATACCTTCTAAAGTGATTTTTGATATAAATGAGACCAAAAAAAAGTCTTTAGGACTTACATAGGAGAACACAATTTCCAAGCGAACTTAAAATAAGCTTTTTATTTCCGTGAAATAGATTTTTTTTCCTGTTTACACCTCTCTTAGGCTGGGTGATAGTTTTAAAGTTTCATGAATTTTAAGAAGTTGGGTAGATTTTTCCAGATCCTTTTACATGTAATGTAATGACTGTACTACTGAATTTTGATCATTTTTCCAAGGATTCATTTGTAAGGTAAGAGCCTCACTTTAAGAGGTAACAAGGTTTCTTCTTGTGTCAGTTTCTGAGATATCCAACATTTACTCTGTGTAGAACCATTCAAAGAACACTGGTTTTGCGTTCATAGTTTCCTTTAAGAAAGAACTATGATAATAACATGTTATTAGTGATTTTGAATATGATTTTCAATATATTGTTCTGTGAAGAAAAATTATATGAACTTATTTTCTAAACGCAGTCAAATAAACAATTCTTTATCCTCTAGTGCATTTTCACCTATTAGGTGAAATGGAATGTAGATAGATAGATAGATAGATAGATAGATAGATCTATTGATATTGATATAATGTTAAAGTACATCTGAGTACAGGCCAGGTTTCACAGGCCTGTAATACTAACTACTCAAAGGCTGAGCTCTGAAGACCAGAATTTGAAGCCAGCCTAGCAAGCAAATCCAGAATACTCTTAACATCCAATTCACCACCAAAAGCCTGAAAGTTGGGTGTAACTCAAGTAGTAGAATTCCAGCTTTGTGCAACAAAACCTCACGGCCAGCTCTGAGTCCTGAATTAAGCCCAAGGACTGGCACCAAAAATACATCAATATGTTTTCAGAAGACTTGGAAAGAAAGGTTCTTACCAAGAAGATTGGGCATTTGATTTTGTATCCAATTTGTATAATGGAGGTGCTAATGTTATTTTCTTACTAAATCAGGTATGGACTAAGCTAACTCTAGGTCCATGCAAATTTACATGATATGGTGGTAAATGGGTACCAATGAAGATTTTAAGCGAGAGGGCAGCTTCCTTACTTAAGACATGTGTCTGCTCTTTGCTTAAGGACAACTTCATGAAGCTGAGAGGATTTCTAAATAGGGAAATCAAACAGGCTGGACTATATTCCTGTGGGCAGCAATCTGCAGACAGGCAGGGAAAATGGTGGTTGAATGGTGAGCTTAGAATTGGGCTGCTCAGGCTACACATTATAATTTTATGCACTTAGATCTGACTTTGTGAAGAGTTTTAAATTCTTCTCTAACTAAATTTTCTCAACTGTAAAATAAGATGGATAAAAATTCACCTTTTGTACTTCAATGGTATGTGGTGTTAAATTAATATTTCAGGCAAAGAGTTGAGAAACAAGCCTCATAAAAATTAATTATTCATTTATTACTAAATTTCAAAAATATGGAATTTCTAGGTGCATTAAGTTAGTATTTTATATGTGTACAATAGTTTTTCCCTATGAGCATATTGGTATGTGCGGTATATTTTATCTGGACTTCTCTGTGCATAACTCATTTTTAAGTATTACTGGGAAGATGAATTTAATTTACACCACTTAAGTCAAAGAGTCATTAAGTGTCACTGAGTCATATATATTGTCATACAAATAGATTTTTATTTAGATGTCTAAATATGACTACCATGTTTCCATTCGAGTTAGCTTTGTTACCTGACTCCATAACTTCAGAGTTTGATGAAAAATAAGTAAGCTAGATTTATCCATCGTATTCTTCCCTGCCTATGGGATCATTTAAAAACACGAGTTAAACACACCCCTGAACAGGATTAAAAATGCTAGCCTTGAGCTGGGATGGTGTGCATGCTATTACCTTGGAAGTTGAAATCCGCAGTTGAGGTTGCCAGAGGGCCTTCTGAGTGTAGTGTCTGCCACTCAAAGCATGGTGTGTGTATCAGCGGCTCCACGCCACACGGGAGCTTGTTAGACTTGCAGAAAATCCCCAGCATACCCCACACAGTTTGAGAATGTTTACAAGGGATTCATATGTAGTTTACAATACAGTGTGTTCCTTCCATTACTTCAGGAGCAGGCCTGAGAAGGAAAAAGTGGAATTGGCCCGTGTGTCTCCACACGCTATGATAGAATTAGAACTGGGAATCCCAGTGCCGATTGCAAATGCCTTGATCAAGACAAGAGAATGACCTTTTGTAAACCAGTACTTACTGAGCAGGACTCCTCACAGTGGCTTAGAGATAAACAAGCAGATAAATACCCAACAATAAATGTGAACCACAAATACCTAAAGCTGTGAGGATATTGTATGATGATGGATCCTGATCAGGAGAGGCTTGTACCAGTTGTTTGGGGGAATGGAGAGGAACGCTATCTCGTGCAACATGGTGGAAGGTGTTGGCTCAACACGGTTGGCTAAGCAGATCAAGAGCTGTGGTGGAGAGAAGGGGAGCCAGGAGCCTTCCCGACCAGCTGAAACTTTGACTAAACTAGTTAACCAGGGAGAGTGGGACTCTACAAGTCCCCATGCCTTTCTTGCTTTTTGAGAGGCAAACAAATGAAAGGATGACCTTTTAGGTGGAAAAGAAGGGAGAATCATGCTTTTTTAAGTCAGCTATGTTTAAATAGCACAGTGTAAACATCTGACTTTCAGAGAGCTTTGGTTGGTGTTGGTGTCTTCTCACAGGGCACTTTTGCATCTCTGTGATGACCACCACTGTACTGAGGTACACTCCTGTGCAAGGATGCATTCCCTACTATACCTGAGCCTCAGATCCACACACGTTTTCATCTCTGTGATGCCCACCACTGAACTGAGGTATGCCATGTACAAGGATGCGCTCCCTACTACACCTGAGCCTCACATCCATACAGATCAACTCCATTTGTCACCACGGTACCAAATACCTACCTTGGTTCTAGAAGCGGTATCATCATTATAATGACTCAGTTTGACTAAATGAAAACAGCATTGAATTTAGGCATAATATTTATAGAAAAAGATAATCTAGGGTCTGACTGGAGCTAGAAATCAAATATCAAAGCTCTGTTCCTAACTTACTGTATGTACACTTACTATTGGGGTGTGTTCGACATAACCATCAACATTGATGTCCCTTAGTTTTCTTACTTGTACAAAAGAGATATAAAAGATTTACCTTAATGTACATTGGAGAAAATTCTGTGTGTGTGTGTGTGTGTGTGTGTGAATAATGAGGCATTGTCCCTTAGCTTTTCACAGCTCTATTTCTAGCTTTTGCTCTTTAGTTGGAGATAAGAGTCTCTTTCCTTTCCTGGACTGGATTAGAACTATGACCCTCAGATCTCAGCCTCCTAAGTAGCTAGGCTAACAGGTATGAGCCATCAGCACTTTCCCCTGGTCACATCCTTGTCCTGTGTAGATTAGTTTAGTATAACACTTTCCTTATTCCTGGCCAGATGTCTCACAGCTTCCTATAACACTTTAGAAAAATTCCCTAAGTGACAAAGAATGATCAGTGATTCTTGGCTATAGAGCCCTGTCAGCATAGTATAGGAGAACGGTTTAAATCCTTAGGAGGCTGGCAATTAAGGGGGAATCTCTAGGGTGTACCTCACCTATTAGCCTTAAAAACAGCCCCCTTGTGTATTCTAGTGTGCAGACTGATAATTCTGAGCTCTTGCCATTGAGCTTCTAATGTGTTGTGTATGGTTAGGAAGAAGGAAGAACAAAGAAATATTCATGGTGAAATCTTGGAAGATTAATTTATGACTATTTAGCTAAGGTTCTCTGTCATCACTGGAAAATATCAAGGAAGTATTTTCAGAATTATTTTTTGCCAGCTAGTCAATAAACAAAACAAACCCCTCCCCTCCATACATACTTTATCCCTGGCCTTCGAAATTATCACACAGTACTTTATTCTGGATAAAGCACCAGCTGATATTATCCATATCACATAATTCTTTGTGCCATCTTGTTATTTAAAACCAGGCTGTGGAGAACCTGTATGCTAACAGCTGCAGACATGGCTCCTACCAGCAAAGAAAAGAGCGCCCCCCTACACACACACACACACACACACACACACACACACACACACACACACACACACACACCAGACTGAAACAGTTTTCTTCTATTGAATTTTGAGAGGTAATTGCTAATTCCATTTGGATTATAATAGCACCTATTAAAAGTGACAGTTTTCATTAGTCAGTCTTCTCAGGATCCTTTGGAGCTGGCTAACACTTTCTTCTCATTTCACAAAAGCTATGACACTTCTGATCTTAAGCACTAAGTAATGCCATTGTGCATTCCCCCCACACACACAGTGACTGTCTTTGGTTGGTGTGTTTTGTAGCTCTGTTTCAGTACACAAATTGGAAAAGAGAGCTGTGTATTATAGCCCAAAGCAACAGAAAAAGGCTGAAATTGATCACAAAGTTATTTGGACTATTTTCATTCAGCACAGCTAAATTATGTTGTGATATCAGAACACCAACAACAACATAAAGTCTATAAGACAAGATTCTGTCTCTTTAAAATATGGTGAACTTGTGACACAAGTAGGGATTTATGATGGGTTTGGACATGACTTATTAAACAAGAAGGTCAGCATATAATTAAATTCCTATGACATTTTTATTCTGAGAATTGTAGTAGATAGGATAATTGTATTCGGCTCTAACTGAATTAAGCATTAAATGTATGCTTTTTGTTTTAAAATTTAAAATAAAAAACCAAGAGTAATATTATCTGGATATACTTTATGCTTAGAGTTGGGTGAACACAATACAATAAAATAAACATACCTGTATTTACACACAAATAGGCACACATATACAGAGAGAGAGAGAGAGAGAGAGAGAGCGACGTATTCAGCCCTAACTAAAATTTAACTAGTAATCTTCCCTGAAATCTTAAAAAAGTAGCTATTTGGTAAAATAAAATCTCTCTCAATAGATCTAATTTGATATTTTAAGTAAGATCAGACACCATTACATATACCAACTACTGTTCATTGAGTACTGACCTCATAAGCACTTCTTCTGTCAACTATTATGATGAGTTCCTGAAAGATGTTGGCAGATTGGTGGAATTATACAATTTAGTGAGCATTTGAATATGCATATATGCTTAGTTACACAATGTGTAATAAAACAGTGATGCTTATTTTTATAATTTTCATTTATCTAATTGTATTGACTAATGTTTAACACCCCTACATCAGTGGGAAGGAAAAGTTAGGTGGTCAACAAAACCATGTGTAGAAACACGTGTGGGGAAACCTATGGGAAGCTCAGGAATTCTGTGATGAGCAAGGCTGGTCTTCTGTTCAGCCATGGATGCAGCTCGGGGACACTGAGTCGAATGATCCAGGGGCTAATACTAAACACGCACAGGTGTGTGAGATAGTCTTCAGTCTGATTGCTGGTATTCAGAATAGATATATCTTCATGATGTCTGTGGAGAGAAGGTACTTTACAGACGAGATCACATGTTGTGCTCCTTATGTCCATTTGTGTGAATGCAAACACAGAAATAATGGTTGTGGTTCCTTCTATTGGAAGTTCAAGGCTGAAAAGGGATACAAAGAGAGGTTGGGGGTGGGGCACCAATTATTGAACATAAGCTAAGTGCTTCCTACATTTGTGAAAATGCAGCAAGCTATGTGTTAATTTCATTCTCCTCTATGTGTTAAATTGCAATTGCAAGGGTTAAAAACAAGTTAATCAGCTGGGTGCTGGTAGCTCACACCTGTAATCCTGGCTACTCAGGAGGCTGGGATCTGAAGATGACCATCCAAAGCCAGCCCAGGCAGGAAAAGACCATGACATCCTCATGGCCACTAAACCAACTGAAATCTACAAACAGAGTCATGATTCAACATAGAAGAGTGCTAGCCTTAAGGAAAAAAACAAAAACAAAAAAACCCCCAAATCCTCAGGGATAGTGCCCAGGCCCTGAATTGAAGCCCCACAACTGACAAAAAGAAAATAAACAGAGAAGAAAAGAAAGGAAAAGAAAAACTTAATCAAACTTGGAATTGAGGTCGTCCTGTGGGAATAAGAAAGGAAGAGTCTGAAAGTGATCAGAATTGCTGTCTCGTTGCAAGGACGATTGCAGGAGAAAAGCCAGTGAGCCCGAGGGGAAAGCAAAGCTAAGGGCTTCAGCCACAGGTAGCATCACTTTGCCAGGTGAGGGGGAGCTGGTTCAATCTTGATGGAAATCCAGGGTGGATCCAATGAATACAGATCTACTCAGGCTGAAGCTATGGGCACAGATATAGTGCAATATTTACTTGCTGGTTAAGAAAACATATACAAAATATTTCATGCCAGACTGTTCAGGTCACTCCCTTGAAAGCTGATGAGTGTGCATAGTCAGATTGCACTGGGGGGGTCTGCCTAAGGACAGCCAAGTAAACCCCTCTACAGCTACACCTACCCATGTGTTTTGTTCAACCTGTGAGATGAACGCCTGAATGCATTCATCTGTGTGATACACTGTGGAATTGTCAACGCAGTGCTATAATTGTTTATAGAGCCAGACTAAAGGTCTATGTGTACGTTTTTCTCCCCAGTAAAATTGAGGAACTATAGAATCATGAGGGAGTCATCCTAAATAGAGGTTCTACAAAAATTATATTTTAAAATGTTATTTTATGAGTGTGTGTGTGTACTGTGTGGTGTAGTGTGTGTGTGTGTGTGTGTGTGTGTGTGTGTGTGTGTATGCTAGTAGTGGGACTTGAACTCAGGGACTGGGGAGTATCCCTTAGCTTTTCTGTTCGAGGCTGGAGCTACACTACTTGCACCATAGTTCTACTTCTCTTTTTTCTGGTGGCTAACTACAAATAGGAGTTTCAGGGACTAGCCTGTCCTGGCTGGCTTTGAACCACAATCCTCAGATTTCAGCTTCCTGATTAGCTAGGATTACAGGTGCAAGCCACTGGCGCCCAACTAAAATTGTTTTCACGTTAAAAAAAATTTTAAAAATAAAACATAAACCTACAAAGAATTACTTTTTATCACCCATCAGGTTTGTAAAGCCTACAAGATTAAATATATATTCTTTTGGCAAGGAGGTGGGGAAATAACATTCTCGTAATCTCCTGGTGAAAACATAAAATGGAAGGACTTAGCAATAACTAACCCAACTACAAATGCATTTATTATTAACATACCAATTCCAGAAATTTCTCCTAAAGGTATAGTTCTAATAATATGAAAACATATGTGTACCAGTTATAATTTTTAGACTGAATACGTGTCGATAAAATATCTCAACCTATCTTTATGAATAAATATGGGAGTTAGGTTGATTAAACTCGGTTATATTTGCAAAATGACCACAAATAATCATAACAAAAACTAAAAGCACATAATAGCAATAACTCTATCATTCGGTGTCAATTCGCTGCATATATTGTTTAGTGAGAAAAACAGTGCAAAGAATTTTGAATATATTTTAACTTTTGTGTAAAAACCAAATAAAAACATACATATTTTGAAGCAGTCTTGAAAATATTTACATCGATAATAAGCAGAACACATAAAACAGTACTGGGGATGAGGATTCTCATAAAACATCAATGGAGAATGGGATCAGGCAGAAGGAAGAATATGTGAATGTGTGTTAATGTGGAGTAAGTACATGCTATAGTACAATACCACATATGTGAGATTGGTGGGTGCATCCAGCAATAATCATATCACTGTAGTAATGAGTAGCATCTAGGGAGAAATTAATTATGAGAGAATCAGAATAAAGGGTACACAGTGTTTCTCACATGATTTGCACATATTTTTCTTTGAAATGT
This sequence comes from Perognathus longimembris pacificus, assembly GCF_023159225.1. Classification (NCBI taxonomy): domain Eukaryota; kingdom Metazoa; phylum Chordata; class Mammalia; order Rodentia; family Heteromyidae; genus Perognathus; species Perognathus longimembris. The sequence goes on from NC_063162.1 coordinate 147,785,291, forward strand.
ATTTCAAGAGCTTTTCTGTGTAAAGTATTTCAAGGGGTAAATAGTTTTTATTTAAAAAACATCCCTGAAAATCTGCCATTCGTTCAAATTTGCTCTAACAAAGCATCTTCTCAAGGCAGATTCCTCATGGAAGAATGTAAATAAACATATAAACCAGACATTGAAGTTGATATTAGCATTTTGAATCACAACATTCCCATTACATAGATGATACATGGTAATGTTCTGAGGAAATTACAGATTTGATATGATAAGACAGAGGGTAAAGAAATTAAACTGAGATCCATGAGTGAGAGGAAATGTAGGGTGACTTGCCAGTGTGAATCCAAATACAAAAGCATGCACACACATCATACACCACAACATCTATCCGCCAATGCACAGCACCCCATAGGACCACTCCTCATTAAAATCATTTTATCACAAATTAATGAAGAGTTATGTGTAGTCAATTAGAGTCTCCTCTCTGCTTAGCTGTATTTCATGCTCAAAAATGCACAAATATGTATTTCTCACATAACTTATTAAAGCATATTGTTCAACAACAAAACACTGTGAATCATCTCACAAGCCAAGAGAGTTCAAAGCCATCCAAAAGTCACACTTAGAATGAATTCGAAAATGAAAAGAAGTAAAATGGGTAGGAAAGAATTACAGGGTAGCTCTTTATTTTGAAAGCATTTGTACAAAGAGTGCGAGGGGTCTAGAGAGAATAAAATAAGATGTGATTATGTCTTGTCCTGCAAAAGCCGTCAAGATCAAGTCTAGAGGAGGCAGCAATGGAGAAGCCGATGTTCCTTACAGGAAGTCACTAGGCAGATATGAGTTATAGGTTCTCTGCACTGAAGTGTGTGTGTGTGTGTGTGTGTGTGTGTGTGTGTGTGTATTATCATGCCGCATGACCATTAGATGTGTATCTAGCTGGAGAGGCTTACAGTAAATATTAGTTAATTTTCTTGACAACTTTGACATTCTCTCTATAGTGAACTGTCTTTAAAAGCTTACATAGGTCATCCACCATAGCCCAAGCTTCATAATACTTGCTACTTGGAAAGCAGAGATTGGTGGATCACAGTTCAAGGCCACCCTGGGGGGAGAGGGCAGGGATTCCGAAGTTCATTCTCAGTTAATGGTTGAGCATGGTGGTCCATACCTGACCTCCCCGCATGCTGGTCCATACCTGACCTCCTCGCAATATGAGACACAGAAGTAGGAGGATCACAACTCAGGCCAGGTGCCTACTTTGAAAATCACCAATGCAAAAAGACACAAACAGGTATACAAAGGGGCTGAAGGTATGACACAAGTGGTAAACACCTGGACTTGAGTTCCCTACCCAGTACTGCAAAAGGAAGGAAGGAAACAGTAAAGGAAGAAAGAAGGCTGGCAAAGAGGGGGAGAAGAGGAGACGGAAGGAGGGAAGAAGGAAAGAATGGAAGAAGATGAGGGCAGGAAGAAAGGAAGAAGAGGAAGGAAAGGAGGGGGAAGGAAAGAGGGAAGGGAAGAAGGAAAGTTTAGCTATCCAGTAACAGTTGAAAAACAGTCATACTTATAAATAATGTAATTTAAATTTATTTTACATTGCATGATGATTATGTAAGCTTGGTGTCAGATATTCCTTTCCATGAGAGTTTGTTTACAGAATGATTTGAAGTTCCATTCTGCTGGGCGCGCTCCCGGGCGACGTGAGCATTGTGGAAATGATAAGGTGAATGAATATTTGCTATGAGGGGAAATTCGTCAGAGCTGCACAGGTTTTGCATTTGTCTGTCAGAAAATTCCCAGCGCTTTGTAGCAAAGGCCAAAGTGCTGACAGTGTGTGCTGACTCGGGTCTTGTAAAGGAAATGTTATTCGAAGCAATTGAAATTGAATGTGCAGGTAACTTTTGAGGCAACCCAGAAAATGCCATTCAATTTTCAGGTTTCCTTTTGAAAGGGTTAGGAAAGATTTTAAAATTTCAACAACAAATCAAATCTTTAAGAAAAAGGGTGGGGGGCGGGGGGGCGCAACATCAAAGTTTGTTTTAAAGAGCATTATTAAGACAGGATACTGGCACTGAAAAATAGTTATTCTCCTTGATTATTAAATAGAAGTTAAGTATATTGATCCCAACACATCAAAGGCACATCAAACATCAACACTTATTTCTCCTAAAAGAGATCAGTATTTTCGAAAGGTTACTAGAATCCACCTGTGTCCCCAGCTCTGACCTTGACACCTACCACCCTGGCTGTAAACCCAACCACAACCTTTACCCAAAGAGACCGGTGATAGCCACAAGAGAGGGGAGCGCCCGTGGTCCCCGAAAGAGCGATCCTGAATTCAGTTATCAAGCTAGAACTAGGTGACAGGAACGAAATAAATAAGAAGAAATCCAAAGGGGTGAGAAATATGAAGAAACAAATGTGTCCTGGAGGCGAGGGGTCAGTAATGGTGAGAATGCCAGATGGGACAGCCTGTGTGCTCGGATTCCCAGCCACTGCGGAACGTATACTGCATGGAGAACCCATGCGCATTCGTCCTGAAACAGGCATTATGAAGCTAGCCTTGTACTGTGGAGGGCAGAGTGAGCAATGAGCACACAAAGGACCTCATTTCTACCCACCCCCATGGGGATGAGTGGCATGTAAGGGGGATTGCATAGTATGTGTGTAAAAAATGTAATGTGTGTGTGTACAGCTGCATGGACATGCATATGATTGTGTAAAGGTGTATTTGTGTAGATGTCTATGTACGTATGCATGCATGTGTGTGTAGCATTTTACATTCACAGTCCAGTGCTTCCGCTGCACAGAGGCTAGAACTAGTTCTAGAAAAATGCCTTCTGTGCCAGGCATTGGTTGCTCACGCCTGTAATTCTAAGCTACTCAGGAGGCTGAGATCTGAGGATTGCAGTTCAAAGCCAGCCCAGGCAGAAAAGTCCATGAGACTCTTATCTCCAGTGAACCACCAGAAAACTGGAAGTGGCGCTATGGGTCAAAGGAGTAAAGCTCTAGCCTTGAAAAAAAAAGCTCAAGGACAGTACCAAAGCCCCAAGTCCCACCACCAATAACAATAACAAAAAGTCTTCCCTGAATAACAGGTTGTTTAATCACCATGCATTACATCTCTGTACATTTTTTTTCTTTTCTTCCTGGTACATGCTGGTATCCACATTACTGTTGACAGGATATAAGAGAAAAATTGTGTGCTTGATCTATTTTTTGTTTGCTTGGTTTTACATTATGTAGATTGCTATGCACATTTATTTTGTGCCATTTCCCCTTAATCTCTGATTTTCTTAAATTTATTTAAAACATTTTAAGCTTAGAAATTCCTATAAAAGGAATGACTTTTGTAAATGTCCAATAATTTCATATGCTTTTCTTAGGTAATGTACTTGATAGAAAGCCTTTGACAGAGAACAAAATATTATACTAATGCAAGATGATTATTTCTCTTATTTTACTTAAACCTAAATTCCTGACACTATCTCTGAGTATAGGATTACTCGAAAACTAGACTTTTATTTTTAAAAGCCATAATCTGAAGAATATCAGCATTCATTGTGTCTGACATACAAAGCTGAACTGCAGCTCAAGAATTTTATAGTCCTGATATTCTAGATCAAGGCAGTCAGGATTATATCACTTTAACTGCCTACTGGAGCAGATATAAAGAAAAATTACACCTGAGTAGAACATACTCCTGTGTAATCTGCATGATTGGGGAAATTTGGGGTCCCATATATATTTAGAAGTGGAATGTATTTAGCAATTTGAATATAGATATATACTGATCCAGTATGTGACACTGATGACAATTAACTTCTAGACACTGGAGTTTGAATGAAGGGCTTTTTTTTTTTTTGCAGTTGTGTAACCATTCTGATGGTAAAGTATTAACTTCCCTCTTAATTATTTGTACTACGAAGCATTCTATGGTCATTAAAGGCTATGTGCTCATATTATCCCCTAGTGTGTCAGAGGGGAATATTAATTTAGGACAAAGTACAGAACAGTGTTATAAGGCTTTAGAAGTTAGAACTCCTTCTACTGCTAATTCTCCAGATTTCTCATTTATATTAGGACAATAAATTCTCTTTTAATTAGTCCCATGTTTTAGAGCCAGAGAAATAAGCATTTGATAGATTTCAGGAATTCTTTAGTGAAATCTTATAGTGCCTTCCAAATACCATGTTCTCATTGAGTGACATGAAAGAAGTAATAGCATCTAGATGTTTCCTAAACGAATACATTAACAACTTCTCCATCATCATGTGTTCCTTTCCCTAATTAATTAATCACAGCTGTAATTAATCACAATTTAACATGTTTCCCTATCCCCAAATACCCATGATGTCTAGGCATCTTATCTGATGATAATAATAATAATACCTAAGGTGACATGTTTACTTCCATATGAGCGAGAAGGGATATTTATTCATAGTGTTTGGATTGTTATATTGGAGGGGGTGGAGGATGTTTCTTGGGTATCTGTCAAGATCTTGCAGCATTCTTGAAGGTGAAAGCTGATTCTGGTCATCAGATACAGTTTCACAGTTTCAGTCTAAAGTTTTCTAATACTTGTCTAGAAATATAACCTTCTATGCAGCATGCATAGTGTTCACATTCTTGCACTTGTGTGCAGTCAGACATAAAGTTGGCCCTGTTCCCATGACTCCATGTGGTGCGAGGTTATTCTCCAGGGTAGAAAGTGCTCGTTCCACCACATCTAGTTATTAAAATATTTCAGAAAGTTTCAGAAATAAACTATGCTGTATTTCCTTCTATGCTTGAACTAACTTTTGTATGCAGATTTGCATGTAATAGGTATTGTGTTGGACTTGTATAATCTTAAAGTGATCTTAAAGACAGGAAGAGTGAATTTATTACTTGGGATGCTGCTTAGAGTATTTCTTATGAAAATAATTATTTGATAACTTGAAAACTCCTTTAGAATGATATTTACGTAAAAACAAAGAATGAGCAGTTAACCAAGATTTCAATGAAAAGCAATCAATGTGAATTTCACATATTCAAAATTTTAAATTTCTTTCACATAGTAGGCATAGCATTTATGTACAAAAAGATGTTTGGTGTTTTATTTTCCCCCTAAAAGGAAAAGTAGCATAAAAAGATAAAGTAACTGGGTGCGAGTGTCTCATACCTGTAATCTTAGCTCCTCAGGAGGCTGAGAGCTAAGAATCATGGTTCAAAGGTGGCAAGCAGAAAGTCCCAATTAACTACTCAAACTCAGGAAGTGGTGCTATGGTTCAAGTGGTAGAGCACTAGCCTTGAACACAATGAAGTTCAGGGACAGAACCCAGGTCCTGAGTTCAAGCTCCACCACCAACCAAAGAAAAACCAAACAACAAAAAGATAAACTAAAAGTAGTTTAATTAAATCATTAGCTGTTGTTTATTTAATAAAACTTAATTTCTACTAAACAATCATACTACCAAAACTTTGTTCAACAGGGACGTATAATTATCAATATCTGATAATTATCAAGATAAGATGGCTGTCTTTCATATGACTCTATGCCTTAATTAAAACCCTAGTCAAATGTGCACCTGGTATTTCTACAGTGTGCTTATAAATTTGGAATAGCCCCATTTCAAAAATATTAATTAAATATACAGTGCCTTTCAATAAAAGTCACTGATGGTTAATTAACAGAAGAATTGACAGACTTGAATGAAAACATATGATACATATAACCCTAATTACTGAGTGTGTGATTTGCATCGCTCTCCCATTACCAACCAAGCTTTCAACCTTGAAAGGAATCTCGGGTGCTTTCCTGAGCAAATGCCATTTCCAGATACTAAGCAAGGACATTGAAGGGTTTTTTTTTTCCTCACTTTTTTTTTTAAGAGAGGGCAAAGATAAAATATCTACTGGAATTTTCTTTCAGTAGAAGGTGGAAAAAGATATTAGTAACTATCAAAGAGTGCAAAAACTGATAAAAACGAGCAAGCTCTTCCATAAACACTATGTCTAAATGCTATGCTACACTTTTAGTTAAATTTTTTTTTGAGTCCTTTCTGTTTTCTTTCTTTTTGGCTTCCCCCTTTGTCATAGTCAAGGTTGCAGAAATTTGAATTATTTTATTCTTCAAGTGTTTTGTTGATGAAATATTCACAGTAAACTGTTGGTAGTTACTATTAGGTATTTTAAAGTGTATCTTTTCTATATAATACCCTTCCATATCTCATTGCTCTAAAATTGTCCTTATTAATAGCATTTTGCTTAAAGAGATGAAAAGATATGAGAAGAATATCCCAGACCAAGATTCATAATGAACACTGACATAAAAACTGGAAATCAAACTCAATAATAATTCTATAGAAATAAAATGTTACCACTAGTTTTATGTTGAGAAAATGAGACTAGGACAGTATCCTAAAATAGAATTGATAAACTCAAATCATCACATATGACAATCTCAATGGACAACAATACTATTTGATTAAACTCAATTACCATGAATGATAATACAATTACCAATGAAATTGTATTTGGAGGCTGTAGTTGTGGCTCAAGAGCTAGAGCACCTATGTCACAAGCTTGAGGCCCTGAGTTTAAACTCCAGTAAAAAAAAAAAAAAGAGAGAAAAGAAAGATAGAAGAAGAAAAAGGAAAAAACAGCAAATAAAAAGTAAAAAGAAAAGTAACTATTGGAAAGAAACGAACTCAAGCTGGCAATACACTGATTGATTACTAATATAATATTTAAAGCATCAACAGCAAAATGTCTTTCCTTTGATTTGTAAACTAGGAAAAAATCAATGCAGTAAGAAGAGAATAAATCAACACATAAATAACTGAAAATGAAAATTTCCTTATGTTCACAAGATACGGCAATTAATTTAGCAAATCCTACTCGATTTTAAACTAGTTATGTTGAATAATGAAGAATTTGACAAGTCATCGGGATACAATAATAATACAAAAATCTCTTTCATGTGCTAGCATCAAATACTTATGTACTATAATTTATAAAAATAGAACTATTTAAAAAAACTTGGATAGGCTGAGGTTCTACTAATAGTCAAATGTTTGCTTAACGTGCCAGAGGCCTTAAAATCAATTCCTGGCACTGCAAAAACACTGTATGCTTAAAATACTAATAAACCTAAATTATTAAGATTCGGGAACAGAAGATACTTGGAGTAGAATGATAGAAGGGGCGACAGTAATCCGGTGCATCCTATTCATAAATCGGCATGTTTAAAATGAAATCCCTGTGTATAATTAAAGATAATAAAAATAAATTTACTTAGCTGAAGATTCAACGGGAGCAAAAACTATACTTTTTCCTCAAGCTAGTAAATTAAAAAAGTAACAGTTCAGAGAAATCACTAGCTACATGGAGCCATATACCAGGTTCATTGATTGCAAGATGTATTATTGTTAGTTTGCTCATTCTCTGAAAATTGATCTATAAATGCAATGCTTTTTTTTTTTTTTCCAGTCTTGGAGCTTGAACTCAGGGCCTGAGCACTGTTCCTGGCTTCTTTTTGCTTAAGGCTAGCACTCTGCCACTTGAGCCACAGCGCCACTTCTGGCCATTTTCTGTATATGTGATGCTGAGGAATCAAACCCAGCGCTTCATGTATACAAGGCAAGCATTTTTGCCACTAGACCATATCCCCAGCCCTGCACTTTTTTATTTTAAAGAATTTTTAAGATTTACTTGTACAGAAAAAGGTCCGATAAAAATTAGTTTGCAAAAAGGGAACCCTACTTCATTGTTGGTGGGAATGTAAACTGGTTCAGCCACTCTGGAAAGCAGTATGGAGATTCCTCAGCAGGCTAAATATAGAACTCCCCTATGACCCAGCAGCCCCACTTTTGGGTATCTATCCAAAAGCCCACAAACAAAATCACAGTAATGCCACCAGCACAACAATGTTCATCGCAGCACAATTTGTCATAGCGAGAATCTGGAACCAACCCAGATGCCCCTCCATAGACGAATGGATCAGGAAAATGTGGTACATATACACAATGGAATTTTATGCCTCTATCAGAAAGAATGACATTTTTCCATTTGTAAGGAAATGGAAGGACTTGGAAAATGTTATACTAAGTGAAGTGAGCCAGACCCAAAGAAACATGGACTCTATGGCCTCCCTTATTGGGAATAATTAGTACAGGTTTAGGCAAGCCATAGCAGAGCATCACAAGGTCCAATAACTATACCCTTATGAATGCATAAGAAGATGCTAAGTGAAATGAACTCCATGTTATGGAAACAATTGTTATATCACAGTTGTAACTACTTTCAACGTCCAATGTGTATGTGTAGTTTCTATTATTGATGATATTCTTGTATCACCTTCCTGTGGTTGTACCTACACTATCTCTGTAATCTTATCTGAGTATATTGGAAACCGTGTTTACTGGTATTGGAAGTAGGAAATTCAAAGGGAATACCAAATTTGAGAGACACAGGGTAAAAAAAGAGAAACAACTACAAAAGCAATACTTGCAAAACTGTTTGGTGTAAGTGAACTGAACACCTGGGGGGGGAGGGAAAGGGGGGAGGGAGGGGGGCATGAGGGACAAGGTAACAAACAGTACAAGAAATGTATCCAATGCCTAACATATGAAACTGTAACCTCTCTGTACATCAGTTTGATAATAAAAATTTGAAAAAAAAATTAGTTTGCAAAAATAATTGGGGAATTTATAAAAATTTTAGAAAGCACTTTAATGATGTTAGAATGAAGACAGTATGCTGTAGCTTTCAAAATACACTAAGAAGCTGGCCTTCAGTAGCTCATTCCTATAGTCCTAGCGACTCAGCAGATTGAAATTTTAGGATTGGGGCTTGAACCCAGCCTAGGCAGGAAAGTCCATGAGGCTCTTATCTCCAATTAACCACCAAAAAGTGGTACAAAAGGTAGAGCACAAGCCTTGAGTGACCAAGCTAATGGTTAACATTTACCCTGAGTTCATCCTCAGTTCCAGCACAAAAAAATAAATGAATAATCCCTTAAAGTATTGGAGTAAGGGTACAAATTAGAAACCTGGCACCCGTAACTCAGGCCTGTAATCCTGGAAGATTGACAAATTAGAAACTTGACACTGGTAACTCAGGCCTACAATCCTGGAAGACTGAGATCTGAAGATCACAGTTCAAAGCCAGCCCAGACAGAAAAATCCCTGAGACTCTTGTCTCCAAAAACCTACTCAGAAAAAGATGGAAGTGGAGCGATGGCTCACATGGTAGAGCATTAGGCTTAAGTACAAAGAGGTTCAGGGATAGCACCCAGGCCTGAATTCAAGGCATAGGACCACACACACACACACAAGAATTACAAATTTGAGTCCACAACAGATTCATGCCTATATAAAGAAATAACTTTTAATGAAGCCCGCAGCAAAATTCACTGGGAAAATGAGTATGTGTCACAATGTTGATGCGGTAACACTGAACACGGACCATTTTCTCACATTCTCTTCAAAATTCTACATCATGCATTTAAATATAGACACTGAGGTGTTTTCTTGTTTTTTTTTTTTTCTTCTAGAAAAGTGCATAGGAGAAAATAGCCACATTCTTGGAACAGGCAACAATTTATCAGTTACAGCACAGGCACTGAAAGAAATATCAGTAAAAGAAAAAAAATGGAAGAAAATGTAATTCATAACATGTAAAGCTTTCTGTTCTTCACAGGACGCCATGAGAGTGGAAAGACAAACCACAGATGTGAAAATGTAGTAACAACAGGCAAATCTAAGAGAATGTCATGTATTCAGATACCTAGTGCCCCATTTCCCATACCTAATCCTTGCACAACTAGTGTGGCTGGGGTCCACTTCTCAGATGACCCTGAGGGATGCATTATCTTGTTTCTTATCAAATATGTATTCTTAGAAAATCCACATTTTCTATTGCCATTCTGAAATACTACTCTAACTCTATCCCCAAATGTTTTACCTACTACATGTAGTTCTGCTTTCCATACAATTCTAGTAGGTTCCCCTGTGAATTTCTCATCTGCTGGTTTTCCATCCTTAATGCTGCCACCTTAGAATGGCTTCATACTGATGTATTAATGTACAAATGCTGGAAAAGTCCAAATTCAGAGAGAAGATTTTCAACAGGATATTAAATTCACTCAAATGTTAATCTCTCATGCAGCTTTGTAACTAATCTTAAAGGTTATTTTCCAAATGAATTTTTTTCTTGTATATTAACAAGGTATTCCTTTTAACCTTGTATATTACTTGTACAGAGAGGTTTCATTGTGAGATTTCCATACATTCATCTTTTGTTTCTTGGACCAAATCTACACCCTCCATTCCTCTTATTGCTTGCAACTAGTCTGCTTTTTTTTAACAACTTGGTTTTAGTGTGCCATGGGTTTTATTATTTTATTTTCATGAAATAAACCTTTGACAGTAATTTTATAGTCTTAGCATTCACAGTGTAAGAAGACTTCATGTTTATGAAATCCTAAAGGAATGTAATACCAATTTAATTCCTGCACACAGGAAAACAAAAACTAATTGATTTAACCATTAACACTAAGTATATTGGACCAAAAAAAAAGTAGCATTCCCACAATTTTACAAAGTTAAAAATAAAGATTAATGTCCTGCTGTAAATGTGTGATAAAAAGTCAGGTCCAGAATTCCACATGGGATTAGCCCTCTATAAAGAATTTGGTTGGTGATCAATCAGAGGTGAAATTTTCTATAGTAACTAACATGATTAACTCAATAGTTAATTTATGCCCTGCATAGTAATTTCACTTTTAGAAATATAATTTGTAGAAATCCATGTACTTTTTAAAATATGTCTTTATGAATGATCAGGGGGCATAATTTATAAGAAATAGAGTTGTAATACGTAGAATTGGAACTATTATCCATCAATAGCTTGAAATAAATTATAGTAATGTACTTTATTAGGGAAATAAATTTCTATAAAGCCCATATTATAGAAAATGATACAACTGATAAACAGAAAAGATGTAGCTATAGCAGAGTAGCAATATAACTGGGTTATAATATTATAATAAGTAGAAAAAATTATTGTAACATCATTGGTAATGTGTGATTGGATTTTATAGACAAACCATTTTGGGGGGTAGGTGGGGATAAAATTCAGGAATGTTATATGACAAAACTCACATGCACAAGGAAAATGGGCTTAGATAAGCTTCTGACTTTCAATAACCAAACACCTATATGTTTATATATTTTATAATCAAATATATACCTTTAATCTTTGTACAGAAAACAGAAGCTCCATAATAATTAAACAGCTATAGAAATTTACTATAAGCCATTTATTTTAATACTATCCTCTTATTATAACTTTAAAAAATAATTATTTACATTTTAAAATACATAAATTTTTAGCCTCACATTTAGGGAAAACACCTGTATTATGCATTCTACAAAGAAGAAAAAGGCTAAGTAAAGTGTAATTTTCACACATTCTCAAATTATACATTATCTTTTCAAAAAATATGGCTAGATAAACTCATTCACTTCTGAGATTTGTATGTTAAATGGATTGAAATCGATTATAAAATTTCCCAGAGGGACATATCTACTAGCAATTCATTTCATGTTATGTGATGAGTTAAGCTATTTTGATTGAAAATGATAGTATATTTAACAGGAATTTCTAGGTGCATTAAATTTTTACCCATTTTACTGATTCATGTGATTGGGAGATTTTTTTACCTGAGCTCAAAGGAAGCTAGAGCAAGCAAAGTTCATTTATTTTGGCGATAGTAAAGAAAAAGAATTGTATTTTGTGATAAGAGCTTGGGAATATTTTCTGAGATTTTGCTCATTAATGTGCCTTTCTGGGTTATCTGTGTTTCAGAATAATCCTAAAATCAGTGTTAACCATTGGTATTGGAGTTTGTTGTTGGTGTTGTTGGTTGTGGTGGTGGTGGTGGTGGTGGTGGTGGTGGTGGTGGTGGTGGTGATGGTGGTGGTAGTGGTTGGTTGTGTTGGTACTTGAGTTTGAAACCAGGCACTTGTGTTTGTAAGATAGGTGTTCTACCATTTGAGCGATACACACAGCTCACCATTGCTGTTCTTATTATAATATTTGCAACAGAGCATCTTTTCAATAACAGAGCCATATGGATATGTTTTGGTTTTAACAAATAGGATTTATTATTTCATAAATACTATTCTTAATCATTGACAGTAGTTTGTCTACATGGGGAAATGATGCACATTTCAAGATTTTTTTTGTTTTATGAATATAAAGAAATTTAAATAAATAACAGAATGGTAACCCATTTAAATAGCAACTTGATAGATTATATATTGTTGTTCACCAAAGAACTTCCCCTAATTATATTCTGTTCTGTATGATATTCAAGTTCATTGGCATTGTCATAATACACAATAGTATGTCTACATGAAAACTACCTAAAACTGATGTTTGCTGCTCACAAGAAAATATTTTTTTTTTTAATTGGTGGATTTTTTAAATTCAATTTTATTGTCAAGGTGATGTACAAAGGGGTTACAGTTACATATATAAGGTAGTGAGTACATTTCTTGTCAATCTTGTTACCTCCTCCCTCATTTTTTCTCCCACCTTCCCTCCTCCCCAACCCCTCCCCCAGTTGTACAACATATTGTCTTGTAAGTATTGCTGTTGCATTGGTTCACCCTTTGTCCGTTGTCTCATCACTTTGATGTACCCCTCCCTTCCCTAATTTAGATAAACATATATACAATACCCAGGGTGCCAAAATCAAATACAGTGACAACAGGGGCTAATCATAGGGAAGAAATCTTAAATTATATTAAAAAGTACCTCTAATGACAGACACTGGTGGGTCACACCTGTAATCCTAGCTACTAGGGAGGCTCAGATCTAAGGTTTTTTGTTCAAAACCAGCTCAGTATGAAAGTCTTTTATCTGCAATTAACCAGCAAAAAGCCAGGAGTGGAGCTGTGTCTCAAGTAGTAGAGTAGTAGCCTTAAGCAAAAAATGCTCAGGGATAGTACCCAAGCCCTGTATTATAACTCCAGGACACCCCCCTCCCCCCCAAAAAAAATTCTTCTATGGATTTACCAGTAGAAAAGTGAGAGTTAATTACATTAATTACCTTTTCCCATTTTGGAACTGGTTAAATTATATTTTTAAATGAACTGATATTTCATGAAAAAAAAGTCCTCTGCCTGTGTGAAAAGATATCACAAGAAAAAAGAAAAACTAACTGCACATAAACTCTTTCTACAAAAAATGTATGTTGTAAAATGTGTTTCTAGTACTGTTATTATCCGTGTTATTAGGACTGCAGAGGAAAGTTTGGAACATAAAAAATCTGATGAAATCCAGGCATTGACTGTACTTTTGCATAAAGCAACCCTGTACTTTGGGCTTACCATTTTGTTTACTCATGAAAGAGCTGTATTCTGGGGGGCAGTAGATTCTCTGCAACTTAATTATATGTGTCAGCCCAAAGACCAACCAAGATGTTGTCACTTATTGAGTTTCTTATCAAGCCAGTAATGTGGTACCACTGTTGTACTAATAATGAAGTTTTAATTAGCGCACACAAAAAAAAATACTGAAAGCTTATTTAAGGGCTCCAAATTGGATAGTGCAAGCCTAGCAGGAAGGCAGGAATGCATCCCAAACATATCAAAATAACTGTCAAATGCATGGCTTGCCTGTTGGGAGATAATAGCTAGAAGACTCAACATCTACCAGAGAAAAAGTGTATTCAACACTAGAGAAAGTTCTTCCAGGTACTTAAGAATACTACCTCTTACTATTTTAGCAACTAGCTGGCCAAATGGCATTGTTTTCATTGGAAGAGCACTGTTGCCGGCCTAGATTTACCTCCTCTGGTGGGTGGATGCTAAGCTTACTTCCTATCAGTGCTCCCCTTTTCACCCTCTCCCCTGGGCGCCCGACCCATGGGCGACCAAGGTGGAGCGAAGGGACACAGGCTAGCCTAAAGTGCACGCGAACGAGATCCCCTTTTCCTCCCTCCTTACCCACCAAGAAAGCCAGGCACAGACGGATCTCGGAGACACTTTGGAGAGCAATCTGGTTTATTCGGGAGGGGCTCACAGTAATATAGTAGTGATGATGAGGATTGAGCATGAGCTGGCGATAGGCTGGAGAGCTTGTCCGTCCAAGAGCAGCTCCCAAGGACCTCCCTCATGGGCTAAGGTCACTTCCCATAGTACCGCCCTGTGGGCAAAGCCCACGCGAAAAGGGAGCACATGTGCTCGCTGGCACAAGGTGGGGGATGGTCTCAATGCTACCCCTTCTGGTTCTGGACCCAGAAGGAGATAGGTGTGGCTCACTTCCACACTGCCCAGGGCTGGGGAAAGGGCGGCGTCTTGGGAGCACTCTCATTGCCCTTCCCCCCTTAAGGCCAAGATGAATCCCCAACACACTGTCACAGAGAAAATACATTTTAATCAAAATTTGAGACATTTTTATCCCAAATAATAATGTTCTTTATTCTTAGATATTCTCATGGATAAGACATTTTTACCTATTTATGGGGTTTATTTCCCCCAATATTTGACAAGTTTAATTTTTTTTCTCCAATCACTCATTCCATGACTTGGAATAGTAAAATGAATGACAGCTTTGCCCCCTTACTTTATTATTTCAAAGAAAGCTCTGTATTTTTGTTCTTGCACTTGTATTGCATTGAGTGTGTTCACTAGTCACTTGTTCATGTGCAGAGACTTTTATAAAGCCCAGATGTTGGAAGCATGGGACTGGAGGTATACACAATTGGGAAATGTACAATGGCCTCTGTGGGTGGAGGTGGGGTCTTAGAGGATTCGAATCATAAATGAGAGTGAGGGGTTGGAAATGGGAGGGGAGGTGTGGGAAATCCTCACCTAGCGCTGCACCTGGGGCTCATTTATTATGTATCAGATAGCAGACAGTTATTATATGACATTTCTCTTCAAATCAATAGGTGGTCTCTAATGACTGTTTTAAAAAGAAAAACTCTCAGAAGTAAGCAAATGGGACTTACTTACTTTTAATAAACCTTTCAAATAGTACTTATAGATATGTTACTTCTATTTTATGACTAGTATGATTTCTTCTATATCCCTATCTTATCGTTGAGATTTAGTAGCGTGACCTTTTGATGAATCCAAGTCAGAAAAGACACTCAAACTATACAGTTCCCAGCTAACTTACCAAATGTGTGACCAGAAATTTGGAGCAGCTAAGTTGACCTCAGTTTCTATGTCTAGCAAGAAAAGAATTCAGGTAGACTAGAGCAGAGCAAAGGTGACAGGAAAGTTTACTAGAAAAGAAATGTGGTGTGAGAGAGAGACAGAGAGAGAGAGAGAGAGAGAGAGAGAGAGAATCATGGGAGGGAAACCCTTTAGCTTACCACTGACATCTTGTGTCATCTTCTTGCATTGGGTTAAATTGGGAAAATTATTCAATGAGCTGCTGTCTCATTGGTGGGTCCTTTTTTGTTTTCTTTAAGTTGTCCCTATTCCCTCACTCTTTTGTTCTCTTTTGTCTTTGTTCCCCATCTTCTTGTCAGGCAAGTTTTGATTTATCAGCTTATATTAGCATCTTTGAGTCCTAAAGGCCCAAATTTCCTAAGCATCTGCTTTTCTAACTCCTAGCAGTAGGAGACATCAAATAAAGTCAGAATTGTATGAATTTCCAGAAATGTCAGGAGCATTGAAAAAAAAAAAGTTGATTTACTTATGAAGGATAAATTCAATGAATCAAAAGTGAAGGCACTTTTAAATCCTGGGGAGAAATAGGAGATAGAATTGAACTCTGATGCTGGAGAATAGAAACGTATCTGTAAAAGATCATGAAGATAACTGGTCTGGAGCAAAATCTACTAGAGTGAAATTGCTTGCACATGAAAATGGGAATAATAAAAAAAAACAATAATTTGAGCTTTGTCTAGAAAAAAAAGGTGTTTACACTGTATGTGATAGAAATTTATCATTGGAAGTCTTTCTCAGTGTTTTATACTACTCATCAACATTTGACATGACCCTTCCAATAAAATTGCTGGATAAGGTGTTGTCTCATCCTGGATTTACCACATTATCACATGAAAGACACTTCTGCAAGATGGTATTTGTGTTGTATCCATTTTCCCAATTAATCCTTTCCTATATTTTTATATTCAAATCATTTGATTTTGAAATGCTGATCTGCAATCAATTATTCCTGTCAAATTCTTACCCAGAATTGGTCTGGCTACTTCCCATGAGATGTGAACTGCCCTGTATTATTGTCATTAACTTTACAGAGACCTCTTTCTGGAACATTTGCAGATTCATTATATATTCATTTTATGTTACATTTGCATCATAAGCAGTGAATAACTGACTAGTAGAGATTTCACTGAGAGCTGCAAGGATAGAATTGCAGAACAGGGTGATTGAGTGGAATCTGTGGTTTCCAATGGTGTTTTATGTCTGCACAAACTTATGACAGGGTATTCAGATGCATGATTCTGCCTTGTGAAGGATGCTTTCTATTTCAGCAACCACACAAGACCCCAGTTTCTTTCCCTCAATTTGACTAAGTGTAGACCCTTATCTTTCTTAGCCAAGACAGAACATTTAACTGGGACAACAAGTAGCTTTAAGTCCTTTCCCTGATCCTTTGAGATGTAAATCTTCTCTAAGAGCCTCTTTAGCAATTTTAAAAACCAAAGGTCTTTTTCTAGGGATTCCTGGCTATCTCTTTGAAATGTAAATATCAAGGTAGTTAAAGTTTTACCTGGGGTCAAAGCCTTTTAGCAAACACAAAGGGCCTAGTCCTACATCCCCAGCTCCCTAACCAGCTCATTTGTTTGTTTGTTTGGGTTTTGAAACAAGCTCACAAAGGGTTCTGACTACTCACTGCCAAGGCATGAACTTTCTTTGCCTATTTAACTTTAGCACAATGGTTTCCTTCTGTACAGTCCTAAGAACATTCCTGTCAGGACTAAGAGAACCAGGTACCTGTGTGGCCATAGGGATGACTGAGCTCTTCACAAAGTCAGTCCTCCTCCAGATGAACCTTTCCTCAGATTCACAGTGCGCATGCAAAATCACTAGTCCTTGGGAAAATCCGGTCCTTGCAAAGCACTCCAAGGAGTCTCACATCAAGTCTCAAGAAAGTCTCAAAAAAAGGTGGGAGTTTTGACAAGGGTTCATTTCCTATAGCAGAATAAAGGAGGGGAGAAATGTACAATAGAAACATTTCATGCTCCCCATGAAGAAAACAGACCGGGAATGGGGGTTGCTGTCTGTGGCCTTTGTACTTTCTAAGGCCACATACAGACAACAAGCAAACACACACACACACACACACACACACACACACACACACACACACACACACACACTATAGTCATGTAGTCAAAAAACTCCTAATCAGGGGCTGGGGATATAGCCTAGTGGCAAGAGTGCCTGCCTCGGATACACGAGGCCCTAGGTTTGATTCCCCAGCACCACATATACAGAAAACAGCCAGAAGTGGTGCTGTGGCTCAAGTGGCAGAGTGCTAGCCTTGAGCGGGAAGAAGCCAGGGACAGTGCTCAGGCCCTGAGTCCAAGGCCCAGGACTGGCCAAAAAACAAAAACAAAAACAAAAAAAACCCCTCCTAATCAGTAGACAATGGTTCTAGATGGATAAGATGGGTCTATTGTTCCAAAACAGGGACAATGGGCCACCTTCCGGACTTCTTTTCTGCCCTGGACACCTGCCATTCTTTCTGCCTCCCTACTTCTTCCAGGAGTCTCTCTGGCTGGCTGCTGCGTTCTCTGGATTCCATTGTTTTGTCTTGTCCTAAAGCTCATTCTTAAATCCGGTCAGCGATCAAACACTAGTGGGAAATTGGAGTGGGGGAGAAAAACCAATGCTGGATTATCTTTTTCTCTACAAAGCTAAATTATTTTTGCAAGTCCCTTAGAAGAACGTATACACTTAAATTCCTGAATAGAATTGTACACAACCCTCCCCAAGTTCTGTTTCTGCTTTGGCGGTGACTAAAGCAGGACTAAAATCTTGTCAGAAGATGTTGTAAGTCAAAGTTAGCAAACATGAGATAGATAGATAGATAGATAGATAGATAGATAGATAGATAGATAGATAGATAGATAGATAGATAGGATAGGTAAGATAGATAGACATAGAAAGAGAGGGAGAAAGAAAAAAAGAAAGAAAGAAAGAAAGAAAGAAAGAAAGAAAGAAAGAAAGAAAGAAAGAAAGAAAGAAAGAAAGAAAGAAAGAAAGAAAGAAAGAGAAAGAAAGAGAAAGAGGAAGGAAGGAAAGAAGGAAGGAAGAAAAAAGGGAGGGAGGGAGGGAGGGAGGGAACGAGGGAGGGAGGAAAAGGGATTGACAGCATGGCTCAGTTGGTAGAGCTCTAGCCAATGAGCAAAAACACTCCTTACCAGGTTCCAGTCCAGGTTTCAGACTACCCTTCCTCCCCCCAAAAGGAAACAGGAGACCTTTAACAACAACAAAACATCACATGCTATCATTTCTCTTTAAAAAAAAAATCTTTTAACTGTTGGACTCCATGGGCTGTATAAATCACGAGCCTTCTCCTCCTTGTATGGCTGTTCCTAAATTGGCTGGTGCCGGAACCCTCACTCATTCACACTCCCCTCCTCCTCCTCCTTCTACTAAGTACACTGGCTTTCTTGCTGTTTCTCAAAGAAGATGAGCTTTTCCCTGCTTGGTGACCTTTGCTCTAAACGACCCCACCTGCTGATTTCCATAAGCTTTCCTCTACCTTGTCAGCTCTCTGTTCAAATGTCACCGCTTCAAACAGCTTTGGCCACTTCAAAGGATCCCTGGCCTCCATTTAACACCCTGTTCTATTTTACTTTCCTTTGCGACAGTTACCTCATAGGAACTTTATTTGTTCATTTGCTTAATACTCATCTTCTCTCACAAAGCATCAGCTCTGTGGGAGAAAGGACTTCAGCGGAAATCACATTTTCAAACTCAGAACCGCTAAGCTTGTGGCCACTGTTCAATAAGGATTTGTGGAATGAAGAATGGCAGGCAAATGCCTTGATAGGAATGCTGAGTCCCGTCGGTGTCACCAGCCCAGATCCTGGGAACAGACACCTGCCCATCGCCAATGCCACTGTCAGTTGCATCTTCTCACCATTAATGCTGGTCACTGATCACACAAGATGTCGGCTTAGAGACAAATCCCAGTTTCGTCTTTTTCTGCCCCTGGTAATCACCATTTGAGAAAAATTAGAATGAAATAGCTAATCAAATCAAATAGCTAATGGACTTCCTAAAAGTCTTTTAATACTATATTAAGTAAACTGTCAAGTGGAAGTTTAGAATTTTGCAGTCTTCTTTTTTTAAATGAATTACCTTATAGTACACCAAGATTCTAGTAGCACCATGCAAATATACAATATGGACTGAGCATTTTTTTTACCATATTATAGACATTTAGGTGTGTGTGAGAACCAACTCATTTAATTTTCATGACACCCAACGACGTCAATTCTCTCCATTTACAAAAGATGGAACCAGATCATTTAATTGAGTTGATGGACAGACGGCCTGGTCAAAAGTCTGAGCTGCAACTGAGCTGTTCTGGAGCTTGACAGAGACCTTGTAGCTGCAGAGCCTGATGAAATGTCTTATTTCCACCTTGCCTGTGGTCATTTCTTTGTCTTTATTCTTTATTTAGCTGTGAGCCTCTCTCAGTGGTAACCTTTGAATACATTATGTCCATGTCTATTTAAATCAACAGCAACAGCTTCATAAATTCCCAGGTGAAATTGCAAACCCAATTAAGCTCTTAGGAATCCTTCTTAGCCTGTGTGAAGGAGCTCCAGGCTTTCCTTGGGGTTTTCTCACTCCCTTCTGTATCTTCCCCTTCCCCCAATTTTCCAGTCCCAGGCAGACTTCAATACTGCTCTACCACCACATTGGTGCCTCTAAGCCTCTAGTTCTATTCTCCACATTGCTAGAACTGTCTTTCTTTCCTCCATCAATATGCCA
This sequence comes from Perognathus longimembris pacificus, assembly GCF_023159225.1. Lineage (NCBI taxonomy): Eukaryota > Metazoa > Chordata > Mammalia > Rodentia > Heteromyidae > Perognathus > Perognathus longimembris. The sequence goes on from NC_063162.1 coordinate 147,805,261, forward strand.
GTTTACGCTTTGACATCAAAGTCTAGGTCACCTTGTCTCAATCTTCACTGATGGGACCCTTTTCTTACCTGGCAACTCCTATCCTCCCGGATTCAGCCCTAATATCTTCTCCTTAAAGAGAACATTTCTTTGGAGCCCATCTCCAAATAACCACCCAAAAACCAGAAGTAGAGCTATAGTGGAGCTCAAGTGCTAGAACACTAACATTGAACAAAAAAGCTCAGGGTTGGTGCCCACACCCTGAGTTCAAGTCAAAGACCAGCATCAAAAACCAAGAGCATCTTTAACCATCCCAGCTATTGAGGACTGCAAGTCTAGGCCGCTCTCCTGCCTTGTTACTACCTTCATTTAGAATGGGAGTCTTTGGGAAGTAACTAGGTGTTTGGAGTGGAACTGTCATGATTGGAGGTGCACTCTCTTAAGGAGAAGTCTACAGCACTTGCAAACAAACATCTATCTGCAAATTAGGAAAACAATGTCTGTAGGACCCAGATCGTGCTAGCATACTGTTTGGCAACACCATCTTCTCAAACTGTGAGCAAGGAATGTTTGTTGCTTAACGAAAACTAACACAAACAACTAAATAAACCTATAAATACATGACTTGCTGAGTTGAGAAACCTATATGATTGTATGATAGTTGGGTTGGGATTGGAATCCAAGGAACACATGCTGAGTAAGTTGGGTTTTGTTTTGATTTCGGTTTGGTTTTTCATTATGCCATCTTTCCTCACTATCATCTCAATCAAAGACCCTAAGGAAAATGTTTTCTAACATTTTGTTACCATTATATATGAAAGCAAGAGCACTTTTGCCATCCTCAGGTTCCTATTTGTCAGGATAAGGAAACAACTAATTTTTTTTTTTTTTTTTTTTGCCAGTCCTGGGGCTTGGACTCAGAGCCTGAGCACTGTCCCTGGCTTCTTTTTGCTCAAGGCTAGCACTCTACTACTTGAGCTACAGTGCCACTTGTGGCTTTTTCTGTTTATGTGGTGCTGAGAAATGGAACCCAGGTCTTCGTGCATAATAGGTAAACACTCTACCACATTCCCACCCCTCCCTTTTTTTTTTTTTTTTAACAAATCTTTAACATACAGCTGGCTGAGCCAGGCAAAGTGGTCCCTTTTCCTTGTCACTGGCTGACAAGTCCCACTGACTGTCCCACAAGGACATCAGCTGAGAACTCACTATTCTTTTGTAAGCCTTCCATGAGGATTCAGTTGTGTTCAATCTGATTCCTACAAAAGCTCAAGGGATGAGAATTCATTACCCTTAGATCCAAGGCCTTTTTACCTTTGTAAATGTCCTCAGGGATGAGGTTGTAGAATTTTGGTTTTCTGCTTTCATGATAAACTGGTTGCATTTACATGACATGCCTAAATCTGTTGAAGCCATGGTGGAAGAAAAATTAATTTTTGTGAGATGTTCATAAATTATTTATGTTACAAGCCAAGTAATTATTAGAATTGATGATGGTCCAAGAAACTCTTTTAAAGTTGTTCCAGAAATTTATCCCAATATGTTCTCTTTGAACTGCCATCCAATAGACTCACACCACATGAAACAATTCTACTTCACCGACATGACACTTGAGTCTACAGAATACATACTTCACAAAGAAAAAAAATCTAGAAAACAATACTGCTTTTGTCCAAAGATAACTAGGGAGTCACAAATATGTAAATTTATTTCTCTGATTAGAAGATATAGTTACAATAGTTCTATTTTTCTTTTAAAATTTCAGTAGTTATTAAAATTTAGCTGTTTTTTTTTCCTTGAACACAATGTCTTTGTTATCTTTAGACAGAATAAATAAGCTATGTTCATAAAGTTGTCGCACAGCATGGGCCGATTTTTACCCCAATCTTTAGTTATTCATCCATGTCCAATTTATTTCTCTTCAGTGAGATGGAAATGAAGACTTTGGATAGGGTTAAAAGATTCAATTCTACCATTGATGGTGTTTAGCTTTTCAGTTTATATTTTTGAGCCAAAAAATTTGCTTTTTCCATTGTTAGATCAGCAAGACCAAGATCCCAGATTCATTAATCTCCCCATTTCTCATATAACTATGAAAGTTTCAAAACAATGGAAATTAAAGGATTTTTAAAATAGAAAACAAAATAAAGGAAACCCTGCTTAGATTCATATTAGAAGCAGTAAATTCGAGTTGAAGAGGGCTAGTGCAAAACTAAGTGATAGGAAGTTCCATATTAAAAGACTAACAATAACCCTAGGCAATGCAGGAAACTGATACTATGAAATATATGTACACAAACATCAATATAAGTGACAGAAAATGTAGCATCAAATGCACTGCTACATACAATTAGAATAGAAATCAGGAGCAGTGACTCAAACCTGTCATCTCAAGCTACTCAGGAGGCTGGGTTCTGAGGATTGGGGTTCAAATCCAGTTCAGTCCAGGAAAGAAACTCCATGAGACTCTTATCTTCAATTAACTAGTTAAAACAAACAAACAAACACAAAAACAGGAGTGAAGTTGTAAATCAAGTGATAAAGTTAACAAAAAAAACTAAGAGACTAGGCCTAGGCTTCAAATTCGAACTCACTACCAGCACACACACACACACCACACACACACACACACACACAATATTAATAAAGGTAGGTATGAATCCATAAAATATATGTGCCTCTTAGGTAGAGCTTACTATGCTGGTGAGAGTAGGTAAATAAGACTGATTGTCCTCCTTTGAATATTCTATGCCTTAGAAAACATTTCTTGGGATAAGACTGATTTAAGAGTGTTATAACTGAAAGTGTTCTGTGTTTGAAGAAAAAGTAGTGGGAAAAGTCAAATTAATACCTGTAGTATTAAGGCTCCACATTTGCACACTTGGTAGCCCTAAGTTTTCCTTTCCCCACTTTTTTTCCTTTCTCCAATTTGAAACAAACATTACATTTACTTTTAAATTCCCCTTACTTTCTAAGTATTTACACAGGGCATGACAATTTTCCCTTCTCCCAAACGACTTTTTTTTTTTTTTTTCAGTCTGAGTTACCTTTAGGAAATTTTGAATTTAAATGATAGTTTTCTTAATGCAAGAACCACCAGCATCAGAAATGTGCCGTGCGGCCAGACTTGACAAACAAGGAATCAAAGAGCATCTTTTTGCTGCTTCTAAAAGGGCATCTAATTACAAAAAATGGCATGGAACCCAAATTACATTATACAGATAAACCTTTTCAAACCCTCCTTTACATCCAAAGGGGCAGTTCTAGAAAGGCCAATCACATCACCCATTTCCAGTGTCCACTGTAGGGAAGAGAGACAGGGAAAAGATAAGTACCCGTCCCATCGACAGACTGGGCATAGACCCATCCCAGTTCTTAGGGTTACATGAACTGCCTTTGTGCCAGCTCAGCCTCTTCCATCCTGTATGGACTCCCCCAGGGCCTATCCCACCATGCATGGACCGGCTGAGCTGCACCTTTTGTCAGTTCACTCCATACCCCCTACAGATAGGCCCACAGGCCAGTTTTCCATTTTCCTGTCCTTTTTATGGAGAAACCCAAGCAGTTTTTCCTTAGACAGATAGAACGGACAAAGTGTTTGGCTAACAAACCTTTACATTTAAATTTTTAACATTTATCCCCAAATTTTAGCAATGGAGGGAAATCCCAAATACTAATGCTTGTTTTTGCTAAGCCAGATAACTTGACTAGAGTATAAACAGCCTCATGCATTAAAGTACCAGATTGTCTTGATTCGCAAATTGTGAATCCTTAGAAGACCTTTTAAGCACCCAAACCTGATGATCTTTTTGGAGTTTAAACTCAGCTATTTAGCTCTTTGTGGTTTAAATATAAACCCACCCAATTCTTTTCACCTTTTTTACAGCATGCTGACAGTTTAAAACATATTCAGGCGTACACACACACACACACACACACACACACACACACACACACACGGGCAAAAAAAATCTTAAAGCATGCAAAATAAATATCGGCCATACATGCCAAGAGGTATTTTTGCCAATCTTACCCTTGCAAATGACCAAGATTTAAGACGTTTTAACAAAGCACTTTAGCTGGGCCTCATTTTCTAGGGCTTGCTTGTGTTTGCAAAGTATTTTAGCATATCAAATAGTGTTCTGTTGGGATTCCCCTCACCTACCTGGGACTTGACTCTAGTCTTACCCCATTTCACATATCAGTTCTCCTTTTAATCCCTTCCGCTGGGGGAAGAAGGCAGTTACCTGAAGCTGATCACTCTTCCCCTCAATCCTCTGGTTTCTGGGGGACCTGGGAAGGAAGGTTTGTGCAGGGCTTTATTACCTCCTGTGTAGTCCCCTTTCACCCTCACGCTAAGCCACCCGTCCCGCAAGTGGCAAAGCTGGAGTGAGGTCTCCGTGATCGCCTCGGGGTGTGCGTAGTCGTGAGACGCCCCTCCTCCCCTCGCACACTTAAAGAACGAGACACGAGACACACATGGGCGTGACAGGGTAAGCTTCTGGAACTCCCCTCCGTTTACTCAGGGGAGGGGTTTATATGACAGTAATGGCGGCAGGAAGGGGAGGGACTAACTGGATACAAGCGATAGGTTGATGAGCTGTCCATCACAGTGATGTCACGGAACTTCCCCCAGAGGCGGAGATCAACAGCCCATAGGACTGTCCGCCTGGGCTCCAGTCAGCGCCATTTTGAGACCTGTGCTCCGAGACGAGAGGCGGGGCTGGTTTGCTACCTCTTCCGGTTCCAGACCGGAAGGGGGTAGGAGTGGCTAACAGCCAGGCAGCCCCAGGGCGGGAGAAGGGGGCCGTCTCTCAGGACCGCTCCCCTCAATGCCAAGCCGATACCCCAACAGGTTTGGAACTTGATGCTTCTCCCTTCTGCTTAGTTGATTTAGCCACAGCTACAACGGGAAGTTTTTCTTTGCCTTTGGACTTTTCTTTTTTACCCAGGGGGGTTCAAATCCTCATCCAGGGAAGCCTTTACATCAATTCGGGCTGTGATGGATGTCATCCGGTCAGAATGGCCGCGGCCTACGGTGCCCAAGATGCAATCAAGACAGACGCTACAAACAACACCCAAGTCCAAGTTGGCTTCCGAGGATGTCCTGGTCAGCAAGGTGGGACTCGAACCAGCAGTGGGGACTCTGACCCACGGCACAGACCTGTTGGAAAGCCTCAAGGTTGGCGTCTGAGGATGTTCTGGTTGGCAAGTGGGAGGGACTCTAATACACAGCCAGACAGGTAGGAATAAGGGGGTGTCCCACTCCTACTTGAGGACAGGGAGTTATGCTGCTTCCCACCACCAAAAGTCAACCAAGCCAAGAAAATCCAAAAAAACACAAAATGGCCCCAAGCCCAAGTCTTATTGCCAGAGGGTGTAAAAGCGCCAGAAAGAAACAAATCATACCCTGCCAAACATTGACATGAAGGGGTCGATCGGATGCCACCAGATTCTTCTTTCCTGAGGCACACAGAAGGTGTCTTCTCTGTGGCCATCCCCAAGGGCTAGGTCACTCAAGAGATCAAGGCCTGATGTCTGTACCTCACTGGGGCCTCCAAGAAATGTGTTGTATCCTGGTCACCAAGGTGGGACTCTAACCCACGTTGGGAGTGAGTGACTGTAACCCACAGCCAGACCTGCGGTGTTTTATCTTGAGTTCAAAGGAGACTCCAAGACACTCAGTTGATCGGGTAGGGTTTTATTTTCCCCATGATGTCTGTACTCTGCTATTCAGGGAGCAAAGTTCAGCCCCGAGTCTCAGTGTGCCTGGGTTTTTAAAGGTGAAAACGACACACAGGTGGTCGAGCAAGTTAGGAAAAGCAAGCAAGCAAGTTAGACATATAGAAGCAGAATTTTACAATTCCAGCAAACAAGACAATAAATAGTGACCAGAACACATTCCATGTTCTGCTTTGTGGCTCTAAATCCAGACCATATTCCAGGTTTTTGTGCTCTTCGGAGTTTCACTCCTATCCACCAAATTCTAGTAACCTGGTATTCAATTCCCCAGTTCACTCCAAGTCTCTATTTCTGGAATTACCCAATCCCAACCGGGCCTTTTCAAGGGGAGTCATCATAGTCTGGATGTCATAATTTTGAAGAGAAATGTTAGCCAACTGCTGTTGCCTTAGAGTTTTAATCCTAGCTAGTCTGAAGGCTGAAATCTGAAGATCAAAGTTCAAAGCCACCGTGGGCAGGATGGTCTGAGAGACTCTTTATCTCCAACTAACTTAGCAAAAAACCAGAAGTGGCCTTAAGCCAAAAAAGGCCCTTCAACCACCACAGAATCTGGAATTCTACTTTCTAAGGTATAATAATTGAAGCAAAGCAAAGTAATGGTTATACAATCCTGCTTTTCCTCATCTGATCGCCCATTACCTTCTGGCATTTCCTGCTGCATTCTGTTTAGTGATAAGTACGAATAAAGTGTGTGTGTGTGTGTGTGTGTGTGTGTGTGATGAGACTCAAACTCAGGGCCTGAGCACTGTCCCTGAGCTCTTTTGCTCAGGGCTAGTGCTCTACCACTTTAAGTCACAGAGCCACTTCCAGTTTTGAGGGTGGTTAACTGGTGATAAGAGCCTCAGGGACTTTCCTGCACTAATTCCCTTGAACAGTGATGCTCAGATCTCAGCCTCTTGAGTAGCTAGGATTATAAGTGTGAACCAGTGGCACCTGGCTAATTAAAGTTTGTTTTTTTTGTAACTGGATCATGGCACAGAAGGAGAATTAAAACAAAATAATCTTTTTTGAGCTTAGTAGACACAAAGAAATCTGCAACAGACATATCTACAAGAAATTCATATCTTAACTGCTATTGGTTTTCTCACACTACTTTTATTAGGTTTCAGAAACTGAGAGTGTAATATTTTAAGTCTCCCTGTTTGTTGTGGCTCCCTAACTTAATTTAACTACAAGGACAGATTCTTGTGTTTGTAAGGAAGATAAAATAGGAAAAATGGCTTTGGATGGTGATATCCTACCATGAATCTAGAAAAGCGAGGTGAAAGTATAGGAATGTAACCCTTGAGAAACAAATTTATTTACTCTTATTATTTGAATTGAAAAATGGCTCTCCTGAACTGGAGACATAGCTCAATGGTAGAATTCTTGCCTTGCAATCCTGAGGTCCTGAGTTCAAAACACATGATAGAGGGGGACGAAGAGGAAAAAGAAGGAACATTGTAATTAAATATGCTATTACTAATTCTTACTGACAAATCTTCCTTTGAAAAATTTACAGTTCATCCCTTGAACATAAGCATAGGTAATGTAAGTGAAGCAAAATTATTGGGAGTCACTGATTCAAACAGAGTAAAGTTTTAAAGAGAGATTCTATATATATTAAAGAAATAGGTAAGACTTGTTGTTTTGTTTATGGTGCTTGTGCTGGGGCTTAAACTCAGGGCCTTGGGGCTTTCCTTAAGCTTTTTTGCTCTTTCACATGAGTCATGGCACCAATTCTGACTTTTTGGTGGTTAATTGGAGACACGAATCTCATGGACTTCCCTGCTCAGAAACCACTGTTTGAAACACAATCCTTTAATCTTGGCTTCTGAGTAGCTTGAATCACAGGCATGAAATCCCCAGTGGCCAGTATGGGTAAGTTTTTTTTTTTTTTTTAATGTTATAATTAAGGGATAGACAAGATCTCTTGATTGTTGGATTCTTACATAGATTCAACAACAGATTTTGTTTTTTTCTTAATAGTAGATTAAGTAAACAACTCATTTGTTAAGTTGTCAATAGTTTATTGAAGTTGTAGTAGTTACCCAAGACCTTCCATATACGTATAAAAATCTAATGTATCTATTAGAGATACATTTGTTCTGAAGTTAAGTTTCCTAGCTAGCAGAGTTACTATATTCTACAATATATTTATATACATACCATGCTTGCAATATCTGTGCGTGAATAGGAAAAATTATTAGATTTTTTCAGGGCAAATTATGTTTTAGTAATGTGTTGAAGCCAAATGGAATAGTCAGCAGTTTAGCACATTTTTTTTCTTTTACACATCTGGCAATAATTTTAGGACCTTTGAAGTAGTAGACATAGAGAAAAGTCACCCAGACAAGGTAGAGTTTTCCTTATAAATCTTGCATTTAAATTCACAATATAAACAAATAAATTGAGTAACACAATGATCAAAAAAATATATTTACAGATACAGATGGATGTGGAGGAAACAAGTGGTATGATACAAATAAAAGTGATGGGGAGACCAACTTTAAAAGAATGAACAGGGAAACATTATTTAAGAAGATATAATTTGATTTGTATCTAATGAAGATAAATAAGCCAGTTTTGCCAAAATTTAAAATAAGCAAATTTCCAAAAATGAAACAAGGAACTAAATTGTAGAGAAAAGAAAAGCTTTGGAATGTCAATGGCCAAGGAAAAGAAGATCGTGGCTAGGGCACTGGGAATGAAGGAGAAAATGTACAGTAACATCCTACAATGTTTCCTAGACCAAACACAATTGGGAAGCCCACTGGGAAATTATAACCAAAAGGTTGTATCTAAATTATTGTTGTTGTTATTTGTTTGTTTGTTTGTTTTGTTTGTTTTGGGAGGGAGAGGATTTTCATTGTTTGGTTTTTTAACTGGTCCTGGGTCTTACACTCAGGGCCTGGGGGAAACTTTATCTGAGAGTTTTCACTTAAGGTTAGAGCGCTACTATTTGAGCCACAGCTCTGTTTCCTGTGGTTTGGGTTGTTAATTAGAGTGAGCAATATTTGCCTTGATTTGCATTTTAAAAAATTTATTGGAATTTTAAATGTGATCTTTCTTATTCATGTGGTGATCCTGGGACTTGAACTCAGATCCTGAGCGCTGTCCAGGAGTTCTTTTTTGTCTAATACTCTACCACTTGAGCCAGAGACGACTTCCAGCATTGTTTTTAGTTAATTGGAGATGAGTCTCAGGAACTTTCTTGCCCAAGCTGGCTTAGAACTGCCATTCTTAGATGTCAAGCAACTGAGTGACTAGGATTGCAGGTAGGAACCCCAGGTGCCCAGCCTGATTTACATTTGTAAAAGAGCATCTGGTGCTGTGTGGGTCATGGGTGAGCAAGAGGTATGAGTTGAAGTAGTGAAACCAAATTACTCACTGGGGCAGTGCCTATTTACTGGGAATCTCCAGTGTGAAATCCCATTTAAATTTTGGAGATGTCATAGTTCATACAGCAGATTTACAAAGGTCAATCACAACACTAAAAATGGAAAAGGATTTAGAGGTGTTTCATTTTGCTCTTGTAATGTAATATGTGCATCATTGAACCAGAAAATAAAATGGTTTTTTTTTTTATTCCCACATTTATTTTTAGATCTTTTGTTGCAAAAGTTGAGGGAAGAGAGAGAGAGAGACTTAACAGGTAGCAATGGGGGATGTTTATCTATTGCTTGCATTCATAAACATCACAATGCAGTCTTGAAAGCAAAGGCCTTCTTCACTGAGGCCCTCTATAGGTCACACACCACCATGAGTGTGGATAGGTAGATCACTCCTTCAGGTAGATTGGTCTCTAGAAGACTAGGTCAGAAGGAAGGGGTCGTACAGAAGGTGATAAATCCAGATAGTGCCCGATAGGACCTGAGGTTTGCAGCCCGCACTGTGCAAGTAGAGAAAAGGACAACACTAAATGGGAATTACAGCCAAGCAGAAAGAAGCAGGGATGGAAGACAGAGCAGAAAACTCCGTAAATGACAGATCACCCCTCAAGCTACAAATGATAGTTGATAGGACCCTTGTAAAAACTTACAGATGAAATTGTAAATTGTGCTTGTTTGCTTATTCCCTTAAAAAAAATAAAAACCCTAAGTGTCACACTCATCCATTTAAAAAGAGAAAGCTTTTACAAGCTTTATCACTGCATTTTATACATTCCGAAGTGTATTTAGGATCAATGATTGTCTGATGAAACCTTTAAAATGTCTATTAGCATATTCATAAAGCCCCTACCCTCCAAAGTTTTACAACGGAAAAAAGTTCAAAAATACTAAATTAATTATGCATAGATCCACATTTACTATAGCTGAATGGATTTTCAAAAGAACAGATTATTCACAAAATGGCAGTATGTTTGTTATCGGTGAGCTGGCTGGCATTCCTTCACTCTCCCTGGATAGAAATAGCAGGTGGGCAAGGAGAAGCTCTTGCAGTGCTAGCAATCCAGGAAATGACAGACACAGTAGCTGATAATTCTCAAGCCTAATAGGGCCCTATTTCTTCAGGCATTAGAAACTAATGAGATGTTCAGGTTGGAGGCTTATCATGCTTGGCTTTAAGTACCAATGGCTCTGCCCTTGTTGACTATCATGATCAGCTTCAGTACAGTGGAAGATGGCAGCAGCCTGCTAGTGACAGATGTCTCCTACAGACCTCACCCACTGGGACCCTTAACCCTCCAGTGTGACGAGAATTGTGGCCCTGGGTACTAGGGTATTGAAGGCCTTGAGTCTTAGAGCTTGACAGTTCTCCAGTATTCTTCTAGTGATTGTGGCCCATGGTTTCTTGCCTTCAGTTCTTCAAAGCCCACTGTCTCTGTTGAAAGGCCACCCTGGAACTATTCAGATGCTCTCTTATCGCTTGCTTACTGCTGCCGCCACTGGTGCTGATACAGCAGCCACCGCCTTTATGGCTGTCATAGCTCTGCTGCCAACTCTCTGATCCTCTTCTGTTTACTTTCTGTTACCTAGTCAGTCCATTCTCCTAATGACAACAGTTTAAAGGTCACTCGAGAGACGGCTCTTGTGGAACGCAATGTTACAAGACCAGAGGGCAGCATAGAAAATTATCTTCCATCTGGTACATAAAGTGAGTTGGACAACAAAGTACATTACACTACTACACTACTGTTACTACTATTATTTTGTTGGTCATAGGGCTTCAACTCAGGGCCTGGAGACTGTTCCTGAGCTTTTCTCTTCATGCAAATACGTTCTTTGCAACAATCATAGTAAAGACCTTTAAGCAAACTAGGGACTAGAAGCAATCACAGTCGTCCCTCATGGAAATGAAGGACTATGTTTCTACCTAGTTCAAGGCCACCAGGGGAAGTGTTCACCCTCTGGGTAATGTGAAAATGGCTTCAGGATTACATGGGTTTTACTAAGGCTGCCGTAGCAGAATGTCTGGTGCAATCTGTGTGAAATAGTCATAGCTGGAATAGAGCCTTCCAAAGCCAAAACTCTGCTTCCACGGCAAGAAGCCCTGCATGCTTTGTAGTTTAACTGAAATTCCTTCACTGATAGTAAGCAAGTACACCAAATAGAAGGGCCAAATAGCTCTCAATTAAGGAGTCAAATTGCCCTGGCCCTAGCCTATTAACTTATTTAAAAGTAAAATAAACATTAAAAAATAGTGCTTACAATTAAGGCCCACAATTAAGACAGTATTTTAACAGTGTTTCAACAATGCTTAACTCCTTCTTCAGTGCCCCCAGAGAGTCCCTTTAATCTATCTCAGTTTTAATTTGCTTTCTGAAAGTTAATATTTTATTAAATCTTAAGGTGTTTGTGTTGTTAATCCTTCCAAGAGAAACAACACAAAAACCCCTCGAGAGTCTATCAAATTATACTTTTTTCTTTTGCATAAGAAAAATAATTAAAAAGAATTCTTAACAAGTTGGTAGCAAGAAATTCCAGTGAGGCTGTAGTGTGACATAAACAATTCCACAGGGGATAGTCGCGTGGGTATTTTAGATTTGAAGTATGCTCACAGTCCAAGTGTCAAGAATTCCTTATCTAGCTGATGTACGAAATATATCTCATGCTGCTATTGTTTAAAATGAAGTTCTATTTCCCCCCTAAGAAAGCATGAGCAGTAAGTGATAACTGTAGGTAGTATAACTCTAAATTATTTAAGATTTTAATCTTACCCTGAAAGTTTCAGCAATTATTCTCATTACCCTCAGAAACTACTTTGGCAAAGAAAGCAATATAGTTCTTCAAGGAGAGAAAAAAAGGCAAACAGAAGACGTAAGTGTTTCTATTCGTCACTTTACAAATTGTCATGTTCTCTTACACTGTACTTTGTCTTAACAACGAATTTTTTACTCAGTCTAAGACTCTTTGCAACATTAATTGCAGTGTAACCATTTCAGTAATCCTTGTGTCTATTTTGTCCAAGACAGAAGTACCATGCTGTATTATATGTGATGACCGTGTGTGGGCATAGTTGAGCACGCACGCCTGTTCATGCGTGTGTGAGCGTGCTTTTGCTGACCCCTGCGTGTTTTCTCCTTGTGACTTAGATTCTTGGAATAGATGGACTGTACTACAACTTCTTCTGAGACAAGTTTTGAAAAATGAATTCAATTGTTCATCATGCCGTTTTTGGAATAATTGGGTTATATCAAGATTAGAGATTTTTTTTTTTTAGTGTACAGTAGTGGTAAAAGGTTGGGAAGTTTACTAAAATCTATGCAAATGTAAAATACTTCAAGCAAACTCTCCTTCTCTCTCCCTCATTTTACCTCCTGGCTCTTTAAATAGTTCCCAATAGATTTTCCTGTTTTCATTCCATGTAAGCCTATAAAATCCTTCCTATTCATCCCACTCACCTTCTTCAATGGCCCTCACTCTTCCTGTTGATGCCTTCCCTTAAGAGAGCTTGTTTCACTTTCCTGTGGTTCATTTCCCCTTATTTTTAGCATGCATGTATTACACACAGCAGTTTCAAAATGGCAATCCACATGTCTCTATTATGATTTAGCCAGATTAACCTTATCTATTGCTCATTTTCCACATACCTCTACACCCCTATCGTTCAACAACCTTCAGGAAACTTCGTCATGCCATCTTCATGCATAGACACCATGTGTTTTAGTATTATTTGTCCTCCATCATTCTCTTTCCCGCGATCCCCATCCCTCCTCTGACATAAAAAGCATAGTTGAAAAAATCAAAGTGTAAAGCTAGAAGTGGGAGGATGATGTGTTTGCTTCACGAGCTTTGGGCCTTGGCTTTCTAACTTGTGCAGCTCCCTGCCTCCAATGCTCTCCCATCTGTTATTTATGTTCCTTCTACTCTTCTGAAAGCTTAGAAATGTGTCTCATATCTTAACCTCATCAACCTCATATGTAACACTTCAAAACCTTGCTCTACTAAATTTGCTAGCCTCCTCAAGGATAATTGCACAACAGATGAACCAAATAGCAAATGCCTTCGTGTTTTTGTGTGTGTGTTTTTTTCATAGAGGCAAGAACTTGTTTGTGGCCTGGCTAGAGCAGAGACACCGTAAGCCCTGGCTTCGCAGGATGAGAATGACGTAGAGGTGGTGAACTCAAAAACAGTCATTTGCTGTTTCAATCGACGAGTCTAGGATTGAGTAATGTCTCATTTCTAATGTGCACTCATCTCTTTTTATGTATTTTTAATTTTCTACAATGATTTTTTTTAGTCCTGGTTTGATCAATTGGAAATCCATTTAAAAACTAACAGGATGTATTCAAAGTATCATTTTTTTTTCAGCAACAAAATTTTAGTATTATCACTTCAAACAAGTTTAACCAGGTCTAGCCTTCCATATCCTTAGTGAAATTTTTGTATGGCTGAGTATCCAAGAGATGATTCATATTTGCTGAAAGAGAAAAATGTGTAAACTCTTTGTTTTCAAATAATAGTAGTAAAATTTTTGTGTTAAAAAAACTGGACTATCAGTGGTTTATCTTAAGGCTCTTCAAACCAGACCTAATCTTTCTGCTGGCTAAAAATTCTTAAGTGTTTTACAGTGTGTTTTTTTTTATCCTTTTCTTCTTTTTAGTTTTTGAATTTTATTGTTTTGTTCTGGTCCTGGTGCTTGAACTTTAGGCCTTGCAATTACATGTGGCTTTTTGCTCAAGACTGCTCTACTAATGTTTCTGCCACAGTTCTAATTCCATCTTTTTTGGTGGTTAATTGAAGAGTTTCACAGACTATCTTGTCCAGTGTGTCTTTGAACCTCAATCCTCAAATCTCAACCTCCCGAGTAGCTGAGTTTATACACATGAACACCAGTGCCTGGTGGCCTTCCTTTTTTTTTTTTAACATTTCACTATTAACCTCTGTTACTCTCCTACTGTCAGACAAAATATCCACAGACCTTAACCTGCTTTTCTGTCTTAGAGATGTATATAGCTAAGTTGTATTATTTGAATGCAGTCATTTGGAATAAATATTATGCAGGTTGGCCTTCCTTGTTATTGTATTCTGTAAGTAACCCATTGAATTAGCTATCCCTCTATATTGGGATTTCATATTCCTCTTTTGTTTGTTAGGGCCTAATAAGAAATCTTGTTTAAATCCAGGCATGCTTTCTATACCTCCCTGTAATTTTCTCAGTCTAATTGCATTATAAAGGCAAATGATACAAACAAAGGGAAAGAAATACCTAGTCCCGGTTTAATAAACTCATGCTGGCTTGTTGATGTGCTTCTCTTCTAAGCCCACCACAAAAATGTAGCCTTTTGTTCTAGGCACAATCATATTCTCTAATAATATACTTCATAGCTCATCTTTCAACTACTTTATCATTCCTTCCATTGTTCTGCTAGGCAAAAATGATTGAAATTGCAGAGCTTCAAAACACGTTCAAACTTATGCTAACATATCTATTTTCAATCTTGGAAGTATGAAATAATATAGTGCTATTCTGTATACTTTTATGTTATCTTGTATCACTTTGACTTTTAGCTTCAGCTTCAAGATATTTTATTCTGGAATTTACTTTCCTGGAAAGTAAAGATAAACAAATAATAAATATATCATCTGTTAGTATCAGACCGTTAACCTCATGACCAGGCACTTGTATGTTTTATCTGTTTCCTTTCTTACTCAAAAACAAGGCTTAAAATCTGTGAAAGTGTCTAGTCTTTCATTTTTACTGTATTATTTTAATAGGGCTCCATTTTATTCAGATTTGATTGAATGCATTTTGTTTTATTTTTTGAAAGGACCTAATGATACATAAATCCCATTGAAATGTTCACTTCTCTAATTTTGTTTTACTGGTGCATTTTATAGACACATTGTTAACCATTTTAGTCTTCTTTCTATAACTTGTGATAAATTCTATTATATATATTTTTCAGCATATATTATTTTAGACTGCATTTTAATGTTTTAATTTTTCTGATAATATTATATTAAAGTGATAAGGCCACCTCTTCCTGTGGCTTTCTGTTTTGTCTAACAATTATTTTTATCTTGGTAACAATTTGGCATGGATAATGGTATAGACATACAATGGAGTGTTAAAATTGAAAGAAATCCTACCATTTGACACAACATGACTGGACCTAAAGATCACTGTAGTAATCGAAATAAGCCAAACACAGAAAGACAGATATTACGTGATCTCAGTCAGCTGCATGTGGTAAATCTTAAACAATAAAACGCACAAATTCAGATAGCAGAAGAGAAGCCAAAAAGAACTTGGAGTAAAGCAATAGGGAAATGATAGCCAAGTGTAGAAACTTTAATTATATAAGATAAAGAAGTTCTGGAGATCTTTTACAAAGCATAATGCCCATACCTAGCAGTATTGTATTACACAGAATTGATCTTATGCTAAGAGTTCTTAGCTCACAAACCTTAATATTAGTATTATTTTGAAGGCCGTGGGAAGGATCTGTGGTTGGTGATGGGTATGTTTAGTGTTTTTGCAGGAATACCTATGCCTAAACTCATTGAGTTCTACATGTTAAATTTGTACAGTTTTTTTCCTGGTTGAATAGCATGCTTTGGGTAAAGTTTTGTTTTTTTTTTTTTATATACCAGTCCTGGGCCTTGGACTCAGGGTCTGAGCACTGTCCCTGGCTTCTTTTTGCTCAAGGCTAGCACTCTGCCACTTGAGTCACAGCGCCACTTCTGGCCATTTTCTGTATATGTGGTCCTGGGGAATCAAACCCAAGGCTTCAAGTATACGAGGCAAGCACTTTTGCCACTAGGCCATATCCCCAGCCCCTTGGATAAAGTTCTTATTGGTTACATTTTCTAATTGTTAAGAAATATTATTAGCAAAGCAACACCTTAGTTAAACTCTTTTGATATTCTATTAAGTTCTTTCTATCAATCAGAGAAAGGAATATGGTTTCTGAAATCATCTTTTCACAGAGACACTGAAGGAACATGAAAGCATAAAGTAATAGAGTTTAGCAGGGGGAAATATGTAAACTGAAACTTAATATCTACTTTTTATTTTGCTTGCCTTGATCTCCTTCCATCGTAAATTGAATTTATTCATCTTTAACCAATGAGACTGATAGAAATCTTTCCCCAAAGATAAGATGATATGGTGAGCAGGTTTAAATGAAGTCTTACATAAAAACTTATTTGTCTACATAAACCTTCATAAGTCTATACAAGAATTATTTGTAATCTACTGCTTTATTCTGAATAATCTTTCCAACAAAGCCTACATCTTCCCCATGCCATTTTTCTAGTCGACTATGAACCATGAAGCCTTGAGATTATATCTATAAATTTGTGCTTGCATCCCCTTGTTAAAATCACAATACTTTGTTCTTTTTTTTTTTTTTTTTTTTTTTTTTTTTTTTTTTTGGCCAGTCCTGGGCCTTGGACTCAGGGCCTGAGTACTGTCCCTGGCTTCTTCCCGCTCAAGGCTAGCACTCTGCCACTTGAGCCACAGCGCCGCTTCTGGCCATTTTCTGTATATGTGGTGCTGGGGAATCAAACCTAGGGCCTCGTGTATCCGAGGCAGGCACTCTTGCCACTAGGCTATATCCCCAGCCCAATACTTTGTTCTTGATCACTGGTGCTTAGTATACCCTACCGACACCAGAGAGAGCTTTCTGAAACCCTTTTCCGTCATGTAACACCAAAATACTAAACACAGCTGACTTGATTGCACTCTCTTTATCATTCCCCCCATTTTGCTTGGTATCTGGCTTTATAATTTTATCTTGGATACTTTCCCACTTTCTGATTATAATTTAGATTTGAGTTTTATTGATGAGACTGGAAGGTCTCCAGGCAGACATTTTCTTCCTGGTCCTCATTAGAAGCTCTCAGGTGTTCCAGCCAAGTGACTGTCCTCTGGGCTTATTCATGGAACAAAAAGCCAAATCACACGAAATGCAGCCAGCCTGCGATTCAGCCAGATAGCCAAACTCCTCAACTTTCATTAGAAGCAAATAGGAGAGAGCTACCTGTCTTTGATAAGTATTAAAATGAAAGAGTTAGTTCTTCTGTCACTACCCACATATACAAAAATCTTCATATCTTTTAACTATTTTATTTTGTCCATTGTTTTATTTCCTCCTCTTAAAGATAGGGAGTTCAAGCCAGACACTGGTGGCTCCTGCTTGTAATTCTAGCTACTTAGGAGCGCTGAGATCTGAGGATTGCAGTTCAAAGCCAGCTCTGGCTGGAAAATCAGTGAGACTTATCTCCAATAAACCACCATAAAACTGGAAGTGATACTGTGGCTTAAAGTGGTAGAGCATTTGTCTTGAGCAAAAAGCTTAGAGACAGCACCCAGCCCTGAGTTCAAGCCCCACCACCAACAAAAAGAAAAAAAAAATGGTAGTGAATTCATGTTGGTATCATTGCACTGAAGTTAAATGAAAAAAAAAATGTACTGAATGAAGAAATGATTTTCCCAAAGCCCCACAGATAAAGGTCGATCAGATGTACTATCCATTTCAGGTTTTGTTCTTTCTTTCCAACTATTATTGTCTTTATACAAGAAACTGGATGATCCCCCCCCCCTTGCTATGCCCCCTACCATTTACCACAACTTAAGATCATAAGTTTCATCTTGGTACTATGTTTTGAAACATTTTTATGTCAGGGAAACTGTAGTTATTAACTTCCAGTTTATTCTGACCATTGTTATTTCTCTTGAGCATGATCTTAACTAACCCCCCCAAATTAAAAAAATGCAAGGAAATGAATCATGCTATTGAGATTAGTCATTAGACAAGTAAATGTAAATGTTTGTAGAGATGGAGGCAGAGCTCTATGGTAGTGCGTGCCTAACATGAATGAAGCCCATTTTTAGTATCCCAAGGCGTAACTACAACAAGGAAACAAAAACTAAAACAATATAAAGTTCTATTTGATTTTTGGACATTTTGAACATGACAGTTCTTGTTCTTCTTTTGGTTTTCTTTTACCCACAAATAACTAGTATTAACAGCAATGTTTACTATCATACATGACCATTGATTTTAATCTGAAAATCTAAGGAAGGTAAGTACAATGAAGCACACTATTTTATTTGAAAATGGTGCATACATTTGATGAAAAATAAATACATTTTGCAAAGCAGAGATGTCACAAAATACCCAGCACAACTGAAATATCAGTGTCGAAGAAAGTTCAAATGCCTGAACAAATACTAATATTTCCTCCTTATTTTTCTAGTGAGTTTTTTTTTTTTTAAGTAAAATGACATATGGGGCTGGGAATATGGCCTAGTGGTAAAGTGCTCGCCTCATATACATGAAGCCCTGGGTTCGATTCCTCAGCACCACATATATAGAAAATGGCCAGAAGTGGCGCTGTGGCTCAAGTGGCAGAGTGCTAGCCTTGAGCAAAAACGAAGCCAGGGACATTGCTCAGGCCCTGAGTCCAAGCCCCAGGACTGGCAAAAATAAATAAATAAATAAATAAAATAAAATAAAGTAAAATGACATATGGAGCTACTTTCTACCTCGGGTTGATGATTATCTGTGCCAGTTGTCAGTCAGCCTTCCTGGTGAGACTAGCTGCTGCCATCACCTGAGCTCTAGAAAACCACAGCTCACCTGGAAGTTTGGCCCAAGAACTGCTGTCTCCTTTCTGAAGCCCTGTTCCGTCACTGGTTTTCTGCAATGGATAATATTCATCCTATTTCACATAAACCCAGTTCACATTCCAGCCCTTCTTGCCAGTTCTATATCCCTGTTAATACTGGGAAAAAGCTAAGGTCTTTGCATAGCTATAGTCATGTAAAACAATTGCAAGAACCTTTGTTTGGCGTCCACTGCCTGTTTCTGTTCTGGTAACATAAGTTAAATGGACCAGTGTGGACGGTCGCAGACCAAGAAACTGGAATGATTCACCATGTAATCCTTTCACTGATTTCATTTCTTAAGCACATAAATGATGAAACTTTAGTCACTTTACAATTTTTTCCCAAGTATAAACTGCTCACAGGACACTTTCTGAAGATACAAACTTGATACTTGTGTATACATGCAGACATTATAAAAGATTTAGTAAACATACCATATGTACATTCCTAGGAAATCTACTATTCACAAGGAACTATTGTTTAGTGGTAGATTGAAATGTACATGGTTCATGAAAAATGTTTTATACATGGCTATTTAGTTTTGATATATATGCACATATAGCTAGCAGAAATGCACTTATTTTATATTTTCTGCATTGTGATGAAAGTAAAAGATTATTTTTTTCCACTTTCTTCTTTTTATTTAGACTAGCATATAATGACAGTGCCTCTGCTTATTTTTTTTTTTAATAATCATGATTAAGGCCTCCTCTCTTTTAACTTATTGGATTTGAGGTTTTTGATTTTGTAACTTAACATGTCCCTTTCAGGGGAAAAAATGTATAATGTAAGAAAAAGGAAAATCAGAAAGCACAATGATAAAAAGCTTCAGAAGGGATATGTATTTTTTCTAAGTGCCATAGCATGCACATGTCTAGAAAGGGCTACATCTGGGCTGGCTGGAGAAACAGCTGTCACAGGCAGTTTATTCAGTCTCTTTACCATGGCTCCAAAGAACATGCTGTCTTCCATCCTCCATTCCCACCACCAGAGGTTAGCACGTGCCTGAGAGGAGGACTGGAACTCTAGGTTCCCACCTGCAAACACCTGGCAGGCTGTAGAGGAAGAAGGCCCAGAGGGCGAGGAAGGAAGACGTGGAAGGTGGCGCCTTCCTTACAAGGACAGATGTTCACTGAGCCCTGTGAGCCTAGGGAGGCAATGCTCAGGCAGGCTCTCCTTTCAAACAACCGAGTCTCTGTGGGTTATTTGTTTCCAGAGGATAGACACTCTGAACAGACGCTGTGGAAGGCACACTGGTGTCTCACTTCCTATGCCAAACAACTTTGTGTGTGTGTGAGAGTGGTGTGTGTGTGTGCGTGTGTGTGTGTGTGATAATCCAAGGCCTGGAACTCAGGGGTTGGATGCTGTCCCTGAGCATTTTCCTCAGGGCTGGCACTCTACAGCTTGAGGCAGAGCACCAGTTCTGGCTTTTTAGTGGCTAATAGGAGATAAGAGTCTCAAGGACTTTCATGCCTGGGCTGGCTTCAAACCTTCATCGTCGGAATTCAATTTCCTGAGCGTCGATGATTATAGGCATAAGCGCCCAGCACCTGCCCCAAACAACTTTTGAGTCACTTTTTTTTTTCTAATTATTTCTTCTATTTACCAGAAAATCTGTCAAATTTCAACATTTTCCTTATCTCCCAAACTAAATGACTAGTTATTTTATTGCTTAGGTAACTAACTATTCCTTTACCCTGGAGAGTATACAGAATAAAAGTTTTTATATGGGGGCTGGGGATATAGCCTAGTGGCAAGAGTGCCTGCCTCGGATACACGAGGCCCTAGGTTCGATTCCCCAGCACCACATATACAGAAAACGGCCAGAAGCGGCGCTGTGGCTCAAGTGGCAGAGTGCTAGCCTTGAGCAGGAAGAAGCCAGGGACAGTGCTCAGGCCCTGAGTCCAAGGCCCAGGACTGGCCAAAAAAAAAAAAAAAAGTTTTTATATGGAAACCAGTGCTATTTGAAATCAGCCTGTGCTCAGATTGCCAAATAACAGTTGCATTTCGATTCCAATTTACACTCTCTGCTTCAGCAAATTTTAGCTGCATTTTTTTCTGTCATGCTTTCAACTAGTTATGTTTCCTCATGCTTCAATCTTTGTTTTGTGAGTTTATAAGTTTTGAATGCTGCTGCCTCTTTAGTTTACCCAGTGAACAATGAAAAATAATTCTATCTCAAGTGTCAAGCCTCAACAGTTTCCAGGAACTGTGTACCTCTCCTGAGTTAATTTTGCCTCTAGCTCTACGTCTTTAATTAACTTGTACTTAGTTTTATAAGAACAGAGAGCAAAATATTATTTACTACTTAATTCAGCTTTCTGATTCTTCAAAGACTGCTACTTTAGGTAGGTTCTTTATAGTCTGAAGATTTACTGTACCATTGGTGATGAGTTGTATGACCTTGACAAGGTCACAACTGCCTAACCAAGTGTTCTGAAGAAATGATCAAACACTCAGCCACATCTATAACAATATCACGAGATGAAGCATGGTCCTCAGACAAGTACATTTGCATCACAGACACTTCGAGTTTTCTGAACAAAGTTTGCTTTTTTGAAAAGTGAGAGCCACTGGCATACCTGCTAGTGTTTGTTGTTCAAAAGTCAACACACTGGTTAGAAGTCTCTTGGAGTCTAGTGCCAGTCACATCAGAATATCGCTGAGGAGAACTGAACAGGAATTTAGAGCTAGTCAGGACTAGATATGCTAATGTTATGTGATGCCTTTGTTTGGCACCCTGGGCCAAACAAATCTCAAATTCCTATGGCAGAGTCCAACAATTAAAAAGCTTGTCTGCAAAGCTGAGTTTTACAGATTGATTTTTGCTTTGGCAATTCCCCCACCTCCCACCTCTCTTGGCCTTTTGGGAAATAGCTCTATTATGGAAACATTTTCAGATGCAAAACATTTCCCTCACAAATTTGTCTACCTTTTCATCAGTGATCATACTTTCCACTAAAAGCTCATGTTTAGTGAGCACACATTCCCACCCTGAGTGCCATAAACAACATTGTGTGTGATCTGAAACTATCATTACCATCTAGAAATAAAGCAACTCCTCAGTGTTTTTTTTTAGTTTAATCAGGTAATAGATACATAGAAACTGTCATATAATTTTTGAAAGACCATTAAAAATCAGGATGCAAAATTATACAACTTATTGCTTATTCAGAAATGGTCTTTTACTTTGTTTCAGGATTCTGAAAACAGTTTACTCAAATAAAATTTATTTTTCTTCTCTTTATGTCCCAAATTAGACTGCTAATACAGATTGTACTCTATACTGAAACGTTGGTCCAATCTGTTGCTGGAGCCAGAAATTAAATCAAGATTCAAAATTGATCTCTCTCTCTCTCTCTCTCTCTCTCTCTCTCTCTCTCTCCTCTGAATTGAAACTATTATAAAGTCTTATTTCTAAATTTTCTACTAGGGTTTCAATTAACAACTAGGATTATTTCTACACAATAAAATAGGGGGGACTGGGAATATGGCCTAGTGGCAAGAGTGCTTGCCTTGTATACATGAAGACCCGGATTTGATTCCCCAGCACCACATATATAGAAAATGGCCAGAAGTGGCGCTGTGGCTCAAGTGGCAGAGTGCTAGCCTTGAGCAAAAAGAAGCCAGGGACAGTGCTCAGGCCCTGAGGCAAGCTCCAGGGATGGGTAGAAAAATGAAACATAAAATAAAATAGGGCAGGTGGAGCCAGAAAAAGTGCTGTGGTGTGTAGCTGAATTCAGCTCTTCAAGAGCAACTTATCTGAAGTCTCAAACAGCTCCAGACGCATCAGCTGATAGGAGAGGCTGGTGGGAGAGGAGCCAGAGCGGCAGTGCTGATTGTCAGGGCCGGTTCTTGAGTAACAGTATTTTCCCTCCTTGCTGCTGTCTCAGCACGATGCTCCTACTGTCATGCAGGAGACCCAGGGTCTGCTTAGGAGTGGATGACAGCAGTGGAATCTCCGTCACAATCAAGCATCCACAGCAAGTTCTCAGCAACCACCTTCTTGCGATGGTGCATCATGATCACAGCAAAGGCTCCCCGTTAATGAGAATTCAGCCAGCATTGGGTGCTTTGCAGGTGCAGGTGCCCGGAGCAGAAGGGGAGGGAGAACACAGTACAATGGATCTAGCTTTTTTTTTTTTTTTTCTGCTTTTACTTTATTTGATAAAGAACTAAATTTCGGCTTCTGCAATTTTTAAACCCCTGTTAACAAATGCACAGCGGAGTAATAGCTCAGATCAAAGATACATAGGTAACCACAGATATTATGAACAGCCCCACAGTTTGTACAGCACGACCCATATTTCGTGTTTTTACTGTTATTTTTTACTTGAAAATGCTAAAAAGAAAAAAAAAAAAGAGGGTCACAGTTACATAAGTCAGGCACAGAGTACATTTCTCTTTGGATACTGTCACCCCTGTCTCCTGGTTTTTCCCCTCCTGTCCCTACTCACAAGTCGTATGGCTCATTTTGAACGTCGTATCTAGTATCACTGCTACATTTGTTCAGCCTTTGCCCCTCAATTTCTGTGCCCCCCAACCCTCCCCCAAACATACAAACAAACAAGACAAAAAGAAAACAGATACAGAAAAAAAGAAAAAAAAACCCTCTTGTTTCCATTTCCTGGAGTCCATTTTGATTAAGTATTCTTTTGTATGATCAGATGCCTATAGGCAGAGCGCCTTTGTGTTCCTCTCCTAAGTGTGTCCGCCTTTGGTCTCACTGGGTGTGAATGCTAGAGACCTGTAGAGTGTATTACATCCCAGTCGAATATACGCTTTAAGTTTATTCTCAACGAAACAAATATTATGTCTATTTCTTATTGAACTCTTTTTATCAATGCATATTTCCCAACATAATTTCATTGCCTCTTGTTTCCAAGCGGCGTCTCAAACATCACCGCAAAAGTGGACAACAGTGTCGTGCCAGGAGCTTGCTGGTGCTGTTCCAAACACCGGATCGCCTCCATCTGACACAGTGATGTCGCTCTAACGTGTGTCTAGTACATCCATTGCTCTTTACCTCTGTGTTTAACCTTAAACCCTGTAACGTTCTAACTCAAACTGGCTTAATCACCTTCTGAATCAATCACCTTCCGCTTCTAATCTGGAGCATTTCTAAGTCAATTCACCGCCGGAAGGGTTTCCAAAATGGAAATCTATTTTAATAAGCATCTTTTTACTCCTCACTTACACATTCCCCACCCCCAGCCGCCCTGAACTTTCTATTTCCTATGATAAAAATCTGTCTTTCTTTGAATGACAGAGAGGAGTGTATCCAATCCAGCTCTTCTCTG
This sequence comes from Perognathus longimembris pacificus, assembly GCF_023159225.1. Taxonomy (NCBI): domain Eukaryota; kingdom Metazoa; phylum Chordata; class Mammalia; order Rodentia; family Heteromyidae; genus Perognathus; species Perognathus longimembris. The sequence goes on from NC_063162.1 coordinate 147,829,323, forward strand.
CCTTTTCAGTTTCATATCACGCCACTGTTTTATATTCTGGGGTATCATTCACCCACGACCACACCCTCCCATTCATATATTTAATCCTCAGTTTTCTCCAAACTTCATTAGAGCTCTATTCATGTGGCTATTGAAACACCCAGCCCTTACAAATTGCATTTCTCCTACATGTTCAATGGATTCTCTCTTATATAATCTCAGACTCCTGGGACTGAAAAGAGTTCTATTCTACCAGTGGTTAGCAGACTTCTCATCCTTGGTACACACAGTAAATATTAGTTCATTATGCAGCAAGCCTGTGAATCCTCTATTCTCTCAATAAAGCACTTTATTTTATATTGGAAGTCTATTATAGTGATCAACAAATGCCATTTTAGTGAAGATACTAGTAATGGTAATAAAACTTTATATTTGAACCTCAGATATCAACACTCTGGTAGCATAAGAAATTAGTTTTAAAGATATTAGTCTGAAAGATAAGAAAATTTACTAAGTGCCAATAGCAGTCCCTTATCAAACTCTAAATGGAGCCATAATATGGAGGAAATAAGTCTCCATTTTGTGCTTAATTTTCCCAAGCCTTTGCAATTATTTTGCTGAGGAAAATCCATATGCACAATGAAGTTTCATATTTCCATAGAAAACTATAAAAAATTCTACCCAGATGTTTGCTAAGAATAAAATTTCTGCATAGACTCCTAGTCTTGTCTAAAAAAAGTTGAAGCCATTAAAATACCTTTCTGCCTAGTTTCTTAGATGTTTGAAATGTATGGATGAATATGCAAGCTGAGAAATGAATAGCCTTACAATCTATCACCTGAGTAGATGATGGTTTATCCAATGTCTGTTCTATAATGAAATCGGACTTAAAACAGCAAAATAAAATGAAAGCCAAAGGAGATGATTAGGAAACAAAAGCACTTTCTAAATCTTTATCTGTGTTGTAAACCTGTTATAGAAGTGGCAGTAGGAAAAGTGTGCAGGCAAATATTCAATATGTATATTAGAATCAAAAGTAATAATGTCAGGATTTCCTCAGTTCAATATGAAAAGCAAGAGGATGGCAAAGTAGGTTGCTTTAGATGGTTTAAAAAAAAAGTCAAGGCTTGATAAACAATGATTTTGAGAACATTTAATTATATTATTATTTTCTCCTATTGGTAATAATGTAAACTCTCATGGGAGACATTTGTATTGCTTTTATTCCATTAAATTATTTCTTGAATATATGTTCTATTTTTCACACTTCTTTTCCCCCACAATCCCTTTTCTTTATTCCAAGCAATTCTGTTATTTGATGACATGGAAAATCTCTGGTTATTTTCCTCCTTAGATGTGAATCATTTTAGTCAGTTATTTCCTGACCATTTCTAATTTCTTCAACAGTTAGACTATGGAATGAACTATGGTAGCCAGCTCTTGCTGAACACAAATATAAGCACACATATATAGGGATTAAATATCTTATTTCTGTAACTATATTTAAATATTTTCTGGTATTCATAATATACTACTTTACATAATAAAATGGACTATAAATTATATTAATTATATCCTCTATTAAATAGCAAATAATAAAGTAGAGAAGGTATTCATTTAATTTTTTTTACCTGCTCCCACTCATTCTGAATCTAGTTTCAGTCCTTGGGAGGTGCTACCAAGACAAAAGCATGTTGTTGGGTGCCAGTGGCACACACCTGTAATCCTGACTATACAGTCAGCTGAGCTCTCAGTATCTCCGTTCAAAGCCAGCCTGGTCAGGAAAATCCATGAGGAGACTTAACTCCAATTAACTATTTAAAAAAAAATCAGGAACTAGAAATGGAGCTGTGATTCAAGTGGTGGAGTGCTAGCCTTGAGCACAAAATCTCAGAAATAGCACCCAGGCATGAGTTCAAACCCCGAGGACTGGTAGACACACACACACGTCAACAAACAGAAACCTTGCCTTCTGGAAGTGATATTCAACTAAAGGGACATATGATAAATCAAGTCATAAAAAATAGAAACGTATTAACTTCAATGATTTTTTAGAAAACATTTTGAATTGACTAAGGACAAAACCGTTTCTACATATACAACATAGAATAAGATATGGGGAAGAGGAGACAAGTGAAAGAATGAGTAGATATGTGCTCCTTGACAGAAGAAAAATTAGCACATAGTGTGTCAAGTCAACATAACTACAGCTTACTAAAAGTAATTGAAAGTATGTATTATTATAAGGCATTAAGACTAGAGAGAACTTAAAAGTATTGTGTATGTGTCCTACTTTCTGCCAAGCGTTGGTGGCTTACTCTGTAATCCTAGCTCCTCAAGAGCCTGAGATCTGTGGCTCTTGGTTCAGAACCAGCTCAAGCAAAACACTCCCTGGGACACTTATTTCCTCTTAATTGGTGAAAAGCCAGAAGTACAGGTGTGGCTTAAGTGGTAGAGCACCATCTTTAAGCAAAATCTCCCAGTGAATGCATGAGGCCTTGAGTTCAAGCCCCACTATTGATACATACACATACACATACACACAAAAAGCCAATCCTACTTTGTATGTAAAAATGTCAATGGACAGATTCCTATAAATTCTTATTAGTTGATTTATGCTGGTGAGCACTGGGAATTTTCCATACTGACTCGGTCAAAGCTGGCTGTGGAGTGTGTGCGAATCATGGAAACAGAGCCCACGTGGCTTTATCGTCTGCTCTCTCCTGAAGTGGTTGAGTAAAAACACCTTTCTAATTTTTCTCGTGAATCTCAAGGAAGATAGTGCCTTTGAAATACACTTTGTTTCTTCTTCCATGTTTCAAAGACCCAGTATTGCAGTAAAACATATTTCTTTGACTATTTAAATAACTAGAACTTATGTGCCACCTGGGAGAAAAATCAATTGGTGCTGACTAATGCTCTAATCAGAAAATAAGTAGGGTCGGTCTCTGTCATATTTTAATCTCACAGGTGGAAAGTTTGGAAAGAGCACGCCATGAGAGCGTGGCATGGGAAATTTATGCATTGCATTCACGGGCGGAACAAAACCCTCACACTCCCTCCACTTCTTCCTTGAAGCTCACCTGCCCCGTAGCTCTGTTTCCACTCAGAGCTGAGACAATTTGAAAAGTCTCCACTTAAAGTTAACCTGAGCGCTTCCTGTCTGGGCCTTTCCTTATAAACACAGCCTCCTGTGGGCTCCTTCTCGCTCTTGGCTCCCCCATTCCCCGCCCCTCCCCCAAAGGTGGTTGTGAGTGACTAAAGCCCCCATGACAAGGTCAGGGCTAGGAGATGAGATCTCAACCTCTGCACAAGGGTTTCCTCCATATCAGAGTTTGTTGCCAGAAGACATGAAAAACTGGGCTCATCATTCCATTGTGCTTTCTTTAGCTACAGTGCCTCCTTGTCTTGGTGCCAGTGCAAACCTGGCATGGACTCCGCTTGTGGGTAACATTCTGGGCTTACCATGCACTGTGAGATACCAGCTGATCCAGGTATGGAGAGATGTTATCAGTTTTTCTTTAGGTCGCATTGCAGCAATCTATGGTCTTCTGTCACTAAAAGTGTCTAGTTTGCAGGATGCTAAATGTTCATGGGCCATTTGCATATTGGCTTAGCCCAGGGACATATATCATCTGCCTGATACCTCTAAATATGGTCTCTATGTAAAACTTTCAAAGGACTAATGCCATCCCATATCTCTCTGCTACCCTCCTATTGCATTTTAGTCAGCTATGTTCCCAGCCATGTTACTGGATGTGATAAGCTTTTCAAAGTTAATACGTTAGAAACTGAACTCCAGAGCCCTAACCAAATCGAGTACAACTGACACCTGCCCCATGTTCTCTTGTGAGTGACAGTGTTGTGCCCTCATTCCTGCTGAATTCCTGGATTCATTCATAGTTTGTAACCCCAGCTGGTTGGGAGGAAGAGATGGGAGGGTTGCAGTTTAAAGGTAGCCATGGATATTGAAATATGTTCGCTGTTCAGAGACAATGGACCTAAAGATGTATTGTAGAATAATGGCTCCATCTAGTACTTTATCTCTGATTTCTCCACCACATGCGACATTTATATAATATTGTACCATTTATGGGTAGAAAATACTGGGTAATTGTGCGCAAACATTCAAACTTTTTTGATTGAAATGATTTATGGTTTGAGCCACTCCTCGGCCCTTGATGCTGACTACCGAAGTTATAAGGCTGGTCACAAATTTGAGTGGATAGCTATGGAAGGAACCATTGTATACCTGAGCAGAAAGAAGAGAACTGGGAATAACATCTCACATTGATCTGTGTTGTGACAGAGAAACAGAAGAGCGATGTATAGTTATGATTCTTAACTTGCACACTACCGCCATTTTGGACTGGATAAGGACTTACAGTGGAGAATCATCTCTACGTTCTATTTCATTCAATATAATATACCAATAGCACTCCAGCCCAACACTAACAGGCATGTCACATTCAGAACCATCCTGGGATGTTGCCAAAAGTTCCCAGAAAGGGGAAGAGGAGACTTGTCCTTGGCCTAGAGCATTTTCAGTTCCTTCACCGCCTTTGAGAAATGTGAGGAGGATTTCTGTAAGCGGTTGATCATATTATTTCTCTCTGTGTAATTTTCTGCCTGAGACCTGGGTAATTGTGGAACTTAGTTTCCATTCAGATCCTCATTTCTTCACCTTGAGTTTCTCCCACTAAGAGTATTCTTTCCAGTTCCTCTTCCTAATATTAGAAAGGGGTTTCTTTCACATCACCTCCTGAGTTTGTTACAGCAAAGGTTGGGACTTAAATCCTTTGATCAAAGTTGGCCAAGTCTAGCTCTTGAGTTTTGAATAGAGATTGTAGAACTTAGGAACTACTTTTACCACTCACAAAGAATGGCTTTCCTCCTCCTCTTTGATTCAGAGACTCAAAGAAATAAAACATGACAGATGTATGACTTTGCTTTGTTCTTTGGTCTCTGAACTATAGGACCAATGGTCAAAGAAGGCCAAGCCAATGGGCACTTTTTCAGAGCAACAACAAATGCTCACAACTTTTAAACATTTACTAAAATCAATAAATTTGGTTTACAGTCTCCAGGAGCATCCTAATGATTACACATTTAATATATGGTAATTTTCAAGTATCTCAAACCACATTGAATTTCAGAGAAGAATAAATAATTGTGCTGAAATGCACAGTGTAATGATTTATTTTCTTCAATTAATGGGCATTTTATAGTGATCATCATTATTAAATGAGACAAATATTTGCATATGGTAGAGTATACAATCCTTTCATTAAGAAATGTTGGTATTTTTAAAATATGTATTGGGCTTTGAATCATGATGTTTTAAAATGTTTGATTTTAATGACTCATTGAATATGTATTAGCTTTATGAGATGCACATATTTGGAATATGGCTGTATTTGTCAGCATAAGGATGATTTAAATTTTCTTAAAATAGACCATTAGGATGCCACTGTTTCTGCTGACAGGTACTTCCAAAGTATTAAAAATAGATGAAGCCACATACTTTTTGAAAATGTAGTTCTGCTGTCTTTACTCCTGTTAAGTTAAACAACTTCTTATTATTTCATGAATACGGTATAATAATAAAGACCTGTCTTTTATATGCATAATAATTTAAAACTATAACTTTATCCAAAATACAGTAGATCTTTTGTTGTTGAAAATACTACTACATTAGCTCTCAAATAACAAAAGTTTATGTGGGTATTATGGTGGGAAATACTTTACTCATGTTTCAGGTCAATTTATTTTAATTATTTATTTTTTAAGTGGTTTTATTTATTTATCTATTTATTTTTTTGCCAGTCCTGGGGCTTGGACTCAGGGCCTGAGCACTGTCCCTGGCTTCATTTTGCTCAAGGCTAGCACTCTACCACTTGAGCCACAGCGCCACTTCTGGCCATTTTCTGTATATGTGATGCTGGGGAATTGAACCCAGGGCTTCATGTATACAACACAAGCACTCTTGCCACTAGGCCATATCCCCAGCCCCTCAATTCATTTTTTATATTTTTATTTTTTTGCTATTTAGTTGAGTTCCTGAAAGAGTTTAGATATGGGCACCTTATCAGAGATACAGCTGGTGACTATTTTCTCACATTTTTTAGACTATCTCTTCACTCTGTTGCTTGTTTCCTCTGCCTTGTGCAAGCATTTTATTTTAGTTTAATGCCATCCCATTTGTCTATTTGTACTTTGTTATTATCTGTGTTTTTGTGGTCATATCCAGAAACTTACTGCCAAAACCAATGCCATGGAACAGTTCCCGTGTGCTTTCTCCTAGTGATTTCATCGTTTCGAAGCCTCGCATTACATCCTTAATCCCTTTGGAGTTTACTTTTGCAATGGGTGAGGAATAGAGGCGCAGTTCCATCCTTCTGCATGTGGGTATCCGGTTTTCTCAGCACCGTGCTCCTTGTGTGCTTTAGGCATTTGTGGCAGGAATCAGTTGGCTGTAACTAAGTGGATTTACTTCTTGGCTCTGGAGTCTGTTCTATCTCTCTGCTTGTCTCTTTTTATACAGTGCTGTTTTGCTTGCTGTAGCTTTTAGTATCTTTTAAAGTAAGGTGATTTAGAGTGAAATGTATCAAGTATCTTTAACTTCAGTGTTGACATGATTTTTCTACTTCTTAACATCTTTATGTATTTATATACGAATTATTAATCATGTTGATTCAAAATGTAAATGCAGAGCACAATGAGTGAATCTATTCCATTCCATTTAGCTGTATTTAGAAATATTTTTCATTGATTTTCTTATCTAAGGAAACCTGATATTCACAGAGGCACCAACATATAGACAACAAATAGACAAACATCATTTTCCTTTATTTTTAATGCTATTGATAATTTAGATTGTACACAACTAAAAATTCACAAAATAAATTTGTGAATTTGTGTAGCTCACCCCTTGCTCCTGTGTATTGCCTTTTCAGTTGAAATATATGATGTCTGTAATTGAATGGTCTCATTGAATGTTGAACTGTTCACTTGCATGATTGAAAGCTTCTATTAAACTTTCGCCTTCAAAATGCCCTTGCAGACTAAAATTTGTTTAAGTGTATGACTTTGGCTTAAACACAAAAAAACCCTTATTTCTTAATTTGCACAGAATGTCATATATGCCAGCTGCTGTAGCGCAGCACAAAGAAAACAGATTATACACGAAGTTAAAATGATACTTTGAGAGAGTAGTAAGTGCTAGGCATTAAATACAGTAGTAAGTGCTAGAGGGAAATTTGGAAAGCATTATTATATATAAGCAGTGAAATATACATAAGCAAGCAAAAGGATTTTGTGCACATTACATTTTAGGAAAGAAAAAACTGTGAAGACAGAAAGCAGGGCACTTGCTTCCATGAGCATGAGGCGGAGAATTAAAACGAAGAGGAAGGGTATAAATAATGAGTTCTTGTTGAGGATGGAGTTGTTCAATAGCTTGCTCGTGGTGGTAGTTATGTGACTTAATGCCTTTGCCAGAATTTGTAGGAATGCACTCTGAAAATAGGCAGTTTTACCCCCACATGATTTATCACAAAAGAATCAACGAAAGGAAAAACAATGTTTCTGAGAACAGGACATATGAGCTGAGGTCCAAGTGCTGAGTCCCAGTGTAGCATGGATGCTGGTGGAGGCTTTTATGTGATTCCTGCTGTCATATGAGAAGGTCATTCTGCACCCAGAGGGAGAGGCAGATGACAGAACCAAGACAAATAAAGATAAACATCAGGTGGACGTGTGTTCTCTCTGTGTGCCACTCCTACTAATAAGAGAAATTTCAGTGTACTGTCCCCTTTCATAATGAAAGCATCATATCTAATCTACCCAATAATAACTATTATTATGATGATGATCATACTCTGTATTTACACAGAATAATCAAATCTGTGTGTGTGTGTGTGAGTGTGTGTATGTTGGTACCAGAGCTTGAACTCAGCCTTGCACTCTTGATCAGTTTGTACTTTTGTCCAACATTTTGCTAGTTAAAGGTAGAATATCTCAGACATTTCTGCCTTAGCTGGTCTCTAACTGTTGGCTTTCCAGTCTTTTAGCTCCTGAGTAGCTAGGATTACATGTTGAGTCACCAGTATCCAGCAGTATAATTATACTTAATATACAAACAGACTCCTGATATTTTTACCTAAATTTCTATAGTTTGATAATCGTGTGTGTGTGTGTGTGTGTGTGTGTGTGTGTGTGTGTGTGTTCCTACGGCTTTAACTCAGGGCCTTCTTAGCATTTTCCCTCCAGGCCAGATATGTATGCCTTGAGCTACACCTCCACTTCCTGTTTGATAAATGTTAAATGTAAATTTTCCCCTTAATTCCCTCATATTTTATGTGAAGAAAAATAGTAAGTTAAGAAGTAAACAGCGCTTTCTGCTTTAACAATGTTTATTTGCAACCATATTGATTTTTATTTCGTTGACATTATATACATGTGGTAAATTTACATGCTACTTATAGGCACTATCAGTTGATTGACCTTCATAGAAAATACATTAAAGTTACCATACACTGGTCATGTATCAAATTCAAGTGTGTTACTTGAGCGGCTATTTCTCTGGAATAGTTCCATGGCTATTTTAGCAGGCTAATCAGTCATTTTCTTGAAATAGGAAGGGAAGGGACAAAGTGTGAGGGTGAGCTGTTGTTTTTTAACAGTAGCCCATTTAGAAGTGAGGAAGAACAGAAGAGAGCAATTATGAAAGAGTTGTGCTTCATGGGAATTATCCTGTTAGAAAAGACAGAGCTGGTGGCTCTAGCTACTTGGGAGGCTGAGATCTGAGGATTGCAATTTGAATCCAGGCCTGGCAGGAAAGTTTGTTCACTCTCTCAAAGAAACCACCAAAACTTGAGAAGTGGAGCTGTGTCTTAAATAGAAGAACAACAGCTTTAAGCAAAATGGCTGAAAGGCAGCACCCAAGCACTGAGTCCATGTTCCAGTGCTAGCATACACACACACACACACACACACACACACACACACACACACAGAGTTCATACTTCAGATATGCTCTGTATTAGTTCTTAATAAAAATCTAACTTAATTTCTCTGGTTCTTGATACTCATTTGTAAAGTGGGAATAAAAGTGATACTTGCAGAGTTCCTTTTTGACAATAAAATGAGACACAACACTTGACACATTGCCTGGGATGCATTAACTGTTGATTCTAGTTATCATTGAAGGCAGCACATTGAGATAGCTCATTAAAATGTATCTGATATTTGTCCTCTGTGCAAAGTGTGTGGGAAAAAAAACCCTGAATGAGCAAGGAATATAAAAATATTAATTTCTTAAATGCATGACCACAGTGAAGATCACAAAAAAGCAGAAGGAAAAAGATGCTTCCAATTGCTTCTTTGGAACTGCTTTGCTCATGTAGAAAGGACTTTGATGTCAGAGAGATCAGGGCTCAAATTCCAGCTTTCACATTTTCAGCGCTGTGATCTGGACGCAACGTGCTTAATCTCTAAAGCTCAGTTTCCCCCGCTGTGTACTCGGAATAATAAAATTGCTGCTTTTATGTGGTGGTTCTGAGAATTTAAAGAGGGCTTGCCTAGTAGTATCTGGTAAATCGAGTCAATGACCTGGGGTGCTGGTATTGGCATGCTGGAGAATGTGAAGCTTGCTGCAGAACACCGTGGGACCGCCGTGACAGGTGTGCATGCGCCATCGTTCTGTCTTTGCAGAATTGACTGCTCTAATACTCAAAGTGGAGATGAGGCTGTCTTCTCTGGTTTAGACACTGGAGTGAGTATACATGGAGTCGGAAACTTTTTTTTTTTATGAAGTAACCATAATGACAGCAATACAGGAGGCAAAAATGGTTTGAGGAAGCAAAAAATGGGAAAAGGGTTCTGTAACTTTCCCCCCCCCTGTTTGCATAGGGTTATCATTGTCTTTATTCAGTCTTCCATTCCTAATGGTGGAATTTGTTCTTCTTAATCCTACATGACTCAGAATTATCACTTCCTCACCAGATTCTCCAATTTGATGAGGATACATGAAGGAAGCCCACTAACATAATATATTGAGTTTCAAAGTATGGTGAACAGATCAAGAGCATTGGCACTAGTTAGACATGAACGTCACTGGGAACACCCCGCCCTCCACCCCCCCCCCCAACCCCAAACACACAGAACAGTGTAAGGGCCTTGGTATCTGTCTGGACAACTCTCCAAGTGATTCAAACACCAAATCTCTCAGAAGGTTACACAGAAGCTAACACAAATCTATCCATACTTCCACTTCAGGTGCTTTCCCATCTGTACACTGTCTCTAAAATGCTATTTTTCCCTCTACTGATATTCGTGGGATAGAGTGTAGAATATGGATGACTGCCTATAATTGGACCAACCCTCCCCAACACACACAGCAGAATCCACAAAAGTGCCAAGTGAGGCCTGTAGTTTGTCTGCTTTTCCTTCAGCTAGATATATTCTTGACGTTTCCAAGTTAAAATCTCAACATGTAGTTTAAAAAAAAATGTTGTTGTTCTCCAAGAGAGGGGATCCTAATTTTCTAAAAGAAGTTTTGTATCTGAAATTGTTTTGGCCCTTTCTGTCTGACGGCTTCAAGCTCTTAATGCCTCAGGCTCTGTTTGGCCTAAGATAGACATGGAGCATGCTCAGTTGGCCGCATTTTATTCACAGATAACAAAATAGTGAGTAAAATGTGATAGCCTCCTAAAGCTTATGAGAATCACTCAGTTGCTCTGGAGGTCATTATTGGAAGGGTTTTGGAAATTCATTCACACTTTTTTCTTATTTTTTAAATATATATGTATATATGTATACATATATATATTATTTACTTTTTTCTGGTCCTGGTACTTGAATTCTGGGCTTGGGCACTGTCGCTAAGCTTTTGTTCTCAAGCGGCAGTCTACCACTTAAGCGGCAGCTCCACTTCCAGCATTTTAGTGGTTAATTGGAGATCAGAGTCTCATAGGCTTTCCTGTCTAGGCTGGCTTAGAGCTATGATTCTCAGATCTTGGCCTCTTGGGCAACCAGGATTACAGGTATGAGCCACTAGCACCTGGCCATAGTTCTTATTTTCGAGGAGAGGTTTTCTCTTATCATTTGGATTTTGTGTGAGGTGCATAAGCACAATTGTGTTTATACTGATTTGAGCCCCATTCATAGGAGTTGTGTTTTGATAAACAAGTGCTTCAGCTGAGGTTAAATCTTGATGTCAGTAATTTTGATTGCATGCTGGAATGAAATGTTATGTAGAAAGGATATTTGTTTCTAATTATAATGCCATGTTTTACTTATTTCTGTGATCTTCAAATTGTCTTTAGAATTACAATGAGTAGGTTCCACAGACCACTCTGTAGGCAGTTTAAAAACATATTGCTTACCTATTTAAATTAAAAAATTAGTCTTATTCTCTTTAAGTAGTTGGACAAAATGGTTACAATTTAGCATGTCTTTTTGTGATAACAATGCATCTTGATCAATGTCACCCTTTACATTTTTCTTCCCCATCCTCCCCAACCTTATCCAGCCCCTCATTTTTGTCTGTTAAGTAGATAATATAATAATATAGTACCTCCCATATTTGCTTAGAATTTTGTTCCCTGAAAAATAACATATATATCCACTGTGGAAATAGATAGGAAGATTAATCACTTGCAATTCTCCCATAACATATTTAAGTAGAGCCTTTATTTCCTGCTTTCAGAGCAAGTCAGTATTGAAATTAATTCCATATGGGCGGTTGAATGTGATGGGAATATTCTGTCAACTTCCTGTCAGAATGAAGAACTGTTCCCTGCTGTGGAATGGTACGGGCATTATCTGAGCATTTCCACTGCAGACAGCAGAAACCATTGCAAGTCTTGTAGAGAAAATAGTTTATCCAAGTTTGTAACCACCAGTGGACAAAACAGCAGAAACAAATGCCTTCTGGTTTCTTTTACCATACTGTAGGTGTGAATCACAAAGAAAGTTGTAGTAGCTTCCATAGCAATGTGGAAACTCTTGTCATATTTGCTGAATTGGATCCATATTACCTTTGCTGCAGCCTATAACAGCAAGACTAACGTCATACCCTACTCTACTATCTCATTGAGCCCAAAGCTCTCACGTGGGCAGAGTCACCTGATGATACCATGCCAACTACATCTGTAAAGACACCTCAATATCATATTCTCTTGCTGATTACTGCCATTGGAAGATTCAGAGACTATTTCTAAACGATGAAGGGCCATGAAGCAACATAAAGTTCTGTTACAAGCCTGGGAGTTCTCCAAACTATTCAGAAAATAATCATATAATTGATCAAACTGAGATGTTTGGTTTTGTCTGGATTCTCTTGCACTTTCCATATTCATGGACTGTGGCTTTGCTGCGCAACATTGAAGCATTTCTTTGACCTCTGCTTTTTAGCAAGTCTCCTTCCATGGCAAAGATAAGTAAGAAATTAGAAAAGGGCCCAGACTTGTACAGGGTAGGTATTTCTGGTACTTCTTCTGCAGAAAGGTTCTAGGATGGTGAAGCCTATAAAACAAAGATAACAGCCATCCGCCCTCCAACAGCCCCTAATTTCTGGTCTCTGCTGGACCAGCGTAACAGAATTCCCAGGCTATACCTTATAAAATGCAATTTTCTTAAACCCTTTCCACTCTCTCATAGATAGTTATTTTCTTTTATTTATCTTTTACCTTTGAATAGTTGTGCTTAGAGTTTACAATTCCGCACATCACTTTATGTACAGTGAATCTTGATCAGTGTCACCCCTCCAACAACCCTGTCATCAGTTCCAACTCTGTCCATACCTTCAGGTCTCCTCTTTCAATTTTCACAGATATACATTGGATAGCTACACATACATATGAATATAAGTCTGCACATATATTCATTTACCATTCTCTTCTCCATCATTCCTTACACTATTACTTTAGTTTCAATGTGCCAATTCCTACTGGTCTCTGAATCTCAGATTCCTCACTCTAAGATAATGACAAAAAATCAATTTATGTGATTACTACACATTAATACTCATGAACTACATAGATAAGGAAGCTGCTTAAATTACAGTATAATTAATAAGGCTTCAAATTATCAGCTACAAGAGTAAGAAAATATGCTTTGGTTAATAAATATAGATTCTCTAAAGAAATTATAATCATTACAATTCCCAGCCCTAAATTATATCCATTTGAAAATGATCAAAAATTTGCAAGAAGTTTTAATAATAAAATGTTAGGAAATTATTAAACCTATTAGTCCAAGTAAGTTTCCTTGTCTTGCAATATAAGTTATCATCTTTTAAAACAATATCCTACACTAAATTGAATGTTTAAAATTAATCTGTGATATTAAGAGATCAAGGTTATATTTGATAAATTAATTACATAACTTGCATAAGAGGCCAATGCGTTATTATTAGACAACCTATTTTCCATTATTATAGAGAAAAAAGCAGTAGCAAACCAATCATAAACAAATTTATCTAAGATAATTTCCTGACCAATCACTACCGAGTAGGAAGGAGGAATTTTCAAAGTGATATGTTTATCTATTATTTCTTTCTCTCTAAGAAGGATGAGGTTTTCCATTTTTTATGGTAAGTGTTGTTCTTATGTCCATTTGTGTAGAAAGTACAAATTGCACTCTTATGCAGAGAAGAGAAAACCATTTGAGGACAGGCCATAGCTATTGTGAGGACAAGGGCCTTGTCGATACATGTCAAGGACTGAGTTTTTCTGTCTCATGAGGAGATGCTGAAGGAAGCTGGTGAAAGATGGCGCAAGGGAGGAGGTGAGTATGTGCGCCATTCTCCCCTGTGCAGGAGGAAACACAGGCAGTCTCTACTCGATGCCATCAAAGCTTTCTACTGAGTGGATGCACGGGGCATTTGCCAGCAGGAGGCAGTCATACTGAAGCAGGGCTGGACTTGGGAAGACAAAGACTGGCATGAGAGCACAGTCACATGAAAAAAATCAAAAACCCCTGTAGCAAGGGGCACAGCTTAAGATCACCAGGCTGGCTCTGTTCCTCTAGAGCAAAGGAAGCTGGTGAACATGACAGAGTAACAGTCACTCCCTTTTTGGAGAGGCTATGGCATCCTGTGCCCAAATTTCCCTTTCCTGTCCACTGTTGTGTGTGTAACTGAGTAGACTGTATGGATAACACATCTCTTACTTTCGACTCCATAAAACTGTATTGCAATAAGCCAGCTTCCTTCTGGGGACAGCTACTCCTGCTGTCTCTTTTAGCCACATTTGTGACACAGGATTGGTTCTACTGCTGTGACTCGCAGAAGGCTGTGCGCAGGACCTAATGCTCCCCAAGAGGAAGGAAGGCCCTGCAAGGCCAGGACCTGTTAGGTACCAGTGACTGGAGGGCTATGACTAGGTAACAGGACTGAGGAATCACTTGCAAGCAGCCATCTTGGGTCTGGGCCAGACTCTGGTGTGAGAACTGGGCGAGGAACCTAAGTGTGCAAGGAGTGACAGGCCGGCAAGCCGCTGACTGAAAGATGGACAAGCTTCGCTCCTCATGCCCATGCCAAGTCACAACCTATCAATACAACCATCAATGCAAGCTTTGAAAATAACATGCAGATGTTTGAAATGCACCCATCCATTTTGAAGTATGTACTCGCAATCAGTGGTCCTCCGGCCCTCCAAAGCATTGTCACATGGAAGTTCACCACTGCATCAGACTTGAAGAGGCATTTCTATTTTTTTCAAGACAACCTGGTCAAGTCTGATAATCCAAACTCCCTAGTGTCAGGGTCAATTTCCAGTGCAAAACTTAGAAAGTCTTCCAGGTAGTTCCTACAAGACTCCTCCTTTCCTCACAAGATTCCTCCATTACCAATATCCCAGGCTGAGCAGCGATGGCAGAAAGCATTGACCTCTGAAGAATGATCAGACACTGCCTCTCTTCAAACCAGTCATGTTTACAGTTAACCCAATACATGCACAACCAGACTGGAGAACTAAATTAGTTTCATAATTGACTAAATTAGTCAATGATGAGGGTCAAGAAGTAGGTGGCAAATGCAATGTAAACAGCAAAAGGCTAAAGTGACATATGGTTATTATCTGCTCTACAACCTTTCACAAAGAGTCAGATCCAGTAGTTAAGGAAAATGAAGGTGCTGGTCCTCTCCCATCCCTAGTTTGTCATGAAGAAAGTTAGCCTCTAACCACAGGATGAAAGCAGGTACAGAAAGCCCCTACGACTCCCTAAGCCCACCGAATCTCAGCTCCCTGTCTGCAGAGGCCCTGACAGCACCTTGAATGTTGACTTGACATATCGCCGTAATGCTTCCTAATACTCCACAGCAGTGTTCAGAAAACCTCCTGAATGCTCAGGCCCATACAATCTGCCAATCTGCTTCTGCACAAAGGCCCAGCTTGTCTAAGGCTAAAGTGACAGCCCAGAGGTCATAGGATGGTCGTTGAGTTCTGTATGCCCTATCCCTGTGGGGGAACGAGAGCTTGAATACCACCCCTACCTGCTCCAAACGAGAACACCAGCCATTTCACCATTGGAAATGCTATTTGCCAGGCCCATGACATTGCCTAAAGATAAGAATTCTTTAGCTGTCTCTATGATTGGCTTTTTGGGCGGGTTCATTTTAGTAAAAATTCTTCAATTTGTTTTGCTAACAAAACAATCACTGGGAATGTTTTATTTTTAAGTAAAATTTTGTTTAGTTACTTATTCATTTTTCTGCTACTCAGGGGCAATGCACTCACTTGGCTTGCTGGCTCACAGCTGTCACTTCCCGCTTGAGCCATACCTCCAGCCCAGCTTTTTGCTGGTTCATTGGAGATGAATTTCCCACAAATTTTTCTTCCTGGACTGGCTTTGAACTGCAGTCCACTGGATTTCAGGCTCTGAGTAGTTAGGTTCACGGGCCTGAGCTATTGGTACCTAGTAGATTCTTGTACTTACCAATCCACTTTTAATTATATATCATTACTATTCTTCAGTGTGGGTGTACATTACACACACCATAACAAAAATAATCTCTTATTTTGGATGTATGATCTTGCTATGTTGCCCAGGCTGCCAGCAAACTCATGCACTGAGCTAACTCTTCTGCCTCTTGCTCCCTAAAATGCCTGGGACTACATGATCCTGGCTTATGACAATGATTCACTCCTCCTAGATTGATCCTCTTTCCCTCATTAGCCATGCTTTCTCCTGTCTGTTCTTACCTGTGGCTACTTCCTGTAGGGACGGTGACTCACTGCTGTTTTATCTGATTCCAGCTTAGTTTAACCCTTGAGACAAAACTTTTGTGGTATTTTGCTTCGTCCAGACTGTGTGTCCCAGGTCTGGATTAGAAAATGAGTGTGCAGTACACAGTGCCTGAGAAGTTGTGGGATGAATAAGTGAGCTCAGGAATTGAATGCCTGCAATTCCAGTACCTAGTCAGGAAGCCAGGCTTGTACCCTTTAGAATATGTTTTATAGCTTTCAAATGTTATGTAAGCAAAACTATGTTTAAAACATGCAAATCATTTAAATTGCTCGTGTTATGGTAGGAATGACATGAGATTTCTGACATATTTTTTCATCTAAATATAAATATTGTAGTTATGAGCAGTTTTTATAAAACAAAAGCAGGAAAGCAGAATCTGTATAGAATAATAGATGGTGCAAGTCATTTTTTTTTTTATTGTTAGAAGGTAAATTACCAAGGCTGGGCATGGTGGAACCTTACTGTAATCCCAGCTGTTTTAGAGATGGAGGGAAAAACCTTGAATTCCAGGCTAGCCAGGATCAAGGTAGAGATTCTACTTTTCTTTTCCATATCTTGGAGTTCATTTCACTTAGCATCATCTTTTTTTAAAATTTTTATTGTCAAACCGATGTACAGAGAGGTTACAGTTTCTATGTTAGGCATTGGATACATTTCTTGTACTGATTCTATTTTTAAAAAGGGAGAGGTGTGAGGGGCTGGGGGCTGAGAGATATTGCCCTCCTGGTGGAGTGCTTACCTGGAATTTATGAGGCCCAGAGCTCAGTTTTCAGTACTGATAAAAGAAGATACATAGTCTAAAGGACATGATACATTCCTGACTTTCCATCTCGCCATAGATATGGAAATAAAATAACTTTGATTCAGCCTCAAAAATTATTCCTGAGCCCAGGAAACCTCAAGTTCCAATAAATACAGAACTTCTTGAAATGTTGATACGAAAGAAACTCAAACACACAGTTGACACAAGAGCTCTGGAGTAGTGTTCATTAACCAGTGCTCACTCAGATTTAAGTGTTTTAAGTGCTCACTGAGACTGAGAAAACATCCTGGATGGTGGTTTGCTGTACAATTTCAATACAGATGTCTCCTTTTTTTAGATCATTAAAACTGGGTGTAGATCTTTTATTGGGAGAAACAGACATGTAATTAATGGTCCCAGAGATGGGCTGATTACAACCTTGAGGAAAGTCTTTGCGTGTATCACATCATAGACAACTTTAAAATTTTTTCTCAACTAATTAGTGACCACAGCTATGACTGGGTAAATCTAACGAAAAGATTCTGTTTTTCCTCTGACATTAAGAATATGTATCATGATAACCTCCTTGCAGACCTTATTTTGCAAATATGTCTAACAGATATTTAATTTTATTTAGTAGTAATAATAGTCTTAGTATTTAGTATTAGGACTTGAACCTATGGTCTCACATTTGTCAGGCAGATGCCCCCTGGGTCTTTTATTTATATTTCATTGTTGAGTTAGGTCTCACTAACTTTGACTGCACTGACCTGGAACTTGGAGTCCTCCCACACCTGCTTCCTGAGTAGTGGGGATTACAGACATGTACCACCATTCCCAGTTTAACAGATTAACCCAAATACAAAGCATAAAGTGCTATTTGCATTAAGGTATACAACATTACTGCTGGATTAAAATAACAGCATCTTGTTTTTCCCAATCCAAGTAACACAGGTTGTGCTATGTTGGGAAATATGAGGGGAATTGAGGAGGGGAGTAATATCAATCAACCTGCAGCGTGCTTATAAACGGACTTGTTGAATGGTAACCCCTCGTACATCTGCTTTTATCAAAACAGTACTTTAAAACTGTCTTCAAAATGAACAACTAAAACCAAGGTCATCTCACTTCTTTTCCCCAGTCTATGCTCACTCTTTCAGGCAATCACTTGCTGTTCTCTACAGTCTCTAAAGGTACATGAATATGTTTATGCATAGTTAAACTAGTTGTGTTTTCTTGTTCCAGTAGTTTTAAATTTTTCACTAGTTTCCTTTTACACGGTTGCCTTACTAAATGCTTAAATATACCAAACATCCATTTTCCGTAGGGAATTTAAACTTATGGTTTCATTTTATGTGCTTATTTTATTAGTAGTTATTTTTCAAACTTACAGTTTCTTCAGTACCATCAAGTTTATTAAGCCACTGATCTCCCACTTCTCTGTCCCTGAGTCTCTGTGTCTGTCTCTCCTTCTCTGTCTCTGTCTGTCTCTCTGTCTGTCTCTCTAATTTATTCTCTAAAGCTTCTTACGACCCTGTGTTCCTACCTAGATCATTCACTGAGTTAGTCAATCCCAAGTCTTGTTTCTACCCTGCTCTTTTCTCTTCATATCTTCGGTAGTCTCTTGACTAATTTTGGATCCCATGTTTCCCAAATTTTACATCCTCCCTTTCTTTTAATTCATATTTTCCCACTTTTAAATATTCTACAGTATGTAGAATGGAAGTATGTAGTATGGAAGTAGTATGGAAATGGATATATGAACGGTAAACTTCTTAAACATTTTTCATTCAAAGATGCCAGTCTTTCAGTCCAATTTATCACTCATTTGTAAAACCCTGTTGGAGAGGCCAGGATCATGACTGGTTTTCCTCAGCCCCTACAGCAGTGCCTTTGCCAGTGAGTGCCAGGCAAGTCGCTGTTCAAGGTGCTGAAAGGATCTGGAGTCTGACCTTTCATGTAGAGAGTTTCAAACTTTGTGGCCCCCTCAGCTTCCCCCCACCCTTTGACTTTCACGAGTTCCTGTGGCCTTGGTTTCCTGCGATTTTCAGATTTAGCAGGACTTGGCTGTGCAAATAGACTTCAGTTTTTGCCCTTTACTGCCTATTCCTCCAACTCAAAGCTAACCTTTAACACGAAGCTTTTTCTGCTCTACTAAGCCAGTTACTACTTACTCTGTTTTCCAGGATCTGTTTTGTTGAGGTTCCTCTCTCCTCCTGTCATGTCTTCTACACTCCTGCAACAAACATATTTTGCTCATAAGATAAAAGGGTTCATTGTCTTATTAGTGGATTTTCCTAATTATCTCTAGCTTCTGTTTAGTCTCCTAATTATTTTGCCTTAATGTCAGATGATGCTGTCTACAAATGAGTTTACCTTCTTTATCATTCCTATAGTTTTGTAATGGTCTTATGTTGCTCTTTTAAGGTAATAACATTTTGTTAAATCACAATGTTTAAAATATTCATATAATATTATAAGTGCTGTTGATATAACCATATTTATGCAACATTATTTTACCAGTTGTTCTGTGTACGTGTATTATGTTCCTAGGTTTCTATGTCATCACTTAACTATTTTATAATTTCTTAAATTTCAATGCTAGATATAAAATTACATGTTGTCATTACACTTTTAATTCTAAAAAGACTGAAATGAGAAGTGCTCTATTTTTACATATGTATGTATTTTGGTGAGAATAGGGCTTGAATTCGGGACATGTAGTCCCTTATCTTGCTTGCTAACTTGATATTCTACCACTTGAACCATGCCTCCAGCCTAGATTTTTGTTGGTTCTTTTTGTACATGGACTCTCACAGGCTTTACTGCTAGTTGTGCTTTCTTGTTTGATCTGGCCTCCAGATCTAAGCAGCATGAGTAGCTAGGATTATAGGCATGAGCCACTACCACTTAGAACCATGTTACTCCTCAGCTAGCTTAACTTAGGATCCATCAGGCTCCAGGGCTGTGGTTCAGGGTTTTTGAAATGCATAATTAGTAAGCTCTGCCTCTAATTAGATGAAGAACGAGGGGCAATAGGACAGCAGGGTTTACAGAGTGGTAGAGCAAATACCTTCTCAAGATGGACCAACAGCCTGAGGGCCCACAGACGGCCACCATGGCATCAAAGCAGTGTGCCTGTGTTCGCAAAACGTTTGATGACCCAGGAATGCCAGCTTGTTCATGGCAGTTTGGGAAGGTCAAGGACAATTACATCCGGATCCTCTGAAAAGGAATGTTCGGGAACATCTCAGAAAGTGTTTTCACAGAGGGAGACTTAAACAGTCAGCTGCTAAGATCGGTATGCCATCACGAGGAGGAACATTCCCAAGTGGAAATTAACTCTCACAGGAAGGACAGGAGAGCCTCCCTCTTTACTTATAGGAGACACGATCTGGTTGTGGGTAGAGGAACGCCTGGGCACTCAGCTCAGAGCTGCGTTTGCCTGGGTTTAGGTGGTTTATTTGGACTCATAAGGAACAGCTGGAGCAGAAAAACAAAGGCAAGTTGCACACAAAAACACCATCACACCCATTACAAGTGCTTGAGATGCTTTAATGCCTTTACCTATAAAATGTCACAGTGTCGTAACGTACCTTTGTTTAGCATGTTTCATCCTGTTCCTAGGAATATGTCCTATGTGAAGCAAAAAAAAAAAAAAAATCCTCTCTGTGTCTCCTTTATACAGCGGTAAGTCATTTCATACTAGTGATGGCTGGTTGAGTCATCTAAATTTCAGCCTCCTCTTACTTCACGGTATTGTATTGCTTTTTTCGACATCCCATGTAACATTATTTTATTTCTTACTTTAAAAAGAATTTCCTAGTCTTGTACAGTATGTTTGACAACTTGTCATGTTCTCTTCTCATTATACAGCATATTCCTCACTAGCCCAACACATTTCTTGGGGGAAAGTGATACAATTGCTACTATTTATATTTTGGAATTACTAGCATTTGAACTCAAGGCATTGGACTTGCTAGGAAGGTTCTCTCACACCTCAGCCCCTCCATAGCCCTGCTATCATTTTTAATCCAATGTCCTGTGCTCAATCTGTTGTCTCATTCCACAAATATTTATTCGACGGGCACAGAGTATACACCTGAAATTACAGTTAAGAGGGGAGGGTGTGTATGGAGATAGGAAACATGTGGTCTGTGCCCCATCTAGGCAATAGCATGAAGTCTAGATGACCAATAAGCAAAAAGCAAAAGGATGGGAGCTCAAGTGGTCAAGCACTTATTTGCCTACCATAAGTGAGCAAGTTCAATCTCTAGTCCTGCCAAGAAAACAAACCAAACAAGTATTTATTGAGCTTACTATATCCCAACTCAGGTGTTAGGCACTGGTCCTCTTAGAATTAACTGATTAATAATGGTGGATGAATTTATAATCTATTATTGTTCTCAGTGAGATAGAGTACAACACAGGCTTGCCTTTACTGAGGAAAAGTGGAAACTAGACATATAGGAAAATATGTTTGAAATATATCAAAGTCACCAAATATTAGCCTAAAAATACAGAAAAAGTTTGAAGACTTAAAAAAAATTAATTCATTACGGTCAAAAGAGTAAACCCATCATCAACTAAAAAAAACTTTCCTGTCTGTGGGACAGTATTCGTAAGTCTAAGCAAGTAGCAGTCCAAAATTCTGCTTCTTCCTTTACAAAGTAGTCCAGAGTTTCACAATAGGGTTCTGTTTGAATTTGTCTATGTAGCTCATTTTCCACTTGGGGAATCTAATCCTCACCCATTTGTCCATGGCTATAACTAGCAGATACAGAATTCAATATAGCAAATGTGTCTGCAGCAAATTCAAAATTGTCTCTCATCTGTCTGTGAGCAACACATAAATAACAAAGGAGACATTTAAAAGTTCATTCTCTTTCACTCCTCTCTCTGAAATAGATCTTCCTCTGAAAGAAATGGTTTGAAATGATTATCTATTCAGTAGTCCTGCCAAGTGCTGGGAGTGAGATTGCCATTTTACCTCCCTGAATTTCAGTATCCCCAGGAGAAAGAGAATCGTTTTAGACCTTTTCCTTCATAGTAGTTGATTCTTAACCCCTCAGATTTTTTTTAATGTGCCTATGAAGAAAGGAGCTGAGTGTCTCAAGAATATGCCAATCTGACAGTTGCAAAAACCAGACTTAGTAGGCAAAATGTTCCCTTTTTGATAAAGGAGTTGGTCCTTTTAGCACAGGGAGGAAAAAGTAAAACAATGCAAGACAGAAATATTGGAGACTGAGTGAACTTAAGTGCATTAAAAGTTAGACTTTTCAACACTTGAAGAATTTATTTAAATGAGACTTTTCCGTTTTGATGTTTGGCTTTCAAATCATTTTGAATATCATTGGCTTGTCAAAGACTCACAGCATTAATATTGGTGGCAGACTTCAAATCCTTACTCAAGCTAAAGGTTTGCACGTTTTGTCTTTTCAGGAAACAAAATGGCTCTTTTATTGGCCATTTAAATGCATTCTTTTGTGTATTTCATTTATTTCTTCTTTGATTTTCTTGCTTGCTTTCTTCTAAAAATGTTGGGTGTAGTTTGTTCCTATATTTTCCAGTTGCTTAAGGGACAATGTCAGATTATATAAAATTTCACTTCCTTTGGATCTAGGCATTTATGGTTATAGATTTTCCTTCTAGGCATGCCCTTTTGATATCCTGTAGGATATACTATACTGTCTTCCTATTTTCACTCACATAAAGATGATTTTGTGAGAGCATTTTTTAGATTTCCATGTATCTGTGAGTTTTCCAACTTCCCCCAATTAATGATACATAGTTTTACATATACTTTGAATTCTTAGATGTTTATTGCTATGGTTTTAATATTTTAAAGTGTGTTGACATTCATTCTGTGGCATGTGATCTAGTCTAAAGGATGTTTAATCTATAACTCAGAAGAAATTAGAAAACTGTTGGATAGAATGTTTTGTATATCCATTAAGTCCATTTGAGTTAGAGGGCTGTTAAAGTTCAATTTTCCCTATTGATTTCCTGTATGATGATATGCCCATTGCTTAAAGTGGGATGTTGAGATTCCCCACTAGGGGGAATTATATGGATTACAGCTGAGTCTCCCTTCCTCCATATCTATTGATAGTTGTTTTACATATTTAAGTACCATTGTTGGGTGCATATATATTTACACGTCTTATATCTTCTTAGTGCATTGGCTCATTTATCGCTATCTATCTATCATCGTGAGTTTCTTCCTCTTAATTCTTGACTTAAAGTCTATTTCTTTTCTCCTAAAATGTGTCATGCTCACTTTCGAGCACGTCTATTCGAATGTGATATTTTTTTCTGATTTCTTCACTTTCTGTCTGTGTGTGTCTTTGTAAATGATTTCAGCCTCCTGCAGGTTGCATAGAATTGAGTCATTTTTGTAGGCATACATTAGTTGACTAGGGGGATTGCATTGTGACATTTCCATAAATACATACATTTTTATACGAACATACAGTGTATCTTGATCATCCTTACATCCTCTACTGCTTTCCATTACCTGCCTCCCCTTTTTTTAAAACAACTTTTACAATTTTTATTGTTCTATTTTCATATATGCAAATAAACTACTTTGATCATATTAATCCTCATTCACTCCTTGTAAGTCTTCCTTTCTACGTAGGCTCTTTGTATGCTGAGTGTTGGAGAGACTTAAGTTGTATGTTTTCTTCCAGTGATCCAAACAGACATAGTTACATTCAGCATAGAGAAGGGACGTTAACCCAATTCTGAAAGTCAGTCAAAGAATATAAAGCTTACACCAGTACACATTTTAATCATGACATTGAAAGAGACTGAAAGTGATACCAAGTGATGAAAGTTATTTATAATTTCCCACACCAGCACATTTTTCATTCACTCAAACAGCCATGGAATCATATTCTTCTCGGGGCATTAGCACCTCATCAACCTTGAGCTATTTGTGGTGGATGCTTTGCATTCTGTTTTTCTACCCTTAGCTTTTGTCTAAACCTCAGATATACTTGTGTCTTGATTTCAGCAGTCTTCCTTAACAGGGTATGTTCTCACCACCATACCTTTTTTTTTTTTTTTCTTTGCCAATCCTGGGGCTTGAACTCAGAGCCTGGACACTGTCCCTGAATTTCTTTTGCTCAAGTCTAACACTCTACCACTTGAGCCACAGCACCACTTCTGCCTTCTTCTGTTTATGTGATAGTGAAGAATGACCCAGGGCTTCATGCATACTAGGCAAGCACTCTACTGCTGAGCCACATTCCCAGCCTCCACCACCCAACTTTTGAAACCTTCTATTTTAGATGTATCCCTTAATATCCCAACAGAGGTGTGGTTACACATATTCTCGCAGGGAGCAGTTATGACTCTTTCTTGCAAGGCATTACAGTTTCCTATGCTGATTTTCTCAGTCAGGTCACAAGTTCACAGCTGCAGTGAAACAAAGTGAACTTGCACTGTTTCCAGATTGATCCTTAGAAAGGAAGACCCTTAGTGCTCCCCAGTCCCACTGTCATGATGTTAATGGAGTTTGGAGGCTGTTAGCACAAATCACTTCCCAGGGTCCATGGTGGGACTTGGTAGAGCAGCAAAATAAAGATGCCCATTCATGGTGAACATCAGCTAGCTTATTTATGTATTCATCTAGTCTTTTTTTTTTTTAAACACAAACTGACTTTTCCTAGCAAGGCAAAGAAAATAGCAGGAACAGTTGTCTATAAGTACAGAAATCACTGGAGTGACCCTAAGGATAAAATAAAGATTGCTCAACAGAAGATAGAATAAAAATCTAACCCTGCCTTAGGCATTCGAAGACAGGGAATCAGATTTCCTAATTTCATTAGAAAAATAATTGCCGGCTATGTAAAGCCAGCTACAATTTTGAAGAGAAATTATTTGAATGGAGGACATACCTGTATAGTCTGCTTTCTCTAAAGATGCTGATAAAAGTCTAGCTGCATGATTAATCACCACCTGCCCCAGATAATCCTAAGACTTGCATTATTTATCTAGGGCATCTTTCACCTGCTTTCTTTTTAGCCATGTCTAAAATATATTTGGAAGACTCCAGCAATCTGAAGATATGCAATAGATTTATTTGAGATGTTCAATAGATTTATTTTTCTTCCCTATGGTATGAATTCTTCTTATATAGAATCCTCAGAATCTCCAAACTGAAAGGTATTTATCTTAATACCACCTTTTAAAAGGAAATACAAGCACACCAGGTTTATCGTACCTGACTGCTGGGAGCGGAGGGCTGATCTCTGGCGAGGGCATAGATTCCATCCTGAAATAAAGCAACAGACCCTAGAATTCTCAGTTCTCTATATTGGTTTAACTAAGACAACCAGGTAATTAGGTAGAATGGGACATCATCTGTAGTCAATGCTGTTCGGATCTGAGAAATCAATAGCAAATAATAATGAAAAAGGTAATACGTGTTGATAACATCAAGTCTATACAAATTTTTTGGTGTTTAGCTGAGTATTGCTCTTACTGTGAGACTTGGAGTCAACACAATAGAGTAGGAGGTATCTTTGTGTTGGAATCGTATGTGTTTCTGCCAATATGTGACCACCAGCCATTTATCCTGGTTGTATCATACTTAATGAGAAAAGAAGAGATGAATGTTATCTCAGAGGACTAAACAAGACATGAAAACAAGACACATAAAGTTTTGCATAAAATCCTGGCATTCGGTACTCATTCAATAAAGACGATTATTTTGTTTTCCCTCTGAATTTGAGGGATAATAACTTTTATAGACTTGTAATGAAGATGACAAATCCTGTAATGAGCATTTGTAAGGAGCATAGAACAATACTTTGCACATATGTATCCAAATGGTGTGTTTTTTTTCTTGAATCCAAATATCTATCTATCTCTATATATGAATCCAAATCTCTGTTCCTCAAAGTGGAAATAGGATTGTTCAATATGGTTACATAGTTTCTATCACTTTATCCTACTATGGGAGATGTCTGAGCAAATGAAGAGTGGATGAACGATCCTAGTTCTATTCTTCAAATCACCACCGAGCAGAAAATTGAAAATACAAAAGAAAAGTGGCAAATACACTACAGCAAATAATAATCAAAGCCAAAGCTTCTGAGTGCTAAGTGAAAGGTAAATATCTGTTTAGATGTGGCTGACCCACCAGTGGTCTGGGCTTTCAGTCAAATGAAAAACCTGCTCAAAGGAGATCTTGAGGATTGAAGCAATCTCTTAGCTATTTATTTTTTAAATCAGGAAAGCTCCAAATTTCTAACATTTCCAATTATGGTGAGCCGTGAGAAGCTCAATGCCACTTTGAAGAGAAGCATTCTTGGGTCTTGTTGTTATTGAAATGCAAATTAAAGGGCATTAAGACTCACCTGTATATTGTTTCCAGAGTTTACTGATAGCTGTGTAAAATCAACTCTTATTGGTATGATATTGCCATATAACTTTTGGGTTGCGATTTTCTGATAAAACCAACTCTTGTTTCATTTTTTCCCATTTAAATGATTAGATAGAAAGAGGTTTTTGAATATTCTTGCTTAGAAGGTTTCTTTCTTTCATTTCTATGCCTTTATCATAAAATTGCATTAACTTATAATCTACCACATAATGGTTTCTTGTGGTGTTTAATAAAATAGCATTAAAGGTAACAGCTACTTTCCCCCCTAAAATTAGGATGTAATATTGAATAGACCCCACAGTGGGCACATTTTACATCTTGGAATGGATGCTTTGCTCTAGCAGAATGAATGTGATCAGAGTAATGGAACTGCTATACTAATGGGCCATTAAAGCTAGAAAGGGTGCAGAAAAAAAGTCTTTGACATGTTTTCAAGTACTGAAAGCAGAAGGGCAAAAAAAAGCTATGTATCTTGAAGAAAGGAAGGCATACTTCTTTGCATAACAGTTCTTGGCTTCTGGAAGAAAATTATTGGAGCAAATCAGGAGGTCCGTATCCAGATTCCCGCTGTAGGAGAAGGCAGCTTTGCAATATTACTCAAGGAGGAGTCATAGAGAGCTTTGTCCAGGTCTATGTTCCGACGATTCCTACTGTTTCTGAATCCTTGTGCATATGTTCTCTATGTGAATTATTTTTAACTTTAGTAGATTAGTATTTACTTTTGTGATATGTGTCTAATTGCTCACAAAATATTCCATTTTCAAGAGTCTACTCACTTCTTTTATCATATAAAACTTTAAAAAAGGTGCTATTTAGATAACTTCTCTCAAATATTTTAGTATATGGTATAGAATGTAAATTTAGTTTATATTTATCTATCTATCTATGTATGTATCTATCTATCTATATCCAATTATCCCAGAAACATTTATCAAATAGTCCATTCTTTCTTGGCTATAATGTAATGCCACATTTGTCTTAAATCTCACAACAGTCCCCAGTTTAATGCACAGAAAGAAAGATAGCTATCGGCCTTTTGCAGAAACAAACATAATGGGGATCTTTTTACTCTTGAAATCTTGAGAATCTTCCCATTATTACAAGTCAGTTTGTCAGAGGTGGTAATCAAATAGTGTCAGCGATTCATTTCTGTTACTAATTATATGGGTTATCAACTTGAGTGGGTTAATTGTTAAGGTGATATTACTTAGTCTTTTCCTATCACTCTTGATCTATTATATATTTAACCCTGGTTGATATCCATTACACTGTAAACTATTCAATATTATTAGATAGAGCTGTTGGCTTTTCGTGGTTAATAATACTTACCTATTTTGTGAAATCTCTCCTGTATCCAAGAGGACTTGACATAGTCTATTGACATAGTTGGGCCATTTCTTCCTCCTTCACTCTGTGCATGTGCACCTACTCCACTCTATAGGAGAGTTCACCAAGCAATAAAGGCAATTAAATGCAGAAGCCTCATTGCAAGGACACAGCAAGGTATAGCATAGAGACAAAATGACTTTAAGGCCTTCAAGACTGTAGTGAAGAACACAAGAGCATGTGGAGGTAGTCAGGGAAAAGGGTCAGTGCTAGGCTCAGTGAGGTTCTGGGGCAGAGACTGAAAGGCATAGAAAGTCAAAAGGAAAGAATTGAAACAGTTAATTATTTTTAAAAAAAGCTGGTATGTTGTGTCCATTGGAAACCGTGAAATATCATGTTGTCAGCTTTGTGTGTGCTACTGGTACTATCAAGGATGATTTGGATGGGAATAATTAATATTAGGTATGGTCTAACAATATATTCTGTACGAATGTATGCTTCATACTTTCTGTACAAAAGTACTCTTGAAATCATCTATTAATTGGTTCTTACTGCATGATACAATCAAAGAATTAGCATTTGTTAGAATTCTGCCAAAAGAAGTGTTTTGTTCTTAAATTATATGCTTGTTATCTTTAAGAAGTTGTACAAAGGAGTTACCATTCAGCAAATCAGTTACAAGCACAAAGCACCTTGATTGATGATGCCTTTTGCGTCATTTTTCCCAACCCAGTCCCTCCCAGCCCACCTCCTTCCCTCGGGTTTCCTAACTTCATAGGACACATATAGAATATTGTGACAGCATTCTCCCCTCTCTTCCTCTCTTCATTTGTCTGCCTCATCCTCTTGATCCCCTAGCCCCTTCCAAGTGCCAGTTTCCTGCTGGTTTTTCTACATATCTCATTAAATACCAGCCACCTTGTGTAACACAGGAATGGAAACACTTCCCTGAGAAAACACTACCTGATCTTTCTCCTGAAATACAGTGCCTATTCAGAAGAACAAAGAGTGTAAGCAAAAAGCTGTTTGATGATTAAACCTTTGGTTTCAAGCATCATAAAAAACACTTAGAGGAAAAATGTATAGCTCAAATTTCTTTAAAATGATTTACTTAATATGTATGTATGTTTTTATTTATTGTGCCAGTCCTGTGGTTTGAATCCATGGCCTGAGCACTGTTTTGAGCTGTTTGGCTCAAAGCCATGACTTTACCCGCTGAAACACAGCTCAAGTGTTGGAATTTTGGGTGATTAATTGGAGATAAGAGCCTCATGAACTTTCCTGCCTGGCCTGGCCTTTAACCAAGATCGTCAGGTCTCATCTACCTGAGTAACTAGTGTTATAGGTATGAGCAATCAGCACTCAGCTTTATATGCTGGCTTTTATTGCACATTTTTATGCTACTTAACTAATTTGCTCCTTTAGCTATTTCAGTCTAATATATACAATATACATATATGCACACATTTACATACATATACAATGTGTATATACACATACAACTGAAACAAATGTCTTTATTTGATTTTTTAAATATAACCTTAAATTCAGAAACCCTCTCCTCATTTTTCTTGGTATAGCTCAGCAGCAGTCACAATTGCTTTTTCCATCATTCTTTGACTTATTACATGTCTTCTTCAGTTCTCAGAATCAAGACCATGACTTTTATAACTTTCAGTGAGAAGAGACTCAGATGTTTCTCTTGTGATTCTGTTTAAAGTCACAGAGGCAGCCTGTAGTCTTACTGACAATGTAAAGCTATTTATAAAACGAAAGCACTGGAATGCCTATGAAATAGGGCACCATCATAGAGCTCAAGGCAAACCTTGAAGGCTAAGGTCAGGTGTGCAGGATGTAGGAGTCCTCAATCTGTGGCTAGAGGTGGAAAAGATGGGAGAAATCTAGGGATTTCAAACCTTAGGGATGTTGAGAAGGAAGAGACCAGGATGTGGGATGGGAGGTTTGGTTTCAAGCATGGCTGTTACAGAGAACATTTATCATTTTCTTGACTGTGGCTCACAGGCTATCCATTGCCAAATATGCTTGTGTCATCCCAATAGACAGCATGGTTCTCTGGGAGTTGTTGAAAACCATAGCGATGCTTTTGTGGGAACATTTTTTTCCAGGGCTCATGGCCACCAGACCTCGCTAGCTCCACCTAGTATCTGTGCACCTGTGTGCCCTCCCTTCCATTCACACCTGGGTTACACACACCCCTCCTGGGGGATACCTTTCTCTCTCTACAATACATACATACCAGTATAATGATGCCACTCAGGTTGAAAAAAAATGCATGCAAATAGCGACTATGCGTTCCTGAGTCCTGGAAATGTTTATCGCTTTTTGTTTTAAATCATACTGTGGATCCTTGGTAGCTGTCTCTAAAAGAGACCAGTCATAAAATGAATACTCTTCGGAGACAGGCTGTAGTTCTCTGTTCTTGTCTGTGTGGTGTGTGTTTTGATTAAACTATGACCTCTGGTTCCTTTCACAGAGTTCATAGCAGTCCTTTGAAATATGGTGCAGCATTCAGAAAGAAAAAATGCGTTCTTTACTCTAGATTCTGAGACCGTTTTTTAAGCAAGCTGCAGAAATTATGACATCCAGTGGTTATTCAAAAGCTTATCTACCATCTGAGACCTATAGATGAGAAATTTCTTTTTTTTTTTTTAAAATTCTTGCAAAGAATAATTGCACTCTCAACATCTCTACAAACAATGATAAATACTGGCTTGGAGGATAATGTACCATCTTCCCCCCCGCCAAAAAAAAAACCTCTCAGAAAACCCTTTAATATTAAAACTTCAGCCCAGCTGAGTCTAGTATTCTAGTCTGGTGTTTGAATATGGCTACTTTTCCTTCTAAAAGCCCTAGTACATTCCTTCACCCCATCATAATCACACAATGTAGAAAATCCTCATTCCTTTCCTTTTGACCTCCATGGTAACCCCAGCAGCAGGTTTGGGGGAGCAGGCACCCACCCTGTGCTAGGAGGCATGCCGCAACACTCCTGAAATTTGTCTCCATTTCAAAGAGGCAGTTCTCTCACACTCCTTCTCTGAGCTTTGCGTTTAGAATGATTGGTCTTCTCCACTATTATTTTAGACAATTACATTTATCAAGAGAAATTAATCCTTGAGGGATCAATGATGCATGGTTTTCGTCAGCCCACAGGAACCAAACGATTATTCATTTTCCACTTGATAGAAAGTGACCTGTGAACCCATTTCCATTTCTATTTCCTCACTGGCCATGGCAGTCTAACCCCTTGCCAATCCTTGGCCTTGAACGACCTGTGCAGACAGAGCCATCACCCAGTCCCGCGAAGCAGTGCCCTTGGGCAGGCCCCCCTTGTGCCAGTAATGGATGTGACCACTTGGCAGGGCTGTAGGATCCTAACTCACGCCTGTCAAGGTGATGGGTGTAGCACTGGGAGTAACAACTGCTGTGACCTATATCTCTGAGTGGCAAAGGTAGAATTCGGAGGGAGGAGAACAGTGAGGGGTGAGATGTTGGTCACCGGAACTCTTTTATTCTGGCTTTTAAAGGCACGTTTCGTTTGACAGCCTCTACCCTGAAGGCTGGCTTGGGCTATAGCTGCTACCCCTGTGTCTCCTTTCACTCTACGGTGTGACATGTCCCACGATTCCTCTCCCTGGAGAACTGAGTGAAAAGGAAAAGCACAGATAATGTAATGGTGGCTGCTGTTGAAGGACAGATGCTGAGCCCGGCCAGGGGTCCTGGGAACAGAGAAAGGCCGCATACCGTCTTCCAGGTGCTGTGTGCTGTGAGAAAGCTGTTGCATGATCTCACCATCTAAAAGGGGAAAATGAGTCATTCTCTGGGGAATGAGGACAAGCTAAATTTTTGAGTCCTGAGATTACCCCAGGGCCTTGAAATCTGTCTCTGATTCTGCTAAAGACTTGTAGTGACTGAAGTGTTCTGGGAAGTCATGAAGAGACTTGAGCAAGCGAACACAATCAATGCTGATTGTCTTCATCAACTGGAAAAATTCAACTGGAAATTATACTTCGGTGTGGAGCAGTTAGTTGTATCCCTTGTTTGTATAACTCCACACAGTACATTTCTCTCTACTGGATTGTATGAAATTAATTATTCATAGAGTGTATTTCTTAACATACACTCTATCTTTACTAATATGTTATACCTGAAGACAAAGACATTATATTTTAATCCTTCCCCACATTTCCAATGACCACCCAAACAACAGATGTTTCATGAGTAATTGTTTAACAAGTGAGAGCAGTGAGTCAGTGTGAGTCTGTGTTTTCTGGGTTTCTTTTCTTTTTAACATACCATCTTGTTATTTTTGACAATCCATTGTCCAAAAGCACCTGCCAACGTGAGCTCAACTCTGAGTCCACAAACCTCCCTCTGACTGAACAAGAAATGTTTCAGATTATCTGGCTTGAAGGCTTTAAAGGTTATCAGTACTGCAGTCTGAGGACAGCTGCTCTTGGCAAAATGAAGATGAGCTAAGAGACAGAAGACTCCAGTGAGATGAATGTTAACAGCATGGAATTTTTAATGAAGGAGATCTCAAAGATAATTGAACTTGACATTTCAGATTCACCCCCAAGTCCTCTCTCCAGAATAGGCGCCATCGGACATCCTCACAACAGGCATGATTGAATACTCTGGGATATGACAGGTGTATTGCTAAAATTAAAAGATGAACATGAAAACTGGATTTCATGGTTACTTTAGGGAGAGCTGGTGTTCCTGAGTGGGGAAAGAGGCAGGGAGTAAGAAGTATCTGATACTTCAGCAAAGGGTAATCCATGGGGAAAAAATCCAGGTAACATGTTTATTTCAGGCATAGTACTTGAAATCTGAGCCTGGACATTGTCCCTGAGCACTTCAGCTCAAGGTTAGCACCCTACCACTTGAGCCACAGCATGACTTCTAGTTTTCTGGTGGTTAGTTGTAGAGAAGAGTCTCAGGGACTTTCCTGCCTCAGCTGGCTTTGGGCTGTGATCCTCAGATCTCAGCCTCCTGAGTAGCTAGGATTACAGGCGTGAGCCACTGGCACCCAGTGCTGGTAACATGTTTTCTATGACAAAGTCCAAGTTGATTTTATAACTGAGCAATCAAATGAAACAACAGTTAAAGAATGGGTGACCCAGCTATTCAGGAGGCTGTGATCTCAGGATCACAGTTCAAAGACAGCCTGGCCAGGAAAGTCCATGAGACTGAAAGTCAGAAGTACAACAGTGGTTCAAGTGGTAGAGTGCTAACTTTGAGCACACAAAAAGCTCAGGGACAGTGCTCAGGCCCTGAGTTCAAGCTCCAGACTGCTACCCATCCATTCACACACACACACACAGACACACACACATACACACAGACACACACACGAACACACACACAATAGTTGACCCCAAATTTTCTAAAATGCATCTTATCTTTGCTTTATTCTTAATCTGATAATTATATGAATTACTAGTAATCACACATTTACTTTTACTTTTCTTGATTCAATAATTTCTTAACTCCATTGCATGTTACATTGGCTAAAGGCAATGTAATTTCATCAGTCTCACAAGGTCTCTGCAAGAGGAAAAAATAACTATGATAAGTTTGTTTCACCACTATCTTATTTCCAGTATATGTTTTTATATTTTGCTTCAACAATAACTGCTGGCACCACTGTAGAAATGTGACCTGTGTAGCTTTTGCTATCTATTCATTACATCTCACTTAATAAGATTAACATTGCCTTCCTTTTAACTTACTTATTTTGGAGAATAAAATGCTATGCCTTAAATGAGAATGCAATTAGTTCAAATTTCTTGCCAACACAATGTACAGTGCTTAAATTCAGTCAGGCAGGTTTTAAACAGGATATGTGTGTATACATACATGCATATATATATATATATTTATAAAGTCACATCGTTGATAAATTGATGTGGCATTAAATACTTATCAATTGTTTAGATTTAAAAAATGTTTCATCAGGGGCTCGGGATATGGCCTAGTGGCAAGAGTGCTTGCCTCATATACATGAGGCCCTAGGTTCGATTCCCCAGCACCACATATACAGAAAAATGGCCAGAAGTGGCGCTGTGGCTCAAGTGGCAGAGTGCTAGCTTTGAGCAAGAAGAAGCCAGGGACAGTGCTCAGGCCCTGAGTCCAAGCCCCAGGACTGGCCAAAAAAAAAAAAAAAAAAAAGTTTCATCGCATCCTGAAGCCTCACAAACACAATGAAAGCATTGCTATACAAGTTGTGCTGTTTTGAATACTGTACAGGCCATGAAATTTGAATAGCTCAATGCAATAAGGATCTGATTGCAAAGAGACCATTTGAAAGCTCACCTGCACTGGCAGAGAGATACTGGTTTATTTATTTCAGTGTATTAGTCAAGACAGGATGATTTTTTATGTTGAGTGGTTGCCTGTTGGAAGATTAGAAAAGTCTGAGCAAGAAAGGGTCTGGAAAACAAGCCATCTGGTTTTACCGATCACCGGCAGTGGAGACAGTAAATGGGAAAATCCATGAGCTTGGATTTGATTTATTAAAGTCTCATTTGAAATCCCAATCAGAACTGGAGACTTTCTCCACAGCCCCAGCCCACTACCCTTGAATTAAAATACCTTGTTAGTGGTTTTATTTTGAATACTGTCAGCTCAATCAAGAGCTAAACTTTACTGAATATGTTTGAGACAATAGAGCTTACTGAAAAATGTGAGTAAAAACAGGCAGAATTTCTTATCATTGTCACTGAACTAAATGAAGTATTTCTTCCTGCTGAAGAATAGCCTGCAATTAAGCTTTCTTTTGGGTTGTCTTTAAAATTGCTTTGTTTAAATTTAAATTCCCAGATGTCTCCACAGAAGACAGTGCGATTCTAAAACAAAGGTGTGCTCTGTTTGTAGTTTTTAAAACCTAAGCCCAGCATAGTTTATTCGCCGTGGCAATGAATATATTTCTGGGGTAAAACGAATCACATAATAACAAAATGATCCAAAAGTGACCAATTTTAAAAGTGTCAAATAATCTTATCCTTAGAACTCAATTTACCCCTATGAGAGAAATCATTCTTGTGATTATAGAAATTATTTGGGGCAACATTTAAGTTTTCAGACAGATGTTTACTGTATCTACTGAATATCCATTTATATTGGTTTGGTTTGTTTTGAGCCAGTGGCCTCATACTTGCTAGGCAAACATTCTACCATATAAGCTATAATGCTTGGCTTTCTTGCTTTAATTATTAATTTTTTTTATCTAGGGGTCTTGTACTTCCTTCCTGAGCCTGAATCATAATCCTCCTACCTATTCCTCCTAGACAGCTGGTATTACAAGTGTATACCGATATGCCTGGCTTCTTTGTTGAGATGGGATCTTCTTCACTTTTCCCCTAGGTTTCCCTCAAACTGTGATCTTCCTGATTTTCACTTCTTGAGGACCGAGGGTAACTGTTATGAGCCAACTTTCTGTATTCAACTGTCATCTTTCCTTCATGTACTGTAGAAATCCATATGCTTTCTGTAAAAGGCCAGATGTAAATACTTCAGGTTTGAGGAGTTGTTCAACCCATCAGACTCAGATCCTGTGCAGAGCTCTGCCATCTCCACTGGCACCAGCCTTCCTGCACAAAGGTGCGCACATGGCTGCATCCCACCAAGTATTCTTGACAGAAACAGGTGACGGGCCGGATTGGTCTGGGGTCTATTGGGTCCCACTCGGAATGTGTGGTGCTAAGAATTGTTCAGGGAGATTACGTTCCAAAAATCCATACTGAACCCTTGTCAAGGAGCGTTTAAAATGGTGGAAACCAAATAATCTTATTCACATATTTTTTTTTTACAAGAAGTAAATCATGAGCGAGATGCCAATGGTTCAGGAGGCAGAGACCGGAGGCTTGAGGTACAAAGCTAGCCTGGGCAGGAAAGTCCGTGAGATCCTTATCTCCAGTGAACCAATGAAACAGCCAGAGTGGAACTCAAGTGGTAGAGTGCTAACCTTGAGCCCCAGAACCATGACCAGAAAATACCTAAATAAACCATGAATGTGAACAGGGAGGATGGTAGGCATTGTGTAATGTGTCATAGATGACAAGTTAAAGGATTCTGTATGTACAAAAGAGTCAGGTTTTTCTGTTGTTGTTGCTGCTGTTTTTATTTATTTATTTATTTTGTTGTTGTTGTTAGTTTTCAGTAGTGGATGCATTGTCGGCCCAAGAAGTTCTTGAGCAGAATCGGGATAGATAAATTAAAAAAAAAAAAGAAACCCACAATGGGAACAGCAAAGGAGAGCCATCTTCTTCCCACCCATATTTGTCTCTGGGCCACCTGGGGCTTCTCTGACCACAGAGTAGATGTCTATCATCCCACTCACTCAGAGAGGATGTCAGAGCTGCAGGCTGGGGAAACGAACAGCCAGCACTCCCCACATGGGTTCTTCTCCCTGCAAATCACACAAGACTTCTTGTTTCAGGCCAGCCAAAGTAAAGGTCACAAGTATCTCATCTCAACAGCAAAAGTTGGGCATGGAGACACCCATCTGCAGGATACATCAATAGGAGGATCACTCTCCAGGCCGGCCTGGGCAAAAAGCAAGACTCTCGCTCTCTCAAAAATGATCAGAACCGGGGCTGGGGATATGGCCTAGTGGCTAGAGTTCCTGCCTCATATTCATGAGGCCCTGGGTTCAATTCCCCTGCACCACATATACAGAAAATGGCCAGAAGTGGCACTGTGGCTCAAGTGGCAGTGTGCTAGCCTTGAGCAAAAAAGAAGCCAGGGACAGTGCTCAGGCCCTGAGTCCAAGCCCCAGGAGTGGCCAAAAAAAAAAAAAAATGATCAGAACCTTTAAAAGGCCAGAGTTTGGGCTCAAGTCATAGAATCCTTCCTTGGCAAATACATGAGGCTGGGATTTCTAATCCCACTCTAGAGAAGAACACAACAAAAAATAGAAAGCAAAGACCCGAAAAAAAAACCAATTGTATAAGAAGAGGCAAACTGTTCATAGCTATGTCAGAGGTCCGATATTTTAAGGTTAGA
The DNA here is from genome assembly GCF_023159225.1 of Perognathus longimembris pacificus. NCBI lineage: Eukaryota > Metazoa > Chordata > Mammalia > Rodentia > Heteromyidae > Perognathus > Perognathus longimembris. The sequence continues at coordinate 147,866,048 of NC_063162.1, forward strand.
ATTCAAGTGGCATTTTATGAGTCCACACATCGTGAAGAACTTGAGAAACTTCCCTGCAGGACCAGCCAGAATTTCAATCTCCCAGGTGTCCTTACAGCTCGATGGTCCACATGTGCCACTTCTTTCAGTGAAGAACAAGAACATGGAGTAGAAGCGTGTGTGTGTGTGTGTGTGTGTGTGTGTGTGTGTGTGTGTGTGTTGCACATGGCTGTTGCTCCTCAGAGTCTCCTGGAGCCACTTGTGTTAGGCTAGAAATAGAGGCATCACTCCTTTGGAATTGTCACTTATCCTGACTCAAACCTCTTATAATCCTACTTTTCCTCTTCCTGGTCTGAAAGTGGCCTCTGAAGAGTTGAACAGGGAGTAGTTTTCTAGTCATCTGAAGGAGGGTGGGGCTGAGTAACCAGTGGCCCAAAGATTACAATGCTTAGCTCTGTAGTTTTTGTCCACTAGCTTACACACGCGTGTGCAAATTTATATACACAAGGTAGGTTCCTCCTCCCAGGAGGAATGCATTCTGCCCAGGTACTTAGCTTGTGCCTAGAACAGTTGCACTGACTCGTGTATGTGTGTCTCTGTGCTGATTGTGGAGTTCATCCGTTCATACGCCTGGGGTAGCTTTCCCTGTAATCTGGTCTCAGTTGGGGGACACTCAGTCCAAAACCCAAATATTGTTAGATTTGAGTTACCATAAGGCCCGCTCATCCATTCTTTCCAAAGACAAATTCTTTCTTTTGTCCAACAGTAAATAACAATAGCTACTACATACGAGGCAATTCCTGGGAGTCAAGCTAAGTGGCCATTTTTATGTGTTTGAATTCCATAAGAGCCTTGCAAATTTACAATTACCAGCTCCATGTTACAGATGAAAAGATTACAACCCCAAGAGTCAAAACCAGTCACAGCAGAGCCCAAAGTGAAATGCAGGTTCTTTTCTCCTCACTTTTCCCTTCTTTGGGGTGACTTCGGTCCTTGGTCTGTAACTGCAAGCTGATTCTATAGCTCTGAGGAGAGTCTCAGCATATTTGGACTACTGAACAATTCGTGCTCCATGGCTCATTTGTATAATCCCAGCTAATCAAGTAGCATACGTAGAAAGATCATGGTCTGAAATCAGCCCCAGGAAAACCAATGTGATACCCTCTGTGGAAAATAGCTGACGCAAAAGTAGACCAGGATTATGATTCAAGTGACTGAGGGTCTGCCCAGCAAGCGTGAGGCCTGGAATTTAATCCCCAGAACCACAAACAAGCTACACTGCATATATACTCATTCAAAAGATAGTTACTCAATATGCATTGTGTAATCCCAATTGGGAATGCTTTTTTTCTTTGTGAACAGAAATTGGAAGAGTACTCTCTTGATCTCAGATCTGGAAGAAAGGGAAAATGCTTAGGTATAGCTAAGAACAAACATAAGGTCAACATAAAAGCAGCATGTTGGACGGCTAAAACAAATACCTTAGGCTAGGTGGCATATAAATGACCTTCAAGTCTTTCTGAGTCCCCAAAGCCCTGAAGTCCAATGTCAGGTGGCTAGCATGGACAGGGTCAGGAAGGAGATATTTGCCAACCTTCACCTTCTTGTTGAATCTGCACACAGGAAATGTGAGATCTCTTCAGCCCATTTTATAAGGACATATAATCATCACCTAAAAGCCTGTGTCTTAACATCACCACCCAGCCTCATGATTCCAGTATATAAATTCGGGGCGTTCAGTCCACCAATGAGGCATCATACATCTACTTTGATGCTATAACTTGAATTATACATCTTAATATTTAAGATGTATAATCATGCCTTTTCTAATATGTACCATTGTAGATACATCACTACTAAATTTGTACAAAAATAGTTTCTTGAAGTTTAAACAATAAACTAAGACTCACAATTCTTGCAATGAAGTGGTAGATATCCCCCCCCATGAATTAACATACAGCATATGTTAATTCAAGCACCAGGTGAACAAATATGAGCTTATTTGTCTAATAATTTGAGTCATATGTATCAATGTTGATTTTAGTAATGATGCTATATCATATGCACATGTACAAGAGGCCTTTATATTTTGTTCCAGGCAGACTTGTGGATTAATACTTGTATTCCTAAAATAGTATTATTGTAGGAAAACATAATTGAAATCACCAAATTGAGCGTGAGTCTTATATTGCAATGACCATTTAGGTCTCCAAAGGTATTATATTGCATCTATAAAATGGAAAGCCTAATACAAAAGAATTATTTATGACCTGTATCCGGGACCAAAGCAAGCAAGCAATATGAACTATTATTTGCCAGGATGACAGTGGCATAACCCATTTTTTTCCAGGCATAAAATGAAAGTATTATGGATTGACACTGCTTCTGCCCTTGTGAGGGTTTCGGGCCACAGAACTCCCCTCAGATCTTCAGCAGCCTTGATGGTGAGAGCTTACTTCCATATGAACGAGGTCAAATGGACTCACTCTATTGTAGAGAATTCATATGGCTTCCTTGAAAGGAATTCAATTTTGGCAAGCCTATTTTTTATTAATGAACTTGAAGGCAATCCTATTGGACCCGAATATTAGAGCAGAAGTGACTCGCTTCATTTTCCTGGCTCACTGCTTCAGAGTTCTCCGAGGTGTAAGTCAGAGGCCTCCGTCAAAGATCTCTGCGGATGAAGCCCATCACGCAGAGCTGCCCTGTCTGAGGCAGCAGTGGCTGTTTACACCCAGGGTCCTTTACATTTAAATTTCTCAGTTAATCTGGTCATATTTCAAGTTCTCAATAGCTACTGGTGGTTTGGAACAGGTCAGGATCATGTACACATAGCTTCTCTGTGAACGAATGAAAGGTTTTCTAATCTCTCCTTTAGGGCAGACTGTTCTATTGCAAACCACACTGCAAGGCAGAAGAAAAGTCTTTGCAATTATGTGTAGTGAAAAGGTCATAAAGTTCAAGGAAATACCATCATAGAAGTATTTATGTTGAGATAACTAAAACAACAGGACAACAAAAGCAAACTGGGAGGTTTGGCATGTTGAAGGGGTAGTAAGGAGGAATGAGATTCCAAGAGAGCAGGGGGCAGACAGCAAGACCATGAGGACACATCTGATGAACTAACCACAGACAGAAGGACCCGGGCATAGTGCATGGCTCCTATGTAGAACACTTGCCCTGAACTCAAGGCCTTGAGTTAAATTCCTACTAGCCCCTCCCCCGAAAAAAACAAAACAGAGAAACCACTATGACAATAAACCTATGCTCAGGTTTTTCTGACTTCATCAATATAGTCATGAAAAGCGTTCCAGGAAGTCATGGTGAGAAACCTCATAGAAACTCGAATTCTGACTAGGGCAAGGTGGCCCCCACCTGTAGTTGCGAGTGAACCCAAGGAAGCACAATTGCTTCAACTGAGGAACTCGAAGTCAACTGTGGAGGCACACTAAAACCCTGTCTTGCAAAAGAAAATAAATAAAATGAGAGAAGCAAAACAGCGTAGCATTTTAGTATGCATGGCTTCTTAAAACTCGATACGCATGGCTAGCTGTAAAGGTGAGCGTGGCGAGTTGATTCTTCCCTTCTCCCCAGTTGGCGCTGTTCATGGGATACAAATTTCATTGGAGAGTTCTTAGTCCCACTGGCGAGTTAACCAAAAACAAATCACCAATGCCAGCTAAGACCAAACTAAGGTTTACAACTCAGTAGAAACTCTGTTCAAAGAAATTAGTTTAAAAAATCGATTTTACCTGACTGTTCTTGGTGTTCATTACCCACACCTGCCCTTGTACACACACACACACACACACCCTCAAGGGCAATGGGAAAGACATCAAGACATGATGGACAGGAAGATTGTAGTCTGAGGCTGCTCTGGGAGGGAGGGAGGATGGGGTAAGGAAGCCGGACTGTCCAAAAACAGATGAAGCAAAATGGCTGGAGGGGTGCCTCCCATAATACAACTTCAGCCCAGCAAGCACAATGTTCTGGATTTTAAATCTCAGTAGCCTACATAAAATTATGTATACATAGCAAAAGAAGAGAATACAGGCAAAATACGAAGGAGAATACAAGCCATTGAAAGTCAGGAAGGAAACGGCTTCTGTGAGGGGCTTCTCAGGTACACACTAATCGTAGCAGCCTGATGTGGAAGATGATGGATGATATTAGAACATGATGAAGAACTCAATGGAAAACACAGGCATAGTTTACTATGTTGAATTGCAAAGAAAACTGTCAAGTAATATATAGATTGCAGAATTGGCACTAGATGCGGACTGGTTTTCCAGGTCCTGGGTTTTCTGTGTCTTTGGTTGTTAAATTTACCCAGGCATTTGTTTTGTGGATTAAGTGCCAGCTTCAGTGTCCCGGTTTTGAGAAGCACACATTCTTGCGGGTCAGCGTTAGGGCCTCGGAGTCTCAAGTGAACCATCCTGTCAAGTTGTGTGGGCTGTGAAGGCAGAGAGATCATAAGCAAAGCCCCAGCGCTGAGATTCGTGTGTGACCACGTGCATTGTGCTTTATTTATTTATTTCTAAAGAGATTGAAAACTGTGCGAAGAAATTGATTTCTATAAAAGATAAGACGGGAGTGGGTATAGAAAATCGTAAATGACTTAAGGCACTGAAGCAAAAAGCGCATGCCCTACCCTCTCTCCTGCTACGGAATGAGTTCTCACAGGAGCCTTTTATACCTCGCCAGACGAGTCGTTTAGTGTTTACTTTTCCCAAGTAAGGAGTTGGGGATCTTCTTCGAATTGGGCTTTTTATAAATCCAGTTATCTTTGCGATATCAAAGGGGACCTGGTGTGCTTGCCCGTTTGCCCTGTTGGCTCGCTCGGGCTGCTGGGTGGCCGGGCCCTGTGCTGTGCGCCCTGGGCGCAGGCCGTGTCCACGCGGGGATGCGCCCAGGACAGCCTGGCCCGGCCCCGCCACCGCCCTCCAGCAAGGAGAACAAGCAGGCAGGGAGGGTGGCCTTCGCTGCAAGAAAACACATCGGAATAGCTGGTCTCAAGGTTTCTTCTAAGTAAGATCTAAGGCACCGTGACTGTGGCTTGACCCTCAGGAACACGGTTAGAAAAACACTTCAAGGAGGTTATGCCAGGTTCAGGACCAGGCGAAATGTATTCGCTCATATGTGGATGACAGACCTAAAACTCGAACATAAACGCATATAAGAGCCTATGCATATGCGATATATTTTATGTGCTTGTATGAAATGCTCTGTATGCTATATTAAATCATTTATTTATATGTATATATGACATTACATATTTACACATAAATGCACATATATGTTACATATTATATTTCATGATATATCATGTATATGTATCTATATATTATTGATACAAGATTGTAATATATATCCCATTTTATGTTTTATACACATATACATTTACATATTCCTGTATGTCCTTATGTATATGTAGGTGCATGTAGTATATATGTATTAATAAACATAAAATACATATACATAAAATATATTATATACATATAATATATATTTGTACTATATATATGCATGTGTATTATTTAGTTCAAAACTTAATAATTCATTAAAGTGGTACCAGTTAAGGGCTACTCCATGCTGGTCTTTGAAGACTCCAAAATAAAAAAAAAAAATACCCAGTCTTGGGAATTGCTCTGAGCCAACTGGAGAAAATAAATAAGTTATATCATCATAATAAGGCAATAATATGATTAAAATTATTGTGATTGAAAAAAATGGAACGATCATTTTGAAATAATTGTTACTTAGACCCTGGGAGAATTTTGAAGGTAACAATTTCATGACTGCTCTTTTAGGCCCAGAGAATGTGTGACTGGCGGTTCATTTCCCACTCTGCGCTTGGCAGAAGTGGCTTCCCAAGCATGAGATCAGGTGCCTTTCCCAAAGCCCACCATCTCCTTGGTGGTAAGCCTGAGGGTCTCCCTGCCTCCCCCATCCACCTCCCACACTGCCTGAATTTTCAGTTAGCTCCCATGACCTCTATGGCTTCTCCTTGTACTATCTGTGCCAGCCACTCTAGGAAGCTTCCACTTTTTTCAATCTAAGACTAGTGTCTTTTTTGGTACTTGATTCCCCACCCCCTCTGGAACATTGCCTGTAAGAAAATGGAAGTAGTGGAGCTTGAACTCAGGTCCTTTCCCTCCGTGTTGAGCAATGTTCCCTGGCCTCTGGCTTGTCATTATCCCCTGTGAATCACATCTCCAGTCCACCATCCAGGTACCCTGACTACAACTCATCCTCTTCACAGTCGTTGAACCAGACTGCTCTTATTTCAGATCTTTGTCATCCTTTTCTTTCCTTTTGCAATAAGCTCCCGAGAACCAGGCTTTTCTCTCTCCCCTTTAACCCTATGTAGTATTGAATTATTTAAAAAAATGTTTTTTTGTGCTGCTATTGGGGTTTGAATTCAGAGCTTCACACTTTTGCTTGGTTATTTTTGGCTGAAAGCTGACACTTAGCCTCTGGCCATATCTCCAATTCCATATTTTGGTGGTTAACTGGAAATAAGATTCTCAAAGTTTTGTCTGTCCTCTGACCCCCTCTTTCTGGCTGCCTTTGGGCTTTGATCTCCAGATCTCAGCCTCCTGAAATTTGAAGGATTATAGGCATGAGCCACTGGCACCTGCTTGAAAAAAAACTTAATCATTTTTGCTGAATGTCTAGTCTCCAACACTTGTGTATGGGATAATATAAAAGTAAAAATCAATCTAAGTAAGTATTCTTATTGGAAGGTACCAAAAAAGATACATTTATAAAAGTGAGGAAAAATATTCATGCAAGCAGAACTCTATATTACTAACTCACTAGAGTGGGACTTTTGAAGAGAATACTTAAATATAAATGACATCAGAAAGATACAGCTTTTTATATGTTTCCCGAGCATTTAAAATATTTTAATCTAAATCATAAAATGCCACCTATCTCCAGGTGAGGCTTCTCTAGGGTATCTGAAATGGTTGCCATTTCCCCAGGAATAAAGAGGTTGTAGAGAAGAGTTTGCTGAGAATATGAACTTTATTTGTAGATTACATTTGTATTATCTTGAAGTAGTTGTGCAGAATGGTTCCCATTCACCAAATCAGTTTATAAGTATAAAGCATCTTGATCAGTATCATTCTCTCCCAACCATTGCCTTCCCCTCAATTTCCTTAGGTTCCTAGGAGATGCATTGCATATCATGACTGCATCTCCCTGCCTTTCCCCCTTCTTTCCTCTGCCCCCCACCTTGACTTCCCCTACACCCACCTTTCAAGTGCCAATTTCCTGCTGTTCATTTTGTTGCACTACGAATTTGTTTTTCTAATGACTTACAACTGCTAGAATGGCTTTGTCATGCCCATTACATTTGTGTACACTTGCATGTAGCCCCATGTGTGTTTACTTATACAACGATAAATTAGTTCTGGTTTCCACATGTGAGAGACAATATGCATCTTTTGTCTCTCTGGGACTGACTTTCTTCACTTAACATATTTTTCCCTAGAGCTATCCATTTCATGGAAAGTGATATAATATTATTATTTCAAATGGGTGAATAAAATTACATCAGGTGTATCCATTGTACATATATACAAATCTGGATTGTTTGTATAACTTGGCTATGGTGAATAGTGCAGCAAGGAACATGGTTGTGCAAGTGGCTTTACTATATCTTGTGCTATTTCTGGATCACAGATAGTCCTATGTTTAGTTTTGTGAGGAATTTCCAAACTGCTTTCCAGTTAAACAAGTTTACATTCCCACCAACTGTGTACTAGGGTTCCTTCCCCCAACATCCATGCCAGCATCAGTTGTTATATGTATTCTTAAAGATGGCCACTCTAACCAGGGTGAGAAATATGAACTCTGAAACAGAAGAAGTAGCTGAGGAAGATAAGAAGGAGACTTAAGGGGAACAAGGGTCTTGTAGAGTTGGTGATACTGAACAACATAGTCCTAGAAAGAAGGCAAAACAACACAAGAGGAGATTTTTAAAAAGAGCAGGCAGTCCACACCACTAATGCTTTGGAAGATCCCATCTGTTCAGCAACAAGGGAACCATTGGCAGCTGGTTTTCATCTGTGTAACTCAAGCTCCAATAACCAGCTTTGAATGGCAGGAGTTCACACATGCAGTTTGCTTCTCACTCACAGAACAATTGAAAGCAAATGTGGTTGGTTAGTTGGTGGCCTTCCCTATTGAAATTCAGATACTAACACCTTTCCTCCTTTTGGACCTCTGTATTCATGGCAAGGAGAAGGCACAACTGATTTTTAAATCCCTCAGCCTAAATAACACCTACAGAAGTATTCACATGACCGGGAGTGTAAGAAAGAGATTTTTAAAAATGCTAATTACTCAGGAGGCTGAGAGATATTAGAGTTGTTATTGGAAGACAGCTTGGATAGAAAAATCCAATACATTCTCCTTCCAGGTTAATCATCAAAAAGCCAGGAGTCGGGCTGGGGTTATGGCCTAGTGGCAAGAGTGCTTGCCTCGTATACATGAGGCCCTGGGTTCAATTCCCCAGCACCACATATACAGAAAACGGCCAGAAGTGGCACTGTGGCTCAAGTGGCAGAGTGCTAGCCTTGAGCAAAAAGAAGCCAAGGACAGTGCTCAGGCCCCGAGTCCAAGCCCCAGGACTGGCCAAAACAAACAAACAAACAAACAAACAAACAAAGCCAGGAGTCAAGGTGTGGTTAAAGTACTCAAGTGGTAAAGCACAGTCTTGAACAGAAATTTAAAGGACATTGCCTGGGCCCTAAATTCAAGCTCCACTATCCTCTTATTCACACACACACACACACACACACAATCACACACACATAATCAAACACACACACACACACTGTTTCCTGGAAATAAGTCTGTTTTGTGGAAGAAGAAAATGATGGCAGGAAGAACTCCACTTCTAAGATTATGGAAAATCTGGGCAATTAGATCATTTTCCTCTCATAAATATTGATGATCTAGAACTATAAATCTATGTAATATAGAATGCTTCTTCTCAAGCTATCATAATTTATTAGAAGAGATGACATACAAATTATCTTAGCTCCAAATGATTTTTTATTGTATCATTCAACTTTTGTGATAGAAAAGTAGATGAGAAGATTGGACACACATGCCCTGCCTATCACTCAACTAGCTTGAGATTTTTTTTAGGTTGTAAGCCCTTGCACAAATGCTTTCACTTTGAAATCTAAGTCTGCAGCTGGCCCCTTTGTAAAGATATGCATCTGCATGTGAAATTGTGGCCTTAAAAAAAAAGAGTGGCTTGTGTAATTAAAACCAGTTATTCCTCATCTGTGTTGTTTTCTGTGCTTTTTAATCTAAAAAACATATCTCATTTTCACCACTGTCCTGACAGTGTGCACGCTGGATTACATACTCTGTCATAAACATTGTCATGTTAGCAGAAGTTGCAGGTGGAGGCAGAGCCAGAGAAGTTTCAATGCTCATAAATTATTGAATGAAGATTTGACTTATGAAAGAGCCTCACAACTAATTATTAGACTCTACTATTTTCATTTCAACTGAAGTAGATGGACATAGGATCAACAAGGAACTGAAAAACATTTGTTAAAGAAGGGCCAGGCAGTGAACATTTTGGTAATAATCTCTGTCGTGATTACTCAAATGTGTCATTATAACACAGAGCCCTACAAATGTGTAAGTGGATGAACACTGATGCATTCCAATAGAACTTCACTAATTAACAGTGGTATCAGAATTTCTTGTAATTTTTGCATATTATATACATGCTTCTTATTCTAATTTTTCCCTGGCCACTTATAAATGCAAGTGGGCTATTCAAAACTAGAAGCTGGGCTGGATTTGGCGACTGAACTATAATTCATGACCTTTGTTACACACAATGAAAATTTAAACATGGCTTTTAGCTCAATTTTAGGTAGATCCAAGTAGATACTCATTTAGGGTAGATATTAATAAAGCTTGAATGCACATTCCGAGGTATGTAAATTGTAAGGTACATACACTACACACATAGACTAAATAACATTTTGAAAGTAAATATTCACATCTTTTTGTGGGTTTTACTTTTTGTTATTTACACAAATGCAAACTACAGGGAATGATCCTAGAATAGTCTAAAGTGGAAAACGTGTCCAATTTCTCTTATGTTTTAGATCTCTTCAGAGGCTTGAATGCTCAATTAGGCAATTGCCGGCCACCAGGGGGAGGGCAGGTCTTCCCCTGTGTATGTGTTGGCATGTGTGGAGGGGGAAGAGGGGCGTGATACTGCGGTGTGTCAGGCCGCTCTAGGTTCCATTTTGATGCCACTAGCTCAATCACAGAGGGCAATGGACCATGAGATACGTACATATCTTCTGCTTGGCTTCATGCTTGAAGCTTCTGATCAGACACAGCATTTCATTTCCAATATCACAGATGACAGAGTCAGATGCAGAATTTGTCGCTGCAAATGTCGAGAGGTCTAGAGAAGGAAAAGACAGCATTACCTTTGTGTGTGGATTAACAAAGATGGAAAATAAATGCCCATTTCCAATTCTTGGGTCTTGTTTAAGTTCTGTATGTTTGATATTTGTTTGCTACTGCCTACACCAATCCAGGGGTTATTTGCATAGATTACAAAAGGGGAAAAAAAGTATAAAGCTGCACAGAATAATGCTGCTAGGGGTTTAATTCAGCCTCATTTTTAAACCAGAAAATATAAAGTAGACTATGAACATGATGTATGTTAATAGTAGTATTGGCTAATTACCCTCTTGTAATTGTGGAGTGATCAATTATAATAATAAGTGAGAGCTTTTCTTTGTCTACATCAACACTTTGTGCCTACAACTACTAATTAATCATTTCTGGCACCAAAATGCATAGAAATATCTTTTAAAATGTTATTTTTCCATGGAAAATTCACACTAGCATGACATAGAAGTTTTAAACCTGGCAAAGAATATATTCATTTTTATGTGTTTACCTCTGAAATTTTGTTTACTTTCTTGGTCCAATCTGATCAAGAAGTTCCACGCCTCCTGAAATAGGTACTTATAAAAAGTGTGAAGGTTTAGAAATCACACACACACGCACACACACACACGCTCACCGCCCCCTGCCCCCCCCACCCAGCAAACAAAATTCAATTGTGGTCTGAAACCACACTGATTTCCGCCTTCATGAGTTATTTCCTCATCTGCTTCCACATGCAACCACCCTCCAATTTCATATTCTTTCTGCACAACTGAGTTTTCTTTGTCCAGGAAACATGCATTTGTCCAAGTGATCCCCAGCTAAGCCCATTCTGTCCCTTGGGCAAGGTGAGAAGTGTTCTGCTTTCTCCTCAGCCTGTTACTGATGTCTTCATTAGCACTGTTTAGAAAGGACTCACTATTCAAGTTTGCAAGAACAGATCTTTACTCAGCAGCTGAAGTGCTGGAAGGAAATATGTGTGTATTCTACATATGCAGCAACGGAATAATAAATTGGTTCCTGGCTGGTTTGCCCAGAGGACCCCTTGTGGAAGGGATTACTGTAGACACATGAGTATTGTCAAGAGGGATGAGGAAGAGCTAAAAGACACCCCCCTTCCCCCGCATCTGAGTTTCCTCTGTCCAGAGCTTTTAATGGGTAAGAAAGTATGTTGGGGTGGTTTTGCTTACACATCAAAGGGCACACTACAGGGGTAGACAACAGGTTTTCAAGAAGAGGTAAAGATTAGGGACACTGCAGACCAGGCATTCATCCTTTCTTCAAACAGGATGCCTGTGTAATGTCAAGCATCAGAATCCCATGTTTTTCCACGTTCTCCACACACACCATCCATCCAATTATATGTCCGGCAGCAGGAGTCCCTTGGTCCCAAGCGTTGATAAAGAAGAACATAGTTCCTTGAAACATTGTACATACTCACTGTGAACAAGACCTACATGGAAAATTACCTTCTTTGAGATTTGCTGTGTTTTGCCAAATCAAATGGGGAACTAGAAGAAATTTGCAAAGGGAAGGTGTAAATAAATGTAGATAATCTGTCTTGCCCATCTTATTTTTCTTTTTCTTCCTCGATCACATTGTAAACTCTCAACTTCGATTTTTACCTCCATTCACCGTTTATTCCTTCATCCTAACCTGGATCTGTTGTTCTGTTTATTATTTTCTTTCTCTTTTTCTCTATTCTTCTTTTGGGGGATATAGAGTATTTGTGGGGATACTTGGTCTTCTCTTTTATGATTATCCTTAACTTGCATGTTTTAGGTTATTTGGAAGTCAATTCAAACAGTGGCTTTTGTACTCCAGGGTGGTACCATATGAGCCACACCTCCACCTCCATTTTGGGTTGGTTAATTGGAAATAAGTGTCGTATCAGTTTTCCCACCTAGACTACTTTTAAACTGAGATCCTCAGATATCAGCCTCCTAAGTAGCTGTGAGTATAGGGGTGAGCCACCAACATTAGGGCTACTTTCTGCATTTTTATTCTCCCTTCTTCTTTTCATTTCATGCTCTCTTGTAGTGAAGCATGGTGTCTGCTTCATGCATGCGGCTGTGTGAAGAGGCTATTTTAGAGAGTGAACAACACATTGCACCACTAAAAAGATGCAGTGATGATAACAGGAACATCAGTGTGCTGCAATTTGATAGCTGGAGGGTCTCCCTTCTCCCACTGGTGTGAATCAGTTAAGCAGTTTTACTACCTCATTATGCTTATTTTCTGGGTAATATTTCCATCACTTCTATTTTTTTTTTTTTTCATGAAAAGATCAAGAGCCCTGTGAGCATTCTGGTTCTTCCATTTTTTCCCCAGTGTTTGCTGGCAGTGGAAACCCTATAAATCAGTATTACTTCCTGACAATTCTACCTGCTATTAGCTAAATGTAATGCTTTTGAAATGCAAGCACAGTTCTTTTTAAGTAGGTATTAAATTTTAGTGGAATTTGCATTTGACAGTCCGATTCATGTGTTCCAACATCTGAGAGCAAGTGCCCTCTTTGAGTTGTAATGGAATGAATATAGTGAAATTAACCTCTTGCCACAAAAACATACTATTCTAGACAAAAGCTTTTACACTGTTTTGAATCAGTTCTGTGTAGTTATAATAGACAGAGTCCTCCCAATTTAATTCACAGTAGTGAAAGTGGTTATGAAAAAAGAGCATAAACACCAGGATTCCTTAATTATTCTGTGAAGTGCTATCAATAAGTTTAAACCACTGACCTGGAAATCAGTTCATTATTACCACCTAAAAATATCAGTAGTAACAGATCGAAAATTCACACAATACTTAAAAGTAGGAAGGTGATTGTGGGAAATGCTTGGTGCTCTCTCTTCTAATTCTTCTTAATTTGCATATTTTAGGTTATTTGTAAGTCAATTCAAACTGTGGTCATCAGGAAAATTAACAACCAACAGAGTCAACAGGCTTTACATTAATATTTCTCTTTGAAATTAGAAACTGTGTGTAGGAATACAAGCCCTAGATTTGAAATATGTAATATTTCTTTGGGCAATATTGAAGTGATTAAATAAATATCTTTGGCAAACCATCTGTTTTTAAGCATGTACCAAATCTGGCTCATTAACATACATATAGCTATATCACTTTTCAAAAAACACTTAAATAAAATTCATTAAAAATTTTGATTAATTCCTTTAAAATATTTTTCATAGAGCTCTACAGGTACTAATTTTTAAAATTAATTTTAAAGAGACTCTTAACCTATATTTTGTCATTCTTATTACCAGTTCATATTAGCAATTGGCTTTTTATCAGTTATTGTATGTTTCTAACGCAGAAAATAATGGAAAAAATGTTCTAATTGAAGAAAGAAAAGTTACCTCAATATTTCTGTTTATTGTTATGTGCCAGGAAAAGAAATAATGTTTGAATTGTTAACTAATATTTGCCTACTGTTGTGCTCAATATTTAGCACACCAAAAAATACCTGGAGAGGCCTAGGAAGGCCAGAGGCGTTGTGTTTCTTTCATTTTTATCAATGGTGATGTTAATGCCACTGGGAATCTGGGACCCTAGAGCGTGGAATCATTTCTCAGGAAGTTTTCCTGTGGTACTGGGACATAAACAGTAGATTCATAGAATTGCTTGTGCAGAGCACATGCCTTGGAGTTGTGTATTTTCTTCATATCTGGGAGTGATTGAGCCAACAGCTACCACTTCAGTTTACAGTATTTTATCTAATGGGCACAATATCATTGCCCACAGAAAACTGGCTTGATAACTGTAAAAGATAATATTTAAATTCCTAACAAGGTTCATTCTATGAAAAAAAAGAGCTCATTAGACATTTCAGTAAATTATCTCAGCACTTTTGGCTTTGAACAAAACCAAGAAGTTCAAGACTTAAAAAATGGGTTGATTTTTTAAAAAATAAAATTATTTATTTGTTGTCAAAGTGATGTACAGAGGGGTTGGAGTTTCATACGTAAGGCAGTGGGTACATTTCTTGTATAACTTGTTACCTCCTCCCTCATTTGCCCCCTCCCCCTCCCCCCCATGAGTTGTCTAGTTGGTTTACACCAAATGGTTTTGTAAGTATTATTTTGGAGTCATTTGTCTTTTTATCCTTTGTTTTCTTGATTTAGATATTCCTTTTCCCTTCCCTAGTTCTAATACAAGATCTCCATTTCCCTCTTCACTAACAGGTTCTCACTTTCTGAAATGACACGGTTTTGCCCTTAGTTCAATTAATACATATCATCGACAGGATCCACTTTCTAATGTGCATATTGTTAGAGCCCCATCGAAGGGACCATCTCTAAAAGTAAAAACATAAAACTCATAGTCACACAAAATGAACAAAGATTTAATTGGGATATATTTTGAATTCTGCAATTCAAGTTCTCCTGGGCGGGGGGGAATGTTTAGAAAAACTGGTTAAATGGCTTTCGGTAAGTTCTCAAAAAAAAGAACAATGGTGTAACCTCTCTACACCTAGATTAAGGATAAGACTTTTTATCTTTTTTCACAGATCGTAGGTAGCCACCATTTAGGTTCCATTTTCCACAGAGGCAGAAAATGACACGTTAAATCACTGAAGTACCTGTTTGAGCCCTGACAGTCTGAAATCCTTTGAAAGGATTGAATTCTTCGTTAAGATTCAAGAATTGGATTTTACCAGGTTCTATGCTGTTCCTGACTAACATGACTTCTTTGGGTAGAGGGTATTTCTTAACTTGTTGAGAAGCTTTAAAAAGAAAATAAATAAAAGCAGTTACTGTTATCTTTGAGCAGATGAAGTGGTTTAAGGTTTCTCAGTAATTGTCCAAGATTTTGATCTAAAGCTTCGTCTGGACCCTGACTAATACCCAGGCCCAAAATAATTTAGATGAAAAGAAATCTTATCAGATATCATATAATAAATCCTAGGTCATTTGGATTTCCTGGCCGAATAATACAAGGCCACAGCGGGCATAGGGCTCCCCCACAGGTGCAGAGACATCGCCTCTGCATGACTGTGTCTGCACCCACGTCCTTCGCTGTGAATTCCCTTCCAAGCCGGGCCTGCTGTGTTCCCAGCGCCCTGGACAGTCCCACCGGGTGTCAGTCCTACTGAGTGGGCCCCAACCCCTCACCAGCATGCAAACCCACTGCAGTGAACCCCTGTCTCCTTCCTCTCCAGCTTCCTTCCGTGGTCCCCGGCTGGCCCATCATGTCAGGGTTCTCTTTTCACCAAGCACGAATGCGCAGCATCCTTTGGCTCTGCTCCTGAGTGGGCAATGGATGGTCTCTGGTTTGGAGATGGACACGGTGGAGACCTAATGAAGGCTGCTCCAGGGATGGCGCTCTGTGGAAAGGCAAGGGAGGATTCAAAACAGAGAGGAGCTGAGGGACAATGTATTCTTTCCCGGCCTTCAGTTGCCCTCCAGAAAGCCATCAACGGATGGGCTTGGGGTGGGGGGCGGGGGGCGGGTGGAGAGGAAAGAGAAAGCGAGAGAGACAGAGGCAGAGACAGAGACAGACAGAGAGACAAAGCCAGACAGAGAGAGATATACTTTTTGGGTACCATTGAGTCCTACCATTCCTTTCCATGTGCAGCATTAAAAACAGTATTCATTTCTAAACCTGTGCTTGAGAATACTCCTCAAATAAAATATGTCTCCATTATGTTTATGTTGGCTACATTGACAGAGATCTTAAATATAGTAAGCCATATTCAACATAGGACCAATCAACCATTCATCCTCTGTGAAGGAATATCTCCTTCATGGTTTAACACTTTGAACCTCGGGTTGGGCTCCTGAGAGGCATAGTACATTTGAAAGACTGATGAATTATTTTTCACAATGCTACTTTTTGGACATTTAGTTTTTGATTGAAGAACATATTCTGTGCTTTTCTTTTTTTGTTTTCTTTTTGTTATGTGGCTAAGACTAATTTTAAAATATTCAGAGGACATCACTGATTAGATGAAAGGGGAAATGTTGTTTTAGGTTAGCACAACCCTCTCTGAAAAGACCACAAACAAGTTGAGAGCAGCCATTGGATGCTTCGCTTCATCTGAGTATGGCGCCTCACTGAAAGGATTCTGGGAAAAATGGATAGCCCCATGAGTTTATTTATCGGTGTAGCTCTTTGCTTCTGTTTTAACATATTTTTTTGCATTCTACAAGCAATTTTATGCTGTTCCGTAAGGAAGAGGGTGACAAATAAATTCTTTCCCCAAGGAGCTTCAGTTTAATAAGAGAGAAAAATAAATTATACATAAATTTATAAAAAAAATAGGCTCAAGAAAGAAGTAAATGCATTTGATGAAAAAAGAAATGAAATCTAATCAAATCTAAAATGAACAATAATTACAGTGGAAGTACTGAAATTTGATCAGAACATTTGAGAGCTCCAGAGAGCATATTTGTATCAATCATTTAACTTAAAATACCATTAATTCTAGGTTAGGATTAAAAATTGGTTCATAACAAAGCCAGACAGATAATTTAATTTTAATGTAAAAAGAAGGACATCTGATGTGTAGTTAGCATTTCAATGCTATTAAAAGTAGAGGTCAGAATAAAGGCAAAGAAAGACAGCAATGACTTCATAGCACCTACTGAAGTGGTAGCACATTGAGGCAGGCCATCCCAATGTGATCAGCCTGTTCCTAAAACACCTTGAAATCTAGTAAATATTTTGTCAAGGTTGTTAATGAAAATTGAATTCAGGTTTGAATTATTGAATTCAGGTTTTGTAATAATAAATTTCCAAACCAATAAAGGAATAGATTCTGCAAGTCTGTGATTCATAAGCCCCTCTGGAGACTTAGCTAAATTCTTTGAAAGATGAAAGTGCAACATAGTAGTGAGAATTATTGAATTTTTTGCTCATAGGAACAATTGGGCACATATTGAAGGAGGGAAAATGCTGAGATGGTTGAACAACAAAACTCAAAATGATCATATTTCTTCATTTTCCATGTTGTTATGGTGATTTGTGCATTCAGAGCCTAACAATGTGACTGGCGTGAAGGATAAGTGATTATTCACTGCTGAATGCCTTTATAGGAGTTCACTAGGAAGAAATTACTACTTCAGGATAAATGCATTGTTATTGCTTGAATGATGATGGCTGTACGTTTGTCTCTTTTCTCTACTCAGAAAACAGTATTCATTTAAAGGTTTTGGTGTTATATCAAGCAAAAGACTCCAACTGAGAAATGGTACTGTTATATATACACACACAACTCCCTTGGAAATGTTTCTGCTATGAATCAATATTGTGGCAAGACAATGCAGTATGAATAGCCAAACAAGTCTTTTAGATAAACATGTTTGCAAACACGAATGTTTTTGTGTGAGTATTGTTATGTGTTTATTTTTAAAAGGGCAAAAGTTAGAGAGACTATCCATTTCTAATCCCACGGTGATATCTTTCTCACAAGTACTTTTAAAGGTAATAAATGATAGATAACTTTACATCATGGGCCCATTTGTCAAGGCATCTATCATAAGATGCAATTCATAAGAAGAATATGGGAATTCCCAAAATTAGGAGCAGCATGACATAAATATGGTAATGGATTGAGTTTCTGAATAAATTCATGCTAGGACTTTGGTCTCTAAAATTTCAAAAGCTATTTTTAAATAAACTGATGTTTTACTCCCAATTTAGAAAAGCATTCCCCATCTTATGACAAATTGTTAACCAGACTTATGGATGTTAGTAGTTAAATCATCATGTTCTATTCTCTGCCACGCAGTTTTAATATGCATAACATTGAAATTCAAATAACCATGGTGAAGGAATCATAGGTATGTACTTAATCTTTAGGTTCATTAAGTCATATATGTGTGGTTACAGCAGCTATGCCAATCATATCTCATTAATGTGGTCTTGAAAATTCATGCTGCAATCTAAAACTTTGTCTTAGTTGCTACTGTCATCGTGAAGGTCACAGATTCATTAGTCTAGATGTAAAGGAAAATAATTGCAAGTGAAAAATATCTGATCATGTTTCAGGTTTCCAGGTCCTATTGGTCACGTGGCAACCCCTTAACAATACGTGAATTTACCAGGCAATTAAATCACTCTGTACCCTCCTGTATAAGGTCAGTGTTTACAAATCTAAGCAATCCATGCACGTTAGACAACTTTAGGCTCACCCACTCACTTTCTGGAGAAGACTAACCATAGGTAATAATGGAAATAATAAAATAAAAATTATTTAAGCTTATCTACATCCATTTCTCCTTGCTACAATAAAATACTCAAGGCTGGATATTTTGTTTGCTGGGTATTTTTGTTAGTTCACAGGTGTGGAGACTGAGAGTATGAGATTGGGTAGCCCCATCAACACAGTCTCTAATGTGGGCCTAAATAGCAAAGGGCATCTTGGTGAAAGCATCCACAAAATGATCACATAGTATGACAGGAAGCCAGAGATGCCAGGCTCAGGCCTGGTCGACTCTGCTAACAGCCCTCTCTCAACAACTAACCAGTCCAAGGAGAAGAGCTACATCAACTGCTTCTAAGAGCAGTACCCCTGTTTCCCAATTGCTATGCCCTAGATTCCTGTCCTAGAAGATCCCACCACTTTTCACATTGCTACCCAGAGGACCAAGTCCCCAGCACATTAGCCCTGGGGGCAATAGTATGTACTGTACACACACCTTGGCAATGGTTAATCTATAGGAAAAAGAGTAAGGAAGAATGACAAAGTCATTTATGAGTGTTAAGTATTAAGGAAGCTGGGCTGTGATCCTGATTTTTACCAGCCAATGTCCTGACACTTTTAGGATTTTTTCTGAAGCCCAATGCAAGATTTCTTTCGGTTTCTATGAGTAGATTCTATTCTCTCTTTTAGGAAAATAAGTTTGTGCACTGTCTTAAGCATAGCTCAGTGTTATTGCTCCTATTTTGAGCATTACTGCTGAAGTTCTATTAGAAAGCTCTCATTTACTTTTCAAATCTGTAATTTTAAGAATTTGATGAATTCTTGAGTGTAATTTTGGGATAATTGGGAAAGCAATTTTTCAAGCTGTATACAATTTAAATTTCATAGTGATAATCATATGAAAAAGAAAAATACATTTTGCAGAAAATTTTGGAAATGATTTCTGCTAAACCAGTAAGTGATAAAACATGATTTGGGTGTATTTTATTTTACTTTATTGAGATTATACCATGCAGCTGTTTTCTGCCACAACAAGAATACAATCAGTTCTTATTTAAGTTAGATTTTTATCAGGCAATTCTATTGTAAAATGTCGATCTTTCATGTCTGAAGTTATATTAAATCCTCTCAATACATTTATGAGTAGTGAAGGAAATCAATTTACTTAACTCACATAATGATTTTATGTATAATTTTTCTCATTGTTGTTTGAATGTGTTTAATATCCTTTTCCATTAAATACCTTTAATGAAGCACTTAAAACTCATTATCATATCTTCATAATTTTGTAGCTATGTAGAATAATTGAATATAACTTTCAGATAAAAATATCAGCATTAAGAAATCACCAGAAAAATTCATACTAGGTGAAATGAGCCAGACCCATGAAACATAAACTCTATGGTCTCCCTTACTGGTAATAATTAGTATACATCTAGAATAGTACTAGCAGGTGATCACAATAGCTCAATAGCTATGTACATAAGATCATATAAGATGACAATAAAAGAAATGACCTCCAAAATATGGAAGCAAGTGATTTATTATTGAGATTATTGTTTCTAATGTACTATATGAAATTATTCCTTTTTTTCCTCAGTTTATTTTCCCTATAATTTAGCCCCTGTTGTCACTCTATTTGATTCTGGTGCCATGGGTATTTTATATATGTCTGTCTGAATTAGGGAAAGGAAGGAAAGGGGAATATTAAAACAAAGGGTAAAAGGCAAAGCAATGCAACAGCAATATTTTCAGGAAAATATGATGTAAACTAACTATACAACTGGGGGTGGGGGAGGAGGGAAGGTAGGGGAACAATGAGGGAGGGGGAATCAAGTTGGACAAGAAATGTCCTGTATATATAACTGTATATACTACAGTAACAGTATGTATAGTACAGTATGTAACTTTAACCCCTCTGTTATTCACCTTGACAATAAAAAAGAAAGAAAGAAAGAAACCACCAGAAATCATAATGCACACAGAACTCCTAACTTTTGGCATCCACAAAATGAAAGGTTGGTGTTAGATATTCTTTTCCTTCTTCCTTCCTTTCCTACTTTCTTTTTCCTTCCTTATTCCCTTCTTACCTCCTTTCCTCCCTCCTGTCTTTCCCTTCCTCCTTCCTCCTTTCTTCATTTTTCCTTCATTCCTTCCTTATCTTTATTACCTCTCAGACCAGTTGGATATACTTGCCTTGTATGTACTGATGTTTACATTTTTAACAAAACTTGACCTCTTCATAAAATTTAAGAGTCTTGTGACAGAGAACTGTTGTAGAGAGAAGATTCTAGAAATCTCACCACACTATTTGGAGATGTATAAATAGTCTGAAATCCAAGCCCTTCTGCAACAAAATTGATTGATTATGAAATGATGCAATTAACCGAAGAGAAGTAGAAAGAAAGAAAACAGCTTAGAAGAAAGAGAAACTGTTGGAGAAGAGGGTTTTTTTTTAAAGCATGAATATTTTCAAATATATTTGTCTAGGAGTACAAATAAATTGATATACAAGATGGTATTTTGAGATTAAAATACTCTATTACACATTAAAATATAATTATTGAAATTTATAAAACTATGTCTTAAAAAGCAAAATTGTGGGAAGAAATAGCCCAGAATAAATTAATAATAATAATGATGGTAATAGCAGAAAAATGATGTCAGATACATCAACTGATAATAAAAAAATATTAGAATTATGGAAATCCTAGAAGAAAGTTAACAGGAAGGACTTACTTACAAACTATTCACATAACATCTTTCTTAGCTGTGGATTTATGTTTTCAGAATAAAAGAGATAGACAGAATGTCCCAGCCAAGTGGATGAAAATATACACCCACATCAGACACATAATTATAAAACTTCAGAAAAATCAGCACATAATGAATGTTCCATGGGCCTGGGATAGAACTAACAAGCACAAACCCACCACCTACCAAAAGCTTGTAAATCAAATCGGCTTTGCACTTCTCAGCACAAATTCTAGGGACAACATGATAATTGAATACTTCCTTATAATTTTATAAAGAGAAAAATAACCCTAGTCTACAATTATAGTACCAGACATTTCTTCTTTTTTTCTATTTGAAAAACATTAACTGATTCAAAAAACATGCACATACTTTGGGGGCAACATAGGATGTGATGTTTAATATGCTTACTCATTGTATAATTTTAAAGTTAGGGTAATAATCTCGGTCTATCCTATTACTATTAACTTCTCCTGAAAACATTCAAAACGATTTTAGCTTTTGAAACAGATAAACATGTATTCTCGTCATCTGTTGCCTTATTGTTGCACAATAGACCACTCGAACTTCTCTCTGACGTTTGTCTGTAACGTAGAGCCTGACAATCAGCCTGCACCTGCTCTTCTTCCACACTGCTTACCTACCTTAGCAAATCTTCAAACTGTGTATGGATAAATGCAAGCATCCTCAGACACTGTAAGTGTCAAAAGCTTTACTTTCTTTTCTTTTGTGCTAAGGAACTCACACTAGGGTAGTCTCTGTAGTCATTTGGGGTTAATATAATAAAACACGATATATTGATTAACTTACAGATAATAAAAATTTATGTCTCACAGTTAGGGAAATTGAGAAGTTCAAGGTCAAGGTGACCGTAGATACTTTGTGTGGTGAGGGGTCACTTTCTGGGTTGCTGATGATGCCTACTAGTTCTTACCTCACTTTGGTGCAAGAAATTATTGAGCTCTGGGGGAATTTTCTGCAGGATACCAACTTCAGTCATAAGAATTATACCCTCATGACCTGAACACTTCCTCTAGGACTCAAATGCAATCACACTGGGGTTAGGACCTCAACACCCAAATTTGATGCAGAAGCAGAAACACAGCCTAGCAAGAATACCTTCTTCCCAGAAGATATCAAATCTAAAAGTAAAGGCAGGAGAAGAATTCAGGTAGATGATAGGAAACTTTATTAGTAGAGAAAGATGATGCAGAGAGCAGCTGACACAGACATGCCCCGGAGAAGAGGGAAGCTTGTCCTATTGCTGCCATCTTGAGCCATCTTCCTCTACCTTCCTTGTTAGAGTTTGCCTTTGATTAAAGAATGAGAAATGGGTGATTTTCTGATTGGTGGGTCTCCTTGCTGTTTCCTGTTCTATTGCAAAGCCAAAGATTTACTCCCTTGTCCTTATTTTCTCATTCATCTTTGTTCCTTTTTATTCCTTCATTCTTTTGTAACTCCTTTCCTCCATTCAGTTGTCAGGCAAGTTTTGCTCTATCGGAGTATCATGTCCTCTGAAAGATGTGTAAGCTGCAATTCCCTGATTGGATGCTTCTTTATTAAGTCATATCAATATGATATGAAGGTGGCCAGATAGTATGAATTCTTTAGACCCGAGAGTTCCAGGCAAAGAGAAGATAAGTAACCTCACAGAACAACTGATGATGGAGAGTGAATTGTAGTATTTGTTTGTGAAGAGAAATTCATATACTACTAGAGAGGCTAGTATGGTACAATCAGGTAAAATATTCCTTAGTATAAATGAGCTTCAGACTCACCAATTCAAGGACCAGGCAAATATGCAGAACACAGAGCGTTACTAACAGCATTGTTTTCTTCCACATGCATTGATCTAATCCACAACCCACACCATTAACTGTCTTCATTTTATGGAAAAGGAAACGGAAGCTTACAGAATGAAATAGCTTCCCAATGTTACCTAACTATTAGTGTTTTGTCAAGATAAATGGATTAGATAACAGCACAGATGACACTTGAAAACTTATCATTGAGTGAAAAATAAAAACAAGTTGTAAAGTGCCCCATTGAGGTGGCATACACAATCAATTTCTGTCCTATTTTCAATACCCGACAGAAAAATATCAAAGGATTGGGAAAATAGCCTTTCTTTTGCTCATCAGAATTTGTAGCTGGGGTAAATCCCTGCAAACAAAAGGAAAATTAAGAAGAGAAAGAAAACAATTCTGAACATGATTATCTTACTTATATACACATGGAAGATACCAAGAAAAATAGCTGGCATTTCAGATTCAATGTTGTCTTCAACAGAAAGAAGAAAGGAAGGGGGGAATAAATTGCAAGGTACCAGGAAGATCTTAGTGAACAGAAACTGAGTTTGAAGCTAATGCCTTCTCTATTGTCAAGCCTCAAATCCATTACTCCTGCTTCTCTTCTGGATAGCATAAGGAGACACATTCACACATAGAGATTTCTTCTATAGAGGCAAATTTCCCACGTTAAAGTGCAACTTCTCTTCTATGTTCAGTTTCTCAAAATAATCAACTCAAAATAATCCTATGCTCAAGCTCCTCATTTGGGAGTGGCATGTGTTGGTGTCCCTCAGTATCGTGTATTGGGTCAAAGGCATAGTAATCTTGACCACCTCTGCCCTAGATTCTCCAGCGGGGGTCCTTTTTATTTAAGGATAGATTAATAAAATAAAAACCAATAGAAGCTCATCAACCCAAAAGGGGTGAAAAGAACTGAGCTTATAAAACATCCTAATCTTAACAAAGGCCAAAAAGTGTTGGGCTTCTGAGCCTGGGTAGGCAAGTTATGGGAAAATGAGAGTAAACAAAGATTGTTCAGCAAGGGTTGCTTTCGAAATTTCAGAAAGTGTCTAAGTTATCCATATCAGTTTCAGTTACAAAGCATTTGCCTCTTCTAGGTCTGAGACTAAGATCCTGCTTACAAATGGAGATTTCCTTCATGTAGGTAACTTTAATTTAGAAGTGGAAAACTTATGACCTGTGTTTAGAGCCTTTATTCTTAACCAGCACCTGTTGATTTTAAGCGGTCATTTGTTCAGAATAACTCAGAACTCCAAGAGGTATATTTTGGGGATAAATATATTATGTACTATTCAATACAAATAAACAAATCACACCAATGGCAGTATGCATGCTCTAAAGAAATCCCTCCTCTCTGAGATAGCATAATTCAACTATTTTCTCTACCGTCATTAGGGTCTTAAAGTGCAGGGGAATATGGAAAGTATCTACAAATAAAATACGTGTACACGCTGTTCTCATCATCTTAATTATAACAAAGAAATAGAATATTATGTTCTTGACAAAATTTTAGCAAGACAAATGTAAATAGTTACATAAGTAACATAAATAATTGACAAGAATATGCAATTTGTATGTGTGACCTCAAGCTCTCTCTTACCATATTTGCTCAAGGCTGATTCTCTACCACTTGAGCCATACTTCCTTGTTGGAGAATATGCTATTTTAAACTGCTAAAATCTATGCTCATGTCTTCTCATATTTCCTTGTAATATGTTCCTTTATACAAGTAAATGTAATAATTCATTGTGAGATATAAAAGCATGGAACAAATAGTAGACCACCTTTCTTCTGGCTCTCCCCATAAATTGAATAGAATAAATAAGCTGCACTCAATCTGATTAAACTAATGAAATTCAATGACCTGAATAAATATATAAAGGTAATGTTCATAAATACTGGATATTGGAGTACATTTGTATTCTGTCTCTATTTTAAGTAACTCACAAACTATTTTCAATCATTTTAGCCAAAGAGAAAAGCTCTCTCACTTTTCCCTGAGTAAATTTCAGAAAGTAGTTACTTATCTTCAAAGGCTTTAGACTTAATGAAATAGTCCCCAATAAAAAGTAAATGCACTCTCTCTGACATTATGAATTGAAAGAAAAGCCAAATGTCTAATGAAATAAAATAATTGCAGGTTTCCTTTGCTGCTTCTTATTAAAATTAATTAGCATGAAAGGTGTCTATTAACTCTTTCAATGGGTAGCAAGGCACCTTAATATTTTTCACTATAGAATATGTTATTTGAGTTATCTCTATCATTTATACAGACCCAATTATACCACCCCTGAACTTTTTATTATCCACTCTTACTTGAGATCCATCAGAAAAGCATTCTAAACATACATTCATGTGAACAGTACAAAAAGGATGCCATTTGTGAAGCTTGGTTATAAGCATTCCAACAACCTGCTCAAGTAAGGAACAGGAAATAATAAGACCCAATTAGGTTTAAGTCTTCCATTATTTCCAACATATAATAGAGAGACAGCCATAATTTGGATGCTTTACTTAAAAATAATTGAAGAAGAGACAGGCTACTATGATGATTCCTTTTATTTAACGTTTATTCTTTAAAAAAATTACTACATTTGGTGCTGAAGATTCCTTGGAACGTTTCAAAGGATGCATGACTCCTACTCTCAGGGAATTATAATAACTGTAGTGTGGGAAAAATTATTTTTCACTCTATTCATCTTAGGTTCATTGGCTAGGCTTCTGACAATTAGATGAACAAAAGGTAGAATCATAAGAGAAAAAAGAAATCCATGAACATACTGTGTACACAATGGAGATGCCCTGTCAAAAGTGACTCAAATGAAGACTGAGAACTTGGGCTGACAGGGCATTTTAGCAAAGAAAATTATTTTGCAGGTTAGTCACAAGAAAGAAGGGAATAGCATGAAGCTTTATAAGGACAGCAAATTGTGAAAATGCACATGTACAGGGAAAGTGGAGTTAGATAAGGCTGGTAATGGATGCCTGTTTGCAATGACTTTTGCTCAGGGGCCTCTGTTCTCCATAACAAAGCCATTACCTTTTTACTGGCAGGGAAGTTGGGAGAAGTCTGGGTAGAGGGAGAGAAATACTTCACAGGGGAGAATTTATGTTGTACTTTCCAATGGATGGGGGAGAGCTGTGAGGTTGTTCTGTGTCAACTTCCTTTCAATAGCTTTCAGCTCAAAATAGTTTTATGTCTACGTGGAATATTTTTGGGTGATGTTAGTTTGAACTGCATATCAAAAAAATAAAAATATATGCAAAAGTTTTGCAAGAATTTGAATTATGCATGCATATGAAACATATGTATTCGGAACTATACATGAAAGTAGCACGAGTTTCCATATCAAACGGAGCTGTGGGTCTCTGTCACCAGATTAAAGTTTGTCTGTTCACTACTTGAAAGGCAATTCTAAGGAAAGAACAGTTGGTAGGAAGGAAACAAAGTTTTTTTTAGTATTGTTAGTACCTGAGAAGATCTGGAAAGCCAATGTCCCAAAGTTTCATCTTCTGGATTTCAGGTACAGCAAAGAGTTTTTATGAGAAAGAAAGTTGAGTAGTGGGGTCATGGTTTGGAAGACTCAATGACCATCTCCATCACTCAGGAATGTTGACTTTTTCAGTTGCAATATCCTTGTAATCCTAAGTAACCTTCCTTTCCTAAGCCATTTTCTTTCAATGTTAGACAAGCCCATTATTTCTCTACAAGGTTAGCATTATTCCACTTACCATTAAAAAAACAGAATTAGCAAGTGTTTGGTTCCCATTCTGACTTTATCTGGAAACCATCACAACGCTCATTCTGCAAAACTAAAGAAAAGACCTTGGGATAAAAGCTCTTTTTCCTGAAGTCACTAATTCCAGCACTGTCTGACTTAGCAATGTAAAGATGATTTTTGTTGGAATTTAGAACACTGGGCAGAGGAGAACCACAAATAACTTTGCAAAGAGCAATTTACAAAGCATGCATAATCTAGAGGAGGGTAGCCTAAGGCACAATGGTGTGGCCATTATTACTGGGACAATTTGTGTTTTAATAGCACTTTTTGTTTTAAGGTTGGTCTTACATTTAGATCCATGGTCCCTTAATCATCAAGTGATTGCTTTTATTTTACTTATAAAACACCACATGTTATAAAACCATGATGTCTAAGAACAGCACTGATTAAATCATTAAGGGTTGTCATCCCTAACAAAATTAGAGCTTAACATATGTCAGAATTTGGATGTACAAGAGTTTTTTGTTGAGATTCACTCCAATATATGTACATACCTTGGCTGCCAAATTGTGTATTTATTTCCTTTGGAGTTTTACTGAATTAATAATTCCTCTCTGAAAGGATATCATTTGTAGCCAGTGGACTTTTCAAGCTGTGTTTTTCTTGAATTTGCAATTCAATTGAAAGGAAGAGAAACTATATTTAAATAAGGATACTTCAGACCAAAAAAACAAGGTTTTTGTTTTAACAGGGGAGAACACTAGAATAGCTTAGCTCCACAACTAGCAGTTCCCAATATTAATGACAGACTTAAATAAAGATAAAAAGCTATTGTGTCTCAGTCTATATAATGTGAGAGGGAAGATTAAAAAAACAAAAAGGTCAGCAGTGTGAATTTTGGGTGCAATTTTCCCAGTATTACCTCCAGATCAATTCAGAATTAAAAAAAAAATTAGAATATAAAAGCACATGGAGAAACATAGTAAGGTAAAGGTTTATATAGCTCCACACAATGCAAAGAGCTTGGAGAAATGATCCTTTAGCACAACTGGGCACACTGGCAGCTAGGCCTTGGTTTCTGGACATGAATCTTTATTAGTGGATTGGGTATTATGGCTTTGTAGAAATAAAATGATAATTTTCTGCATTGACATAAATAAAAGTACAACAAAGATCAGAAGAATCTGTTAGAACCAGACAAAAGTGCTCCATTATGTGAAAACTGAACTACATAACTTGAGGCTACGGTTGGGAAGGAGGAAAATGGGGGAGAAGGATGAAAGAGATGATATTAATCAATATGTGTTATACCCATGACCTGACTTAAGGAATTGTACCTCTTGGTATAACTACTTAATAATATTTAAGTGCCTAAGAATGATGCCAACATATCCAAAATATGTAGGAATGACTCCAATTCTAGAAGAATTTATTTGGCCAAATTGGTAACAATTTGAACATTAAAATGCATACTAATATTACCAGCTCATAACTCATTGACTAACCTAAGAATATTTGGCTTATATTCTTAAGAATCAGACTAGTAAAGCACAGAGAAAGACACAAAAACCATTCCTTGAAAGCCAATTAATGCCAACAAATCCAAGTAAGAGGAAAGATGGAACCAGAAAATCACCATATGGCAGTACTTGTAACAATAATCAATTCTGCCAGGGAAGAGAACAAGTCCCAAACCTAGGGAGTGAATATTTTGTTTGTTTGTTTTGTTTCTTTCCAGTCCTGGGCCTTGGACTCAGGGCCTGAGCACTGTCACTGGCTTCTTTTTGCTCAAGGCTAGCCTAGCACTCTGCCACTTGAGCCACAGCGCCACTTCTGGATTCTTCTGTTTATGTGGTCTTAAGCTCTTCATTCCCTTGCTTCCACTTCATCTTGAGGTTCTAGTTCTGTTTCCTGGTTCTTTACAGGAGCTTCCCTCCACCTTTTGCCCATGTCTCTCAAAGTCCTGTGAACATTCCCAAGGCAGGTTCTTAGTACAAGGGATTCGGCACATAATTGTAGATTATCAGTGAGTAGTATCTTACTCTTCAACTCTGCTTCTCCCAGTGGGATGTGTGACTTTGAAAATAACAGTCTCAGCTTGTATTAACCTGGCATTCACCACCACCCCAACCCAGGGCTCAGAGCTAAGAATGGAAGACTCATGACATTTCCTCTGCAGTATGTTTTGTATTTAGGTGAGATTTTTGGATAAAGGGATGAATTTCTGAGTGGTACATACTAAAAATATGAATGCATGGCAGCTAATTCATACATTTTAGGAGCAAAAGAATTACAAAAGGGTAAAGGAATGTCTGTGGCCATTAGGAAACTTTTGCCACTGTGTTCTCAGATTGGCTCTTAGGTGTCATTAAATGAACGTAGAGAAGCCATCTATGTGCGCTTTGCTCATTTTAATGTTACTTGTTCTATATTCCTCAAAAAATGCTTTTTCCCAGGAGGAATTCAAATTTCAGAAATAGCAAATCATACCCCATGCCAAATGAATTTTGAATAAGTTAATTTTTCTAATTAAGACATGTATGGATTGTGTGTCCTGATTTTCTAAAGTTGCACCCAGTAATTTAGAATATATTGTTCTATTATATGAGCAGAGCCTTGGGATGTTCTCTTTTATAATCACTGTTTCCATATATTTTATCAGCCACCATGGAAACTTTTACTACACTCTTCAAGAAGGAATAAATTGGTTTCATTTTTCCCAGAAATAAATCATCTCAGCATTATTTATTTAACTCCAGGTAGAAAGGAACTCATGTCCTATAGTGCGAAGGCTCAGCATTTTATTTGTGGTTCAGTGGCATATTGAAATCTGAAAGCCAGGCTTCCCCCACGCCCTACCCCCCCTACTCCAGTGCAGTTGGCAGCTCACCATGCTGGGTGGGTGGACCCAAAGCCTTCAGCAAATCTGGATGTTTTTGGTGCAAAGAGGGTTATCGGGAGTGACAGGTCTCAGGTCCGAGTAAAGGGAAATGAGACAGAGACATAAATAATACATCCTTTTCTGGAGATTCCGAAGCTCTTTACATAGAGCACAAAGGAACACAGGCTCCTAAGTTATTATTTTCTGTTGAGGGCTAGTTGAGATGCCCAACAAATGAATACATAATTTTAAGGTTATATTAAATGCCAAATAGAAACAAAACTTATAAAAATAAAAGTTATCAGATAAAAGTTATTTTTATGCCAGGCACTGGTGGTGGCCCACACCTATAATACTAGATACTTAGGAGGCTGAAATCTGAGGATCGCAGTTCAAAGCCAGCCCAGGCAGCAAAGTCCATGAGACTCGCATTTCCAATTAACCACCAGAAAATGGGAAGTGGTGCTGTGGCTCTAGTGGTAGAGCTCTATCCTTGAGCTGAAGAGCTCAGGGACAGCGCCCAGGCCCACAGGTCAAGCCCCATAACTGACAAAAGAAAGTTATTTGTAAACCCTAAGCAATTTGTTTCTAAAATAATTTGAGTAAGTTAAGCTTATGTGGATATTGTTTGTTGGAAAAATGCTTTTTCCTTCTGTCTCTCTCTGGCTCTGGCTCTTTCTGTCTTGCCATCTCTCTCTCTCTCTCTCTCATTATATCTGTTTTAATGAGCACATGAATGGTTAATGTAATTAAATTAACTGGATACAGAGTATAATGTTTAAGGGAAGGAGGGACAACATATGCTTATGCTGTGCTTGCTTTAAAGACACTGCTACAGCACAGGGACCAAATAACAATTTGGGATTAATATGGATTCTGGAAGTGTTAAGGAGACATGAAGTTCTCAGGACATTTCTAACTTTGGCAAATTGCTTTGCATTCTTCTGTCTTTAAAGCCAATTTAAATTTGGCATCTAGAATGTTGGCATCATCCAAAATGTGGATGGTACTTTTGAAAATTATCAGCCTGAAAATGCATGGCCTATAACAGCTAAAGACTCATTTGCTTCAGGAAGATGGAAGAAATGGTAATATAGTGGCCATAGGTTGTGCTGGACAGAAAAAGAAGTTTGCTGATGTCATGTTGATGGGCAAGTCCTAAGAGCTCCTTTGTGATGTTAAAATGAGCCTGAGTTATAGAAT
Source organism: Perognathus longimembris pacificus (assembly GCF_023159225.1). Taxonomy (NCBI): domain Eukaryota; kingdom Metazoa; phylum Chordata; class Mammalia; order Rodentia; family Heteromyidae; genus Perognathus; species Perognathus longimembris. The sequence goes on from NC_063162.1 coordinate 147,896,996, forward strand.
TTCTTTCATATCAATGTAGATAGTTCTCATGCTTCATCTTTTTTTGAATACAGTGTTCCTTTGAGTTTGAGAACAGCAAAAACAATAGAAAAATGGTAGAGGAGAAGTTCTAGAAGGCTCACGCACCATCTTCCTTCTACTTTCTTCATAATAAGCCTTCAGTTCTTACTCCAGCGTATCCCAGTCATGGGTTCTCTCATGAGAACACTGGAAATTTAACTGTGTTTCCATTTGAGGAAACTAAAAGCAGGGGTGACTTTTCAGAAGCTATGTGACACATTATTGCTAATTTGAGCAGAATTTACTACTCTCATAGCTGATGGAGACTACAATGAAATGGTGAGCAGAGAAGTCATGAGCAATGAAATGTAACCCAGGATCAAGTTTCCTACCTAGGTGTCACTGGTGAAGGGCCAAAACATTTATTCTTCCAAGTTCAAGTTACATGTGATCTTTACTTAAAAGGTAGCAAGAAATTCAAGAGTGAATTCCACACATGTGAGGAATTTCATCTATTTTTACACCTCTCCTCTGACCCATTATATTATCTACTAAACATAATCTGTAAAAGAACATATAAAACCATATAATCAAGTCTGTGTTTTGGATTATCATAAATCTATATAGATACTTTTCCCTCCGGTGTTCTTTATAAGAATTGATTATAAATAAATGCCAGATATCCAAGTCTTGAAAATATATTGGATGATGGTCCTAGCTTAAAAATAAACACACAATTTTCTTCTAAATTTCCCATAGTTACTAAAATGTAGTTTTCCAATTATTTTTTTTATGTATAAAGCATGCTGATACCAGGAAGCTTCCTTAGACAGGCTACTATTTCTCTATAGAAAAGTTAGTCTAATAAAGTACACAATAGTCTATCAGTCTAGCTGATTACTTAGCAATGGAAAGCCAAGGTTTAAGATAAAGGCCACAGAGACTTTAGTTGATCTGGTAGAGATAATTGGGAATGACCGGTTACCTAGGACACTGCACAAGGAGCCTGCCGCGAGTCCACAGAAAACATGAGCCCAGCCCACGACAAGCTGTGGGTCAAGATGCTGAAAGAAGACAGACTTGACATTTAAGATGCTCAAGAAACCAAGCCAAATGTATTCACAATAATATTGTGGTAATTCCATCAAGGTAAAAAAAAATAAAAGAATGTATGTGTGGTTTTTTTTTCTACTATATCTAAGTTTGGATAGGCTTATTTATGCTGTTTTCTTTTTTTCTTTCTTAGTCCCTCCATGCATACTCTTCTATCACATTGTTTTATTCGGTGTGCTCTCAGCAGCTCTCTTTCTTCTTCTCCTTTCCTTCTCTCCTCTTCCCCTATCACTTCTCATTTCATATCAACTATGTTGTTTCACCCGAGGAACAACATTTACCAACTGTAATGGGCAACACAACAGCCCTTTATTTTATTTTATTTTTTTTATTTGTTTTTGTTCTTGTTTTGGAGCTTGAACTCAGGTCTTCTGACTCATTTATTTTCCCTCTCCTACTGTCTGCTCTATCACTTGACATTACTTCTAATTCCAACTCTTATTGTTATTATTAATTTTGTTGTTTGCTGATTAATTGGAGATAAGAATATCATGGGTTTGTCTACCAGGCTGGCTTTGAACTTTGGTCCTCTGAGCACAGCCTCTGTCATTTCTTTCAATGCAACATTGAAGAGGTATCCTTTGTTGTAACATCACTCTTACCAGCTTTCTCTACTGAGGTCTATGCTCTAGTAATTGTAATTATGAGTTTTTCCTATTTGTGTTCTAACTGCTACTTTACCTGCAAGGGAAAATCACTGTGAAATGCTTAATGAAATCATTTAAAGTAAATATGGGTTTGATTCAATTTGTCTTTATGGTTTTCTTTTAACATCCTTAACCCAACCTTTATGATTTTTAAATACAATGCTTGATTCCATCAGTCTTAGGAAACATGAGCAAAGAACAGCAAACTTTTCTTTTCACTGAAAAATTCTGTTCACAGTGAACCCTGAGGTATAAATTTCAAAATGTTTAAATGAATGCATGTATCTTGTAGAAATAATGAGCCTGTATCACAGATTTGTTTAACCCATTAGTGAGAGAATCAGCAAGATGAGAGAACTGAAGATATAAAAGAATATATTATATGATCAATGAAAGAAAGATGGTGGTTGAAATGGGATTTCTCAGATAATTGCATACTATGACTGCCTAATTTTTTAAGGCAATAAGGTTATAACTAGTAAAGTGAAATATTAGCCACTTTGAGTTCAGAATGTGAGTTGATCAAGTACCATTTATGCTATCTTACTTGCGTGATGTTAATGTAATCATTTTCAACCTGTGTTATAAACAGTTCACTAAGTTTAAACTCACTGACTGATTTGAATGGGAAAAGGAATAAAAGACAAAAAACAATGTTTTCCTCACCCATACTTCATTCAGAGACTTTGCTTTGTTTGACAAAATGAAACTGTACTTGTATTTCTCTTGTGAAAATAAGAATTGCATTACTTCAAAAATGTCTGTGAAAAACTCCAGACTTAATAAAGGTCATGTGCAATTTGAAAGATTCCCTCATAAACACTGGCTGTCGGAACCAATTAAATTAACAGTAAAATGTGTGGCTAACAAGACACGAAGGAGAAGTTGCTCTGTAAATTTGATACATCTCATAAGTGAGAGGCAGGGTAGTGTGTAAAAATGATGAGGAATGGGAATGCTTTTCCAAAATGCATTTTGAGCCTCTGCCTTGAGAACCACAGTTAAGGACAGAAAGGGCATTGAGACCCCATAGTTCATTTGTATGATTGCTGTGGGGAGCTCAGCACTTTTGCATTAGATCGAGTGATCCAAAGTTATCCAGATTGCTATATTACCAAATTTTCTTTCAGTGAGTATTTCAAAATTACCTCTGAATAGAAAAAGAACTATCCAGGGGTTGAAGGCATGGTTCAGTTGGTAGAGTATAAAACCAATGCCAGTAAGGAAGTAATGTTTATTGATGTACAGCCAGCATAGTTGAGAGTAAAAACATATTTCAAAGAGTTCCTGTTTTCCATTGTGCTGCTGTTCCTTTGGATATATCTTATTTGCTTTTTTGATATTTGACTCTTTAACATTAAAGAAAGATGTAAAGGTGAGTTCAGATGGAAGGCCCTCTTCTCTATCTCATAAATTGGCACAATTGCCCAAACATTTTACAACAAAAGTGAAGCAAACACAAAGTAAACTTGAATGTAAAGACGACTTTCATCAACATTTATATGAATGTTAAGTTCTAAAGGTGTTTGGTATAACAGCAAAAACCTTTATATTATAGTATATACTATACACTATATTATACATAAAAACGATATACTATATATACTATGCCATATACACATATATGATGGTGCCAATATTAGAATTGTCCTTTTGATGTTGATTTTACAATGTACTAATTAATTTATTTGATACACAATGATCACTTTGCCTATTGTGTGTAAGGAAAAGTTCTGGAATAGAGACAAATGTGCATTTGGTCTCCACTCAACATATACTAGGATAATAAGACAAAAGTGTGCAAAGTCTTAGAGTGTCAAGCAGAGGGTACTTGGTCTGATGAAGTCCTGACCATTAATTCTAGTCAAAAGAGAGCTGAGAAGGTAGTTGTTCAAGTAGATGAATGATAGGATTTAATCAGGAAAAGTTTTAAGTGGCAAAAGGCTCTTGTTACAGAAAACAGCTCGAGGAAGGCCTGAATGAACATCAAACACTTAGGAGAAGACAGTGGGGTGACATGGCAGGATGACAGTTGATGCCCAAGAGATATGAGGCTTTTCTTGTGGTCATGGGTGGTCGTGAAAGCTAGGATGGGTGTTTGTTTTTTTTTTAATCATACTGAATGCAGTCAGCCCTAGGGAAGGCTCTTAAATATCCATGTAAACTGCTTTTAGCATATTTTATGTGTAGCTCAATGGCAAAGCGCTTGCCTAGCAAGTACAACATCCTGGGTTCAATCCTCAGTACTGAAAAAAAGGAAAGACAAAAATCACAGTTAATTTTAACCAATGAGGGAAATCAAAGAATCTGTGTTTCTTTGGGTCTAGCTCACTTCATTTAGTATGATTTTTTTTTTCCAGGTCTTTCCATTTCCTTTCATTTGGAGCAAATGTCACTCTTTCTGGTACAAGCAAGGAATTTCATTATGTGAATATCCCACAATTTCTTGAACCATTCATCTACTGAGGGACATCTGGGTTGTTTCCATATTATAGCTATGGTAAATAGTGCTGCAATGAACATGGCTGTGCTAGTAGCTTTAGTGTGGCCTTGTTTGTGATCCTTTGGGTACGTGCCCAAAAGTGGGGTTGCTGGGTCATTGGGAAGCTCTATGTTGCAAGGAACCCCCATACTGTTTTCCCTATGTGAAATTATTTCTTTTCCTCTTTTGTTCATCTTCCCTATGGTTTAGCTCCTGTTGTAACTGTATTTGACTTTGGTACCCTGGGTATTTTATATATGTTTATCTGAATTAGGGGAGGGGAGGGAAACATCATAATAGTGAGACAAGGGGTAAAAGGCGAACCAATGCAAGAGCAAAGATTATAAGACAATGTGTTGTAAACTAACTGTGCAACTGGTGTGGGGGAGAATTGGGGAGGAGTGTGGGTGGGAGACAAATGAGGGAGGAGGTAACAAGCTTGACAAGAAATGTACTCACTACCTTGCGTATGTAACTGTAACCCTCTGTTCATCGCCTTGACCATAAAAATTAAAGTAAAAAGTACAGTTAAATAATATTTTACAAGATCTAGAATATTTTTCTGTGGTTCTGTAGACTTCATCAGAACAATGGGAAACAGGAGTCGGAATGCATAATTGAAGTGAATACAATTGCACAATAATGGATTTAATAATAATTTAATAAGATTTGCAAAATAATGGATTGAAAGGTGCGTGTTCTGACTGACAGCTGTGGGCAAGGTGCATTGTCAAATTGCCTCTGCAGCTGTTTTGCTGGAGCACTGAATATCTCACAGGGCCACTGGGCCAGGCTTCTTTGTGCTGTGGAGATCTCATCTATTTGAGCTGACCCACTTTTAGCTGTCACCTGGAGAAAATCAGGGTGCTGCCCTGAGCTGCATTTTCTACTCTATTTGTTGTTATTCATAAACACCCAAAGAGTCTTGGTATTGACAGGAAAATACAGATCCACAGAATAGCAGAGTACAATTCTGGCTTTCCTACTAGGTGACACCACCTCTATCAGATTTTCTAAACAATGTTTCCTTTACACTTTTGATTTTTTTTGAGTAGCAGTGTGTGGTGGCCCTAATTCTAGCTAGTAGGGAGGCTGAGATAGGGAGGTTCACAGTTCAAGTTCAGTCCAGGAAGAAAAGTTTGCAAGATTCCATCTCAACCTATAAAAAGCTGGGTGTAGTGGCATGTGTCTGTCACCCTATCTATATAGGAAACATAAATAGGGGAATTGCACCATAGCTGGCACAGACAAAAGACAAGGCTCTAATAAAAATAATGAGGGCAAAATGAATGGGTTGGGAGCGAGGCTCAAGTGGTAGAGCACCTGCCTAACTATTGTGACTAAAGGAGTGACGAGCAAAACAAAATAGTATTCTATGTTTTTTTTTTTAAACTGTTCTAGGGACTAGGTAGGTAGAACCTAATTAGTGGAACCTAATTTTAGAAGTCAGGTGAATATCTCTTCCATTCCACCATACATTGTGCAACACAGATAAGGAAATGGAGTGATTCACAGATTAGGCTAATCTTGAGGGATAAAAACATCTGTTTCCACATCCTCCAAAGCCTCATTAGTAAAATTCTTCTTGTGCTATCACGTGACAGATTTTTTGACTAAAAAGTGAGGCAGCTATGGAGTCTGCTGTGTTCTGCAACCTGAGAGATGAGAACTTGTGACCAAACGCCTGAATGTTTTCATGACTCCACAAACATCGCTGGAGTGCAGTGAGGACTCAGACGATCTAGAAGTTGTATTCCCCTTGTGTTTAAAAAATAGTAATGGAGGGGCTGGGGATATAGCCTAGTGGCAAGAGTGCCTGCCTCGGATACACGAGGCCCTAGGTTCGATTCCCCAGCACCACATATACAGAAAACGGCCAGAAGCGGCGCTGTGGCTCAAGTGGCAGAGTGCTAGCCTTGAGCGGGAAGAAGCCAGGGACAGTGCTCAGGCCCTGAGTCCAAGGCCCAGGACTGGCAAAAAAAAAAAAAAAAAATAGTAATGGAGATTTTGACCTTCTTTTAATGTTTATTTACATTTGGTTTTGTTTTGGTTGATAACTGATTCTTTGCAGGACATGTTTTTGTTTTTGTTTTTTCACACCATCACAATCGTGCCAGTGATTGCCTTAGGATGAATAATTTTCTTTCTATTAGCTCATTATGAAGTCAAATGTAACACTGTATGTCTTACTTTACATTTCAACATCTTTTAGGTCACCTTTTAGTGATCTAAGGTTAAAGAAAAAGTTTTGGTGACTTTTCAAGTTATGATGGCCTTTAAACATATCCCCTCGTTTTGTTTTTCCTCCGCACATATGATGACATTTGTTAGGTAATTTGGGACTGGTGGCTCACACCTATAATCCTGGTTACTCAGGAGACTGAGATCCAGAGGAATCACAGTTTGAGGCCAGCCTGAGAAGAAACCTCAAAGAGACTTCATCTTCAAAATAACCAGCAAGAAACAATAACAAAACAAGCTGGAGAAGTGGCTCTCATAGTAGATCCCTGGCTGGGCAATCAAGCTAAACAAACATGAGGAAGAACCTGCATTCAAACTTGGGTACCCTCAGCAACACAAAATAAACCCTAAATCTGCCACAAGATGCAGATTTCAATAGTACAAGAAGTCATCTATGATACCAAATGTATCTTTTACATTCATTTTTATCATGAGATAACTGTAAACTGTCTGTATTGGTATTTTTCATACACAGGGTCTCCCTTCTCTTCCTTAACTCCCAGAAGCCACTCCTGGCTTGTGCTCCTGGAGCCAGATCTTCACTAGTCTGTCCAGCTAGGAGCTGGCTCTCCTGCTAGACATCCTGACAACTCACCTTGACTTCCAGGCTTCTGCCTTTCTTGGTTTCCAGTATCATGCTCGCCAACTTCTCAGTACTCTATAATCACCACCAAAGATGAAACAGGGTCTATATGGCACAAAAATGACCATTTTTTACATTCAAGCAAACAACAGCCGCAAACAAAACTTCACTCTCACAAGACTTTTTGCACTCCCCTCAAATAATTGTGTTCTCATTTGCATATGGAGAATCGAAAGGGCTGAGTGGGAACTAAGTTACTATTCTAGTCTCCTAGTTATTTCCCCAAATATTCTACCATTAAAAAAATCAGTATTTATGACCCCACAAGTCAAACGCTGAGTACAATGCATCTTGATCAATGTCACTCCTTTTTTAATCATTCTCACCCATTTTCCTCTTCCCATCCAACCCTCAAGTTGCATACTTCTGTTTTAGCATAGTGCTCATTGAATATAATGACTGAATTTCCTCAAATATTCTATCTTGATCCCAATTTCGCTTTAGTTGGGAACACCATATCTTACTTAGTAAACATAATATAAACATAAACATAGTCATCAGAATTCCTTCTCCGGTTTTGTTGTGTGTATATCATGGACATTGAGTATCCAACATGGTATCTAATGACAGTCATGAATTATAAGCATCAGTGATAGGAAATAAAATCTTGTACAGTCTGGAGAGAGTTAAAACCATAAATGAAAGATTTCCTAAGCCCATTCTACTAATTTCTATCATTTCTTTTGGAAACTGTAGGAAATATTAGTTTTGGGTGTGTATAAATACAAGTGAAAGAAACTCCTGTATATCAAAAAAGGTGCACATTAAATAGATAAATCACTATACACTAGAGAGGTCAGTTAAGAACACTGTGCCAGTGCTAAGTTTATTGATTTTCTGTCTACACTTCAAAGGTGTAGGGTGTTATCATTCATTTGCAAGGGAAAAGGTATAGATGAACTCTGGATTATTTTTCTACAAATTCTTTGTGAGTCTAAAATTGTTTAAAAATAAAGTTAAGGTTAAAATAAGTCAAATATATGAGATAGCCAGGTGATTAAAAGGTCCCATATCTCTCATTATATATGTGTGAAAATATTGCATCTAAACATCCAAAGCAGCTCAAGGTTTTTGTGTCGTGAAAATCTAAATATATTTACATTAACTGGTGATTCTTTTTCTTAGGGCTGGTGTGGCATTTGAACTCAGAGCCTTTGAACTCATGGTATTAGTCTTGTGATTCATGCATGCTTTGCTGCTGCTTTATCAACTGAACCATATTTCCAGCCCTGCTTTTGCAGGTTAATTGCAGATGGAGTCTCGCAGACTTACTTTTTTGGGGGGCCTCTGCAAAAATGCCTTCTGAGTATGTAGGATTGGATATATAAGCTACCAGAGTCTTGAGTGCTTGGAAATTCTTGATGAATACAAAATAGAAAACAGGTTCCTAAGCAATACAAGAAAGCATCCTAATACATAAATATCTGTCTGAAACTTCAATAGATCATTTTGAGGAAGAAAGAAATGACAATTGAATATTAATATCAAAGTTAAGTAAATAAGATGATAGGAGCTGAATGTAGGACTTTATGTTTGCTTATAGATTACGGAAGTCTTACTAAATCTAAATAACTATGGAAAACACATTAGGAGAGGCAGCTTTCATCTACTGATTCAATTTCTTGGTCAGGTTTATGAAGAATTTCAAATTTTTATAATAGAAAAAATATTTTTTAAATATTTATAACAACGCTCAGATATAGATATAGTAGAAGGTTTCACATAGTATTTGCTTTATGCATAAAGTATCTTTTTACTATTACAAGTTTATTTTATTTATTTATTTATTTAGCCAGTCCTGGGCCTTGGACCAGAGCCTGAGCATTGTCCCTGGCTTTTCTTTCTTTCTTTTCTTTTTTTCTTCTCAAGGCTAGCACTCTGCCACTTGAGCCACAGTGCCCCTTCTGGCCGTTTTCTATACATGTGGTTCTGGGGAATCAAACCCAGGGCTTCCTGTATATGAGGCAAGCACTCTTTCCACTAGGCCATATCCCCAGCCCAGTTTTATTTTATTTTTATGTCCTCCCAAGATGCTACCATACATTTTAACATGGATAGTTCCAAGGGACATTTTCCAAAGACCTCAATAGTTCCATTTTATTCTCCTGGTAACTTCATAATGACTAAGGCTTGATTTCTTTCCTTCCTTCCTTGTTTCTTCCTTTTTTTTCTTTCCCTTCCTTCCTTCTTTCATCCTTTTCTCCTTCCTTCCTTCCTTCCTTCCTTCCTTCCTACCTTCCTTCCTTCCTTCCTTCCTTCCTTCTTTCCTTCCTTCCTTCCTTCTTCAAAAGCACAGATTCAAAAGAGGCCCTAATTAATTTTTCTTGTGCCTAATTGGCTAACAAAATCTATTGCTTATTCACTTGATCCCGGTGATTAAAAATCCATAAAATTCTTGCAGACATGCATTATCTATCACATCTAATTACTTCAAGGAGTTAAGAAAAGAAAACTATCTGAATAACATTTTACTTTAAGATATTTAAATTGCAGAGTTCATTTATCTTCAGGTACCCTGTCTTCTATGTTTTGTCTCTCCACCTCCTGCTTTGTTGAGGAAACTGAGGTAGCCATCTACTTGATGTTTTGAATTATTCACTTCAGAAAGGAAATCAAAATGTTATATAGTATAGTTCCAGAAATATCCATCACCTTTCAAAAGAAAATCTTTCATGATAAAAGAAAGCATTAAAAGTGGGGACTGCAGTATAGATTTTCTGCAAATCAGGAGCTGCAAAGAGTTCCTTCATCTCAACTAAAAACAACCCTGTGAATGTATATGTATGGCTTCACTAGAACAAATATACTTGTTCAGCTCAGTCAATTCTGCTAATTTGTTGAAAAGAATCTGTTAAGTGAATCATTTAGCATCCCATAAACAAAACAAAGGGTGATAATTGTGCAAATGCTTCTCTTCAACTTATTGAATTGGCAATATGGGAACAAAAGCAACCTCTGACTATATTTTGGGTGAAGTAATTAAACTTGCACAGATTGAGACTTTAATTTAGAAAGATTTCTGCTCCCGTAGTACAAATGAAGAATTGGGTGACCAGACATGGGGAAGAAAATCTGAAGAACTCTCAGGGGAGAGTGAAAATGTGCACGAGTAGCATCGTCCGCCCCCCCCCCCCAGCAGTGGGAAACATTTATGGTAGAGGGAAGAGGCTGCAGGTATGGAAGGAAGGAAGGAAGGAAGGAAGGAAGGAAGGAAGGAAGGAAGGAAGGAAGGAAGGAAAGAAGGGAAGGAGGGAGGGAGGGAGGGAAGGAGGGAAGCAAGGAGGGAGGCAAGGAAGGAGGGAGGTAGGAAGGAAATAAGAGGAGAAGTTAGAAATTTCTAGTAATCCCTATAGACAATGGTATCTTACTGGTATTTTAATTTGAATTTATCTAATGACTGTTGATGTTGAAAACTCTAGGGTTTGACATTGAAAAATTATTGGAAAAGTAAAGTAAGTAGAGACAACATTTCTAGCAAATTTTGAACACTGGAAAACTAGGAGATTTCTGAGCAGACATATTTGCAATTCGAGATATTCTGTGAATTTTTGGAAGTCAAGTTGAGAGATTACAATCATTATTGGAATTTTGTACATATGTTTAGCAGTCATCATTCTGGATGGAAACAGATAACAATTAAAAAGGATTCATCTAGACAGAATACAGTTGAAGAACAGTTATCCAAAATATATCCACTCTTAAGGAAATGAAGACATGAGGAGACACATAAAGCAGAAGAGTGAGCTCTTACCACTACCATGAATAAAAGAGACCAATAAGAGCCTGGATCATGGCTGCCAGGGAGAAACTGAGTGCTTATTGGTTTGTACCACTGGACAAATGTACTTAGCCAACCCCATCAGAAGGGAGTCCAAGCAGTCCAATCTAGAGAGCCAACTCCACCACTACTCAGAATCCCATGACATCCAGCTTCTCCGGAAACAGAGAGTGATGGAAACAATGTTCTTGTAGAACTTATATTTGAAGGCAAGGACCAGTTAGTTATCTTATCAAATGTGAGTTAGAAACAATGCATGTCAACTGATGATCCATAGAAAAATTTAAAATGTTTGATAAAGGTAATGGAGAGATGATCACAGATCAAACAAATATGCAAAACTGAACCATCCTCAAATGGAACAGATTGAAGGAGACTGGGAATTCCTCAAGTGAAATCAAGTAATGATGAAAATGGTGACTGTGTTATCAGTGATCCTTTCCAGTTGTTGTATTCAAGAAAGAACAGCAGCAAGCTTCCACAGAAGATGGAAGAGAACAAAGAGGAGACAGGGAAATAAGCACATCTGCTTATTTGAGAAGAATTGCAGTAGGAGAAAGGAGAAAATTAAAGCTAGTAAAACTGGAGGTGCACAATATAAAGATTTGAGATTGGTTTCCAATGAAAGATACAACCTAAATTTATGGTAAAAAATTAGCTTCTGAAACCAAAGAATGTTCTTAATTTTTTCTCTTTCTTCATCATTAAAGAAATATTACCAGATATTAATCTTATTCACAGATAAAATGGTAGAACATAAACATATATTATGTATATGATATATATGTGATATATATACATATATATGAGCAAAGGTGTTAATATTCAAACAAGACAGGTCTTTTGCAGTTAGAAATACTTTCATCTCACAGGATAAACCTTTTCAAATGGAAAATTTCATATTTTCAAAGACAGTTTAAAGATGGTAACTTATGTAGCTGTTTCTCAAAATGCAACTTGTTTGCCTCATTGCTTGCATATTTATGAAGGTGTTCGGTTGGGTGTTAAAAGATGTATTGTGGGTAATCTCCAAGGCATATATTCTCATACTCACTGGCATCAAAGCGTATCAAATACTCAAGGAAATCAGTGTCTGTGGAGAGTGACCAGAGGGCAATGCCCTCACTCCATCCATTCCCTTCATCCTTCAGACGATTCAGCCAGTCAGGTTGGGGCTATTGAAATCCTGGGTACAATTGTGAACTGTGTTTGCTGAATTTTATTTTGGTATTTTTTCCTCCATGGGTCTTCCTTGAGAGACTCTAGAAGAAATCCCCCTATTATATTTGTCTCTGTCTTTCCAAGTGCTCAATGTTCCTCATGTAGCAAAATATCTTTGAGGATTTCAGGAATTTCCTCTCGATGCCAGGATCATTATGCTACTTTAAGCAGCAGGTTGAATTTTATTGGTACAGACAAGATGGACCTTGCAGTTGATTGTCGTCTCTATGTTATATGGTATGCCAGGAATATTAAAGATTGTTTGCTCAGCCACAAACACACCCAGAAATGTTTATTCTTGACCCAGCATATGAATATCTACTGGAATCAAGCATCATAGAAACAATTTATTTTAAAAACCAAAATCTTCTGGCCAGGCTCCAATGTCTTACATCATTCATCCTGGATGCCTGAGAAATAAAGATGAAGATGACTGTGGATTGATACCAACTCAGGCAAAAAGTGGGCTGGGGCCCATGTCAACCCAGCAGCTGGGTATAGAGCCATGTGCTCATCATCCCAGCTTTGAAAGAGGAAGACAACGCAAGGATTTCAGCTACAGCCCAGCCTATATAAAAAATACACAAGATCACATCTCAGAAGACTAAGCTTTATATGGTGCTGTGTAGCCATCCCAACTTTCACAGGAAGAACAAAATAGGAAGATTATGGCCCAGGCTGGACTGGGTAGAAATCATAATTCTGTCTCAATAACCAGACAGAAGAAGTGGAGAATTAAATCATAATATTCAATGCATATCCTATAAATTTTTTTTTTAAAGGAGGACAGGGTAGGATGGTGGAGGGAAAAAATGACAAAGGGGTGGTATCGATCCAAATGCATTGTATTCATGAACTGATTTGTTGAGTGGTAACTGTTTTGTATACAACTTCTTTTTTTTTTTGCCAGTCTTGGGGCTTGAACTCAGGGCCTGAGCACTGTCCCTGGCTTCTTTTTGCTCAAGGCTAGCACTCTACCACTTGAGTCACAGCGCCACTTCTGGCCTTTTCTATATATGTGGTGCTGAGGAATTGAACCCAGGGCTTCATGTATGTGAGGTGGGCACCCTTGCCTTTAGGCCATATTCCCAGCCCCAAAACTTCTTAAATGTAACAAAAATATAATAAAACAGGCACCAGAGCAAAAAGGGATGGCTCACGTGGTAGAGCATCTACCTCGAAAATCCAAAGCAATGTCTTCCAGCCCCAGTACTGCCAGCTCAACAAAAACATCAGCAGAGTTCTCTTTCCAGTGCCCCGTGTTCTGCACTCCTCTCCTTGTATGGCTCTGTAGCAGTTTTCTCAGTTACTAGCTTGGAAATGGCCTCCTGACTAACTTCATCATGGACCAATTAGTGGTTACTCAACTCAGTTTACCACACAGGCCTAATTGTATGAATTATATAACATATTCTAATTTTCTATTGTTTATATAATAATATTCTCCTCTGAAGGACAGAAAGGATTGAACTATTACTGTGCAGAGTGCCTAGGGAAATATGTACCGAATTATTGTGATTGGAAGGAGCCAGTGGTGACTCCTTTGATGAAGCTTTCAAGGCAGGGCAAAGTGAATCTGTGGTGACACAACAAGGGAACTGGTGCCCTTGGGTGGGGACTGTTATCAGCTGAGAAAGGGTGTGGGAAAGGGATCCAATGGGAAGTTTCTGGGCTAATAAAATATTCTAGATATTGAGAGAGGATGGTAATTTCACGAGTGAATGCCCTTCGTAACACTGTGCAAATTATTCACTTAGAAGATAGATGGATAGATAGATAGATAGATAGATAGATAGATAGATGACATTTGTGGAGCATGAAATGAAACCTGTGATCTCAGGCTTGTTAGTCAAGAGCTGTAATGATTGAACTATGACCCCAGCCCAACTCCCACCCCTACATTTTTCATATGGGGGGAGTCTCAGTACTTTTGCCTGGGATGGACTTAGTCTTTCCTCTTCCGTGTGTGCCACTATGTCCAGTAGGTTACTATGTTAAAATCTTTTTCAACTGTTTTGAGCCAAAGTATACTTTCACCTACAGTCTGCAATTTCATTGGAAGATCATACATAAAAGAGTGAACCTATGTGATGACAATATTCCATACAATGAGTTCTATAATATAAAATGACATTATTCGATATCATGAGTTCTATAGTATAAACACAAAATTTCAAATGTTCATAAGCATCATATAACACTGCTATGCATTTATCAAATAAGTTTCACTTTTCTTTGATGCTACAAATCCCTGTCTCCTGAGCACCAAGAAAAGACTGAGTTGTGGAATATGTACTGAATGATATCCTCTGCATTCTATGTATGTCCCCCCCAGCTTTCTTTTCTCTTGCTGAAGTGTTCTGGAAGATTGCGTGTTGATGGCAATGAGCTTGACTCCCCAAATGAATGTGGGAACAGAGCCTCTCTGCCCTGTCCCTTCCATACTGATCTGTGATATGAGCCAGGCACAGACATGTGCAGGGAATTAATGACATCAAGCTACAAGTAAGGGAATTTGATATATTCAAAACTGGAAGGGAAAGGAGAGGAGGGAAAGAGAAGAAAGAGCAGGATACTTATGTGGAACTAGTGGATTGTGAAGAAATAAGCTATAAGCATCAACCATCAGAAAGTCTGTGCCATCTGTGTTGTAAACTGAGAAAAGATGAGTAGAAAGGGTAAACATACAGAATTACATTATCATGTGGCCACCATAAGAAATAAAGAGAATGACAGAAAAAATATATATGTATAAATAGATGTATATTTGACCTCATTAATTTTCTAAGCAAAATTGTTGGTATAATTATATTCTTAATTAACTGATGCTTCTGGTAAAATTATTTTAAAATGTATTCATACTGTTATCACAATTAAAGAGATAAAGAATACTTAATTAGTTCACAAATAGTATCTATCCAAAGAAACTACTGCTTCTCCTATGTAGATGGGCCCTTTAACTTGTGTGATGCTTTAGAATCTGGATTTTAGTGAACCAATCCATGTGAGTATCCTATATATACTATATTATCGAACCCAGTTCATTAGCTGTAAATGGTGAATACAAATAATAGCACATAAATATTTTTTTTTGGGGGGTGTGCCTGTGCTTCGGTTTTAACTCAAAGCCAAGGTACTATTCCAAATTTTTTTCACTCAAGGCTGGTGCTTTACCCCTTGAGTCACAACTCCACTCCTAGCTTTTGTTGGTTCATAGGAGATAAGAGTCTCATGGACTTTTCCTCTCTGTCTGCTTTTGGACCACAATGGGCATCCCATAAGTCCCATAGAGAGGTGTGGGGCACACCTGGAAGTCAACTAGCTGGCCCCGCCTGTTTCTCAGTCTTGGGACCATGTGTGGCTAAGATGGTGGCGCCTAACAACAACAGGCAGCTGCTACAAGTGTCTTTGGTTATAACACAGAGGCCGTTCTGTGGGCTGTGAAGCCCCGGCTCTTCCACCCTTGATGGACAGCTGATCCTGCCGGATCTTAGACCTGATTGGCTCCTGTGCCTTATATTAGTGGCACGTACTTCCCCAATAAACGAGATCTTGCACCGACTTGACTCCCAGGCTGTCTGATTGTCCTCTGGTGAGGGAGGGCTGGGTGAGGGCAGTCTCCCGACCCTTCTCTTTTCTTGGCCCATCTGGTAGGGGCGTACCTTCCCATCGCAGCGCAGGGGGCTAAAGACCCCGCCAGAGAGGGACTAAAGAGAAACCATCGCGGAGTTTACAGCAGACCTGCATACCTACGAACGAGTTAGAGGACTCCCCTAAGACTTGATGCAGTGACCACAAAGTAAGGAAGGGACTGCAGAGTCTGGGATCCTCTGAACTGCCCTACACTGTGGCTGGCAGCTGAGGGCAGGGGTTCTGAGGGGCCCCTCACTATTAGGAAGAACTCCTCTCCGGCATCCAGACAGAGTGCTTCATGGGAAGGCTTTTATTCTTCCTGTCTCAGCAGGGAGAGGAGCTAGGCTGGGAAACTCATAGGAAGGCTACAAAGTGGAAAATCGATTTCTCCATCTTGAGGTGAGTTGTTAACACAGGGGAAAATAAGATCTAAAAATCCACCAAGAAATGAAATTTTACTTAAAAAAAAGTGACTATGATGATTAGAGCTTCAAGACATCCATGTCAAAAGGAGCAATAAGGTGTTTCTATTTCAGGAGAGACATTTTATCATCTAAGCACTCTACCTCAGATGAGAAAAGATACAGGAGTTCCTTGTTGGTGTTTTGTTTTTTTTTTCTTCCATGATTTCCTGTTTTCACCATGTTGTCTATGATACTACAAGGTCTTTCTTGGTGTACTTACACAATATCTTAGGGAAGGGATTAGCCCAACAAAATATTTCACTAAGATACAAAAACCTCATTAATTTGCAGCAGGATGTGTTGCTCATTCATTATGGGTATCTAGAACATGAGACTTCAGCAAGGTTTAAGTATATTTAGTCTCTTCACAAAATGTAAGTAGTAGTTCAGACACCATGACGATATAAGTATGAAGGGTAATATTTGTTCATGAGTTTTGTCTAGCTGATGGCTACTTCCCTATATGTTTCCCCTAGTTCAATAAATTATGTGCTCCAAGAGTTCATCAAATGCTTTTTGCAATGTTCACTGGTTCTTAAGTACCAAGTGGCTAGAAAGTTTTTGATGAGCATGAACTTTTGCAAGGTATCTGAGATGAGATTTGCCAATTCAAGGTTATCTCAGAAGGAAGGGAGGTGTACTTAGTGAAAGCACACCTGCCTCGCAGATATATGGACCCAGCTTGGTCCCCAGCAACAAGAAGAGGAAAATTTCTTTACACCCTAGCTAGAAAAAACTACAGAATGTCCAACTGGCCAAGCCTGCTCTGCTAATGTGTTTGAGCTCAGAATAGTTTGTGCATTTCACATTTTTTTTAATTTTTTATTAAAGGGAGAATATGTGACAGAGAACTATGTAGCATGCAAATCTAAACTATTTAGTGCCTATTGCTTTATAGAATAGACTCGCCTCCCAACTGAGTCAGGAGAAATATTTAGTGCAATAGGTAGAAAATTTCAGTTACTAAAACTTTAGTGATGTTTAAATTACTGTAAAAATAATCTTATGAGTGACTTACAGCATATTAAAAAGGTCTCTGTTTGGGCCATTTGCAGATAACTATAATGGTCACACTGTAGATTTGAGTTGAATATTTTATTATATTACTGTTAAAGCTTCCTACATTATCTAAATGCTGTGATAATCAAGTTAATTTTAGTGAAAAGTATCCTTTGCCAAGCATATACCTACACATAAGTTGTCTAACTTGGTTTTCTCTTACTGTTCTGTAATTTCCATGTACAGGCAGGATACATGTTATTTATTTATTTATTTTCAGTCACATGGGCTGAACTCAGGGCCTCAACTTTTTCACTAAAGCTAGCGTTCTACCACTAAGGAGGCACATCTCCACTTCTGGTTTTCTGGCAGTTAATTGGAGAGAAGAATCTCATGGACTTCTGCCCAGACTGGGTTTGAATCATAGTCCTCAGATCTCAGTCTCCTGAGTAGCTAGGATTACAGGTATAAGTCACTGGTGCCCAGAAAATATGCCTTTAAAATGTATTGTTCTGTAAAAGGGAAGTTCTCATTTCTTTCAACTGTTTTTAATTTTTTTTTGATGCAGATTTCCAAAGCTTAAAAGCTTGGTTAAAATAAAATAAAACCTTTTTTTTTTTTTTTTTTTTTTTTTTTTTTTTTACTGTTCGGATGAACTGCAAGGGCATAGGAAAAGTAATTCTAATTTTGTAGGCCAAAGTAACAATCACGTATAAAATGTTGCTCTGATGACATATCTTCTTTTTCTTTTAGTAAATAACACTGTTCAAACTTTTAAGTGACTTACATCAAAACTTCAGAAATGGTAGGCCTGGCACTGAGGGTGAGGACCACAAAAAGGGGAAACTACTGTTTTTATCAAAATTTGTGGAAAATAAAAATGAAGAGAGAAATAAAAGATGCTCACAAAAGGGATCATAAATCAAATGTAGGGCCAACATGTGGTATGCTAAGCATTACCAATGAAATTTTAAATTTGATATTCAAATATCTGACATACAATAAAAAAGGAAATATGTTGTGCCTAAATGAAAAAAAAAAAAAAAGAAAACCTCATATTTCAATTAGAAATTTACTAGATTTTTCTGGAACGTTATCTGCAGATCCATCCATTTCCTGAAGATGACATTTAATTCTTCTTTGTGTTTAAGTAACACTCGTGTGTGTGTGTGTGTGTGTGTGTGTGTGTGTGTGTGCATTTCTCTGGTTTTCTTTATCCATTTATATGCTGATGGATGTACATTTGGCTGTGGTGAATATCTCAGCAGTGCTCATGGATGTGCGGATATCTCTATTGAGTGTTAACTTACATTCAGTATGATATGTGGCAGAAGCATTAGAGTAGGGTTGTACAGTAGTTTTATTTTCACTTTTTTGAGGAATCCCCTGTTTGCTATTATAGCTACAGTATGTTCTTAAAAGATGTCTTCCATGTAATTAAGACTCTAATGTGCAATGCTCATACTTCTTCTCTGTTCCTACTACAGTTTTGGAAAAGCCACAGAATGAAATATAACCTCAGACAGCAACACATTATTTTAAATATGCACACCTTTAACATTGCATTGCTGAAGTGCTTAAAGACTAAGGAACAGATAATCTGATATAATTTGTATTCCTGCCAACCATATATTAGGTTTACTTTTCCCATAGCTCATAAGCATTTGTTTTTTTTTTTTTTGTGACAATAGCCCTTGTGTAGGATGAGATGGGATCTCAAGGGCATTTCCATTTGTATTTCCCTAATGGCTAAGGATGCTGGTAATATTTTCAAGTACTTATTGGCCATTTGTACTCTTTTTTTTTTGAGAACTATTTAGCTTATTGGTCTATTTCTTTCTGGATCATTTATTCTTTGGGTGCTTTGTTTTTAAGAAATTTGCATAGTCTTGATAATCATTTGATTAAATACCTGGGGAAGATTTTTTTTGTCATTCTATAGAGTGCCTCTTAGGTAATTGTTTGCCTTGCTGTGCAAAAGCTTTTTAATGAAATGCAATCCTTTTGACAGTCTTTATTTCCTGAGCCATTGGAGTCTTACTCTGGAAGTCACTGGCTATGTCTGCATCTCCAAGTATTTTCCTATAGCAGCTTCCATTTCAAGTTTCACTCTGAGGCCTTTCACCCATTCTGAGTTGACTGGAGACTCTTCAGTTCCCACTCACACACCATGCTTGCTCTCACCCTTGTCAATAACCCTGCTCCTCTGAAACGCTTGTCACCAGATGGCTCCATCTCTCCTCATTCTGTATTTTATATTATGTTATAGTCTGTCTGCAAAGTCCCCTATACTTAGGAAGAGGTTTTTTTTGCTTTCAATTCTAAAAATAAAATAAATATTTGTAAATGTATATAAATATTTATATAATATACAAAATTATATATGAATATGTAAATTTTTATATATTTTTCATCCATATATAGATATATACAAAGAAAGAGAGACAGACAGAGAGAGAGAAACTTTCTTGCTTTAAACTCCCTAGGGGATTTCCTTCCAGGATTCTTAAAATGAAATACATACTGTCATCACCTTCTGGTTCTTTTAAAATTAAAACCACAACTTTATATGGCCTCCAGGTCCTCCTTTCTTAGGCTTTCTTCTATCTCTTTGCACTCTCTCCACTTTCTTCTCCCTGCTCCAGTGATATTGTCTTCTTTCCTGTCCCTAAGACTTGCCTATGGCTTTTTGTGGTCTTTGTACATGATTTGTGTACGTACGTGATTCTGTATGGGAGTCCATATATTCTATGCAATGATATAGGCATACTTATGTATGTATTTATATACAAATCAGTATCAATGATATATGTATCGTGCCCATCCATAGTAACATATTTATAGTTTTTTTCTTACTTATCTTCCCCACTATGTACCTTTATAGAAATGCCTTGGGAACAAAAGCTATATCCATGTTGTTGGTTATTGAAAGCCCAGTGATTTGAATGTTACCCATTACACAGAAGGCTTTTGAATATCTCCTGTGTAAATGAGAGAAGAAGTGACCAGATGAATGTATACATGCATGGATGGTTTCAGCATAATTGCAATAACAGAATCTCAGTGAGTGAAGTGTCTACCTCTCCCCAATCATGTCTGCTTCTCCACACCCAAGTGGCTGGCGAGTAGAGTCTTAGAGTGAAATTGTTTTTAACGGAAACCTAGATGCTGACATTAAAAGAAGGAAGACAAATTAGTGGGCATGGAAGATATATTCAGTGCATTCTTCCCTTTCGCTTCCTCTGCTGTGAATACCTGTACCCCAGTAATGAATAGACTGCCTCTTATCTTCCTTTCCACTCACAAAAGGGAGTGGAAAGTTCTTCCAAAGGATTACACTGATTTAGTTCTTTTTCTTTGAATACATCATGACATTGTCTTTCAATCCTTCCTTGCTTGTCTTTTCTTTCCAACACAGACCCTCATGAACATGACTTCATTTTTTTAATCATCCACATAAAGAGGCATATTTTGTCCATAGTCAGAAATTGTGAAAATAACTGTGATTTTTCAACATAGACACTTTTCTTCCAGTTGGATATTTATCCTATTTATTTATTCCTGAACATAGTTTGGTCCCTGTTTCAGGAACATTCACAATTTCAGCTCTAAAACAGATTTTTACAAATAAGTTACCCAAGTTTTCCTGGGGGAGAAGTATAAAGAAAGGGAACTAAAGAAATACTGAGGTTAGAGAATCACCCCAAATATGGCTAAATAGAAACATAAGAACTAGAAGGGACAACTGAAATCTTAGATTTGAGTTCCTATCTTTGTATCAAGCTAGGCTTTTTCTCCATACTCTGCTACTCTCTTTTGCTTTGTCTCACCCTGTACTCTTAAGCAGATGAGCTCTTATTTATCTCATCTGGCATTCACAAAATTCCAGACACCAACTGGATCAGACATACCCATAGTTCTTTTAAATCTTGCTTTTTGCAATGACTTTTCATATGTTTTTAGGCCTCAGATGATTGTAAAAGTCTCAGAGACAGAGTTCTGAAAAAGGTTTGTTGTTATTGCTGTTGTTGTTGTTAATGTTCTGAAACAGCTGCCTGCTAAGAATTTATCTTCGATTGAAGATTGAGAACTTTTATTACTTGGGAGAATAAATTTTAGATTTGTCTCTATACAATCATGGATTTAATTCGAGTAATTTTGTGCAGGGATTCTCATTGTCCTACTATTTGAAATCAGGAAACTAATAGAAAGAGATATTAAAAATACAGCCCTGGTAAAATAGGATAATTAATTAGATTTGTGGAGTATTTGGAAAGCTAGAAATTCACTAGAGAACAACCTACAAAGAGAGGAAAAGTATTTCTTAATGTTTTCATTGTTAAACTTTTGATAATAAAATGTAAAGTGGTTCCTGTGTTAAAATTCAAGAACTACTGCTCAAGTAGTTGTGTCTCAGAAAAGATTGAGGAAGGATGTAACTATTTCTGAGATGAAACCCATATATTATGAAGAACAAGGCTACAATAATCGTCACTAAACGACATCTCAATTTTCATAACACAGAATTTTACATGGTACAGCTATATATTATCCATTATGTAGATTGTTGGGACCACATAAATATTATATCATGTCTTTTGAAATTGGGGTAATTATTTCAACACCTTACTTATAGTTACTAGTTGTTCTTGATGTTGTTGTGTGTATGTGTGCATTTCCTTTACTTTTTAATATAGCCTGGCTAGACATAAGCTTGTTATCCTCCTACCTCAGACTCTCAAGTAATGGGATTATAAACAGGCACTACCATGCCCCACTTATTATTAGGTCTTTTAAGTAAGACTAAAAGGAAGGCAGGTCGGACAACAAACTTTATATTGCAAATGTGCTATTTTTCTGACATTTGTATGAACCTAAATCAGAATTTTCTAGTTCAACACTTCTTTGTGCTTTTTATTAAAAACATCTCCTTCTTTGCTTGTTAATCATGTTTTACCTTTAAAATTATCATAAAATAAAAATTATTTTAAAAATAAACTTCCTGGTGTTCTATAAAAGTAAATTTAATTGCTTCAATTTGATAATATAGATAATCACAATATAGTTCTTAGATGATGTTTTATGATTAAAATTATTTGCTATGCCTTTAAGTATTTTTTCTATGCTTAAGAGATCAAATACAACGATCTCAATGAATACAATGATCTCTTGCAGACTATTGCCTTAAAAAAGCTCACTCTGTCTAACAGACGGAAAGCCAATGCACATAGGGAGTTTAAACCACTGACATTTAAAATAACACAATCTCTCATCCATGGAATTTGTATCTTCTAAAATAAAATTATCTCTTATAAAAAGATCTTCCCTGGATTATAGTTCGATGTAGTCTATTATTAGGTTGCCCTCCTTTTCAAGGTTGAATCTATGGTCCCACACATTGTCTCTATGTCCTCGTATTTCTCTTTGTTATATTTTATACAATAGATAGCAGAGCTTGTGGATGAATGTTAGCTAAGTTCTGGGGGAAAAAAGCCATTTGTTTCCTACTAATAAAATGTAACAAAAATGTTCAAAAGTCTAAGACTGAGGGAGCGTAAGTCTTTTGATAGAACTTTCTATAATGAGAAAAATGGGATTAGCATGTATCTGGACGAACTCTCTAAGAAATATACATACATATATATATAGCTGTATATATACATAAATATATGGATGTGTATATGGATGTAGGATATATATATGTATGTGAGTGTATGTAGGGGTATGTATACATATATTTGTGTGTATACATGTATGTATATATGTACCATATACTGTTTCATACATAAGAGGCACAGTGGATCCTTGGCCCATCTCCCATGTGTCTGTTCCAATGAAAGGCCCCTTGAACCCCTCCCGATATTCTGCCATGTTCTGCCCTGTTCTCCTCCTCCTTGATGCTGAAATATCTGAAATCCTATCTTACCATCTCTAGGGCTGGCGTGGGACTTAATGCGGAAATGATTTTTTAAAACAATACTCTCTTAAAAATGCCTATTGCAGAATTTCAAAACCAAGTATTGCAACTCAATTTAAAGATTTTTAACATCCGAATAGATTTACATATATCAAGGGCCATATGAATACTTCGGCTCATGGCCCATGGAAAACAGCTTGTTTTCAAATATAAGAGATAAAAAAGGACTTTGCTTCTCAAAGGTTTTAGGGTGAGACTTAGACAGCCAGTCACTGGATAAGAAAATAATAATATATATATATGTATATACGTGTGTGTGTATATGTATACACACATATTCAGAGAGGCAGTACCAGAGTTTGAACTCAGGGCTTTGGGTTTGTAGACAGGCAATCTACCACTTGAGCCATGCCCTCAGCCTTTTCTCTTTTACTTATTTTTCACACAAGGTCTTGTATTTTCTCAGGCTTAGCTTTGAACTGTATTCCTACTGTATCCCAGCCCCTTGAGTAGCTAGGATTACAGGCCTTAACAACAAGAGCACCTAGCTAAAATTATACTTTTAGGAAAATAAATGAGGTTGTCACTCCTGTCAAATTACTCTTGGAAACTAATAGCAATAAAAACAAAACGTGAAAGAAAGGAAAAGGAAAACATGAGTTTTATTTGGGCAGTTCGGGACTATGGTTGGTTCTGAGAGGTGTTTTGTTTTTTTTCCCCCCCTGTTTAAAATGTTATTTATTTACTTATTTATCTCGTTATTTATGTATTGCAGGCATTTCCTGGAAACATCAACTCGGATAGCGTGGTGAGACACGAGCTGCAGCATCCCGTTGTCGCCCGCTACGTGCGCATGGTGCCCCTGGACTGGAATGGCGAAGGCCGCATTGGGCTCCGGATCGAAGTCTACGGCTGCGCCTACTGTGAGTGCCATGTGACTCAAGCTGGGGGTGGGGGAGGTCCTGTCCTCTCCATTGAAATCCTCATCTGCCTTAACCTCTTAACACCTGCTTTCCTGGAACTACCATAGTTAGATAGATAGATAGAGAGATAGATAGATAGATAGAGAGATAGAGAGATAGAGAGATAGATAGATAGATAGATAGATAGATAGATAGATAGATAGATAGATAGATAGATAGATAGATGATTGATAGATCTATCGATGGATGGATGGATGGATGGATCGATAGATAGATAGATAGATACATACATACATACATACATAGAAACATAGATAGATACATAGATAGATCGATCTATCGATTGATGGATGGATGGATCGATAGATAGATAGATGATTGATAGATCTATCGATGGATGGATGGATCAATAGATAGATAGATAGATAGATACATACATACATAGAAACATAGATAGATACATAGATAGATCGATCTATCGATTGATGGATGGATGGATCGATAGATAGATAGATAGATAGATAGATAGATAGATAGATAGATAGATGGATACATAGATACATAGATAGATATATAGATACATAGATACATAGATGGAGAGAGAGAGCCTAAATTTTCCTATATGGTATGTTAAGAATGTACATGACACACAAACCCCATGCATAAGAATATGGTCGGTGAAAGATTGAGAGCATCCTTTCCATTCAGCCCCCTCCTACAAACAATTTTCAGTTCAATTGTTTGAAGCCTTACGGAATATTTAAAGAGAAGAAATCTGGACTACAACCTACCTTTCAGGCTCTTGGAGACCGTGGTAGATAGGTCTCGAAGACTTTCCTTCCAGCTCACATCTCACCTCTAAGTTGTGATTCTTCTTATCTTAAAAGACAATCACTAAATTTTGCAGCAATTAGATCTCATAAGGGTTTATTTTTTTTGCTTTAAATAATCTACTTAAATCACCTGAAGTGTTTAATTTCATTGTATCTTTTTTTGATAATCTCAGCTTTACATGCACTTTTTATTTTTAAATTTTATACTACAGATGCTGTACAGGAGGGCAGGGGGCTAATGACAAGTCAGGTAATGAGTGCATTTCTTTTTGAGCAGTGTTACCCTCTCTCTCATTTTCTCTTAGTTTTTCCCTCCCTCCTCCCCTCCCCCAAGTTGTGTGGTTCATTTCTAACATAGTGTCTAGTCAGTATCACTGCTGAATATTTTGTTCTATTTTAAAACTCCCCTTTCTACGATATCAAAAGCACATTATGCTCATGTCTAATGATTCTGATGCTTGGATATTGAGGATTGTGATTCTGCTACGTGCTGCCCTGGTGCAGTGTTGAAAGGGCTCCTTCTCTAAAAGAGGAAATGTTCATATTCTCACTGTATGCATGAAAATCCTGAGAGTGAAAGAAGACCACATAAAATGTGTGCTTTCCTGTAAATACTTACAGACATGTATATACGTGTGTGTGTGTGTGTGTGTGTGTGTGTGTGTGCAGACTATGCATGTTGATGTGGTCACTGAGGCTGCAGAAAACTAGGCAGCACTAAGGAGTGGGAGAGAATTACCTTGCCTTCTTCTTCCTTGCCTCCTGCTTCCTTTTCCTCTCAGTCTTCCACGTTTCCCCCATCTCCTCCTCTTTCCTTTTCTAACCTTTCTCCTTATTCCCCTCATCCGCCTATATTTTCTATCCATATCCTTCTGGTTTTCCATCATGACCGCCACCTCAGTTTCTTCACCATTTCATCTGAGAACCTTCCTTCGAAACAAGGAAGGGGAAATCCACATTCTCCTACAGAGAAAGTGTCATTGCTTTTCTTCTTCTCCCAGGCCATACCAACAGAGAATGACTTTAAAGGTTGCTTACTTTCTTTTTTTAAATCACAAAATAACATAAATTCATTTGGAAAGGAATTGCCCTCCCATACTCAACATGATGGAGCTTAGCCTTCCCCTCCAGAACTGTGAGGGAACCAGTTGCTCTAGTTTTAAAGCACCCAATTTGGGATACTTTCTTATAACAGCTACAGGTAAACTAATGTAACCATCCTAGCTACTCAGGAGGCTAAGATCTGATGACTGCCATGCGGAGCCAGCCCTCGCAGAGAAGTCCTCATGAGACTCTTATCTCGAATAAACTATTCGCTGTGGCACTGTAGCTCAAGTGGCAGACTGCTACCCTTGAACACAAAGAAGCTCGGGGACAGTGCCCAGGCCCTGAGTTCACTGGGCCAACATATAGATAACATATATATGTTTATAATAAAAATCTTACATATTTTTGCTTTAAACAACTTTCTCAAAGCCACTGGTTTAAAGTTAACCTGTACCGGAGTCCACACTAGACAAGACCGTAAGATGCATGTATTTTCTTGAACTTAACAATCTATGATCTTAATAGTCTTCTTTGATTGTTTCAGTTAGAAAAGGAAACATGTCTCTGAGTGAGGCACTACAGATCACGTCCATCCACATTTGTATCGGTGCTGTGTGCTCTAGGGTCTGTGCAAGAAGATACTTGGCTTTTGATTACTCCTGTGGGAGAAAGAGCTTATTCTCATATCTTTTCAGCAATTTCTTGGAGGTTTGTCTGGGATCTTTCTGAAATCCACATGCCCAGAAATAATCTCATACTTATTTTCCTTTACCATTTTCTTGAAGAGCCAGCACTGACACATGGCAGCTCCGGCTCCTTTGTGTGACAGTGTGTCCACATGACTTCCCTTTGTATTTCTCCTCTCTTTTGTGTGATTTTTTTTTCCCGTGAGTGGCATCATTTCAGAAGTTAGGAACTTTATAAGGAGCTAGCTGTAGTCTAAGTGGAGAAGTTCCGTTCTGGGCCTCCACTTGGAAGCATTTACAACTTGCACTATTTTATGTTGTGAGTATGATGAATGAGTATGGATTCCAATTTCCTTGCCTCTAAAGCCTTACAAAATAACCCTATTCCCTCTACATTTGGTTTTCTCCCCTTGTTTAGTTGAAACAAGTCAGTGCTTCCGTTTTTCAGAACTTCATGATGTGCCTATTCTTTAACTTAGGAAATCTAGAACACAGACACATAACCTTTTCACAATACAGAGGAAGGACTGCATGAAGCCAAAAGGAAAAATCTGAGTCTGATTCAGCTTTTATTTTTTTAGACATTTATGTCTTGCCTTCCACAAACACTGATGCTACAAAAGTCCAGCAAACTGTACTGATTAAACTAGGAATCACTTATACCATCAGATACTAAATTAGCTTTTACCCAAACCTTCATGACAGTGAGATTAGCACCTTGACAAATCAAGCTACAAATGATTATACAAGTCATTAGTATATATAACTGCAATTTGGATCATTAGCTAGTAAGGCTTCGCTGTTAGAGAGGTGGAAATTTGGTAGAAGGAAGACTAAATGGTAAATACTGTAGCATAAGAGTATTGTCCTGGCCCTCCCCATGAGAATAGCATCTCCTAGGGAACACAGTTTATACCCATAGCTACACCCTGTTCTGCAGGAGATACTGGTGAGTAAACCTGAATTCCTATCTTAGGGCTTTTGTAACATTTCTTTTATAAACCGTGTGGCATGGAAGCGAAATTTAGGATGTCATATTTTGGAGGGCAGAAATTCTAAATGAAGTTGTTAATACAGTCCATTCATTTTAGGATCTGAGACAGAAAAATCTGTCCCCCTTCCCTGCCCACACGGTGGGGGGGGGCGGGGGGGGGCATTCAGCAACACTCTGCATTTCTTTTTTTTTTTTTTTTTTTGGCCAGTCCTGGGCCTTGGACTCAGGGCCTGAGCACTGTCCCTGGCTTCTTCCCGCTCAAGGCTAGCACTCTGCCACTTGAGCCACAGCGCCGCTTCTGGCCGTTTTCTTTTTTTTTTTTTTTTTTTTTTTTTGGCCAGTCCTGGGCCTTGGACTCAGGGCCTGAGCACTGTCCCTGGCTTCTTCCCGCTCAAGGCTAGCACTCTGCCACTTGAGCCACAGCGCCGCTTCTGGCCGTTTTCTGTATATGTGGTGCTGGGGAATCGAACCTAGGGCCTCGTGTATCCAAGGCAGGCACTCTTGTCACTAGGCTATATCCCCAGCCAACACTCTGCATTTCTTTCCCTGTGAGTTCATGCTTCCCGTGGCTGCTTCTGGAAGCAGATGGATTGTTGCAGTGTGTGACAAAGTAAACAAGCCAACAAAAAAGAAAGGGGAACATCCCAGATCAGAAATAGTTTGTGCAGACACACAAACACTTTGATGTGACAGCTTAACTTATCCCCTAATTGGAGTTCATTCTTCTCTCTCTGTAAACGCACTACTGTAATGTCTCTTAAACGATTGGTTTCTTGTGAGAAAGGCTCATCCATTTGATTAAGCATTAATTAAAGAATACTCCTTGTAAAGTATTTTGCTTATTCAACTCAATATGCAAATCTGGTCACATTACACATGTGTTGAAAACACTGATATTACATGGACCAGAAATTTTGAAGGACAATCACCCCACCCCCAGCCTATCAGATAATCTATAGTCCTATGTTCTTCCATTTTCTATTGTGCTTTATGACCTAGTAATATTCAAGAGCTTTTCGAAGATTATTTATAAAACCAACAGCACTGGTTTAAAAGAGAACTATAATTTCTAGGAGAGAATAACAGCAATTAAACTCATGTTTGCAGTTCTGAATTAAGAGTAACAATGTGTCTCTATTGTGGAACTCAAGAGAATATTACTTTTATTGTATACATTACCTCAAATCTCTTTTCATGAAATATTTTTTTCAAGAAAAATAAACATTAAAACAGAAGGATTTACACATATTGTGATTGCAGGTGGAAGATAAGAATAAAATAATGAAAGAGAGCTCAATGTAGTTGAGTACTTCAACATAGTTTATAAATAAGACATTTTGATTAATACAAAAGGAGCTGCATATGTAGTCTACAAGAAAATGAATGCAGAAAGAATTCCCCAAAGGACTTCCAACTCAGCTCTTTCTTTCAAGGAGGAATCTAAAGTACAAACGGGTATGTGACTTGCATAAGAGAATCACAGAGAAAACCTACATACTAAAATTCTATTCTATTCCATTCCATTCTATTTATTTTTGGCTGTCTTGGGGCTTGAACTCAGATCCTGGGTGTTGTGTCTGAGTTTTTTTACTCAAGGCTAGTGCTCTACCACTTTGAGCCACAGTGCCACTTGCAGTTTTCTGGTGGTTAACTGGAGATAAGAATCTCAAAGACTCTCCTGCCCAGCCTGGTTTTGAACCATGATCCTCAGATCTCAGCCTCCAGTAGCTGGTATCACAGGCATGAGTAACCAGTGCCTGGTTGCATTCTAATATTTTAATCTCTGACAAAGTTCTCCCTCTCCTCTCTTCCCCCTTTCTCCCTTCTCTTCTCTTACCCCTCTCCTCCTCTCTTCTCCCCCTCCCATCACCCTCACCCCTAACATTTTATAACCTGTTCCCTTCAGTTAATTTTTCATTTCCTCAAGGACTTTGATACAGGCCCAGTGATATCTGACAGAAAATATTATTTTGAGCATTCTAATGAATCTAAAAATTGCCTGGCCCATTAGTTTTCACTATAAGGACATCAAAGATGAGCTAATTAGCAAGAAAAAAGATCTCAATAGTGTTGCACATTCACCAAGTCCAAGAGAAATATTTACATGATTGATCTTTTCGTAATGCACTCATTTAAAAACAGCTTGCAAATAGACAGGACCTAAGTTTCCCTTGCATTTCAGGCCACAGCATTCCTCCATGCCAGGAAGTACTTCGCCTCAGGCAGTCCCACCTCCTGAGAACCTCTTACACACAGGGGCATCCTTGTTTATATAAACTTAGTTGATCTCAAAGAGGATAAAAGTCAAAGTTAACATGATTCAGCTCACTCACATTTCACCTTTAATCCACATTTAATGGGAGGAAAGAACTTAAGATTCAAACATGCAAAATATAAGTAAGATTTCTTTATTAACTTTTATTCTCCAGTTGTTTCTCTTAATTATCACCTGTGTAAATTAGCTGAGTTAGGGAGGAAAGAGCAAATATTTAAGATGGCAGGTATCACCCATGTCAACGAAAAATAACAATATAACAAAATAATCATTTAGCATGCTGACTTTTTAAATGATGAGCAGTCTAAATCATTGAATTAGCCATCAGTCATTTTGAAGAATTAAATAATGTTGTCTCTATTGGAATGAGATCAATTCTTTTATTTAGGCGTGAAGATAATTCCAGTTTTAAAAAATCATAAGCCTACATGGAACATATATATGTAAGATAAATATATTGTATGTATCACGTATATTATATGTATAACCTTTATACTCAAGATGCAAGATATTGTCATGTTCATCTGTATAGAGTTTCATGCTTGCTTTGGGAAAGAGGAGCTAAAGAAAATGGCTTATGATCCGTATTGTATCCAGCTAATGGGGAAAAATAATTTCAGAAGCAATAGGGTACTCGAGTTTACACAGCAAGCACCCCCATTTCTTCCATCTTTAGGAAAAATGTTTAGAGGTCTGGGGATATGGCCTTGTGGCAAGAGTGCTTGCCTTGTATACTTGAAGCCCTGGGTTCGATTCCCCAGTACCACATATACAGAAAATGGCCAGAAGTGGCGCTGTGATTCAAGTGGCAGAGTGCTAGCCTTGAGCAAAGAGAAGCCAGGGACAGTGCTCAGGCCCTGAGTCCAAGGCCCAGGACTGGCAAAAAAAAAAAAAAAGGAAAAATGTTTAGAGCGGATACTCTTGTATTAGATACCTAAGTAAAAACATGAGCGCTGATGGATTGTGATTACAGTTCTCTGCGAAATAACTCGTAAACTGACCCTTGAAGTGTTAAATGGAGATGCTTCTCCAGTGCTTCTGAGGGAGAGAAGCAACTGTTGAGCTTTTCACAGATTTTGTACCTAATGTCCCTGGCCAGATAGCACACATCTGACACACAAACAGGGAGGCTAAGGAACTGACCAATGTACCTGCTCACATGATTCCTTGGTACTTTGCATGTCCCTCTTTTCGTTGCCCTATCTTCTCCTTGGGAGAAAGGGATGTTCTTGCATTAGGTTGATGGGGTTGACACACCTTTGACACAGGACAAGTGAGATCAGGAGCAATTACTTCATCACGGCCTTTGGGAGGGCTCTCCTCATGCCTATAGGACAGTGTTGGCTCCATTTCGAAGCAAAATGAACAACCATGGGCTGAGGGATACAGAACTGGAAAAATAGCTAATCAGAAATGTTGAGTTATTCATACTGTCAGATTCCTATGCATTTTGTCCTTAAAAAATTGTTGTAAAAAGAGGTTTTACAAATAAAAATAACCTTGCACTGACTCAAATTAGAGTGCTGCAAATTCATGGTAAGAATGTCAGTTTTAGAAAAGTATTTTTATTATTCTAATAATTATGATATTCAGTATATTTTGAGTATTGACTATGTGTCAGATATTGGGCCGAATGCCTTATAATACGGGTACAGTTTAGTAACTATTACTGTCTTTTAGAAATGAGGAGCTTAAATATTAAATGCATTTTTATTCATTTATTCAGTGTAAAATCCAACAGAGTAATAGCCTTATTTTTATATTGGCTGTTTATTCCCAAATGAACAACTGAAAGAGAAAAATTCCTCTGGGCCTGTCTGAAGCAAGATAAATAAATAAAAAATTGTCCTAAGTGTAGTTATTTGAAATTTGTGAGAAAAGGGAAGTAAGTGACTGAGTAAAGTCTGTCGAGCAGAGCTAAGAAATTACTTGATCATTAAAAAATGGCATATATATGTATACATGTGCATATAATTGTAACATCAGAGTGAAAAACAGAATGTAGCATTGTTAATCAAATGCTATATTTCCTACATCTAGCAATTTAATTTTAATTTTTGTTTTTTGTTTTTTTGTTTTTTTGTTTTTTTGGCCAGTCCTGGGACTTGGACTCAGGGCTTGAGCACTGTCCCTGGCTTCTTTTTTGCTCAAGGCTAGCACTCTGCCATTTGAGCCACAGCGCCACTTCTGGCCATTTTCTGTATATGTGGTGCTGGGGAATCGAACCCAGGGCCTCATGTATACGAGGCAAGCATTCTTGCCACTAGGCCATATCCCCAGCCCGCAATTTAATTTTTAAAAAAGTACAAAAAGTGAACATGATAACCACATTTATTTTAAGATATTGCATTATGGACAATCATCATTTATTCTATCCTATTTTAATATTGTTACACAATGTTCTCAATATTGAAAAGTCACTACTGGTTGGGTGCCAGTGGCTCACACTTATAATTCGAGCTTGAGGAGGCTTGAGATCTGAAGATCATTATTCAAGGCCAGCCCAGGCAAAAAGTCAGTGAGAGCTCTGTCCTAATAGAGCAGCAAATGTCAGAAAAGGAGCTGTCACACAAGTGGTAGAGCATCAATCTTTAAGACAATGCGAAACAAGAGCACAGGGCCTAGATTTTAAGTCCAAGTACCTGCATTAAAAAAACTTAAAATTTAAAACAAAATCACTATAGAAATACCAATGTTTCCCAATTCCACTTATATGTCACATCTAAAATAGGCAACTTTGTAGAATTAGGGCCTGAAATGATTGTTTCTAAAAAGATGAGGAAAAATGAAGTGATAAATTACAAATCACTATGCATAAAATTCCAGTTCAAAAGTCATATAAGTTGCAAATTATAGAATTTGTAATGTAAAATATTGTACTTCACTGCAAAATAAAGCCTTTGGTAAGCAGGTCTTATGCTGTTTCCCATCACAAAATATTTGCTTCAAGGTGATTAGCCGGAAGTGCTAAAAATGGAAAAACAATAACATATACATATATATATATTTATATATATTTACTATTAACAGTGTCACCTCAAAACCACATGTAAGACATGAACCTTAATTGACAAAAACAGATGTGCAGGAAGGTTTTCATGCCTTCCTGTATTCAAGCATTTTGATGATTTGACTTCAAACCTCACTTTACTCTCTGGGAAGCTGAGTCTAAATGCATCTTTGGACCATCCTTTCTGGAGGTCTCATGCACTGGTTGCTTGCACGCTGTTGCCTGTCCATAAATATAGCCTTAACAATGTTTATGCTGCTACCACCCCTCCCCCCACCGCTTTCTCAGTGGCTTCTCCCTCCCCACTAGGTGGGCATGCTGATGAGCCTGCTTCAGCCAGTTTAGAAACATTGGTGGTCCACCCAGACTAGTCATCCCCAAATAGCAACCAGTTCCTTTATTTTGAAAGTATGTGAATAGATCCATTTACTTACTGCTCATATTCAAATCCTCCTCTTTATATGGATAAAACCTGTACTTGAAACGCCATCTGGGGAAAACCAGTAGGACATTTCCACATTAGTCATTCTTGTTACAATTTATTTGATGATTACATAGGATGCCTGAAATAATAATGATAAATATATTGTTCATTGTGAGAAAACAGTATCAAAACCAAACTCTTCAGACCAAAAGAGTAAAAAGCACATCCACTGCAAGATGATACATCTACTTTACTATCAATTTCCAAAATAAGTAATCTGTGCTTCAATCAATCTCTAAAAGAGCCATCTGTGGTTTTCTGTGTCATAGACACACATAGAATTCATTTGCACAAATTTGTGTCTTAATGGCACTGTTTCAGGATTGAACCGAATATGTACACACAGGGATTATTTGTGCTAAACCATACTTGGAAGTGTAACATTATCCTTTACGATTAGTGATATGATAAAATGAAAAGATGCGGTCCTCTGAGCTTAGATGCAAAGTAAATGCCAAGTTTATTTAAAGGGTGATTTGAGACAGTGGTTTAAGCATTCCAAATCCCCGTCTCTTCCTCCTCACAGGGGAAGCAGAGGGGCTTGCTGCAGATTCGTCATGGAGATTAAATAAGCATTAAATAAATAGAAGGTGCTTAGCACCGTGTCTGGTTTAAGTTGTACACTCCTACAAATTATCCACTTTTGTTACCATTGCTGTTGTTCACATGATCTAATTCTCGACTTTATCAGGACCATAGTATCTGATTCCAACAGTCACATCTCTGAGATGAATTTTATTACCTGGCATCTTTTCTTAAGAAGAAAGCCTGCTTAAACATCAGTGAGGCACCATACGTGAGATCGTGGTGCTCATACACGTTTAATATTTTTTTTCTGGAAAGGGTGGCTTTTAGAGCAAAATACAATCTCTCATACTTTAAAAAAAAAAAGGTTTCTCTTGGTTCTGTGTACATAAAGCCAGTGGCAAATGAAATATGGATACTGAGTCTGAATGGCACCATCTTGGCATCTTGGTGATGATGGGGACTTTTTGAAAACTCTTAGAGATGAATACTTCCCCCCTCCCTCCCTCACAGGGGAGGTGCTAGGCACCTGAATACCTAGTGGGGATGGAGATGGGGACCTGGGCAGTAGGCTACTGGACCTGCTTGATCCGTCCATGAACTCTGGAGACTCTTTGACCTCCAAGTTCTCTGCTACCCTATCCCCTAAACACGATCCTACTTAGGTCCCACCCAACTCGGCTGTCATTGTGCCATGGCTCATGTCTACTGACTCCTCAGGTCACCATGGCACCCCTCTTCAGCTCTCCATGAGGATTGACCTGGTTTGTGGTTCAGTTTCCCAACAGTTTTAAGTGTGCTGGGAGCTGCAAGTTCTTCTTGCTTTCTAATAACGACTCCCAATTCAACCACTCAAACAAGGAAATCAGAGGTTATTGGTCCAGGAAAAGAATTTAAAAATGACAGGCGCCCCAGATATTAGTTTGCAGCCCTTAAGAAGGGAGGACTCACTGAAAGAACTAGGCTTCTTTCACAGGGAGTTATTTACAAGCGATGACTAGCAAACCATACTGAATCTGGTTTTCGTACTAATCCAATTCTCTTCTGATGCGTTGTGTCAAAGGCAGGACATAATGTATTGTACATTTCTTTTAAACTGTTTATTACTTAATTCAAATGGACAGGTAAGCTCATATCCCTTTTTCATGAACTATGTTATTTATGTATGTTTTTCTAGTTGTGCCAGTACTGAGGCTTGAACTCAGGGATTTGGGATCTTGCTTGGCTTTTTCACTCAAAGTCGATGCTCTACTGTTTGAGCCAAACCTTCACTTCTGGCATTTTGCTAGTTAATTGGAGATGAAAGTGTTTTGGATTGGTCTACTCAGGATGGATTCAAACTAGGATCCTCAGTTCTCAGCCTCCTGAGTAGCTAGAGGTACAGGTGGGAGTCACCTGTGCCTAGCTCCCATGAATTTTGAAATGCAAGTACATTGTATGCATTTGGTAGTGCATTTGTTAATTGGATTTAATAATTCCAGAATTTTATCTGTCCATATGCACCTAAAAACAAAATGATGGCATCTGTTGAAAACTATTTTAAGAAGGAAGGGAAAAAAGGTAAAAGGAAGTGAGAATAGGGAGTGAAGTTTATGGGGTGAACTGTATGCATATATAGAAATGTCACAGTGAACCTTCATTTACTAAGCTTTGGTATACAAAAGATTACAAAATTACCAATTGCATAAAAATTGACTCTAGAAAATAATGATAAAGCCCTAGGTATGGAACCACTTGAACTTCTCTGTGTGGTTGACACACAGTTAAGGGAAAGGGGATAAAGGAAGTTTCATTGCTTTTGTAAAATAAACAGAATAACCACAAGCCTTCTATAGCTAGGTTATTGAACCCTGGGAGGGGGGACAGAGAATGTTTACATATATTACATTTAAATAATATGTTAATGCACTTGACAAGAGTGAACAGAAGGCAAAATTGTCTAACAATGATCATATAGTTGAGCATGATGAACTAACAATATCTGAGACCAGCCTATCAGAACCATTAACATGATTTTGGAAATAGCTTCTGTCCTATCAGTTTTGCTTTCTCCAAGATGCATAGTGTCGTCCAGTGTGAGCAAGGATACGTGAGTGGCTAAGAATTGCAGCAACTCTGAAGAAAAGATCAAAAGAAAAATAGCGATAGGAAGAAGTAGAGGGGATCAATTCATTAAAATCAACACAAAATAAATGTTCATAAACAGCACTATGCTCACCTGAAAAAAACTACCTTTTATCCATTTCTTGTAGAGCCTTTATATCTTTTGTAATGATACACTAAACAGTTGGTAAAATAGTACTTATATTAAAATGCTGACTTAACACTATCATGCTATTTACTATGTCATTTTAATTTTAGATCTTTTCTTAGAAATGATAGATACAGTTAACATTAACAAAATGCTACTAGAATTAGACTGATGTCAGGGTTCTTCTGAGAAATAGTTCATGAAATTGTTCTACTCATTAAGTAAAAGAAATATACACTTCAGCGCTGCAGTCTGCATTCAATCATAACACTTTTTTACGGTGCAGCAAGTGTCTGTGGACTCTTTGTGGGAAGAGTGGCATCTCGTCTCTCAAACGATGTGGAAACATCCTTCCATCAGCTCACCTCCTTCTGTAGAGGTCCGACATTTTCCCAGGGCCTTACATAGCATTCTTCCAGAAGGAAGGTGTTGCTTGAATCCTCATGAATACTCACAAGCCTTCAGTCTCTCTTCTTCCACCCTTCTTCCCATTTTTCAGCCAAAGGTTTCTTCAATGTCTTTTTCCACAATGGTTGCAAAATATGTGGTTAATCAGAGAGGAGGCTATTGAATGCCAGCATATTTTCGAGAATGAAAAGATGGATAAGGAAGATCTGCATTGGGTGCAAAATGGTTCTTTCCATTTCCAGCACTATTTCTTCAAGATTGTTAAAAAACAGAATTGATTTGATGCTAATCATTTGTTATCACCCAAACTCTGTAAATTTCGCACTAATTTTTTTTAACAATTCCCAGGACTCAAATCCAAAATGCCTCAATGAATGTATTTAATTTGCTCAAATGAAAAATCTAATATGGGACCATTGAACATCTCTGAAATTAAATTCCTGTCTTATATGTCGTTTCTTCTCTTTAAAAAATGTTTTACTTTTTTGTTTTGTTTGGCTTTTGTTTTGGATGTTGGTTCTGAGGCTTGAACTCGGGGCCTGCACACAGTCCCTGAACTTTTTTGCTCAAGGCTAGTGCCTTGAGCCAAGAATCAATTCCATCTTTTTGGTAGCGAGTTGTTGATAAGCATCTCATGGATTTTGCTGCCTGTGGTGTCTTTGAACTGCAATCCTCAGATCTCAGCCTTATGAATAACTAGGATTACAGATGTGAGCCACCAGCACCTGGCAGATCTCACTATTTTGTTGTTTGTTTCCTTTTTTGCACACCATATATCAAAAATTTTATGAGGAATTAACTGTGCTTTGTCCATGTGTTATTCAAGTAAAAAACCAATACCTTGAGAATATGAACTGTCTCCTACAAAGAATTCCTGACCTTTTCAGCATGCAAAAATGTAAATGGCACAGTGCAGATCCTCATATTTACGTTGAGGCTTTTTAAAAGCACAAATGATTAGAAACTGATTTCTCATTCCACTCAGAGTTCAGCAGATATTAGAGTCAAGACTCCACAAAAAATGGAAATGATTTTTTCTTATAATCCTGATTCATGGTTTTTATATCTATGGACTTTCCAAGCCCTAAAGCTGGACTCGGTGGGGGGGGCAGGTTTATAGGGGAGCACTCTACAAGTTATCTCTGATGTCTATGAACAAACCTTTCACACCTGCAGTGACATACAAATACAAGCAGGCAGCAAAGGTCACACTGACCTGTTGCTAAAGTAAGAGAGAGAAAAGCACCTGTCCATGAACCCCGGAACTCCTTTAAACTGAAGCAATGATGTCAGGAGGCTGTAACTTCTAGCAGGTTCTTGCCAGTGCTTGAGGTGAGTTCACTCGGATCTGCTAGAATAGCCAAGTTCCTGGAGGACTTAAAATCCACTTCCAGTTGCCAAAAGAGCAACGCAGGAGAGCCATGCATCGCTGCCTCTCACGGCTCTCGGCCCGCTGCCGCTCACAGGCAGGTGAGCTTATTTTAAAAGCTCAGCAGCATAACGCGTGGACAGTTGGTTCTGTCATGTGTGTACATTTGTTTTGTTTTTTGTGTGGGTATCTCTCTATATGTGCATATTTGCATATACACACATGAATACATTAATATGTATACTATGTATACGCATTATATAGTGTATATATTATATATATTATATAGTGTATATATTTAGTGTATATATTTAGTACTATATTTATTCTTTTGCTACATACACATATATAGTAAAAGTTTATTATACTTACTATGTTTTGGATTCCATAAACTCTGTTTTAACTCTACCAAAGGTTCTGATTGTTCTAAAATTCTTGCCTTGATCAGTTGCAATAATAGTCTAGCTGATACGTTCACCCTGTTTGTAACTAGTTCTTCTTACTAAAGAATTGAATTTGAGCAGTCACAGAATATGAGGGAAATAATTATGATGGAAATTTGGCATAATTAGATAACTTCAATATTTTCACCATTAACCCTGTTGTATATTTGTTTTTGTTTTTTTCTGCTTGCTTTGCTTTTAATTTAGGAGACCACAGTTAGACTGTCTTTGATAGTCTAGACTAATAGACAAAATGTCTTATACTTGGTGGCCTTACAGAACAGAAAATTTTTTTTTTCACAATTGCAGAAGCTAGAATCTAACATCCCACATCAGGGTTGATCAGGACATTCTTCCAGCTTGAAGACTGACAATTTCTTACAGGCTCATCTGGAGAAAAAACAAGCAATCTCCCTCCTGGCTTCTTCATAAAGACACCGATCTTGGGCTGGGGATATAGCCTAGTGGCAAGAGTGCCTGCCTCGGATACACGAGGCCCTAGGTTCGATTCCCCAGCACCACATATACAGAAAACGGCCAGAAGCGGCGCTGTGGCTCAAGTGGCAGAGTGCTAGCCTTGAGCGGGAAGAAGCCAGGGACAGTGCTCAGGAAGGCCCAGGACTGGCCAAAAAAAAAAAAAAAAAAGACACTGATCTTATTCTCAGGGCTCCCAACCTCATGACCTATGACCTATGACCTCCCCGAAGCCCTACCTCCAAATGCCATCACCGCAGGCATTTTGATGATAATATGCTGGCTTTCAGTCCATTGCAGACTAACTTAACCAGAGGCCAAAATTGATATATCACTACCATAATTAATACGGTGTCACCATAATTCTTTCCGACCAAGCCCCTCTACCCTATATAATTCATTATTCACAGCAGGAAAGCATCTGAATTTGCTCTGAAATTCAAGTCCTGTATCGCTCAGGTACAAATTCATATGGGAAAATGACTTCATTTTTGAACTTTCGCTGGTTTATCGTAAAAGATGTAAAAAAAAAAAAGTTTTGTTTTCTCAATTGGCAAAGGGAACATGAATGTTTTATGAAGTCCTTTAAGCACATGCCCATGTGCACCTCACCTTCTACTTGAAGTGGGGGTTCTTGTCTTGTTTCCTTCTGCATTATTTCCTATGCTCTCCTCAAGAATTGCCACTGATTTCTGGCTTGAAGTTTGCACTTGCTATTCTATTGTTTCTGTGGGCCAGGTGTCTGGGCATAGCGGAACGGTGCCTTCTGATCAGGATTTCTTCTCTGCAAGTGAAACTTCACTGGGGCTGTGATCTGATCCACTGCAAAAGCGTGTCGGCAGAACTCATCTTTTAGCAGTAGGGCCTCCTGGTAGCTGTTTCTTCACACGCGCGGGACATGGTCCCTGTTGCTTCAAGTAGCAATCTCTACATTCTGTCTCAAAAGGTGCACCTGCTTGAATCCTGCGGAGTAAGGAAGGGTGTCCTTTTGAGAAACAAAACTCAACTGAGAAGGGACCTGGAGGCAGGGTGAGGGTTATGTTTCCTGTGCCCTCTGGGCAGAGTTATGATAACCAATCACTCAACCAAACAATAAGTATTGCTTTGAAAAATGTTTTATCCATGAGTTTCATACCCTTAATAAATTGACTTTAAGTGAAACAGGTCATCTTTAGTAGTCTTCAGGGCTCTAATCTATTAGAAAGCCCCAAGAAGAAATTTTTTAAAAAAGTATTAAACAGAAGGGTTACAGTTCCAAGTCAGGCCGAGTGCATTTCCAATCTTACCCCTTACCTTGCTCTTTCTCAGTTTTTCTATCCTCATTCCTATCCCCCCAAAATTGTAGAGTTCATTTTCAACAGAATATCCAGTAGGTACTAATGCTGCATTTCTTCACACCTTTGTCCCTCCATTTCTGTGCCCCCATTACTCTCCCGAAAATACATAGACAAACAACTAAAACCAAAAGAAAAGAACAAAAGAAACAACATATACATTAGTAAATAAAATTATGAGATGGGCTTTAGGTGTGCAACAGAAGTTGTAGGAAGAAAAAAAAAACAACAACAAAAGAAAATGGACAGAATTGTACTCAACTGACCAAATTACTCAGCTAGACCCATTGCACAGCTTTTACTAAAGACTGACTCCCCATCGTGTGTGCTCCTGGCGATTGACCATTCTAAACTAATAACCCAGACTTTGCATTTAAGAGGGAAAGTTTAATAGAGAAGAGTTTTGGTTTGTTTTTTTTTTTTTGAGGAAGAACAAAAATTGCCTGTAGGTTGGGCTTCTGCCTAAAGTGTCTGTCTTGCCTATCTTTCTTGGAGAACTGTCCTCTAGATTCTAGACTTTTCTAGCATCCCTTAGTAATGAATAAGCCTACCACTTGATGTAACTCTCCCTAGGGTCCCATTCTGGTACAAGCCCTTCATCAATACTCAGAACCCCCTCAGTTCCTCATACCACATCACCTTGATCAGAAGAGTGGATTGGTCCTTGTACACAGAGCCCCACTATTGAGGGGAAGGAATATGTAGGTCACTGTACTGTAGGAAGGGAGACCGTTGCTGATGGTCTTCTATACATCCTCTACCTGCTTTGTCTCTCTCTTTTTCTTTTTTATTTATTTATTTTTTTGGCCAGTCCTGGTCCTTGGACTCAGGGCCTGAGCACTGTCCCTGGCTTCTTCCCACTCAAGGCTAGCACTCTGCCACTTGAGCCACAGCGCCACTTCTGGCCGTTTTCTGTATATGTGGTGCTGGGGAATAGAACCCAGGGCCTATTGTATCCGAGGGAGGCACTCTTGCCACTAGGCCATATCCCCAGCCCGTCTCTCTCTTTTTCTAATGACTTCTACTCCACGGAGAACCATTAGTAGGACTTTGTGGTGTGGGAGAATAAGAACATAATTTGTAGGAAAAGGTAGAAAGAGATGATACAAAAGGAAATAAAGTTTGTTATAGCTGGAAGGGTGAACAAAGGCTTAAAGTTTTGACCCATATTGATGACTGTACATTCAGCACCCCCAAACTTTACTGATTAGCCCAATGTTGTTTAGTTACTCATACCACTAACTATATGTAGCAACTGCATATGCACACATAGTTAGTAGGACTCAAACTAAATAATTTTTATTTCATTTTTGTTGTTGTTTTTGCAGTGCTCAAGAACAAACCTAGAAATCTGTGCTTGCTAGACAATTCGCTACCATTGAGATCTATAGCCCTTTATTCATTTATTTGTTTTGAGACAATATCCACTCTGTAGTACAGGCTAGTCAGGAACACCTTCCTGACTCAGAAATTGCAATGGCTCAGTATCAGACAAGACCCTGTCTTATTTAATTTTAACTAGTTGAAATACAAGTTTAAGTAGCCACATTTGTCATCTGTAATATTAGACAGTCCAGCTCTAGAAGAATAATCTCCTTGTCCCTGAGGGAATTTTATTTATAAGAGCCAGCCTCACTATAAATACAACCGATGATAGGTCTGCAGTTTCAGCATTTGTTTTATTAATGCAAACCCAGCAAACAATTTACCTGAAAATTTCCCTTTAACCTGAAACAAAGTAGACCAGTTTAGTACTATGCTATTCGCATATTACAATTTCATGTGCTTGACTTTTTGCCTTCAAGACAATGTATTTCTCTTAGCTACAGAGAGAAAAATTCAGAATATGACATATTCTGCTTTGCCCAGAAATTGCCATCCTTTGAATGGAGCTAAATTTACGTGGAATAATAAAGTAAAAATATAAATAAGTAATCATCCTCAAGCAGAAAAAAACACATGGCTGTTAGAGAGGAAAATCACCTAACAATTCTTCTGAAACCTAAAACATATATGATAGATAGCCCATTTCCTTTTGTTCTTGGCTTGCTTGCTCAGTAGTATCTCTACTGCTTGAGCCAAGTCTCCAGGCAGGCTTTCTGCTGGTTATTGTGGCACTAC
Organism: Perognathus longimembris pacificus; assembly: GCF_023159225.1. Classification (NCBI taxonomy): domain Eukaryota; kingdom Metazoa; phylum Chordata; class Mammalia; order Rodentia; family Heteromyidae; genus Perognathus; species Perognathus longimembris. Next base: position 147,939,311 of record NC_063162.1, read on the forward strand.
AATTTACCCAATGTGAATCTTTAGTCTCTGATTTTTAAGATTATGTTTTTATTATCTTTAAGTAGTAGTAAAGAGAAGTCCCCATTCTGAAAATAGCGTGCATGTGGTTCTGCTGTAAGGGGGCCATAGGGAGCTCACGGAGCTTTCCCTTTCGCCATTCCATGGCAGAGTCTTCTATGGCCGGTGTGTCTGGGATGGGGGTGGGGCAAGAAGGCAAAGACTGAGAGGAAGACTTGGGTTCCATCCCTGTACTCTTTTCTTAGCCCCTGCATTACATGTCTGACACCATTGCATCTCTTGCATATACTGCTGCTCAGGGCTGAAGCATGAAAGGTGAACTGTGAAAAGATTACACACTCTCGATGCGTATGTAGCAGAACACATTGACTTAGAACTAAATAACAACTGTTTTCAAAAGCAGAGCACCAAGCGAAATTGATCACCGCTGGGGTGTGAACACGTACGTGTGTGTGTGTGTGTGTGTGTGTGTATTTGTCTGTATGTCTGTGTGTGTTCATCATGCATATGTATGTATTTGTATGCATGTGCATACACACGTTTGTCTGTGTGTGTGTGTGTGTGTGCATGTGTGCATGCATCTATGTGCTCATTGAGTCTATTTTTTTTCTCACACTCAGACTTGGAGTGCATGGATCAGCCTCAGACACCCTCCCAGGGCCTCATTACTTCTCCCTCCATGTCTTCATCTTTTTGGGGGACCTGTGCTGGGCTTCTTCCAACTGGCCCCTCATAACCATATCCTTTCCGTCATTGTATGTACATCCCTCCCTCCCACTGGGCCTTGAAATGATAGCTCTGGTCCTTATCATCTGCAAAATGGCCCTTTAAAGTGTTTAGAGTTTCTCCATCAGAGAAAGTCTCCAAGCAATGTTTGAAAATAGTTTTTCTTCTTTCCCATAAGTAATAAGGTGACATCGTCCACGTCGTGCAGCACACAGGTAGAGAACAGATTGTCCCCGTAGACAGGCTGTGTGCAATCCTCCAACCACACTCTGTCATCACCACAGCAGGACTCTTCTGTGCCTCGTCCAACAAGCAGGAGGTGCATTCCTCTATGGTGCCATTTATATTGTGCTTTAATTATCTCTCTACATGACTGCAATCTCCAAATACGAAATGACTTCCTCATGGTGGAGAAAATTGCGTATCAATTTTTGTAACCCCAGGCCCTCGTAGGCTGCCTGGCACCTAATTATAGCAATCAATAAATGCTTAATAGGGTCATCATTCATTTAACAAAGATTTCCAGGCTCTATCAGAAAGTGACATTTCAAGGGAGATCTGTGAAATGAATAAAGATGACGCATGTTGAAAGAAGACAAGGGTAGTTAGAAGTGAGGAAGTCACATGGGATGAGTGAAATAGCCAGTTAATCAATGACTGAAAAATACTGCTAGTTTCATTAGTAGATAAGGATTATAATAGTTTGTTTCTGTCATTCCTGGGAGTTCTGGCTACCTGGACTAACAACCTTGGTTTGGTCATAATATTCTCTACTCAATAAAAATGATTGAGAGAAACCATGCAACCTCATTTGTAGTACTCAGAAAGTGCCTATTAATCTACAAGTAAACACACTGGATGTTAAAAGGCAAAAATGTTATCCTGGACATGACAAATTATACAGGACTTTAAACATTCACACAGTGAGACCAAAGGAGGATATTCCTAGGAGAGGATCACAAAGGCTCAATAGCTATGTGCATATGATCCTATAAAATGATGTTTATCGAAATGAACACCAAGAAATGGAAACAAGAGTTGTTGTTTTTTAATTTTACTTTCTGTGACTTTTTCCCTTATTTTGTTTTTCACCTTTCATTGCTGTTTTTGATTTTTGTACTTTTCGTCTTATACTTAATTTCATCTGTTTTGAGGAAGGGAAGGGGATGCACAGAAACAGTGGGATCAAGGGTGAACTACTTCAGCTGTGATACTCACTAGATGCTATGTTGAAAATAAATCTATACAACTTGTAGAGGAGGAGTTTGGAAGGGTAAAACTTGGGAGAAAATGAGGGAAGAGGTGACACTGTTTAAAAAGAAAGGTACTCACTTGCTGATCAAAATTTTACAAAAAAGAAATGTACTCATCTGACTTATATAACTGAAACCTCTCTGTACATCACCTTTACAATAAAAATAAATAAAAGAAAGCTTGAGAATCATTTGCTGATGATTGAGAACCAACCCCTGTGCATTAGGGGATGGAGGATAGGCCCACAGTCTTGTGGTGAGGAGCAACTCCAGGCTGTGAGTTCATTGGATAACCAACATTAAGGGAAGGATCACAAATGTGGTTTGTGAATGCTGAATTTAAAGTACCTTTATCACAGCCAGAAAGTGTCTAGCCTATCACTGAATAACAGAATCCAGAACTCAGGGTGGATAAGGCACATTTGTGATGCAGCTCTGTAGTGAAGATAATGGAAGTCAATGAGAGGATGGCAGCAGGTAAGGGACAAATATGGAGTGAGAAGAGTACAGCATCCCAGATTAATGTGTATGTGTGTGTGTGTCTGTGTGTGTCTGTGTGTGTCTGTGTGTGAGAGAGAGAGACAGAGAGAGATAGCTCAAAGTGTAATGGGTGACTACAGAGTTTCATAGGAGACAAGATGGCTGGCAGGTAGGTAGGAGACAGAGAGAGCTGTGAGGAGAAGGGAGTGGACTCAGTGGTGGACCCCACTAAGAGATCATGAACAACGAGGGTCAAAATGTTGTCCTCTGAACAATGACTGGGATGAATCAGAAGATGTGTGAAAGTTGAGAAAGTGGTAAGGACATTCCTTAGTCAAATAGGGTTCTACTTGGGTACAATAAAGCACCAAGCCCTTCATTTGTTCATGTATATGAGTTTGCTTTTGTAATCAAGAAGGTAGATTAAATTACTCTTTTGATTTTTTAAATTTAAATTTAATTGTAAAGATGATGTACAGAGGGACCACAGTTTCCCCCCTCCCTCAATTTCTCAACACTCCCCCGCCCCCGACTCCTCTCCCACCAAGTTGTAATGCATGACATCAGAGAAGCCATTCAATTCCATAGAATTTCACTCTAAGTGAAGAGCCTGGATTTAGATCCGACATTTTCAGTGGCATAACTCCCAAATCAACATGTTTCCCGGAAAATTCTTTGGTTGCCCTTCTCTGGTTATTTCTGATGATTTCCATCTGCTCTGCCACTTACCATCAGCCTGGCATTCCAGACGGTCTACGTGCTTGGCTTTTACTACGGGTTTAAATAGACAAGGCACACGTTCTCCTTGTCCCCTTTCATAGATGATACATATCATTTGGCTACAGAAAAGAGTTGTTTGTTAGTTTTCTCCTGTCGACTAATGGCGTAGCTACCAATGCATCTTTTCCTTACAGTTCTCGTGTCCATTAGGCATCTCCCCTCTTCAACCTTGTTACGTATACACTTGATAAGCTGGCATTAAAAAATCAAACTATGCTCATGCACAGGTAACTTTTCCTCGTATTTATCATTTAAAAGTCTACCAGGTGGAGAGTTTTTGCATTTATGTCCTTCATTTCAACTACCTCGTAGAAAACATTTTTAGATGTGCATTTATATGCGTATATAGAGATAGGACAATTCAAAATAAATATTATTTTCTTTTGTATTTTTATCATCTTGTTCCTTGAAATAAAATGACACTGCACATCAAGAGTTTTTGACTTATTTTATTGACGATAGTTTTCCACTGAGAGGGAGATTATAGTCAAGAGTTCTCAAAAACCTACCACTGTGAGATTACAAAGCTGGAACTATTCTAATAGTTGTTCAAGGCACGTCTAAAGATATTTTGCTTATTAAGAAGCATTTTCTAATCCTAATGTTTGCACACACTATATTTACAACCTAGTTGTTTATGGACACATATTGTGGATATGTTTTAAATTAAAAGTATGCATTTCTACCCAGGCGTCTGTGGCTCACACCTCTAAGCGAGGTCTAAGTTGAGGTCTGAAGACCTCAGTTCAAAGCCCCAGTAAACAATACAGGGAGACTCTTTTTTCCATTTATCTAACAGAAAAGGTGTAAAGGCTAAGGGAGTGTATGAGGTCCTGAGATCAAGCCACAGTATCCGCACACCCATAAAGTGACACAGATGTCTATTCAGTTTGAGGACGTGGTATGATGCCATCACTAAAGTATGATTCTTGCATTGTTGCATACAGACAAGTTGTATAACAATCTGTCACACTTCTGCTGAAATTTCTGCATTTCACAGAGCAGGAAAAGTAATGCATGGGAATAAAAACCCACTCATGAATCTCATTTTGTATGAAAATATTCCTTGTATGTAGATTGATATATATTTTTAATGTGGGTAAACACTACTTGATTATGTGTTAGAAAAAATACATGGGTAAGAGTACTGCTATTTTATATATTATATAAATACATATAAATGTTTGTGGTATTGGGGTTTGAACTCCAGACTTTGTTCTTGGTTGGCTCACACTCTACTGCTGAGCCATGCCTCCAAGCCCTTTTTGCATTTTTGCATGGATTTTTTTTGCTTGCTTGCTTGCTTGCTTGCTTTTTTTTTTTTGTTTGTTTGTTTGTTTTTTTTTTGCCATTCCTAGGGGCTTGAAGTCAGGGCCTGGGCACTGTCCCTGGCTTCTTTTGCTCAAGGCTAGCACTCTACCATTTGAGCCACAGTGCCACTTCTGGCTTTTTCCTGTTTCTGTGATGCTGAGGAATGGAACCCAGGGCTTCATGCATGCTAGGCAAGCACTCTATTACTAAGCCACCTTCCCAGTCCCTGCATGGTTTATTTTCAAGGTAGTCATGTACCTGGGCTGTGATCTGCCTAGTTTTCACTTCCCACCATAGCAGGAGTGACAAGCTAGCACTTCCAAACCCACCTGTTTCCATGGAGCTGTTTTTCTAGCAGTAGGTTTTCTGTTTTTTTAGTAGTCTTTCTACCTTGGCTGCCCATAATTAAGATGGCAGGGTCCCAAGCCCAGCTATTGGAGGAGAGATCTCTCAGGTATATGCCCTGGCTGGCCTTGAACTGTGATTCTCTTCATCTCAGTCTCACAGGTAGCTTGGATTACAGATGTGAGCTACTCCGTGTCAAGCTAATTTATTCTTATGAGATTCATTGAGTAAACATAAGCCCTAAATTCTCTTGACTGCCATATTGCCTCAGCCTTCTTTGCTTTTATATTCTGGATTGTCTAAAATGGCGACACTCTCCTGGCAAGTGGTAAAATGCGCCTCAAATGACACTGCAGTTCATTCATGCTGTGTGGCTTATCATATAAATGTGGACCTTTCTTCATTTTAGTCTTCCTTTTAATATTTTTTTGAGAATTACTGAAGATCAAATCCTAAAAGCATTCTTGAGTAGTCATGAAGGTAAGATGAGTACAGGAAAACCATAAAATTTTAATATGGTATTTTGATATGAATAAATTTCTGGGTAAAAAGTTGTAACTTGTAAAGAAATGGTGAATAGGTTGCTTTTTATTGCAGCAGAAAACCACATAACTTTTCATCGTGAACGACCACTGGTCTCCTATATTATGGTGCCATTGTCTCTTCCAGTCAGTATCAACTATATTGATATTAGGGCTGTTTTCAATGGCTAATATTTAAAATTTTAGGCTATTTATGTTTTCCTCATTAGTATATTTTCCTGAGAATGCAAGACTTAGAATTTAGAAAATAGGATAAAGAAAAAAACAGCACTGTCAAGGTCAAAGTAGCAATTTCCATTTTCACGTATCTCGTTCACTCCTAATGGCAGACACTACAAGTGAATTACCATAACACATCATCTGGAGAGTGAGGAAAATTGTGTTTGTTTTCTAAGCTTCCTTAAGACCTGAATGCTTCTTTTCCCCCCCGGAGGATATTGTAGCAGAGGATGTTTTAATTGAATTAGTTAGAAAATATTTTTTTTCATTAAGCTTCAAGTACTAATTCTGATGTAGGAAAACAGAACATATTTTCCTACACATAAATGAATGTGTTGACGATTTTTCCAGTGTTGCCCTATTGTGTCTACAACACAGAATACTATCTTTTTTTTGTAAAAAAATAAAATGAAAAAGAACTTATGCTCTCTTTTGTTAGTTTATAAAGGTAAACTCCATTTTCATAGTGAGTTATATAATTTTATTGGCCTTGATTTTTATTCTTGGATGTTTGAAGAAAACCAATGTGGGTTTGGAGAAGGAGCCCAGTGGTAAAATATATGCAAGATATCATGTGTATGAGTCTGTGCTCAATCCTCAGAACCATAAACAAAGAACAATATAGAAGAAAACTTTATTTGCACATATTTTTTTTCAGTGAATATAGAAGATGGACTTCTGATTTTCCCCTAACTTCATGAACAAAATTGACTAAAGCAGTGGTAGTGATGGATCATTTCCTTTCCTTAGGCTGAAAGCAATATTCCCATATTTCCTGAAAACAATCTAGCTGCAATATATTTTTGGACTTTTCTCCACATTTTTGCCAGCATGTCAATGGATGCATACCAAAGGTATATTTAATCTAGGAGGTAGTCAGGTCACATTCATAGTGAAATGTGAACTATCTCTGAAATCAGACCAGTTTCCAAATCTACTACTGAGATTTCCTGGCTGCCTTGAGCCTCAAGTTTCTCAGCCTCTCTGAGGTCCAGTCTTCTTAGCTCTCAGACAACAACGATAACAGTTCCCACATCACAGAGATGTTCTGAGAATTAGACAATTTAGTATTTGCCAAGGTCCTGAAACACACTGTGAGGGTTTCTATAAGTGGAAATGTCCCTAATTAAAACATGGCTCCATTTAGGCAAGTCACAGCAGAGGATCACAGGAGCCCAATAGCTATACCCTTACGAACACATAAGATGATGCTAAGTGAAATGAACTCCATGTTATGGAAACGATTGTTGTAACTACTTTCAACGTGCCATATGTAATTGTAGCCTCTATTATTGATGATCTTCTTGTATCACCTTCTTGTGGTTGTACCTACAGTTTCTTTGTATCTTATGTGAGTATATTGGAAACCACATATACTGGTATTAGAACTAGGAAATTGGAAGGGAATACCAAAATCGAGAGACACAGGGTGAAAAAAAGACAAACAACTATAAAAGCAATACTTGCAAAACTGTTTGGTGTAAATGAACTGAAAAACTCATGGGGGGGGAGGTAAAAGGGGAGGGGGAGGGGGGAATGAGGGATGAGGTAACAAACAGTACAAGAATTGTATCCAATGCCTAATGTATGAAACTGTAACCTCTTTGTAATTCAGTTTGATAATAAATATATATATGTATATATATGTATATATATACATATATATACACACACACACACACACACACACACACACACACACACATATATATATATATATATATATATAAACATGGTATAAACATGGCTCCAGAGCCAGGTGCTGTTGGCTGACACCTGTAATCCTACCTAGTCAGGAGGTTGAGATCTGCATGCAGATTGTCATTCAAAGCTACTCTAGGTAGACAAATCCTTGAGACTCTTTTCTCCAATTAGCCAGCAAAAGGCCAGACATGGATTAAGTGGTAGAGCACCAGCCTTTAGCAAAAAAGCGAAGGGACAGTGCTGTGAATTCAAGCCCATTGTCCACACACACGCACACGCACACACACACACACACACACACACAAATAGAACCATAGGATACATAGATGATAGGTAGCGAAATAGAGACATGCACCGCATATTCAGTCCTCAATCCTAATCTTCTATAATCTCCAGTTTCATGGTGCGTGCTCGCAGTGTGTTCTGTTGTTTCTCTTGTCCATGACATCTCCATTACCTTTCTTTGATCAAGGAAAGCCAAGCATTTTATGTAGTACTTTCCTTCTTCTCCAACGCATGCTGCATAATTAAATAAATGGATACATGTTTCTAAATCAGTGCAGAGCAAATAGATTGCCATTTATATAAGAATTCACCTCTGCTGCCAAACAGATTTCCAAAGTGTTATTTGGATAAGGAAAATCACACATGGTCAGTGCCACTTTTATTTACCAAATCACTGGCTGGTAACTTTCTGCGAAAGAGTTAAGCATGTTGTTGTGTCAGATATTCAGTGACTCATTAATTAGAGTAGAACAAATTCAGTATTTTTTTTATTCTGCAGATTAACCAAAACCCACCATGTTCACACTTTATATTCATCCTGTAAACTGCATATGCATTAAACATTTCCATCTGGAGCCCTGATGATTGTTTTTCTCCCATCTCATGCTTGATAAGCCGCTACTGATTACACAGGGAATTCAGAAGCCCTGGAAAGCCCGGATTTCTGAAAGCTCTATCACCTTGGTGTTGCTCCGTAGTGCCTAACAGCTCTTGCTTCATGTCTGCAGGTTGCTGGCTGGCTGTGATCCAGAGAGAAGCTAGAGGTCTCTTGACTGTAATGGTTAGATGCTCATAGCCTTATTATGTGGTTCCCTCTACCCCTCACATACACCCAAAATTTCCTTCATTAAAACATGTTTCACTATCTAATTTATTACAGACTAATTACTTCTTTACTGGTCTCAGGTAGCTGGAGAAGGAAGCTTAATTGACTCCGGGCTGTACTCTATAATAAAACATAACCGGCCTGTGTTGACGCATAATGTTTTCTAACAACTATCTGAATACTTCCCCCAGTGCATTTAGGTAATTCCTATTAACTCTGCTAAGAGGGAGATATTACTGTCACCTCAACTTTATAGATCCAGTCTGAGGAATGATCTCAAAAATCTAAGAGTAGGAAGCGCTAGTGCTCAGTCATCAGCATAGACGTTCTGGGGCTGAGACCCGGCTGTCAGCAAGCTACACTCAGCAGAGTCGAGTCTACACACCTCAGGAGGAGGGCACACACTCAAGGTACTGCTCTAGTGACTTAATTGCTCAATAAAAGCCACAGCCTTAGTCCTCCTTACTAACACTAATCACATCAGAGACAAGCAATGTAATATAGCCTGCATGATCTCAATAACAAAAGCAATAACCACACAAAACAGAATAATACAATTGCAAGTGCCCTACTCCTTCAGCTAGATGATCTGGCCAGGCTTGCATACAGAGGTAAAAACTGTATAATTTTGTTTTCCTTGGGTCGAAGAATTGCTTCATTAGTGTGTTGCTTTCCATTGTGTGACTGAGAACAAATCACTTTATGATTTGGTGATAGAGGGGGACAAATAATTAATAGTAGTGAGTGGCTCATTTTCATCTACCAGTGAATGTCCTTTGCCCTTCTGTGAAATTATGCATTTTTAACATAAAAACATGCGTTTTTATCTCTCCCTGTGTCTCTCTGACTCTAATTCAATCAGTAAGTCATGTTTCTCAAGTAAATTCACCTTTACCTTTAAAGCCTGGCATCTCAATGTAGTAAAATTTACCATAATAGGAAATACATCTCCAAATACAGATTCTTCCTGGAAGTTCTTTTTTAAAAAAAAATCATTAAAATGTTTTCAACTTTAATAATAACGACATGAATTCTAAGGACCTATATTAGGGATATTATATCATGCATAGCTAGAAGCACATTTATAAAGGAAAGAAGGGGCTCTCAATGGGCCCAATGAGCTCTGAAAGAGAAGAATATGAGGAAAAAAGTTTGTACTTATACAAGAATCCAAAAACAAAGTTTCATTTAGAGAGGTGAAAGAGCAAGTAAAGCAGTTTAGTGCTTGTCAATAATCTCTTTGATAAATATCCACAGAGAAGTTCCATTTTTAGAATTAACCCTTCTTATAACACCCAACAGTTTCTCCAATACCATCAAATCATGCCTGCCAGAAAAACAACCATTTCCATCTCTTGTAGGATAAAATCATCAGAGCAAGGCAAAAATCTCCAAAAAGTGCCCTACAGAGGAGCGAGGAATTAAAGATAAGGTCTCTTGTTTCCTCCATGCCTAGCTCACAGGGTGGCAATCTTAGTCCAGCTGCCCCTGTGGTTGGGCAAAGTGCTGGGATGGGGAGGGAGCGGGCCTTGTCAGTGTGAGGAAGCTTCCAGTGTGCTCTTGCATTGCACCTGGCTTCCCTGGGCTCCTTCTGAGGACACTCAGAGGCCCCAGGGCTTCTTCTCCATGCCAAGTTCTCCTCTCATGGATCAGGTTTCTGGAGCCTCAGTTTCCTTGGCACCTCCTCAGTTGCACACCTTCCCTTTGAGTCTCTCCTAATGTCCAGAAAACTGAAAGCCTCTTTACACATTGTTGCCATAGTGGAAATTCTTCTGCGGGATTCTTTGTTGCAACACTGTCAGCTGAGAACATGGTAGAAGAGAGGGAAGGGGAGTGGGCAAGGACAGAAAGAAATATTCACTTTCTTTTCTTTTTACTTCTTTTTTTCTTCTTTTGTATTCTTTCCTACTGTTTCTTCTCTTTTTTCTTTTCTTTTCTCCCTCCTTCTCTCCCTCTCTCCCTGTTTTCCTTTCTCCCACCCTCCCTCCCTCCCTTCCTCCCTCCCTCCTTCCCTCCCTCCCTTCCCCCTTCCCCCCTCCTTCCTTTTTGTCCTTCTTTCCTTCCCTCCTTCTGTGGCACTGGGGTTTGAACTCAGAACCGTGCCCTTGCTAGGCAGATGCTCTACCACTCAATGACGTCTTCCAGCACTGTTGGCTTTTAGTCATTTTTTTCAGGTAGGGAGGTTTAAAAATGTGAGTCACCAAACCCAAGCCATTTTACTTATTTCTCTATTTTGGCGCTAGGGTTTGAACTCTGATGCTCATGCTTAAATAAAAGGCAGTTCCTAAATCTTGATGTCACATTATTCACAAGGTTATTAGAGTGACGCAATACATAGTAGGGGTGATCACAAAACAAGTAGGCTCTAAAGTGTGTCATCTTGTCTGCTGATGGATTCTGGAGCTGCTGTGGGGTGGGGGGGAGGGGGCACCCTTCTCTGCCTGCTGCAAACAAGTTAGCTTCTCCGGGCATGTGGTCCGAGTCTAGGCTGCTCAGGAAAGAGTGGTGAGTCCCGTGGCTTGATGAAGTGTGGTCTGCACCAGTCTGGCCTGGTAACCACCCTGCCCAGCTGTTGCCATGGAGGCTGTTTCCTCACTGGAGTTAGCTTGGTTTTACTTTATCCAGATGTTCTTGTTGTCTGCAGCAGCTGTCATCTTAAAGTGACCCGAGTGCTGGCCCTCCTCCTTCAAAGTCACCCTGTCCCTTTGTGCCTCACAGTCCCCCCCCCCCCGCATCTATCAATCTATAAACATTCCCTCTACCCGTCTCTCACACTGTGTCTAAGCCTTAAAAATAGCACTCGCCATTTCTACAGACCCGCCAGAAAAATCACTGCTGCCTGCTTTTGCTTCCCACATGTGTCTGAAAGGGTATACTCTTCCTTTCTTGTAACTTGAGTTAGTTAATATAGTAGCAGCCATCGCTACTGTGTTAGTAATGGAGATTCTTTGTTTATCTTAAACTCCTTAGAATCTTGCCCCATTTAGTCATAAAATACAACAATGGGAAGACGGCCGGTTATCAATCTAAGCTTTGGGTTGAAATTAACTAAATTTGATCACTTTAGGTTATAAACATCATGTTTCATACACACACACACACACGCACACACACACATATATACTTATATTCACAAGATGCAAAGATAGAAGTTTCTGCCATTAATATGTATTTGTTTCCTGGGTAGCAAATTCATATGGTAAAAGACATGAACACTGATTATTGCTGATAAGAAAAAAATCTGATATAGGGACCTAAATTCAGGTCTACTATAAAGTCTCTTACTGAAGAATACACACACACACACACACACACACACTCACACACCTTCTTTCCTTACTCTACCCCCATGGTTCTCTCAGGTACAGAGAATAGCTGTGCCCCAAATGTCCCAAATCCAGATGCCCTGAGATAAACCTCAGTGCTATGAGTAGTCAGAACAGAGCAAACTCAGTTACACTTGGCTCCCCTTTTATTTACATCTCTGTATTTCCCAGCCTTCCTTATTGAGAAGAAAATATATTGCATTAGAAAAATACAACAGAAATTAGTACTAGTAATCAGGTCATGAGGTCACCACCTGGAGCACCCTAACTTGTCTTAAACCCATTAATGCTATTGTATTCCTCACAACCTCATTAGCTTTCCAGGCCTGAGTCAATCTTGCCAAGTTAGAATATTCATGGCGTTAGAGTATTCATTGTCCCAAATTAATGAAACAAAAATCGAACTCAGTAACAGTAACAGCTAGTTATTTTTAACACGTGACAGTGTATCAGGTTCTGTTCTCAGGATTTCACATGGATGAATTTATTCTATCTTTACAATTCTCTGAAATCATAAAGACAGGATGGATTCTCAGGGCGTTTCAGTAGCTTCCTGATGGTCACAAAGCTACTGTGTTGGAAAGCAGGATAAGAAGCCTGCCTTAAATCTTCTTGCTCCCTTCCAACTGCAGGAATCCAGGCTCAAAGGCAGAAAAACTATAAAGTTTTTCTCACTTCAATATTACCTCAATGTACCAAAGAAGGCAAATATAATATTCTATATAATATAAATAACAGAACATAAATTATAAAATGATAGCCAATATAAATAATATAGTATGTATAACTTATAAAATTATATAATATAAATAATAGAATATATATACAGGGATACACACACATATATATATGATTAGGTCTTTTATTTTATACTTGCTCAGATTTATATATTCATTCACTCTGATTCTAGGTACTGTAGCCATGAGTCTTTTTCCCAATTTACTTAGATTAATTTTTTCCATGTTGTAAAGGTAGAACAATTAATTCTTACTAATTTTCTCTTTTTAACATTGGCAGTACTGAGACCATACATTATTCAACATTGTAAACCAATTTTATTATATTCCACTCTTGATAATTTCAATATAACAAGTGTTTACTGTGTGCTTTCTTTTGAATATGGCAATGTGGTATCTTGGATGGATGACATTTCACCTCAGTTTGCTAATCTTGTTAGTTTGGTGTTGAAGTGACTATTCTTCAAAGTGGGCCCTGACAAGCTTTTCCATATCTAGACTGTATATTTTAAGCTGGTTTTAAGGAAGTGCAGTTGATAAGGTGATCAAATAACCAGAAAATGTGAATATACTCTGAAATTCTTAATTCTTCCATTTCTTGAAAACTAACATAATTTAAAAAAAAATAAAAGTAAACGGTCTGTTGATTGCAACGTGGAGCTGAAGGAATAAAGACAGGATGACATAGATGCTTGGAAGTTAAAGCAGAAAGGTTCTGTGGGGTTTCTATTTTAAAAAATTTTATTTTTATAGTAAAGGTGATGCACAGAAGGGTTACAATTACAAAGGTGAGGTAATGAGTACACTTCTTTTTTAACAGTGCCATCTCTTACCTCATTTTCTCTCAATTCTTCCCACCAGAATTCTTCCCCACAAGTTGTATAGTTCATTTCCAACATAGTGTCGAGTGAGTATCACTGCTGAATCAGTTCACCCTTTGTCTCACCATTTCTGTGCATTCCCTTCCCCTCCTCAAAATACATAAACTTACATACAAGACAAAAGGTACAGAAATCAAAAACAGAAACAAAAGAGGAAAAACAAAAGCAAAATAATCAACAGTCGCAGAAAGTAAGATTTAAAAAATTTCTTGTCTTCATTTCTTGGAGTTCATTTTGATAAACATCATTTTATATGACCATATGCACATAGCTATTGAGCCTTTGTGATCCTCTCCTAAGAATATCCTCCTTTGGTCTCATTGCGTGAATGTTTACAATCCTGCTTAATTAGGAATATCCAAATATAATTTTTTTGTCTTTTAACATCCAGTGTGTTTGCTTATAGCTTTATAGGCACATTCTAATTGCTATAAATGAGGGAAACCATGCAACCTCTGTTTCTTTGGGTCTGGCTTACATTGCTTAACATGATCTTTTTCCCCAAGCCTTTCCATTTTCTTATGAATGGGGCAATGTCATTTTTTTTTTATGGAAGCACAGAATTCAGTTGTACATACATGCCACATTTTCTTGATTTCTTTCCTCCTTCCCCTGTGCATGCTAAGAGGGTGAACTCGGCTTTCTCAAGGCCAGATTGGCTAAGGGTATGACCTAATCTCTGGGGGAGAGAGAACCAGTGCTGTCCTGCAGCCTGCTGGGTAGGCATGATGCTAGTCAACTTCATTCTTCTGGGTCAGGAGAAAAGCCAGCATCACTTTAATTTTCTGGTAAGTGTCTCATCTCTGCAAGCACTTCATCCCTGGAATGAAGACACTCAGTGCCTCTGTCTGTGTTAAGAGGAACCTGACTGTTGGCATTTTTTTTTTGCCAGTCCTGGGGCTTGGACTCAGGGCCTGAGCACTGTCCCTGGCTTCTTTTTGCTCAAGACTAGCACTCTGCCACTTGAGCCATAGCACCACTTCTGGCCATTTTCTTTTTTTTTTTTTTTTTTTTTTTTTTTTTTTTTTTTTGGCCAGTCCTGGGCCTTGGACTCAGGGCCTGAGCACCGTCCCTGGCTTCTTCCCGCTCAAGGCTAGCACTCTGCCACTTGAGCCACAGCGCCGCTTCTGGCCGTTTTCTGTATATGTGGTGCTGGGGAATCGAACCTAGGGCCTCGTATATCCGAGGCAGGCACTCTTGCCACTAGGCTATATCCCCAGCCCCGGCCATTTTCTATATATGTGTTACTGGGGAATCAAACCCAGGGCTTCATGTATATGAAGCAAGCGCTCTTGCCACTGGGCCATATTCCCAGCCCCTGACTGTTGGCATGTTAAGGACTTTACCACCCTGCTTTAATTAGCACTTGTAACAGTATTGTATCTGTCACGCTTGGTGAGGTGCATAAACTGTTAGGATTGACTTAAACTACAAAAAAGTCAAATTCCATACATTGAAAAGAATACAGATAGGCACTGTATGAAAATGTCAAAATGTGTCTCATTCCTTCCTGATAATCCTCACAAGAAAACAAAAAGGAAAGGGAACAAAAACAAGTCTCTAAAGTTGATGTGGTGTTGCTGGTCTGGCTTTATGTTTTCTGAGTTTAAATAATCTACTTTTTGGAGAGATTTTGAATATTATCGATAACTTTCTAATATTTCTAGAGGCTCAGGACTTTACTCTCAAGAAAATAGCAAATCTCCTTGAGAGAAAAACTTGGTTTATGGTAGAAAGAGAAATTCAGGGCTGGGAATATGGCCAAGTGGCAACAGTGCTTGCCTCCTATATATGAAGCCCTGGGTTTGATTCCTCAGCACCACATATATAGAAAATTGCCAGAAGTGGTGCTGTGGCTCAAGTGGCAGAGTGCTAGCCTTGAGCAAAAAGAAGCCAGGGACAGTGCTCAGGCCCTGAGTCCCAGGGCCAGGACTGGCAAGAAGAAAGAAAGAAAGAACGAAAGAAAGAACGAAAGAAAGAAAGAAAGAAAGAAAGAAAGAAAGAAAGAAAGAAAGAAAGAAAGAAAGAAAGAAAGAAAGAAAGAAATTGGGCATATAAATAATACCAAAGAATATCTAAGGTTCTTACAATATAAGAAATCAACCTCAAATCATATATAGTTGGCAGGTAATTTAGTAGATGAATATTCTCATTCTAGTCTCTTTATGGGAAAAAAGTTTGTTTGTATGTTGCCAATTTAAGTCAGGTTATCTCCAAATAAAGTCAGGAAAAAATGGACAATAATAAAATAGCTCAATAAAACAAGTGAAAACTTTGAGCCCAGCATACATAGATTAGAACTGTAATTCCAGTAGGAGGTTTGTAAATTCCAGATCTGCCTGGGTTTCCTAGGGAGACCATTCCTGGCCTTTAAGATTGAAAGTCATAATAACATCAGTGATCACACATAGCACTAGTTTCCTACAGGTTGATAGAGATTTTCTCTAGCCCTTCATATAGCCTTATGAGTTTGCTCCCCATCTGTTAACTTCTTTTCCCTGGAGACTGCAAGTCAGAAAAAAAATACATATATATCTTTACTGCTCATGTTGTGATCAAAAGTGAGCAGGGGCAGATCAATGGACTGACATGATTTTTTTTTTTGAATTAGAACTTTTAATGCAATAGATATTTTTCCATAAATTCAAAAATACACATCAAGAACTGATTTTTCCATTTTGCTCTACTGTGGGGAAAAAATTCAGGTCTGATTTATTCAATGGGGGAGACCCCCCCCCCCCCAACCCTCTGTCTCAAAGCAGAATTCATCTTGTCCTCTGGAGAAACAGCAAGAGAGATTTTGGGTCTGGTTGAGAAATCAAGAGGAGGATTTGCATAGACAGACATAGGACTTGGAGATCTGGTCTACAGCCCTGATGTGAACTTATTTGCCAATACACTTTATTTATTTAAAGTGCTGGGATTGGGCTTAAACTCAAAGCCTGGGTGCTGTCCCTTAGATTTTTCTTTTTCTTTTCATAAAGTTGGCTAGTGCTGTATCACTTCAGCCACAGCTCCAGTTTTGGCTTCTAGGTGGTTGATTAGAGATAAGAGTCTCATGGGCTTTGCTGCCCAGGCTGGCTTTGAATCGTGATCCTCAGATCTCAGTCTCCTGAGTAGCGAGGCTGACAGACGTGAATCACCAGTGCCTGGTTGTTTTTACCCTTAAACTACTTCCCAGAGCTCTTTGGAAAGCAGGCAAAGCTTTTACTGGTTGGAACTGTTCATCAAAACAAAACATATGTAAGTGATTCAAACACATTTCCTTGTCGCTTGCTTATTTATTCTTTTGTGGCCAAGGATGGAATTTAGGGTTTGTCCCTACTAACTAAGCCTATGTTCTGTCACTTAGCTACAATTCCAGCTCCAATAGTCACAGTGTTTTATGGCATTAAGTTCTCTGGTTGCATCATCAGACTGTTCAGGATAGAAAAAAAAAGGTCTAATCGAGTAATGATACTATCCTGACATGATTTTTTTTTAAACAACAATGTGGAGTGCTTAACCCCTTCCAGCTGTGATATTGTGTGACTTCTTTTTTTTTTTTTTTGGCCAGTCCTGGGCCTTGGACTCAGGGCCTGAGCACTGTCCCTGGCTTCTTCCCGCTCAAGGCTAGCACTCTGCCACTTAAGCCACAGCACCGCTTCTGGCCATTTTCTGTATATGTGGTGCTGGGGAATCGAACCTAGGGCCTCGGGTATACCGAGGCAGGCACTCTTGCCACTAGGCTATATCCCCAGCCCCATATTGTGTGACTTCTAATTTCAAGAGCCCGAGATAAACCCCCCTTCCACCTCAGGGCTGATTCTCTACACAAGTAAGAGAGCCATACTCATTGAGAGGAATAAATTAACTCAATCTGTTCACCAGGGCCCAAGCGAGTGTGAAGGTGTCACGGGGTAATGGACGGCCCCCATGTTCACAGTGAATCAGATCCCTCCACTGCCCAAACCACTGAGGTGTGTGAACGACCAGCCCATAGAGAACCACTTAGTGTTTTACCAGCCAAGACCCTGCTGCTCTAGTGGAGAGGAGAGAGAGCCCATTATTTCACAACATGTGTACATTCTGAGCTTTATTAAACCTATTTTATGGTCGAGGTAAGTTTCACCCAAAGGTATGTGAAATCAAACCAAACATAACACATGGCTGTGATGTACTACACCGGAGAAACAAACTCCAGACACAGAGAGCATATGTTCGCATCTCCTGCAAATAAGTAAGCGTCACTTACACCAGCTCTTTTGGCTTCCAGAAAAGCACAGAGAATGAGGGCAATAAAAGTGACATTCTTTCCTAGTCACCTCTTAGGTATTTCTACTTGTCTCAGAAACTTTATAGGAATTATTGGCGAAATGTACACAATGTGGCAAAACATTAACCTTATGATTTGGTAGGGGATATACATCGTGTGAGGGGTCAGAAGCGGGTACACACTAGTGAGATAGTTCAAAACATGACACAGTTGGGAAAGTCTGCCTGAAAGCTGAAGATAATGTGTTTAAGTGAGTTACAGCACTTAGTATTTGCTAAAGTGGAATTTTAGTCATTTGGGGGGGTAGATTCAACTTCCATTAGCATGCTCGTTTTATGTGAATTTATCTTACCATTGAATAAAATGGTGACTGTAAATATTCATTTGTAATTCTTCCAAAGTCTTAACTGCTTTGACATTCTGGTAGCAGCACTGCATCATCAGAACGTTTTGACGTCTTTATTATATAGAATTCTGTATGTGCGTGTGTGCACACATGCACGCGTGCACGCCTGTGAGTGTGCACCTGCCCTAGTACAGAGTTTGAACTCAAGGCTTCACACGCCTGCTCACCTTTCCCGGCTCACCTTTCCTGGCACATAAGCTACACTTCCACCTTTTGTTTTTCTCTGATTAACTGAAGGTAGAGTCTCCCACATTGGTCTATCCAGTCTGGCATTGAACCAGGATTATCAAATTTCAACCTCCCAAATAGCTAAGATGACATGTGTGAGTCATTAGCGCCAGCTCTGATAACAAATCGTTGCTCTATTTTTCTTGTGTCTGTGCTACTAAAAATAAGCTTCTCTGAGATGGCTTCCTCCCCCTCTCCCTCCCCCTCCCCCTCTTCCTCCTCCTCCCCCTCCCCCTCTTCCTCCCCCTCCCCCTCCCTCCTTCCATCCGTCCCTCCCTCCCTCTCTCTCTCTTCCTCTCTCTCTCTCTGCTTCTATATACCTTCTATGACTTTTGGCATCCCGGCACAGGAACTGTCTTTCCAGGATGCAAGTCTGATGATGAGCCCTAAGAAGTACGTGCCATCATGGATCATATAGGAACACATCATCCATATGGAGCATAAAGTCCTTCATCTTTTCACTGTACCTCCTTCTCTGACCCATGAGGCGCATGTATTAAATTCACACAGAACTGAGCTTCTTTTACACAAAACAACAGTGTAGTATTCTGTTCTGCCATCTGTCTGGGTTTATCTTACTCCATTTTAATTCTCTTTATAAAGGAAGCTCATCTGTTAGTTCTTTCATGTAACTTACCTCTCTACCTTGGTAACCTTTGAGTCTTTCACAAGATTATAGTTGCAGAATGTACTTCACTGAATGCTAGTTTGTTCCAGACCCTAAATAATGGTTTCTAAACTTTATTAGCAAGGAGTTTTGTGCAGATACTTGAAATAATTTTGTTGACCATTTTAATATGCTTTAATAATTTTAATAGTTTTCTTCTTTCATAGAAATTGTACAATGCTAATTTTTTTCGGTAAAATGCTGTTTTTAAAAATATTAATAGGAAATGTGAGATAAAGGGTGGCCATCACACAGATACTGCCATTGGAAAGCTCTACTCCTCCACAGTTACAAAGAGCAGGGCTGAGCCAAGCTTCAGTGAGGGCCCGAGCCAGGGAAAGGCACAGGACCCACAGGAGAAACAGGAGGTTTTGATAGGAATTTTTCTTGTGGTTTCCAGTAGAAGAAATGGGTGAGCTTGGCTTGGGATTAGCTATCTTGAATAATCTCAAGGAGCTCTGGGCCATAAGAACAACCCCCAGTTGGCTGAGCATGAGTCTGGGTGTTTCTGACAAATGGCTGCTGAGTCACAGTATGAAGACAGGGGAGCGATGTGGTTGATCTGGACACCGAGGCTTGCTGGCAAGTCTACTCCCTTGAAAAGGTGGTCTTCCAGACTCAGCCAAGCCAGAGACGTCGGAAGGATCAGCACATAGAAGATGAGAGGTCGATAAGATAAGGGGAGGTAAGCTAAAAGGTTGAAGCAGAGGGAAAATTGGAAATAAGATACAATAGCTTTTATCCAGACAAAGGATAAAAGACAAACCAATGCAGCAGCAATACTTTCAATACTATACACTGTCAACCAATGGTATAACTCGTGGGAGGGGGTGAAATGTAGGGGGTGGGCTAGCAGGGGAGGGGGAATGAGGTAGGAGGTAACAAGTTGGATAAGAAATGTATGCACTGCCTTACATATGAAACTGTAAGCCCTCTGGGCATGGCTTTGAGAATAAAGAAATAAATCAATTAAAAAATAATTCCATCTTTGGAAAAAAAGTAAAGATATAATAGCTTCAGGAAATGATGAGGTTAGCTGTCCTCTCTCCATCCTCATACCTGATCTATTTACACCATTCCTTCCTTTACTAAAAAGGACATTTATTGATCTCCCCTTCAATATTGTATTGTTTCTACTGAAACAATACATCATCACATGTCCTCCATCTTTATTGCCAACCAACTTGTCATTGTCTAGGCTATATTGGAATTTAGGTCCCCCTACTGACAAGGCTGTTTAAAATGGAATTAGTGATTTTTGTTGTTGTTATTTTGTGATTTTTGTCTGTGTAGGGTTTGAATTCGGCACCCTGCCCTAGTGTATTTGCTGCCTCATTCGGCTGGTGCTCTGTTGCTTAAACCATGCCTTCAGCCCAGCTTCTGGCTGAGAATTTTTAGAGGTAGAATATCAGGAACTTTTCTGCTTGAGTTGGCTTTGAAATGTGATCCTTTAGAACTCATCTCCCTATTTAGCTAGAATTACAGTGACTCCTGGCTCTTATAACTTTTAAATATATGGAATAAATGCTGGGAATAACTTGAACTAAAAGATACTCTAAAGAGCGTCTTGATATTTGGTTCCTTTTCTCACCTTTTAAAAACACTTATTTGCAATTTATAATTCTAGATACTCTTTTGCCAAGCAGAAAAAAAAGAAGAGATTTTGTATGCTCAAAACTATGGAGCTATTTTCAGTAAGTAGCAATATTATCGCAGAGAAGGAAAGTCTAATATGTTTGATTTTTGATTTATAAAAATAAATAAAAATAGCTTCTCCATGGATTTCCAACAAATAGGTTTTATGGTAATTTCCAGAAATTGCTTATTATTTATGCATTATCAGATAGAGTAAGGCCATAACCCTGCTTAGAGGTAGATTGCTTTGAATTTGTGATGTCCCACGAGTTGTGAAAAGGTAGAATATGATTAGGCACATCTCTGCCCATGTGTGTTTGTGACCATTTTGGTGAGGAAGAGAGTATCTCAAGTTCATTCTTTTCTTTTGTATTAAGGAATATTATTGTATAATGTAGTTTCAGAAAATATACTAACATTTTTGTGTATCTGGCTTTGACTCAAGTGAGACCAGCACGTAATAAAGCATTAACAAATCACCAGATATTGAAGTTTTTATAAGGCAATTAAGTAACAAAAATATGTATACAAAGTCTATTTCTCCCTCAACGAGTGTAAACAGTGAGAGGGGATTGAGGAAGTGGGGAGGGTGAGGGAGGGTGAATACTGTTGGAACAGATTATTTGCAACAACGCGAGTGGAACGATGGTATCTGCTGGAGATTTTGTTTCTTTGGCGGGTGGAGGGTATGATAGTATGAGATTGGTTGGAATGCATTGTAACTGTATATTTAACAAAGAAATACTCTATTAACTAATGTAAGTTAATATATCTATATAGGAGTAAATCCATCTTTCTTCTACATGTCAAGAAATATTTATTTTGGGTTAGTATAGAATAGCTGTGCTAAAAGGATTTTTACAACTTCATAACTTTAATTTTGCAAAAGACAAGTTCTTCTTAAATACATTCAATTAAAAGAAAACCATATAGAACCAACACGTAAGTCTTTGGCTTAAAAACAAATTATCCAGTATGAGTGTATTACAGTATTTATGCGTATCAGAAACACACCCCATCCATAAAGTAAATCCTGTGATATTAGAAAGATGTGAACATACGGAAATTTCCTTTTGCCTTGTTACTTCAAAGACACATTACATTTAGGTCAAGTTAAGAAGAGTTTACTTCCCAATGATGCAAAAAGGCAATCTCCATAGAGGAAAGCAGACATGTGACAAAGTGATCTCAATATAGCATGAAGAATGATTCAATTAAGTGTTCAAGGTACACTAGGCCAACAGGCCAGGGCTCTTTGATGCAAAGAAAGAGTCTGGTGAGTAACATTTTGTAAGACTTGAAAGATAGCTTAAATTTAACCAGCTGAAGAAAAATTAACAGTTCCTTAGGAAAGGCACTAGGTGAAATCATTAAAGGACTGTATGTTTAACAGCATAAAGAGATATATACCACTAAATAATAAGGGAAGTCTTTATCATTGGTATAGTCATAGCATGTGTTGAGCAGGTTGAATTTTGGTCTGGTCTCATTAAAACGGCTTATTTCTCAGATATTTGTAACTATTAGCAGACAGCCCATGAGAGAGAGAGATGGTGGGGGGGAGGGATGGAAGGAGAGAGAGATAGAGAAAGAAATCAGGCAAAAGGGTAAGAATTATTTATTTATAGATGCAAATGCAATAGACATCAGAGGTGACAGGACTTGGTGGTGGAATATAAGAACATGACATTTGTTTGAAAGATCGAACAACATTGTATTTCCAAGGATGTAGAACTGAGTTGATAAAGGTGGGGGAGCAAAGACAGAATTCCAGGAAATCCCAATCTCTGACCCAAGAGACAAGATAGTGACACAGAGTGCAAGAGCTGCAAGGCCCAAAGAGTTATCTGCTGCACTGTTAGAGACAGAGGTTCCTATGGGCTCCCATGTCAATTTGTATTTCAGGCAGTTAGATATGAGAGGCTAAACCTCATGGAGAAGTGTCTAAGATGACTGAACAAACGCCGTATCTTTTGGACTGTATAAGGGAGAAGATTTAAAGGCACAGAGTAGGAAATATAGTCTGAAGAGAGAACACAAAAAACTGAGACCAATAAAGATGTGATGGAAACTGAAAAGTACTGAAAATAAAAAGGATAACACAGAGGAGACCACAAACTTACAATGCCAAGCATGGCTCCCAAATGGGGTTCAGAAACCAATGGTACCCATATAAACTAAGCTGGAAGGTGTAATTCCACTCAACAAGCAAAGCAGCTGGCCCCCTAAGGAGAGGAGAAATGGGAGGATTTGTAGAAACTTAAAACCTAAGGTGGTGAGTCAATCTGAAAGTGACTCCTCTCCTCCAAAGAAGGCTCTCATCCAGACCCCTCACCACTTCCAGAGCTTAACCTCCATAACAGCGGCTGCTGGCTTCCATCTTGGTTTAGAAAACAGTGAAAAAGTTCTGGATCCTACCTTAAGGCTTGGGCTGGGCAATGTATCATGTGAGAAAAGAAAAGTGTCATTCATACACTGGGTGGTAAGCAAGGGCTTACAAACGAATTAAGCGTAGTAGACTCTATGGAGAGCGCAAACAGTATAATACTTTAAAAGGACGAAGTCAAAGCCCCACAATACAAGCACCAGGAAATGGGTACTTGCACGAGGGTAGGGCGGGGCCAAGGGGAGAAAGACAGAAGAATGAGGGTGGGGAGGGAGGGGAATTCAGGCAAATATAATTGATAAATATAAGAGAAAGGGGACCATCAAAGGAGGGTGAAAGTGTTGAAATGGTCCCATTGATCAAGATGCATTGTCTGCATAAACTGCTTTGTTCAATGGCAAGAAAGAAAATGCAGAGCCTAAAATTAAGATAAGGAAGGAAGGGGTTGTCTGGGAGGGAGGAGGAGAATGTTAAAAGGGATGACCCCTGATCAGTACTCAATGCTTCCATGAATGGCAATTCCTTTGTACTACCACTTGACAATAGTAAAAATATAAAAAAAAAAAAATCCCCCAAAGCCCTAAGCACATTACAACTTGCCTGGGATGCACCTGCCCTGCGCTGGGACCCAGCGCACACGGTGCCCCTCTGTAATCTGAGGTCCCTTGAACTCCAGCAGAACGGCTGGCCTACCTGGGTCTTTGCACTGAAGCTATGAAGGCTCCTGGATGAGCCCAGCGCCCTTACCAACAACACCCTGGGGTCTCAGCCCCTACTCACACTTCCACGGGGCCTCTGAATGGCCAAGCTACTGTGCCTCCTCCTCCAGACTGGGAAGTGAATCATGGCTCTTTGGCTGAAAGCTCTTAGACCAGCAGGAAGAGACACTGGTTGTTCCCTTTTCCCACAGCCAAGGAACTCCCTGCTGTTTGCTCCCCCACTCTCTGATGTATGTGGGGGTTCCTCTGGGACTTTGACACTTGTTGACTTTGAGGAAGAAAGCAAAGGGTGTCCACAGCTAGTGGGAGTTTGTGCGGTAACACAGGCTGTAAAGCCCTGGGCCTTGGAGAGGGGCGAGGGTCAGGACGCAAAGGGAAACAGCTGCAATGTGCACCTGGAAGTGGGCAGCCCTAGGAATGTCAGCTAGTTGGGTTTAATTTGAGCAGCTGTGGATCAGGCCTGGCATCCATCGTGAACCCTGAAGAAGTGCTTGCTTACTGGTTCATATCTCCCAGGCCACTGAGGATCAATTGTACCCCCAACCCAGTCATGACGTGGTCAGAACATTGAGACTGTTTCAACAGAGAGGCCGCAGATGATTAAAATTTCCTGCCAGTGATTTGGCCTCAGATTTATAAATCCCAATATAGAAGCACGAGCAAGAAAGCATGTCTCCCCTGAAAGTTAATAACTACACAATGAAGGACTTGAATGATAATGAAGTAGATGAAATTTCAGACAATGAGATCAAAGGAGCAATGATAAGAATTGTCAGTGAAATTTATGTAATGTACCTGAATGAATTCAAAGAGGACACAAAGAAACAGCTAAATGAGCTCAAAACAAATTCCAATAAACTTCTCAATGAAATAAAGAAGATAACTCAAGGTAGGAAAAAAAAAGTAAATGAAAATATAGAAACCTTAAAAAAAAAACATGGCTATTCTAGAAGTGAAAATCTCAATAACTCAAAAAGTTCATTGGATGGACCTATTAATAGAATGTGTGCCAGTGGCTCATACCTGTAATCCTGGTGACACAGGAGGCTCAGATTGCAGTTATAAGCCAGTCAGAGACTCTTATTTCCAACTCACCATCAAAAAGCCAGAAGTGGCACGAATGGTAGAGCACTAGCCTTGAGTAAAAAAAGCTCAGCAAAAGCAGCCCGGTCCTAGGTCCAAGTTCCAGTACTGGTGCAACACACATGAATGCATGCGCGCACACACACATACACACACACACACGTAATAATAGAAATGTCCCAAATCTCAAGAGAGGATCACCCAGGTAAAGGAAACTTTCAGGACCCAAAACAAGCAACCACCTATAAAAAATATATCAAAATAAATAACAAGATGTGAAAACATGTTTGAGGGGAAGGATAAAAGAGGGAGGCACACAAATAAGGGGAGGAGTTGTTAAAAAAGGCAGCTGTTATATCCAGAGTACATTATGTAAAGAACTACACAACTAGAGGGTAGGAACGGGAGGAGGAGAAATACTGGACAACAAAGGCAAGGGTAACATGGATCAAGAACCACTGTTATTTTTAAAAAATTTTATTTATTGTCAAAATGATGTACAGAAGGGTTACAGTTACATACGTAAAGCAGTGAGGACCTTTCTTATCAAACTTGTTACCTCCTCTCTCATTTTTCTTCCACCTTCCTCCCTCCCCACTTTCCTCCCCCCTCAGTTGTACAGTTGGTTTACAGCATACAGTCTTATAACTATTGCTGTTGCAATGGGTCATCTTTTAGCCTTTGTCTCTCCATTTTGATGTTCCCCTTCTCTAGTTCCAATAAATGTATATACAATACCGAGGGTACTAAAATTAGTTACAGTGACACCAGGGGTAAAACCATGTGGGGAAGAAAGACAAAAGAAAATGGCATAAATTCACATGGTATGTTGAACATAACAACAACGATAAACCACTTATATCCATAACTTGGAGTTCACTTCTCTTAGCATCATTGTAAGTCTTTATATATACACAGCTATTGAACTATTGTGATCTTCTGCTAGGATTATCCTGGACATGTACAAATTATTCCAATAAGGGAAACCGTAGAGTCTATGTTTCTTTGGGTCTGCCTCACTTCACTTAGAAGAAAGCACTGTTCTCATAAGTTGACTTATGGAATTGTAACCATTTTGTACAACTACTTAACAGTAATAAATAAATAATCCCACACTGTGATCATATAGGAGTCACCCCAAGGATGTAAGTCTCTTTCAACATATATAAATGATAGATGTGAAATAACATCAACAAAAATGTTATCTTTTCAATAGCCTTAGAAAAACATTCAATAAGATTCAACACCTTATTATAGTAAAAACATAAAATTAAGGTAAAGATAAATCACATCTCAAAATAATACAGCTTACACATGAAAAATTCAGCCAACATGTTAGATGTGGTACATATTCATGTATATGTATATAACATGCAATCCATCTTTCACATCTCTCTCTATATATTTATGTACATATAATAACATAGTGACTATCCCATAAATTAAACAAATGGATTGATAAGTAAATGGATAAACTCTAGGACATGCACTAATTTTGTGCTTGTGAGTAATACTGATCTCTTATAATTGGGATGTTTGTACTTTCAATATTGCTATATAATTTAAAATTTTAATAAAAAACAAGTGATTCTTTAATATTAATTTTTCCCATGTTAAGCACATCTCTAAGACCTCCTATAGACATTCAAGAAGTAAATACTAACAATAAATTACAAAGAAAAATGAAAGAAAAAAAATCCAGCACGAGCCTCTTGTACCATGATGATTTGATGAATTGGGCACATTTCCAGCTCTTTGAGTTATTGTTAGAAACCAAAATGTGGAAACACTATGATTTTGCATTCGCTTTTTTTGACTAGGCATTATTGTTGTTCAGATTGCTTGAACGGTGCAGCCACGCATATTTAATCACTGCATACCAAATTTAATTCTAGGGAGCGATAAGTAATCAGGATAATAGAAAAAAATGGACTATCCTAAAATAACCACAACATATTATTAAATGTCAAATGAAATTTCAATGCATTCTTATAGGAAATAGAACTAAACTCTGATGGATGCTGTTTGCATCATGATACTGTGTCCTGCATTCTTTCAAACACATACGGGTTTAAGTGTAAATATTATAACAGATATTGAGGAATTTTATCATTTTTCCAGCTGGCTCTGATAAAACATACCCAAGGGAACGTGTTGATATTGTGGAAACCATTCATTTAGAAAAGGAGAAACTGATTTTGCAATGTAAAAGTTCTGACTTGCAGAGCATTTGATCAATTTTCCGCTTGTCTACTGATAATTTACCATAGGTAAAAGTGGACATGGCTGTATGAATATCTTTTCACTTATATTTTTAATATCTGAGGACAGACCAATGAGCCATACTCATCCTTTCTTGCCATACTTCCTTATTGTCCTAAAAATGAGGTAGTCTAGTATCAACCTAGGCATAAGTCACTGTTCACAATTTATATTTAAGAGAAACTATAAGAGTGGCGACTACATTACCTGAAGTCCAGGAACTTTTACTTTCTGAAAGCTCAATGCGAAATATGCCATGTCAATGAATATCTATCAGAAGTAAGTAAATCAACAGTGTTTCTGTTATCCAATTACCACTTACATGAAATTGGGTCAGAATTGACTCCTTTGTTGTTTTCTCTTATTCCCTTCTCAGACAAAAAAATTCAACTATAGCAGTACAGCTGACTCATTGGTTTTCAATGTTAGCAGTAGCCAAAATTTAATGGTTGACTCCCCCTCCTCCCTGAATGAAAATATCCTCAGTGCCTTTGCGGTCTCAGAGAACAGAAATCTGTTAATTAAGAATCTTTTTTGATGCACAGCGATAGAATTGAATATAGGGCGACTGAAAGTTAAAAGTTAAATCTTTCATTCTGAACCTTTTATAATGCCACACTGTCCAATAATCATCTTTAAATATCAGTATCTAGCATGAGACAAAGAGATGTTGTAAAGCATATAACCATACGTAAGGCATTTACTGAGTCTATCAAGTGACCCTTAATGGCTGATGAAGAATAACTCTTGCAACAATATTTATGCCACAAGAATGAGGGATGAGTCTGAGTGACAGATGTTGATGGGGGTAGATACTGATTGGAGACAGATTTGGGGCAGTTTTGGTTGGATGAAAGGGTAGAATCTGGGGGGCAGATAATAGAATATCAGGAAACAGCAAGATAAATAAGTCTTTTGACTGTCACTCAGAATCCTCTTTATTCAAACATGATAAGGCAATCACACAAACCAGCATTTCTCTGCTGGCGTCAGGCTTTGGCCATGTACATTATCCATTCCCACTTTCGGCCATGTACATTATCCATTCCCACTTTCGGCCATGTACATTATCCATTCCTACTTTCTGTACCATCGTAATTGTCATGAAGTTCCAAGGCCCCCACAGCTTTTCACGATCTGAAAGGAAGACACAGACTTGCTTAACATAATTTTATTTACAATTCTCTTTATAAAAATGAGTGGGAGCAGAAACATGAAATGGATTCATAATCTCTTAGAGATTAAGAAAAATGCTTTTGGTAGCAAACCCTAGGTTGTCGTGTTAAATTTCAAAATATATAAAACATATTAATTGAGAGTTTTTATTAATATCACCATAGTTCATATAATTATATATTCTTTATTATACAATTATATAATGCATTCTTTATAGCACAGGAAACATAAAATTCACATTTGTAAATTAATCATCTTATAAATATGTAGCATAAAATATATTATTTGTCAAAGTGATTTATAATCATTTTTTCTGAGTAGGCCTCATGAAGTTCACTTTAGGTTGCACAGTGATCAGAAAGAACGAGCAGAATGAGGAAAGAAGACTGTGTTCTCCAAGCACTTCATTTAATTCTTCCTCCAGTGCAGGCACGCGAGGGTGGTGAATCAGGGGAAGATGACTGGACTAACTCACCATTTCCTTCCCCTCTAGGGGCTGATGTCATCAACTTCGACGGCCACGTGGTGTTGCCCTATCGGTTCAGAAACAAGAAGATGAAAACGCTGAAAGATGTCATTGCCTTGAAATTTAAAACTTCCGAGAGTGAAGGCGTGATCCTTCATGGGGAAGGCCAGCAAGGAGACTACATTACTTTGGAACTGAAGAAAGCCAAGCTGCTCCTCAGTCTAAACCTAGGTTTGTTTTGACCCAGTCATTTTTTTTTCCATTTAGAAAATGCTGCTTAATTCCTTAAAATGTGAATTATGAAAGTTCACACTACATTCAGATTCTTACTGCCTTAGTCAGTTTTTTCCATCACCAGGACCATACACCTCAGAATTCAACTTAGAGAAGGAAAGACTTAGCTTTGGTTCACAGCTTTCGGTTGCTTGGTCTCATGGCTGTGGTGTAAAGTCCAGGCAGAACATAGTAACAGACGGGCAAGGCGGAGCAAAGCTGCACCTCATGGTGTCCAGGAAGTAGAGCAAGTAGAAGGGGTCTGAAACAAGATACACCCTCCAGCACAAACCCTCTCCTTCCAACTTCAGGGTACATTTCAGATCCAAAGCATTACACTAATCATTTAAACTGCTGTTTTTCAATCCTGTACTATACAAAGTCTCATACTTTGCAGTGACATGCATCATGGAACAGATAATGACTTTAAACTTCTGAAGTTTATGTCCGATGCAAGAGTTAAGCAGTATGTTGCCTATCGTTATTTGGAACAATGAAATAAAGTAACCTTAAATAATAAGCCTTATAAAATCAGTAAGTAGGATTGGTTTAAATGCCTACTTTAAAAGCAATGGGCCTCTTGAAGGAAATAGTACCCCATCAAAGCTGAGATGTGATGGCAGAAAAAAATGTGGCTCATGGGAGTTATTGTTTGTTTGAGGTTCCTATTGTTCTTGAAAGGATAACACCAGTGCCTGTTTGGTTGCAGAGAAGATTCCCTTAAAGTTCAAAGAAAGATCTGTATCACTAGAAATAGCATTAGAAACATGAGGTCACAAGTGTAATCCTAGATACTGTGGAGGCTCAGGCCGGGAGGATCATGGTTCAAAGCCAGCCAGGATAGAAATGTCCTGGAGATTCTTATGTCCAATCAACTAGCAAATTCCTGGACTTGAAGTGTGGCTCAACTGATAGGGCACCAGGAATGAGAAACCAGTCTGAGAGAGAATGTGAGGCCCTAAATTCAAGCTCCAGTACCAGTAGTAGTAGTAGTAAGTAACAGTAGTAGTAATAATAATAATAATAAATCAACCAGAGATCATGAAAAATGATCCTTGGATAACAATTCTACACTCTATGAAAGGATGTTTCAGGGTATAATTTGTTCCAAATTTTTTCTATTGTGGTGAAATAAGACTTCTACAATTTATACTTAAAAACACAAAACTAAAATTGGCATGCTTATATGCCTGATAATATGAAGCTACAGCAATCTAGTCTACCAAACCACCTTATAAATGACCAATGTGAATGTCCAAACATTCCTGAGTAAAGCTTATATTATGTATATATATATATGTATATATATTACTTTTATTACTTTGAAAGTCTAGTATTAAACTGTAAGGCAACTTCAGTTAACTTTTATTTATGCACAGATGCATCATCCTACATATATATGCTTAGCTATACAACTTTTCATGTTCAACATCTAAGCTGAATAAATAAGCCGAATAAATAAAAAGGAAGGAAATTAAAAGCCTACAAAAATCTATATCATATAATTACACAAAATATTGAATTTTTTATGTTAAAAATATCAAAACACCAAAATGCACATGAAAGCTGAGGAAAATCCAAATGTCAAATATGGAATTTTAATGTCATTCATGAATAATAGATCCTGCCAACTTCATAGCAATACCAAGATGCTAAGAGAAAATGTAAGTACTGAATATAAATGATAACTCACAAGAGAAAAAAAAGACATTTGACACACACTGAATACTTAGCTAGACTAGCTATAAAAGAAATGAATACGAAAATGAAAAATATTAACTTCTGTCAAGTAGGTAAACATGCTTAAAATCATATCAGCATTGTTGTGTATGTGACAGAAGAATCCCTTTTTTGCAGTTATTTTCTGGAAAGCATCTGACGATTTATCTTCAGACGGTGAAAGTAGGTTTATAATCTGATCCAACTATAATGAAGGGAAATGAGAAATTCCTAAAGAGGATTGAAGTCCAATGATATACTTCCTCAGTCTTACATACAACGTCAAGATCTGCACAAATTAGATGTAAAAAATGAGCTTACAACTAGTTATCTAATTCTTAAACATAAAAGGGATTTTAAAAATATTTTTGTTAAATACTGTCATTCATTTTCTAGTTTGAAAGAAAAAAAGTTGAATGTATAGATCTTTGTTGAAAACGTTTTGGGAATTTTTTTTGTTTTTAAGTAGTTGTACAAGGGAGTTGCCATTCAGCAAAGCAGTTTCTGAGTGCTGTGCCTCTTGATCAATGTCACCCCTTTCAATATTCTCACCCACCCTCCCAGCCCACCCTTCCTCTTACTCATCTCAATGATTAGGACATGTACTGAACTTGTGTGCTATTTAACACAGCAGCTTACATACGCAGTGCATCTTGGTCCGTGTCATCCCCTCATCCTCCTTTAGCCCCACCCCTTCCTTTACGTTTCTCATTTCTGTGGTGTATGCAGTGTGTTTCTGCCTCACATCCTCTCCCCGCCACCCCTTCATTCTTCCCTCCTTTTCCCCTTGGCCACATCCTTTGTAAGTACCCATTTCCTGGTACTTATTTTGTTGGGCTTTGATATATTCTTTAAAAGAATTCTACTGTTTGAGTCAATTACACTTCTGTTAGTTCATTTGTAACCCCTCGCTTGCCACCCAGTGTGTTTAGTTGTAGAGTTTTAGGCACATTCTAGTTACCTCAAAGGAGGAAAACCATGAAACCTGTGTTTCTCTGGGTCTGCCTTATTTCCCTTAAGGTAAATTTTTCCAAGTCTTTCCATTTCTTATGAATGATGCAATATCATTCTTTCTGATAGATGAGTAGAATTCCAGTGTGTGTGTGTGTGTGTGTGTGTGTGTGTGTGTGGTGTGTGTGGGTGTGGGTGTGTAGATATCTATCTGCCTATCTATCTATCTATCTATCTACCTTCTATCTACCTACTTTCTTCATCCATCTTTCCACTGAGGGGCATATGGGCTGATTCCATATATTGGCTTTTGACAGACAGCTCTGGTATTGTCCTGTTTCTAGTCCTTCACATTGGCTTCTCCTCCCAAGGTTTTAATTAAATGGGGAATTAGTATATAACATTAAATTAAAACTATAGGAGGTAAAACATGAGCAAAATATTAATATCACATTATAAAATAATATATGTATTTTCATATATACAAAACATATATGTACCTATATGTATATGAAAAGACATTGGGAAAAATTTGGCCAATCTAACTGGGCACCAATGACTTCCCCCTGTAATACTTGATACTCAGGAAGTTAACAACTAGAACATGCTGGTTCAACACCAGACTGAGCAGAAATGTCTATATGATTCCATTTCCACATCACTAGGTAAAAAGGAGAATGGATGCATGGTTCAGTTGATAAAGCTCCAACTATGACCAACAAAAGCAAATAAGCCCAAAGTTCATACCAAGGACCAGCAAAGAAAAAGTTAAAAAAGAACATTAAAAAACATAGCTTAAACATTTTATCACATTTTATTTTACTTTTAATTTTACTGTTTTATCTTTATTATTTGTATATCTTTGTCATGATGAACATGCTCATTATGTTACCTGGGGAAAATAGTTTGAAATTATTTTTAAAACAAGACGCAATGAGCCAAGTACCGGTGGCTCACCTATAATCTTAACTACTCAGGAGACTGAGATCTGGGGATTAGCATCCAAAGCCAGCCTTGGCAGGAAAGTCTGTGAGAATCTTACCTGTAATTAGCCAGCAAAAACATGAGAAGTGGATCTGGGACTCAAAGTGGGTAGAGCACTAGCCTTGAGCAAGACAGAAGGATTACGGGGAAGAAACTGGCACCAGTCTTTTTCTAAACTATGTGTCTGCCTGAGTGTGTGACTGTACACATACAATTGCTAGATTATGTCTAAAGACATTTATTTTAAAAATAATTTTAGTAGTTGTTTTCCCTTTATTTTTATTAATTGTATTTATTTATTGTTTCTGTGGCACCAAGGAATCAAACCCAGGGCCTCATCATATTTGGTCAGCACTCCATCACTAAGCCACACTTGCTGCCCAAGACACTTATTTTTCCAGGACTTTCTTCATCTTATTTTTTCCACAAATGAAACATGTAGAATGACCTTCTAAAACCAACTCTGATTTATAGAGGTGTGACATTAACTTTCTAAAGTAAGTAACGGGTCCTATGACCTCACGAAGAAAAGTCCACTCCCTTTTCAATGGAAAGCAGTTTTCTTCCAGAGGTTTATAGACTCACCGGGTTGCATGACAGGCAAGACAGTAGTTTCCCTCAGGTGCCTGTTGCCCTGTTTTACACTATTCCTGCAAAGGCGTGCAAATGTCTGCTTCTCAGCATCTAGTGTGAGCTCTCAAAGCAATAATGTGACAGATTTATTCCTCCTTTTTCTCGATTTTTGTCTTGTTTCACACACGCACTCCCACTCACCATCGCCCATCAACATTTTATTGCCTCATCGTAACTGCAAATAATTTTGATTATTCTCCTCATTTCATATGTGAGGAAACAGACAGAAGTGTCATCAATTTGCCCTGGTTGGACCTCAATGTAGAACCCAGGGCCTCGGGCTTCAGAACTGCTCTGTGAGGCTAATTTCAGATGTGACCTACCAAAAATTAGCAGAATTCACGATACTGCCAAAAAAGGAAAAGAAAAGTGCTTGCTTTCAAGGGAGGCACGCTTCATTTTGTTGTTTGTGTTTCTTGCACTCTCCATCCTTTGGCTCCAATAAATATTGATCCTCATATTAACGACTAATTATTAACTAATGATTCCAGAGTAAATAGATTCAGGCTCCTCAGTGTTGGGCTTACAGCCATGGACCACCATGTCCAGCTAGGAGAAGAGACATTCATCCGTTCCATTTCAAATGCCTTTCGTGTAGTTGGAACATGACATGTTTTCAAGGACAATCACAGAGGGATTCTCCTGGACCAACCTCAGTGGATACAAGTGTGGCACTGTGGAAGGGTGGTCTCCCCACATGGGCTGTGTAGTCACTGGCCTGTTTCTCCTTCTCGCTCCCCTGTCTCAGGAAGCAACCAGCTCGGCCCTATCTACGGGCACACGTCGGTGACGGCGGGCAGCCTGCTGGATGACCACCACTGGCACTCTGTGGTCCTGGAGCGCCAAGGACGGGGCATTAACCTCACCCTGGACAGGAGTGTGCAGCACTTCCGCACCAATGGGGAGTTTGACTACCTGGACTTGGACTACGAGGTACCCAGGAGGGAGCGGTGGAGGTGGGCCGAGGCCTCCTCCTGGGGCTGACACCTGTGGCTTCTTCCAGGATGGCTGGTTTGAGGGCCAGGACTTTCTGTAGTGACCTCTGGGCACTGGCAATATTCAAACCACACTGGTAACCAACCATCCTTTTGCTTCCTCTTCAGCAGGGGCAGGACGTTATAGACAGACAGTTATCTGATGTTTACTACAAAATGTTGAACAAGAAATCTTCATTTCTGGTTCATCTGGTGGTTTAGAACTCCAGGGCTGTAGACGAACCTTTGTCGCTATTCTCTTTCTTTCCTTAGAAATAATTGTCACGAAATAAATGGAGTCGTACATACAATAGATTAGAGATTAT
The DNA here is from genome assembly GCF_023159225.1 of Perognathus longimembris pacificus. Taxonomy (NCBI): domain Eukaryota; kingdom Metazoa; phylum Chordata; class Mammalia; order Rodentia; family Heteromyidae; genus Perognathus; species Perognathus longimembris. The sequence goes on from NC_063162.1 coordinate 147,973,887, forward strand.
GCATAAAGACATATTTTACCTTCCAACAGCTAATGACCATCATTATGTGTCCAATATACATACATGTATATGATATATGCATAAGCTATGTTAATACCTATGTGTAAACATTCTAGTAAGATTTTTTTAGTGTTTTTAAATAAATTATTTTATTTGGATACCAATTCAAACTTTATATGTCCATCAGAACCATAAAAGTGCTTAAGGAGATATTTGAGTATTATAGCAAACATTTTAAGGTAACACTAAATGTAAACCATTAGAATCTCCCTAAAATATAAAGGATAAAATATTATTTAGCTGTACTTTTCCTAGCTTTCTTAGCCCATGAAGCTGTTAAAGTCTCAGTAATTCTTCTATAGTAGTCATAGGCTAGTGAGTCCAAATAACTTCAAAGTTGAGCCCTAATAATTGAGAATGGACAAGAACGTCTTCATCTCATCCTCACATAACAGTAAATGCTTACGAATGAGACAAGTATGCTTGTACTCAGATTTTGGAATCCAGTTTAACAGTGCCCTTCCCTCTGTTTTATGCTATTATATTGCACTCTTTTTTTATTGGAGAGAGGACAAAATGTTCAATTTCACAAACACCACAAGTTATAGTAAACCATTATCTAATATCAGACAAGTTCACCCCTCAGGGTAGTGTTTTGCAGTGTCAATTAACATAATACTTTACTGTGTTTAACTTTACTGTGGCACCCCTACACATTTTCAGTGCCATCTTGTGTCTCTTGGACCCAGGTTGATATTATAGTTACATATCTTTACAGTTATATATGCCATTTACAGTTTTGCTGTGTAATGTTTTTAAATGTGAAATATGTTCACCATAAGGTAATACATGAGAAAAAGTCAGAATTTATCTCTGCATTTTAAAATTCTTCTTTGTACGTTCAAAGAGCATCTAAATTTTGTATGGCATGCATATTTTACATACACTTTGAAGTAGAGAGTTAGTATGGACTATACTGCTTAAACCCTAATCGTGACTTAAATAGCATCAAGAAAATTAAAGATTATTGGTAAATAATTAAACCCCAATGTATTTTAACACAAAACGATTATTGAAAGGGAAAGAGGTCAAAAATCATAGCAATCTCCAGCTCCTCTAAATTAGTGTAACTCTTGGCTCTTGTGAATTATCTCCCAATGCACAAGAGAATTGGAGATGAATTATTCATCTTCCATTAAGAACTCCCACATATGGTGGAAGAGGTGAAAAATTCTGAAACATTACCAATGGGCAAACACAATTCAAATTAAAATAAAAAGGAACATAGAATTAAAAATCTGGGGTTATGGACCCTACTGCGTTGCTGATGCATCCTATGAATATTCATGCACACATAGGACTGTCCATACATGGCTGGCGGTTTCATGGGCACTTTAAAACCCGTCTATACAAAACGCTTTATTTGCCAACCTCAGCTGAAATGCCTGGGATATGTTTGTTAGAGAGAGACACTTGGGAGAAGTTTGAGTTTACTGAGAAAGAATGGAGATAGACTTATGTATTTCTCTTTGTAAAGCAACAAGCTGGTCTTGTTCCTTCCAGATAGAGCAGTCATTGGTATGGGTTGTAATAAATTAATTGAGTGTATGTTTATATCTCTACACTTATATACATGTCACTATAAAGTGCTTAATGGTTGCATGAAATCCAGAGACTCTATTAGCCAGTCTCTCCGTTTCATTCACATTTCATATTTGTACCCAGGGAGCAGCTTGCTACCTTCCTCAAAGGCCTCATGAAAATCAGCTCAAATCTAAAATAACCCAAACCATACAAATCATATAACATTCCTACTCAAGTATTAAGTCTAGCCTCAGGGGTTCGGAACCCAGTCTTCTTTTCACCACACTGTGCGCTGATTTCCCGAAGGTAGGCTGCTTCAGGTCTCCCAGGGTGTCATAGACCAAGGGGGTGGAGGCTGAAGGGGCAGAGGGGTGCTGGGCCCTTCTTCCAGCAGGGTGCCTCTGAGGTGGAAGGGGAGGATTGCAAGGAGGATGTGTATCCTTCCTCGACTTTCATGACTGACTTCGTGAGATGAACTTGATAGCACCAAGCAGGGAGCTGGGAAAGGGGTCAGCAGCACGTGACCCATGTTTCCGTCATGAGGACTCAATAGATGTACACACGATCAGAGCAGTAAGTGCAGGACAGCGAGTGTCAATATGTCCGTTTGATAGGACCCAACATGGAAACCTTCCCTGCAGGGGTATTCTGTGCTGTGTGTGTCCATCATGATTTATTGTCAAGCTGCCAGCTCAGTCTTAGCCTGGATGGGAGAAATGAGAAACAGATGTGTTTGCTTCACTATTTATTTCCTCCTTGGAGCCAATGATGCCAAAGGAAAGGACAATAGATTGATTGGTGTTTGGCCTGGTGCCGGTCTATCTATCCTTCGGTGCAATGTTATTTTATACCATTATCTTTTGCAATACACCTTTGCCTAGAAAGGAGGGAGGAACTCCTGTCCATCACAGAACCATACACTGGCTAGGACTATGAAGAATTCCCATCACATAGGCACAAATAGAATTAGAAGGCTGCATCTGGATCCATTTCTGACCCTTACTGGCAGCGTGGAAGTGGGTAACTCATATCCCCCCCGCCCAGTGTAATGTGGAAAATCATAGTATATTTCTCCTTCAGTTATGTGAGGAAGCCAGAGGAAATAATAGAAAGAAATGCATACACCCTAACTCATATGTAAACCCGTACATGTGTATGCTGCATCGAGCAGAGTCCCATTTCTTCTCCCTCCAGCTGCCTGGTCCAGGCAGTGCTGGATTCCACTGGTGGCTGCCAGTCCCTTGGTGCCCAGCATGGCACCCCTTCTGGGCATGCACATCACACTGTCAGAAGGCGGCCAGCTGACAGCAGGACAGCTGGAAGGAGGGTGTCCTCTCCCTGCTCCGTGACAGGTCTCGAGGTTACACACAGCCCTCCCAATTCACAAAGCTAGCTTCCAAGAGGCGGACGGGTGTGTGTGCATATCACCTGGCCTGGCCTGGCCTGGGAAGCGTTGAGTTTCTCAGAAGAAGGTGGAGGGAGGGGGGGGGGAGCATTCTTGGAGACATCTGGAGGTCTCGGTCTGACTTTCTAGCTCATGAAATTGTGAACACGATGTTAGGTATAAGACTTTGTACACGGTGGATGAAGTTGGTTTCAACCTAAAACCCTGCTTTTAAAAGCATCGTTGGCACAGTTAGAGTGCCCTCCAATGTTTTCCAGTTCAACCACGTTATTTTACCAATGAAAATAGACATCTAGAAATAGGACAGGACAACCTAATGTTCTATGATCATTTGCAGAAGGAACTGGGATGAGATCCCACTTGATGGTTGCCAGCTGCTCACTGTGTCTCTCACACTGCAGCAGGGCTCCTTCATAGACTAGCACTACCAGTTCAGGAGAGGGGGTGGGAAATGATCAAAGAAATTGCAAATAGGAAACGCATCCCTCCATTTTACTTCCAGTATTTCTTACCACTGGTGTAAGAAGTACTTAGCATCTGGATTCAAGCACTACCTAAAGAAACCTGTTCAGTCTACCACTTGAGACACATCTCCAGTCCTGAGTTTTTGTGGTTATTTTTGAGCCTCATGTTATTTTCTACCCAGGCTGGTCTCAACCTCAGTCTTAGAGATCTCAGCCTCCTGAGTAGCTAGGATTACAGGCCTAAGCCGCCAAGGCCCAGCTCAATCTTTTCTTATATGTTTTTATTTTCTCACTTTTCTTCTTCCTTTCCCATGTATTAACTCCATGGCAAAAGACACATACACAACTAAGCATGACTAATAATAATTAATTTTATTTTAAGTGGAGCCTTTAAAACATACTGCATCATAAACTAACATTAATTAGTCTTTTTTCCTTAAAACCAATTAAGCATTTAACAATGCCAGGGCTCCAAATAATGGGAAATAATTTACATATGAAACCTCCTAGAACAAAAAATATGTTTACCTTATGTTTTAAATATTGTATACTGGCTTTTACAAATGTCTCAACTATGACTTTGTCTATAAAAGCAAACCAAATAATGCTGATATTAAAAAACAAAGGAGCTGAGCTCCAGTGGCTCACACAGATAATTGTAGCTACTTAAGAGTCTGAGACCTGAGGATCAAGATTTGAAGCCATCTTGGACAGGAAAGTCCATGACACCCTTATCTCCAGTTAATCACTTGAAAGTCAAAAATAGCACTGTGGCTTAAAGTGGTAGAGCACTTGATCAAGCCTTAGCAAAAACTCAAGAACAGCATCTAGGCTTTTAGTTCAAGTCCCATGATTAACAACAACAGCAACAACAACAACAAAAAAAAAAACAAATAAAAAACAAATAAACTAAGGAAAAACAGAATCTGGATTATATGTCTTTAGATTGCAAATGTAATCACAAGGTAATATATTAATACAGTATTGTAGTAAATGGGCCTGGCATGGTAAATAGCTACTAAGTGTAAGTGTTCTCTGCAAATTGAATACTACAGTGGTATACATTGAAAAAAGATGCATGGAAAATGCACACCTCTTATAAGCAATAATACCTAAAGGGACACCTAAACTGCATAATGGCCAATTCCTTATGACTTGAAAGACCTCTAATATCTCGAAGTCTGTAATGCTCTACTTATAGCCTTTGAGTCCAAAGAAGTCCCTAATCAATAGAGTAATGATATTTTTGATATATTTCTGTACTCAAAATAAGTCTAATTAACTTTTGGTTCTGGCAATCATTGGACTATAATATGTCTATGAAGAATAAACACAATATATTTCTTGCTCTAGGCTGCAGTTTTTTCCACTTGTGATATTAGTGCTGGTTATCTTGAGATTACTAGCACTGTTTATTGACATTATGCCATTGAATGATAACCATGAAGAATAACATTGTAGTAATACTCGATAAAAGATATTTGCTGGAAAAAAATCATTTAAAATATTCTCAGGAAAATTTATCAAATGCCTTTAAAGTGACAAAAATGCAAAGGATGTTCCTGTTTTATAGTTCAAGTTGTAATCTGATTACCAGAATGAATGATTGTGCATGCACTTCGATAACAACATAATGCAATATGCAAAGATTTTTGTAAGCAACACTCTATATGGCTGTATATTTTGACTGAGACAAGATACCTAACTTTGTTTATAGTCATAATTTTTTCTCCTTTATTTTAATACTGTGGGTATTTATATTGATTTCTTTTTTTCTCAAAGATAACCTTTGGAGGCATACCTTTCTCTGGAAAGCCAAGTTCAAGTAGCAGAAAGAATTTCAAAGGCTGCATGGAGAGTATCAACTACAATGGAATCAATATCACTGACCTTGCCAGACGGAAGAAATTAGAGCCATCAAATGTGGTAAGAATTTGAATCTTTGGCCCAATCCTGGTCTATAGAAAAATTCCAACGGAATTTATTTTTATGGGGTATTGAACAAGAATCACCAAATCACCACATTTTTATCCTGTTTGTTCTGGGTTCCAGAATGTAAAACAAATTTTATAGTTAACTGATATTTGTGTAGGTACATGGTATACCTTGAGAATAGATCATTGCTCTGACATGAGACAAAACTGACGTGAGATATGTAGCAGATTTTCCTCAGTTGGCCCATAGAATATTACATCAGCATTCCTGATTCCCTGAATTTAAAAAAGACAATTTTCTGCATATATGTCACCCTGGTAAATCAGCACTATTGTTTTTATCAACTCTCTAATTGCATAGCCTCATATTCCTTATTTATGATTTTATTTAATAATCTAAAGCCTTGTAAATCACATACTTTATGATGTTCACTTTTAAACTTTCAAAGATAAGATTTTCTCAAGTGTGTCGATGAATGCCCTCTTTCAAAAACTTGGATGATATTAAATATTATACAAGTCAATAAAATTTGACTGCCATTCCATTAAAAAAAAAAAAGTCATGCAATGAAAAGCTCACGGTGGTGTTCTTCTGGCTCTTGAATGAGTTGCTTCCACTAGATTTAGAAAGAAGAGCAAAACTCATCAAGTGCATCAACATCGTTCCTATCCACTTAACTGCTGAGGATCAGCCACTGGTGGTTCACTCCTGTCATCCTAGCTACCCAGGTGGCTGAGATTTGAGCATCACAGTGTGAAGCCTGCTAGGTCAGGAAAGTCTGTGAGGCTCTTATCTCCAATTAATTACCAGGAAATGAAAAAAAAAAAAACCAAAACCTGAAGCTGTGCTTTGAATGGTAGAGTGCTAGCATTAATAATAAAGCTCAGGGAGAGCACCCACACCTGAGATCAAGCCCCAGGACCTACACAATTATATATACATGTACACATATATACATATATATGTATGTATATATATATATATATATATAGAAATAAATACTATCGTGAGTGTTGGAGTATTTGTGTTGAGCTTCAAAACAACTCAGATGGCCTTATCTCCCCAAATTTGGGCCTAGGATTAAGAATAACCAAAATATTGTTGGATAAATGGATATGGTTTGAAAAGGAGACAGAGTTCAGATTGGAAATAAGAAACCATAAAAACCAACCATTTAATACAATTTAATGTTCCTTTAATATTTTCCTTCAGAACAATAGGGAATTTACACTAGTCATTAAAACTGAGTGTTGGTGGAAATTTCTCATGACTGCAGTGATGTATAATAATGACTCCATTTATAGACAGTAGATACTGTATTGGATGTGTTACGAATATTTATTGAAATCTAAGAGCAATATAGAAAGAAAATATAAACGTATTGTAGATAAGAAGGCTGACATTTAATTCGGTATAGTAACTCTCCAAAGGTCACTGTGAGCGACAGATGCAGATTGGAGATTCCCAATATAGGACTACCAAAATGGTGGCATTCCTCACAGTGTTATTTCTAAACATCAGTAGTATGTGCTCTCCCCCACACCGCACCATTGGAATTACGATTTGAAGAAAATTTCACCAAGGTTCCCTCTGCTTTGTTGTTGTTTGTTGTTGCTGCTGCTGTAAATTTGAAATTTTTGCTTAAGGTAGAAATAGACAGAACTTACATCATTGGACTATTTTTGTTCCTGCCCAGACTTTATTGTTGGTCCTAAGCTAGATCCAACCGCAGGTCATTGTGTTATTATTATTCTTAATCTTGTTTCTTTATTGTCAAAGTGTGGTACAGAGGAGTTACAGATTCATATGTAAGGCAGTGAGTACATTTCTTGTTCAACTTGTTTTGTATTATAATCCACATTCATTTTTCAAGTCAACTTAACTACAGAGTGTGTTGTGATTATAAATGCTGTCTCAAACTTGAAATCCAAAAGTATAGGTCTCTGTTTATAAAATACGCCTATAAATCTATTCAATTTTCACAAATAATTTCAGAGACAGACATAGAGGGCTAGATTTACGATTACATCCTGATATACATACCTTCTGAAAGTTCTAGGCAGAAGAGAGACAAATAAGACATTTTATAAGCAGCCTTATAAAGGCAAATGTTTATAGAAAAGCAAAGATTGCTTTTGGAGATGTGAGAGGCTGATGCTTCAGTAAGATTCATGGAAGCCGCGATCCATCCTCTCTTGCCACGCCCTCATATCTTCGTGGAGCACCGGGTTGAGTCCGCACCATAACTCAGAAAGAGCTGGTTCATGGGGAGACAGGCACCAGGACACAGGCATACAGTCAGTGACCGTAGCTCAGTTGCTTGGCAATGGCAGTTCTTCTCCCCAGCAAAACAAAGCAATTGCAAAGAATCATCTGCAAGAGTACAGAGCCAGTGGCTGGGAATATGGCCTAGTGGCAAGAGTGCTCGACTCCTATACATGAAGCCCTGGGTTTGATTCCCCAGCACCACATATATAGAAAATAGCCAGAAGTGGCACTGTGGCTCAAGTGGCAGAGTGCTAGCCTTGAGCAAAAAGAAGCCAGGGACAGTGCTCAGGTCCTGAGTCCAAGGCCCAGGACTGGCAAAAAAAAAAAAAGCGTACAGAGCCAATTTAATTTGAATATTAATGCAGAAAGACAACCTGCCTTACACCATGTGCTGACATAAATAGGCAGGATAGGGATACGTATATGCAGCATTGTAGCATATGGAATTATATATATATTTATATATAGTATACACATAATATATACATGTATCCATACATATGTATACACATACATATATTTTAGAGACAGAGAAAGATAATGAAAAAAATATCATCTGATTGTGTTCCTTAAATGATTACAACAGGATAAACTAGTTGAAACAAATGCAGATTTTCAGGTCTTTCTTGAAAAGGTACTTAGGTGTAGAATATATAATTCGGTGTATGTGGATGGCAAATCAATCGGGTTTTTTTTGTACCAAAAGCACAGTTAGGTCCATAGGATCAAATCACAATGCTTATATAAACTCATTTTAAGGAACTGGAATGGAGTTGTGGGTTGGATAACAAAATAATTTGTAGTCATCATCATGGTAGTGATGTCCAACAGTTGATATTATTTCTTTTAGAGTAGGCATGCCAATAAAACCCCATTATTTGCTCTGAAATATCAATCTAATGGCCCACAAGCAAACAACCATGATTCACTCCGAGACCAGCCACCTACTTGGGAGCCTTGGCCTGGGTTAGGGAGAAGGCAGGGAGGGGACTTGTCCATCAGCCTGTGTTCTGGCCCCATCAGTGCTCCTGGCCTCAGAGGCCCAGTGGTCCTCCCTCTCCACCACGGTCAGCCCAGCCTCCCGGTGATGGAGGCTACCTTCCCTCCCCTCCACGGCCGGCTGTGATGGTGTCACACAGGCTCAGTGGATTCACAAGGCCTCCCCTCGCTGCTTTGTCACCTGGTTGCACCCACCGTCTTGCGTGGATGTCACCTCACACCCAGATGTCTCGACTCATGCTTTCCTTTCCTGTTTCTCTTCAGGGAAATTTGAGTTTCTCTTGCGTGGAGCCCGACACGGTCCCCGTGTTCTTTAACGCTACGAGTTACCTGGAGGTTCCCGGGAGGCCCGGCCAGGACCTGCTCTCCGTCAGTTTCCAGTTCCGCACCTGGAACCCCAACGGCCTCCTGCTGTTCAGCCACCTGGCGGATCACCTTGGCCACGTGGAGATCGACCTCGCCGAGAGCAAAGTGGGGGTCCGTGTGAACGTCACGCAGACCCGGACCAGCCAGATCGACATCTCCTCAGGTCAGTGCGTCGCCCTGCCCTGCCCTGCCCCGTGCGCCCCAGAGCTGCGCCTGGGTCTCCAAAGCTCGGCCTGCGCGCCGTTCTGTTCCATGGGTGCTGGTGACTCTGCTTTCACTCGGGTGCCCGAGACCATTGCTTGGTTGGTCTGTGGGCTGATTAAACAAGGGAAATGAAGATTTACTGGAAGGACAAGGTGAGGGCAAGGGGAAAAAAAAAAAGGGACTCAGTGACCAAGAGGAGCTAAAAAAAGGTCTTCTTTGCTGCTTAGCGCTTACTAGAGAAATGGTTGTGCTCTAAGATGAAAACCTGTGTATCCCACCATAACGCCATCTCCTATCTCCACCGTAAGGCCATTCAAACAACGTTTACTATGAGGAAAAAAGTTTAAAGGAATATTCAACTTTTTCAATCAAATCTCCAGAGGAATCCTACCAAAATTTCCAACTGTCAGGAAAAACCTAAGAAGTGCTAACCCAGGGCTTCCGGCTCTCAGGTGGCTTTGTCGCTCAAGGTCACCATTCTACCATTTGACTTACTGTTATGTTTTGGGATTTTTGCTGGCTCAATGGAGACAAGTCTCGTGGATCTTTCTGAGGGGGCTGGCTTTGAATCACGATTCTGAGACCTCAACCGCCCAAGTTAGTGGCAGGTCCCTTGTCACAAGAGCCTTTGCTTTTGAAATGATAAAATCTAAACGTAATGCTTAAAATACATTTAGGACTATTATTATTTAGGACTATTTCCTAACTGATGCTGTGCTTTAAGTTCGTTTTTTTGAAAATTTTATCGTAAAGGTGATGTACAGAGGGGTTAGTTACATTAAGTCAGGTAATGAGTGTATTTCCTTTGGAATAATGCCACCCACTTCCTTGTTCTGTCCCAGTTTTAATAAACAAGTAGGCAAAGGAATCAAATTTGTGACCACTACCAATTCGCCTAAATGATTTGCCTAAACATAATAAAAGCTGACTTTAGAAGATTTGTCAGTGTAGCCAATCTGGGCATATAAGAGAAGAATGATGTGAAATTGACACCTTTCTAAAGTCTTATTTTTAGACAGTTTAATGAAAATAGCTTAATGTGTCTAATATTTGGGTTTTTTTTTCTGTACATGTAGGGAGTAAGGACTCATGAATAAACACTGTTCATGTTTGAATGAAATAGCATACATAGAAACACATTCGTTAAAACTACAACATATGGACAGCCATTTTATTTGCATTTTATCAAATTTGTAAACACATATAATAAGCAACTATGCAGAAAATAACCACCTCATGTCAATTGATTTTACTTGGTTTTAGAATACCTTGGTTACAAAACATTTTGGACATGTAGACAATCTGAAGGAAAAATACCAGCAAAGTAGCACATTGACTGGTTCAACAGGGAGTACATTTGTATGTTGGTCTTGATTTCGGTTCATGCCACCTGTGTTTCAAGATCAAGGTAGCTCAATTGATTCAAAATCTTTTTTTGTGGGGTTGGGGCTGCAAAGGACAGGTAGCACAATGAAAGGAGTGACATGGATCAAGATGCACAGTACTTGTAAATGAATGTGCTGAATGGAAACGCCTTTGCACAGCTAGAAACCTTGCTTGTTCTGTCTTAGACCGTGTTGTTCTTGGGGACTGGCTTAACACTAACCAAAAAATAAGAGAGGATTTACTGTGTGGTCCATGTTTCCTCTATACCCCTTCACACTGAGCTTATTCTTCAATCTTCTCTTCCATCAATGGCTGTGGACTCACTGAAGAACTTCTTTACACTCCAAGGACACTTGAGTTTGCAGAGTCACTGATGTTTCTCTGAAAATATTTTCTAAATTGCAAAATCAATTTAAAAAATATTTCACTAGGGGCTGGGGATATAGCCTAGTGGCAAGAGTGCCTGCCTCGGATACACGAGGCCCTAGGTTCGATTCCCCAGCACCACATATACAGAAAACGGCCAGAAGCGGCGCTGTGGCTCAAGTGGCAGAGTGCTAGCCTTGAGCTGGAAGAAGCCAGGGACAGTGCTCAGGCCCTGAGTCCAAGGCCCAGGACTGGCCAAAAAAAAAAAAAAAAAAAAAAAAAAAATTTCACTATATTTAGCATAGTAGTTACTGATTTACCAATGCATAATTATGTACTACTCTTGGCAATAAGAAATAGAGGGGGAAAATATCAGATGATAAATAGGATCCAAAAGGTGGAAAACTAAAAATGTGGATGCTTTTTATATATCTTTTAGAACCTTGGAGAAGATAGTTGTAGAGCTGATCTTTCCAAATGATTTTCATCCGCACATAGTAAGAAAATAGGTTCTACCCAAGATCAATTGATATGTATATATGATTTATAAATGTGTGTATGTGTATGAGTTATAGATATGATTTATATATATATTTATCCAGGTAAATGATATATATATATATTATATGTATATGTGTGTGAGTGTGTGTGTGTGTATATATATATATATATATATATATATATATATATATATATATATGGGGGGTAATCTGGGGGACTGAACTCAGTGCTTGAGCTTTTTCTACTCAAAATTAACACTGTACCACTTCTGACTTTTTTGGTGGTTAATTGAAGATGAGGCTCACAGACTTTCCTGTTCAGGTTGGCTTTGAATGGCAAATCTCAGATCTCAGACTCCTGAGTGGCTGGGATTGTAGGCATGAGGCTCTGACACCCAGTCACCTGAATACTTTAAATGTGGTATAATACGTTAATAAGCGTGGTATTTTCTCTTCTTTTTATTTACCCATTAAACACATCAATATGTTCCTCCATCATGCTTTCATGCTCATGAAGCACCGACCTACAAATTTAAGTGTTGATATTTTAAAAGTTTTAGTTGACTAGGGTTATTTCATCCATCATTCCTCTTGAAAAACTGAATGTGTCTTTTGAGGATAATTTTTTAATCTCACAATTGCATAAGCATTAACATGTATTACTTTCTTCTGTATTACTGAAAACAAAAGACTGACCTACCATCTGCAATAAAGGTTTCATTGCTAAGTGCTTCAATTTTATGCCACCAAATCTAGACAAATATCTATAATAATATTTATGATGTGCCCATTTTAATAAGGTTCTAAAATGTGATTCTGCATGCATGTAATGGGAAGGAGGTGATTTCCTTTAATGTCTTATCTCACCTATTGGGAAAACAAATCAATTCCCATTGATTTGCCCTTATGCAAACAAAGCCTTTCAGAAAAGTCATTCTGAATATGTCCTCTTCCAGGATCAATGGTGCAGCTAAGCCTGAGTGCTTGGGCCTCCTCGTTTTGTTTATGCCACTCTTAGTTCAGTTTTACGATAATGGCTCAGCATGTAAAACTGCTCCGAAATCTCCACCCGGCAAAGATCATCATTGTTCGTATGTCTGTCTCCAAAGAAAATCTTCTCTGGCTTTCTTTCATTGACTTTGGTTTCTGGTTGTTGTTTTTTGTTTGTTTGTTTGTTTTTGCCAGTCCTGAGCACTGTCCCTGACTTCTTTTTTGCTAAAGGCTAGCACTCAACCACTTGAGCCACAGCGCCACCTCTGGCTTTTTCTATACATGTGGTGCTGAGCAATCAAACCCAGGGCTTCATGTATATGAGATGAACACTTTACCACTAGGCCATATTCCCATCCCCTGACTTTTGTTTCTTAGTGAAATTTCTTTGTGAAGTTTCGCGTTCCACCTGAGTCATGAGGGGTGTGTGTTTTGTGTGTTTTGACGTAACTGGAGTGCACACTGGCAAACACTGACAAGCTCTCAGTCCCCTCTGGGCAGGTGCAGTTTCTTCCAACTGTCTTTTGACAATGCCTTCCCTTCCATTAATTTTATAAACTTTTAAAGAAGGTGGTCAGGTGTAGGCTTATATATTCTAAGTGGTAATCTTACCACTTAGAAGGCTAGGCAGGAGAATCATGATTTTGATGCCAGCGTGAGCTACACAAAGAGCTGAGCACTCATCTCTTTCTGGTTTGAAACCAGCATGGATAGAAAAGTCCATGAGACTCTTATCTCCAATAAACTCCTCAGAAAATTCCAGAAGTGGTGATGTGTCTCAAGTAATATTGCACTAATCTTGAGCAAAAGCATCTCAGGGACAGAGTCCAGGCCCCAAATTCAAGCCCAGGACTGGCAAAAACAAATAAATAAATAAGTAAAAGTAAAAACAAGAAGTATCTAATAGAATAGTATTTCTTTAAATGAACAAATCTATACTAATTTCCAAAGTTTTGATTGAAAAATTTCTCCTTTGTGACAAACCTTTTCCATCATGTAAGAAAGGGAATTTTTTTAATGCTTTAATTGTTTAGTAGGAAATGAATTTCAGCTTTGTGGTTTCAAGATTCCTTCAATAAATTTTCATAATTCAGAAATTAAATAACATGTAACTAGACAGTCCTCCATATATTCCAAGTGATTTATTTTAGAGTTCCTATAGGAAAGCAATTGGAGAATTATTTGTTATGTGTATTTTATCCCTTTGCTCAAGTAAAAGCCATAATTATTAGAAGCCTTGGAAATGGTACTCCCTTTTGGTCCATTAAATTTGAGTTATTTCTTTCCTTGAATATTAAGAAGTACACAGATATTTATCTCAGCATAGATGCAATAGTAAAAATAATTGATAATGGACAGGTGATTTTGAAGAGGTATATCCTTATGTAGATTACTATTATGTCAGTGTTCATCAAATAAAATTTCATACTGTGGAAAATTACTATAGAGTGAATAAAAATGTTCATAAAACTTGTAAGAAGGGGCCCATTCATGGAGGAGCACACCCATAATCTCAGCATTTAGGAGCCAGAGGCAGAATAATGAAGTTCAAGGTCAACCAGGCTAAATAGTAAGACTGAGGTAGGAGAATGTGGACTTAAATTTGTTTTATGAATACATGGTTAGTACAAGGATTAGAATGAAATAAGTGAGGATATTAAAAATGATTACCTATAATTGATATGTTAACAATCCATCTTACTAATGTCTTTCTAGTACCTGGTTTGTTTGTTTTTCACAGTAAACATCATTTTTTTTAAAGATCTCTGTACTATAAAATAATTGACTACTGGGTGCTGGTGGCTCACACTTGTAATCCTAGCTATTCAGAAGATCTGAGATCTGAGGATCACTATTCAAAGCCAGCTCACACAAAGAAATGCAAGAATCTTATTACCAGTTAATCAGTAAAAAGCCAGAAATGGAGGTTTGCTTCAAGTGGTAGATAGCCAGCCTTAAGCCGAAAAGGCCAACCAAGAGCAAGGCGTCCTGAGTTTAAGTGGTGCTGGCACACACAAACCCTCCAACTCCACAAAAAATAAAAAGATAAATGGAGGTGGGTGCTACTGGCTCAGGCCTGTAATTCTATCTACACAGAGGCTGAGATTTGAGGATCACCATTCAAAGCCATCTGGGCAGGAAAAGTCTAGGATACTGTTATCTCCAATAAACTCCTAAAAAAAAAAAAAAAGCCAGAAATGGTGCTGTGGTTCAAATGGTAAATCACTAGTCTTTACCAAAGAGAAGCTCAGAGTCAGAGACAATAATCAAGCCTTGAGTTCAAGCCCTAGGATCTGCTAAAAGGGAGATAGGAGGAATAAAATCACACACACACACACACACACACACACACACACACACACACACACACACACAGGTTTTTTTTCCCTGGATAACTATCAAGGAACAATATATTGCTTTTTCTTGTGTATGTTCAACCAATAGATCAAATCTCACCGTTCCCAAATAATGTACAAAATATATTCCCACACGAAAGTGTTCTGATAGATTTAAAGCCCTCTAATAAGGGCTGGGAATGTGGCTTAGTGGTAGACTGCTTGCCTAGAGACCTCTAAGAAGTTGTACCCCAGCTCAAATGTATCATTCAAAGCTGCTGAAATCAACCCTGCCTCTGGGATCTCAAGGGGACCATAGAAGCCAAGGAAGGAGAGCTGACAGAGAATCACATTCACCACATGAGGAGCCCAGGATGCATCTCCTCAATTACACATATAAACATTGATATTCTTGGATTTATCCATATCACCCTTTGGTGATTTTATTATCCAAATTCATGAGTAGCCTTACCAGGGGAGCCGCATGCTACCCAGTAAAAAGCATTTGAGCGAATGCTATCTTGCCCTTGGGCCCCTTTGCCCAACTGACTTTTTATTGTGTTTGGATTCCCACAGTGGTCGTACCATTTTCTTGCAAGCTGAGTGGGAATCTACTTTTAATTACATTTCTGTGCATGCTGGTGCACTTTTCGCAATAGGTGCATATATTCCAAGATGAAAGAAAATGGGAAGGAAAGCTAGAGAATCATTTTGTCACATTAGAGATTCCCTTATTCTTTAGAAAGCAAAGGGGACATCTTCACTTACAGTCCTGCTCTGGGATCCCATATCATATCTATTGTAGTTTCTATGACATTTCCAGGCTTTAAAAAAATGCCGCCTTTGCCTGTTCCAGGGAAGAGGAGTAAAACATGATCGAGGTCCTCCGTGTGGGGAGGAGGGATGTTTTCTAATCTTTGATGGGTGAAATGGAGGTGGAAATTACTGATGGGGAACAGGCCATGTTTTAAAGTTTCCAATTTATTGTACAAATCACTAATCAGAGAGACAAAATGATTTACAAGTAAGGCATACATAACCCTGGAATTCCAAAGTTTGTATACAGACGTGTACAGCTGGGAATTCCTCCAAAGGGCACAGAAACAAATGAAGCTTTATTGAAAATACTTCCTTTCCACTAAAATATAATGGCAGAAACTCCTTCTAGGACTTAAAACTTCTCAAACGATAGAGGGGAAGTTGGTGAACTTGAGTTTTAAGGATGCATATGGAAATAAGACATTGGTGCCAAGTTTAGATTTTTTTTTTGCAAGTGAGTACCTAATTTTCTTTCAGATATTTAACAGAACATATAACATGTGGGTAGAAAACAATGAGGGCGTATGGATCTTGATAATCAGAAAAAAAAAAAAAAGCAAAGTGTTTCCATTGGAATCCCCAGAGCCTATGTTCCACTCCTCCATTAACCTGCAGGGAGTAATTACCCCAGGGAAATTGGCTTGCCCAGGAAATTCAGACTGTGAGGGATAGTATCTGTGAGCATTGACTCTATTTCGGGGAGTTTTAAACAGTCTGTGAAGAATGCCAGCTGATTGGATTACCTGTTGCTTGGTTGCAATTACATGTGCAATTGAGCTTCTGTGTGTGTGTGTGTGTGTGTGTGTGTGTGTGTGTGTGTGTGTCTCCTATAGGTGATGGTAGAAGTACTTTGAAAACCTTGCAAAGTTATGAGAGAAGAATGATTTATCTTGATTCCAAATATGATGCTGAGTCATGCATAGTTGTGAGGCTCTCATTTTTATAAAAGCATTTGCAAGAAAATCTGAGGAGAGTACTCCATGCTGTTTAGAACTTAGCTACCTGGTGACTAGGATGCAAACTTAATACCACGAAATACATACGTACCGGTCTCTATCTTTCACTGGCACTCGGTTCCATGCGGCTTTTTATTCTGCTACATTTCCTTTGAGAATTTCTTAACCTGAGTGCAGACCCTGCTCTGCTAAGTGAACTTCCGCATTTCTCCTGAGTCTTCTTTTTCCTCTGCACTACCAGTTTCCTTGCAGGCCCCAGGAGCCACTTTTTCAAATTGAAATTCTCCCCAGATGTTTCCTACAGCACTTATTAACGTCTGGGGTTCCTTATGCTTCCTACGAACTCTTTCTGTCTTCCTGTAGAACTTTCAGTCTTTCTCAGGTGTGTTCATAGACTGAGTTGACTATGGTGGGTGGGAGGTCTGTGCAGAATCCGGGACTTGCTGCCCCTGGAAGCATCGAGCTGCTGCTGTCCCCACCTGCACTTGAGAGCACTGCTTACCTCAGACGTCGCTGTGTTCTTCTCCCTCACTCCAGCTCTCTTCCATTTGATTTTAGCCCCTATATCATTGACTTTGCCCCTGTTATGACTGAGTATTGCCTACTTCTTTGGATATGATTTTTCACAATCTTACAAATAGAAATATCTCTTTCAAGCCGTGTGCAGAACCAGGGAAAATCTCTGCCTCACCTATTGCCAAATACCTATCAAAGATTATCTATATCTACATCTCTCTATCTCTCTATCTATATGTGTGTATAAATAGCATATATACAATATATTGTATATACATATATACTGTCTGTGTAATAATGTGTGCAGAATAACCCAAGCTTTTTTATTTGCTTGAGCATGGATAACACTACAGTCATAAAAGATTTTAAATTCTGCATAGTTACAACAACAGGGGTCAAGAAAATGGATCATTAGGAAAAAACTGAACCCCCAGAGCCCAAGCACTGACATCAGCCTTTCACCTCAACCTTTCCGAAGTTCTTCTCTAGCAAGACATTAGGGTCTGTTAAGCCACAGGGCCTGAGGACACAGGGTGATCTCTTTGTACCTTTAATAACAGAAAATGCTCCTCAGTGACTATACTGTGCCAATCATGATCTTGCTTAAGGAAATATAGACTTGTAGGTGAGATATTATTGAGAAACATCTGCTGTAACTCATTGAGATGGGTGTCACAACCCTTTGTAGAATGAACTAAATTCAAAAGCATAAGGAAAATCCGAATCTAGTGCTCCATCTTTGCGTGGCCCATATAATAATTGAACAACTTCTTTGGCAGTTTTTCCGCCAACCAATCATTGTCTTACTTTAAAGATGCATTACAGGCAAAGATAACCTAAACCATATAATAGGTAGAGAAGTGTATCAATCACTGACCTATGTGTTATGATCTAGAGGTGTGAGCGTGGGCTCTGGAACCCATGGGGGCTGGGGGTACTGACTCCCTTCTTCCTCTATTCTGGTCTCTGTGTATAGAAAGATAGCGTGCACCAGTGTGTTAAGTCATGAACATCTCCCCAAAACTATAGAAGAAAGAATAGCATCTTCTGCATCATTGTATTCAATGACCATATGAAGAGAGAGCAGTGAGGAGCTTGTCCATGCCTAAGGGGGGCGGGAGGGCTCTGAGAATCTGCGGCAGGAGTCAGCATTCTTAGCTAGGCTATGATCCTGACTGGAACAGTGTGGTCTTCACTCACCTGAGTTCTGATGATAATCTTGACTGGGATACATTTGAAATACCTGTGAAAGGTAGCGTCGAATGCCAAAGAAGCCTTTAGCCTGATTCATTGGGATTATCATAGTCATCTCTGGTAGGTGGTTTGAATTCAAGGAAAATGTTTTATTTCCTATGATGGAAAGGATAACCTCCGTACCACACAGAGCACATAAAAATAGAAGCCAATCAGACTATTCAGTGGTTCCTCTTCCGCCTCCTCTCTCTCCTTCCCTCTTTTTGCTTTGTGCCATGTATTCCAACAATTGTCCAGTAATTCTCTCACCTGGATAGCATTTCAGCAGATGCCTGGTCATCTTTCAATGTCTAGTTTTCAATCTGATGTCTGTCTTTAAACCCCAGGGGACAAGCTGTAACCTTCAGTACAGAACTTTGTATCCTGAGTAATATTGTTTTCTATTGTTGTTCCATCTTATATTACAAGCTCCTCCACCTCTGTGTCTTACTCATCTGTAGTCTTAAAATGTAGAACACTGGTCAGAAAAGAGACGATCAATACTTTCCTCCTGGCTTTGTCTTGCTGGATTTGTGTGCAGATTATCACAGGATGTCCCTGCTCTTCTTCCTGTGCCTGTTATTCCAAACCAGACTTTCCACTCATCCACACATGACTACGATTCTCTTCGGTAGTGTTCTCATCCAACACTCTTCCATGAGACCTTAAGCGGTGAAGATTGAGTGTCAGTTGCCCCAAAATTCATCCCATGGTAATCACAATTCCTCCTAAAATTTTCCATCATGTTTACTGTTCTCACTTGTTTGATATATTACATTGTCCAGATATTTGACTACTGCACTGGACTCCCCAAACCTTAAAGACGACCCTGCTTTCCTTTTGCCTGTCTGCCCCTGAGTCTACCATGATGTCATACATGTGACATGTTTCCAAATCTTCTCCTATTTTTAATGAGATAATACCAACTTGTTACAAACTCTTAACTTCCTAATTCTGTTGTCTTTATCAATTTGTAAAAAGAAAATTTCTTGTGAAGGAAATGAGCTAGGATCTCGGAGGAAATAATTGCTTAACTGTGGGAGGCTAATGTGTGTGAAATTGATCAGGACCTAAGTTTTTATTTGACTTTTATATTATAAGAAGAGCTTATTTTCTTAAGTATGATATTGAAGCCTGAAGCTGTACTAGGTATGCTTCAGTATGAATAAAATAAAAGCATATATACATTTGCCAACAAATGTGTTCTCAGGAGCATGACATGAAGTAAAACCTTGAAATTAGTCATATTTATATTTGCACACAGAATACAAAGGAGAAATGTGCATGATTAAAATTAATTTAGCTTTATTCTCTTCTGGAGTCTTCCGAAGCATTCAGAATAACAACTCTAGGGAGAAGGAGAAAGGGAATCCAATTTTTTTCCGACTTCTCAGAGAAGTCAGGTTCACACTTGGAGAAAACAGACCATCCATCTGTTGGGAGAACAGTCTAGTTTGCCTGGTCCAGAGAAATGTTATTTCCAGATGATCAAATCATATGTGTCTGACTTCCTTTATTGGGTGACTTCAGGCAATACCATTGCTATTTATGGATGTACACCATAGAATGTCATAGGAAATACTCACCTTCCGCATCCTTCTACTCAGAGCCAGTGCATTTATTCCAGGTTCATGCCAGGAAACAATCCAGCATATCCTCAACACATGCTAACACATTTCAGCTAGAGTAGGAGGAGAAGGGGTTTGCTATCATGTTGGCCCTTATTTTTTTTTATTTATCCTTTAAAAAAAAGAATCTTTAAGTAGTTGAGCAAATGATTTCAATTCCACTTGTCGGTTTAGCAGTGCAACACAACTTGGTCAGCGTCACCCTTTCCCTGTTCTCCTCCATCTATCCCATTCCCACTCATCCCGTGGTTTTCCTACTTCCACTTTCATGTATGAACATTGAATATTATTTCTGCATTTTCTCACCCTTCCTCTCTTCATTCATTTGTCTACCTCCTCTCACCGTTTGCCTTCACTCTCCCAATGCCCTAATTTCCAGTTCCCTATTACTTCATTTTGTTAGATTGTAAGTTATTTGTTCAATGGAGTTACACCCCTGGAATTCTCACCTGTGTATACCAAACTCTAGATAATTCATTGGTGCATATATGCATATGATATTGAATATATTTACATATGTATTTATAAATTAAATATAACTTCCATATGTGAGAGAAAACTTGCATCTTATATGTCTCTGGGCCTGACTTAATTCACTTAAAAGGATTTTTTTCGGGTCTATCCATTTGCCTACAAGTGACAAATGATGTACTGTAGTATTGGTCTCACGGATAGACATATTTGTTTATGTGTATATACGTATTATGATATATTATGTATATATATAATATCATATTTTCTTGATCAGTTCTTCCATGCATGGGCATTTGGGCTGTTTTATAACTTGTCTATGATCACTAGTGCAGCAGTGAATATAGCTATGCAAGGCTTTTTACTGCATCCTGACATATAATCTTTTACATATTCAGCATTATGTGGGGAAATGTGAAATTTGTGTCCTATATGTAGATCCATTGTTAGGTAAGCTTTCAACCTTTCTACATAAGTTTTCTACGGATTCCTTGCATGCAGGATAATTAGTGCCATAGGCAAGAGAGCAAATCATTTGGCTTTAAATTGATTGATAAAGGAAATACATATCTTGGTAGTCTCTATAAGACATATTTCTCTGAGGAAGCTGAAAGAAAAAGAAGGTATTCTGTATCTACTGCCCAGAGCAGTTTTGTAATACATGGTGCAATTTATTATACAGAGCAGCCAATGGCATCACTATTGGAAAAACTGAAGAATATGAGTTCTATTACTGTGAATGGATGCTTTCTCTGCCATGATTTCTGGCTGACAGGTGCTGTGAAAATGTGTGTGTGTGTGTGTGTGTGTGTGTGTGTGTGTGTGTAGGTGTGTGTGTATAATTGAAAAAAAGATAAACCCTTAATCTTTAATGAAGAAAATTCCTTAAAAGTCAATAATTCTATTCTCGTGAACTGCTATCATGTCTTTACTTTGCCACATTTGAATGATTTAGAATAGAGAAGATTGAGTCAGTAAGACAATATGACATTAAACAAGTCAGAATTACAGCTCATCCGGAACTCCCAGAAAGCATTTGCTTTTGCTCATTCCCTTTTCGGCAGATATTTAAGCATTCGCTATCAAGCAAAAAAGTATGATCATTTGTATTCTTCTCATTTCCTTCTTTTCTCTTCATTAAATGGTGACAAGTGATACAAGTGTGAGGAGCAGAAGAATGTGCAAGGGACAAATGTGCTAGGTCGCAGTGATTGTGAGCCTCATGGTATATTTGACAGCATGCGTTCGCTTGTCACCTGTCTGGAGGCCAGAGCAAGAGACGACCATGGCACATTGTGGACAAGGACCAAATGGATGCTACAGAGCTGCCGTGGCATAAAGTGGACCGATCCCTCTCACCTCTTTGCCAAGGGAGGGTTCTTTTGCTCCCAAGGTTTACAGAGGTTGTACTTGGCTTTGATTGTGACTCAAAAGCTGAAAAACACACAAGGAGAAGACCATGATTTCTCCATGTATTTTTTCTATAATTCTCCCACAGCGAACAGCAAAGTAACAAGCTTGGTATTTATGGGGACTTCCGGGAAGATGGCGGAGGAGCAGCAGAGCCCTAGCTGAGCTCCCTCCGACATCGCAGTTTTCTCACCCCATAGAAACTTTTACTCCTAGAAAGACAGCCAGAGTAAGTTCTAACAGTACAGGGATTCTGGCCAGGAAGGAAAAATCGACTTTGCTCCTCTGAAAACACAGATTTGAGCTCCTGGTGGCGTCCTGCCACTTCGCCAGTGCAGGCGCCGGCACAGTGCCCAGCACAGCAACCCGCACTCCGAGCAGCTAAAGCACACAGCGTAGACCAGGGAGAAATCCTCCAGACAGCGGCTGAGCACGGACGACCTGAAATCGCAGAGAAAGTGTGAGTACCCCACGAAAGATATTCTCACTCACGCCCACAGAGCAGCTTCTGGAAGGTAGCCCTTCCCCCACCGCCACAGCAAAGCACTATCTTTGCCACTGGCATAGGGTCAGACCAGATTGGAACTAAAGCGGGCCTGGTGAAAGCAAGGACAAAGGAGCCATCTTTGAAAAGGGCAAGAGGGACCGACCAGTGAGAGCCAGCTCCGCCCAGGAGAACGCCTCCTGTCCAGGCGAGAGGCGTATCCTGGGCCTCGGCTTAGGCAGAGGTGCCCGGCCCTGCCCGCCGGAATTTCTAAATTTAAAGCGAAAGCGGCAAGCAGCTACCAGCGGCACGGAAACACCAGATAGGGGAACAAACAGTTCCGGAGACAGTTAAATGGTCCCGTCACAGAGGAAGCCCAATTCCCAGCCCAAAACGGAGCTGCATTCTATAGCCACCTCTGCCAAGGAGGAAACCCCGCCCAGGAGGGAGGAACCTCCCCCAGGCAAGCAACTCTCAGCTGGGTAAACCAGGCCAGAGGTGCCCCGTCCTGCTAAGTCAACAGCATATTCAAAGCCTGGTGTTAAAGGCAGCGGCCCCACAGCAGATAGAGGAGCCACGGTTCCCGAGACTGCTCACATCCCCATCTACAGAGGATGCCCAAGGCCTACCTGCAAGCTGTACGAACCACAGAGACCCAGGATTGCACCAACAGGGGAGAAGGGTCAGAAGAGATCCACCCCCTGCAAACTGAAAGCAAGTCAAACCAGCCAATCAGGAAAATAGATTGCAGACCACTGCAAGGAAACCAGAGACTGGGGAAAGACCACCCAAACAAGGAGGACTCCATTTTTTTTTCTTTTCAAACATTTTTAAAACTTTTTTTTTTAATTTTTTCACTTCTGAAACGTCGTTGGTTTTTTTGTTTTCCATTTTTACCTGTTTGTTTTATCAAGTTTTGTTTTTTTTTTTTTGGTTGTTCGTTTTTCTGGGTTTTTTCCGTTTTATTGTTTTCTTTTTAAAATAAATTTTCTCTGTTTTGTGCATCTGTCTTCCAGTATTTTTTCTTTATTTCTCTCTTTGCATTCTCTTTCTTTAAAAATTACTTTCCTATGAATAGCACCTCCAATCTTTTCTGCTAACTCTCCATTGTCTATCATTTTAACCTTGTTCTTTCTGCTGATTCTGCTCTTCTCCACATTTACATGTCACTGAAAGTAAACCAAAATCATCACCTTCCCCCAATACATTTTGCTCTATTCTCTTTACTACCTCTAACTTACCCTCCTGACTTATGGCCAGGACCTCCAGGTTCTATTGACTCCTGGTTATTGGATAGAGGGTATCCCTGCTTAATCTGAGTGAATCAAAGGGGTTCATAAAGAAAGCCAGTCCTAAAAGAACTTAATATAAGAACAAGAATTGCTCATAGGGTTGTAACAGTAAATAAGTAACTACTGAATACAGGGCCCAGGATTGGTTGTTATATTGAAATAGTATTCTTTAGGAACACCAAATCTAATTTTATAGACAGGTATACAAGGTATCTGTATATAATTGTGAACTTATAAGATTTACACAACAATGATTGGTACGAGTTGTTTTGTGTCTTAAACGGTGCTCACAGCTGCTTGTAGATTGGCATTCCCAATTCAAATGGTCAGAAGAAACACAAGAAAGATGGCAAACAATGGAGTCTTTTCTCCCACTAAAAACAACAGAAAACATATCAGTCAATCAAAGGCACAGAAGAGAACCCTCAAAATGCTCTACAAAGTCTACTGATAAACATGTTAAATGAAAAGCTTGAATCAATACAGCAATCCTTCCATAAAGTAATAGACGATTTCATGGCCTCAACAAATAGAAAGATAAATGAGATTCAAAAGTCAAATGGAAAGATAGCTACCCAGGTAAAAGATTTGAGAGACAGCACTCAAAACCAAATTAATGAAGTAAAGAAGTCCATGCAAGACCTAAGAGATGACATGAAAATCATCAGGAAAGACCAGTCAGAAGGAAAAGAGATTCGAAATCAAGTAGCTAGCCTACAGTCCCGACTAACTGAAGCAGAGGATCGAATCTCAGGAGCTGAAGATTCCCTAGAATCTATGGAGAAAGATAAAAAATCAATACAAATCCAGTCCAATCAACAAAACAGATCGCTACAGGAGAGTCAAGACACGATCAGGAAGCCCAATTTAAGGATAATAGGTATTGAGGAAAACTTGGAGAAAGAAGTTAATGGGATAGGCAACCTATTTAACAGAATATTAGCTGAGAACTTCCAAAATATCCAGAAGGAAAAGCCTATACAGATACAAGAAGCATTTAGAACCCCAAAATGACCAGAACAGAACAGGACATCCCACTGACACATTGTGATCAAAACAGGATCAGTAGAGTACAAGGAAAGAATCCTTAAGGCTGTTAGGGAGAAGAAAACAATCACATATAAAGGAAAAGCAATCAGAATTACCCCAGACTTCTCAGCAGAGACCATGAAAGCAAGGAGAGCCTGGAATGAGGTATACCAAACACTAAATAAAAATAACTACCAAGCAAGAATACTGTACCCAGCCAAACTCTCATTCATAGCCGAAGGTCAAATAAAAGTCTTCCACAGTAAGGAAAAACTGAAACAATATATCTCCACCAAACCAGCTTTACAGAAAATCCTCAAAGATGTAATATACAGGGAAAATAATCAAGATCCCAATACAGACAGAGAAATGAACCCTAAATAGTAAATATCACATCAAGAAATGGGAAGACACAGCTTTTAACAAGATAGTGATAATGAAAGGAACAAACGATCATCTCTCAATCCTAACTCTCAACATTAATGGACTTAATTCTCCAATCAAACAACATAGGCTCATAAGTTGGATCAAAAAACAAGATCTATCTTTCTGCTGCCTCCAAGAGACACATCTATCCAGCAAAAGTAAACATCTTCTAAAAGTGAAAGGCTGGAATCAAATCTATCAAGCAAATGGCCCCAATAAGCAGGCTGAAGTTGCAATCCTAGTATCAGACAAAATTGACTTCAAATTAAAAAAGGTAAGAAGAGACAAAGAAGGTTACTAAATACTAGTAAAAGGATCTCTCCTACAGGAAGATATAACCATTATAAATATCTGCACACCAAATGCAGGAGCACCCAACTTCATCAAACAAACACTACTGACTCTAAAAACACTCATAGACCCAAACACACTGATAGTTGGGGAACTTTAACACTCTGCTATCACCTCTGGACAGATCAACAAGCCAGAAACTGAACAAAGAAACCACAGAACTAAATAATTGTATAGACCAACTAGGCTTAACTGACATCTACAGAATATTCCACCCAGCAACAACAGAATACACATTCTTCTCTACAGCACATGGAACATTCTCCAAAATAGATCACATCTTAGGGCACAAAGAAAATCTGTACAATTTCAGAAGTATCAAAACCATTGCCTGCATTCTCTCAGACCACAGTGGAATAAAATTAGAGCTCAACTCAAACAGCCACCACAGAAAATCCTACAATTCATGGAGACTAAACAACACACTGCTGAACCATGAGTGGGTCATTGAAGAAATTAAAACGGAAATTCAAATGTTTATGGAATTCAACCAAGATGAGGACACAAAGTCCTTTGGGACACAAAGGCAGTACGCAGAGGAAAATTTATATCTCTGAGTGCATAAACCAACAAACTGGAGAAACAACAACTCAATAATTTAAGGAAGCACCTTAATTTCCTTGAAAGAGAACAACAAGCCAAACCCCAAGTCAATAGACGGAAGCAAATAATTAAAATCAAATCAGAATTAAAACAATTAGAGACAAAAAAAAAACATCGAAAGAATCAACAAAACAAAGAGTTGGTTCTTTGAAAAAATCAACAAGATAGACAGACCCCTGGCAAACCTGACCAAAAACCGAAGGCAGCACACTCAAATAAACAAGATAAGAGATGAAACAGGTAACATCACCACAGAAATAACCGAAATTCAGAAAACAATAAGGAACTATTTTGCAAACTTTTATGCCAACATATTCGAGAACTTGGAAGAAATGGATGATTTCCTAGAAAAAATTGATATCCCCAAACTCAACCATGAATATTTAAACCTTCTAAACAGACCCATATCCAGTATTGAAATGGAAACAGCAATAAATGATCTCCCATCCAAGAAAATCCCAGGTCCAGATGGATTCACTGCAGAATTCTACAAGGCCTTCAAAACAGAACTCACATCAATATTTCTCAAACTCTTCAATGAAATTGAAAGAGAATGTTCACTACCAGACACATTTTATGAAGCCAGTATAACCCTCATCCCAAAACCAGGCAGGGACTCATCATGGAAAGAGGACTATAGACTGATTTCCCTGATGAACATAGACGCAAAAATTCTCAACAAAATTCTGGCCAATCAACTTCAACAGGTCATCAAAAAAGGGGCTGGGGATATAGCCTAGTGGCAAGAGTGCCTGCCTCGGATACACGAGGCCCTAGGTTCGATTCCCCAGCACCACATATACAGAAAACGGCCAGAAGCGGCACTGTGGCTCAAGAGGCAGAGTGCTAGCCTTGAGCGGGAAGAAGCCAGGGACAGTGCTCAGGCCCTGAGTCCAAGGCCCAGGACTGGCCAAAAAAAAAAAAAAAAATCATACACCATGATCAAACTGGATTCATCCCAAGGATACAAAGTTGGTTTATTATGTGCAAGTCAATTAATGTAATCCACCACATCAACAGGAGCAAGGTAAAGAACCACATGGTTTTATATCTGCATGCGGAAAAAGCGTTCAATAAAATCCAGCACTCATTTATGCTAAAAGCCCTGGAAAAACTGGGATTCCAAGGAACATTCCTGAATATAATTAAGGCAGTTTATGACAAACCAACAGTAAGCATAACTCTAAATGGTGAAAAACTAAAGCCATTCCCTTTAAAATCAGGAACAAGGCAGGGATGTCCACTCTCTCCCTTGCTCTTCAACATAGTACTAGAATTCCTAGCCAGAGCAATTAGGGAAGAAGAAAATATAAAGGGGATCCAAATAGGAAAAGATGAAGTTAAACTTTCTCTCTTCGCAGATGACATGATCCTATACCTAAAGAACCCCATAGAATCTACCCCCAAGCTACTAGAGCTGATCCAAAATTTGGCAAAGTTGCAGGATATAAAATAAACCCTCAAAAATCAATGGCCTTTCTCTATGCTAACAACCCGAAGAGCGAGGCTGAAATCAGGAAAGCAACTCCTTTTGCAATAGCCCCCAAAAACATAAAATACCTAGGAATAACCTTAACCAAAGAAGTGAAAGACCTCTTTGATGAGAACTTCAAAAGCTTGAAAAACGAAATTAAATCAGAACTAAGGAAATGGAAAACCTCCCATGCTCCTGGATTGGGAGGATTAATATAATCAAAATGGCAATATTGCCAAAGGCTATCTACAAATTCAATGCAATAGCCATTAATATCCCAGCACCATTTTTTAATGAAATACAGGAAGCAATCCAGAAATTCATATGGAACAATAAAAGACCCAGAATAGCAAAAACATCCTAAGCAGAAAGAACAGTGCTGGAGGAATTACAACTTCAGGCTGTATTATAAAGCTATAGTAATAAAAACAGCTTGGTATTGGCACCAGAACAGGCCTGAAGACCAATGGAACAGAATTGAAGACCCAGAAATTAACCCTCAGAACTACACCTACTTAATCTTTGATAAAGGAGCTAAAACGATAGTTTGGAAGAAAGATAGCCTCTTTAACAAATGGTGCTGGCAAAACTGTTTCAACACACGCAACAAACTAAATCTAGATCCTTATATATCACCCTGCACCAAAATCAATTCCAAATGGATTAAAGACCTCAAAATCAAACCAGACACCCTGAAAACACTAAAGGAAGGAGTAGGAGAAACACTTGGGCTCCTTGGCGCAGGATGGAAGTTCCTTAACAAAGACCCAGAAAGGTTGGACAAGTGGGACTGCATCAAACTGCAGAGCTTCTGCATGGCAAAGGACATAGCTCACAAGATAAACAGGAAGCCCACAGATTGGGAGAAGATCTTTACCGGCCATTCAGCAGACAAAGGCCTCATATCTAAATATATGCAGAACTAAAAAAATTACCTTCCTCCAAAACAAAACCACAAAGAACCAATAGCCCCCTCTCAAGTGGGCTAAAGACTTACAAAGAGACTTCTCTGATGAGGAAATGAGAATGGCCAAGAGTCATATGAAAAAGTGCTCTACATCACTGGCCATAAAAGAAATGCAAATCAAAACAACATTGAGATTCCATCTCACCCCAGTATGTCATATATCAAGAAAATTAACAATAACAATTGTTGGAGGGGATGTGGCCAAAAGGGAACCCTACTTCATTGTTGGTGGGAATGTAAACTGGTTCAGCTACTCTGGAAAGCTGTATGGAGATTCCTCAGCAGGCTAAATATAGAACTCCCCTATTACCCAGCAGCCCCACTTTTGGGTATCTATCCAAAAAAACCACAAACAAAATCACAGTAAAGCCACCAGTACAACAATGTTCATCGCAGCGCAATTTGTCATAGCTAGAATCTGGAACCAACCCAGATGTCCCTCAGTAGACGAATGGATCAGGAAAATGTGGTACATATACACAATGGAATTTTATGCCTCTATCAGAAAGAATGACATTGCCCCATTTGTAAGGAAATGGAAGGACTTGGAAAAAATTATACTAAGTGAAATGAGCCAGACCCAAAGAAACATGGACTCTACGGTCTCCCTTACAGAGAATAATTAGCACAGGTTTAGGCAAGTCACAGCAGAGGATGACAAGAGCCCAATAGATATACCCTATGATCACATAAGATGATGCTCAGTGAAATGAACTCCATGTTATGTAAACGATTCTTATATCACAGTTGTAACTACTTTCAATGTCCCTTCTGTATCTGTAGCTTCTATTATTGATGATGTTCTTGTATCACCTTCCTGTGGTTGTACCTACACTATCTCTGTAATCTTATCTGAGTATATTGGAAACCGTCTATACTGGTATTAGAACTAGGAAATTGAAAGAGAATACCAAAATTGAGAGACACAGGGTAAAAAAAGACAAACAACTACAAAAGCAATACTTGCAAAACTATTTGGTATAAGTGAACTGAACACCTCATGGGGGGAAAGGGAAAGGGAGAGGTGGAAGGGGGGTATGAGGGACGAAGTAACAAACAGTACAAGAAATGTTTCCAATGCCTAATGTATGAAACTGTAACCTCTCTGTACATCAGTTTGATAATAAAAATTTGAAAAAAAAAAAAAAGAAAAGACCTGATCAGAATACAAGTGACAACAAATATGTTCAGAACAAGAGAGCTAATTCTGCATAGAGCGAAGACCTGAAGACACTGGATATGGGCAGATAGCTATGTTTCTTGGTGCCACTTCCTGAAGAGCAGTTGGAAGCCTAGTGGAAACTCTGGTGTCCATAGCTGTATGATGGAAGCCAGGAAAGTTGATTTGTAAATCTGTGCATGTATCTGGCAAGAGCAGGTCCCCCAACCAAACTAGACACTGTTGTACAGGGGAGGAGCTGTAGGAGCACTTATCTTCATGATTCCACCCATTCTACCTGGATTACAAGATTCTAACCCTGCCCCCATTTGTTCATGTTTCTCTCTGACCAATGAGATACAAGAACTGGGGCCACACCCACATTCCACGTAACCTAGTTACACTGGTATTCCTTTTGTTGACTTACACCACTACCAGCTGATGAAGAGGGTAGAGGTGCTAAGTGGTGAGTGAGAGAACTGAGGTGATTTTCGGATATATAGTAGGAAACAGATAATAGTTTTTAGTGACTGTGAGAACAAAAGTGATTTCAAAGAGCCTGGGAATGGGGCCCCCTCATCTTTCCCATCCCAGTGCTGAAATGTCTGAAAAAACAAGAGAAAAGAAAATAGCTTCAGGAAAGAAACTCCTGCAACAATACCAGCAGAGAAATTGTCCTGACAGACTTGCAGATTCCAATAAGAAGAAGAAAACAAAAAAGGGAGATATCCCCAAGACGAATACCACAGGGGACTGTCATTCAACCGAGGGTGTAGGCAGAGATCACACTAACTCACAGCCTTTGGACACAATGAGAGCTGTCAGAGTCCAGAGTGTCCCGGGTCCCAATGACACCAAGGATCTAGAAAGGCGCTACCAACACCTGATGCTTGCCCTGGACTCCAGCAGAATACGAAACCAGCAGCTGTGGAGTGTGATTGAACAACTAAAGCAGGAAAGGAAAGAGCTCCAGGATCAACAGGGCAAAGAGAATGAGAAGATGGCCTGTATTCTGGAAGCACAGAAGATAGATCTGGAGCTCCACAAATTATCAATTCAGATGTTGGTTTCAGAAAATTCTGATTTACAATCTGCCCTGGCCCATGTGCAGCAGCTGGCCAATGAAAGAGAAGCGGAGCATGCCGATCGTGCCAGCCGCCTGCAAGCTTCGCAGCAACGCGTGGAGGAGCTAGAGAGGACACTGTCTGCAGCCTTCACCATGCAGAATGAGGCAGAGACGAGCAACCTCGAGCTCACCAACGCCCTGAATAACCTGAAGCTGCAGCTCCAGGACAAGATCAGAAGCTACGATAACCTGGAGGAAGAGAACACCAAGCTGCAGGAGAGGCTGGACCTGCTCCTGACGCAGAAGGCCGACACGGAGATCAAAAGTCCTGAGTTACAAGTACTAGAAGAGCGGGCAGAGTTGGAAAGACAACTAGATAGCATGAAAGAGTTGGTGGCAATATTAACAGTGGAGAGAGACACCTTTGCGTTGGACCTGAGGGTAGAGCGCTCCAGGTGGGATGAGAAGGCCCAGCAGCTGTTGGCGCAGAACAGCCAATTGACAGAGGAGAAAGAGCAAGGGGCGAGGCAGGTGTTGGACCTGGAGAGCAACGTGATGGCACTGAGAAAGCAGCTGGCAGAGCAGCAGGCCCAGGCCTTCCAGTTGCAGAAGGAGCTCAAGAACCTGGAAGAACAACATCACATCCAGATACAGGAAACCCAGAGCCTTCATTTCCAGAACCTGGAGCAGCAGGAGCAGCTGAAGATATTGGAGAAGAAGGCTGAGGCATGGGACCAGCAAGCTGAGGATCGACGCAAGAGCATTGAGACCATGGAAAAGGAACGAGAGGTCGTGCGATGCACACTGGTGCACAACCAAGAACTGAAACACCAGCTGGCCCAGCTGCGGGACGCCTTCCACAGGCTGAGTGAAGAAAAGGAGGCGCTCGCCAGCATCCTGCACTTGAAGCAGCAGGACAAGAAACAGCTGCAGGAAAAGCTGGACCAGCTAGAGAAGAAGTCAACAAAATGGAAAGAGATCGCTGAATCAAAGAGCCAAGCAGCTCAGAATTTGCAGGAGCTGCATGACCAGTACCTAGAGCAGCTGCGGGAGCTCAGAGCCGCCTGTGACCGGCACGTGGCCTCCCATCAGCAGCTGACGTCCGAGAAGGAGGCCTTGCAGCAGCACCTGCTGAAACAGACCCAGCTGCTGGAGCAGCTGCAGCAGGAGCAGGTGCAGACCAAGTCAGAGGACCAAATGGGACCTCAAAAGTTGCAGGACACATTGAAGTGCCTAGAAGCACCAAGGCAGGAGAATGAGCAGCTTCAGGCACAGCTGAGCATCCTGGCTCTCCCTAGGGAAGAGGAAGGAATAAGCATAAAAGAAGAAAAGGGTAAGAAGATGATACCCCCTGATGTGACAGTTCCAGAGTATGAAGCACTAGCAATTGCTCAATCAAAGGCAAACCTCAGGCAGCAGCTGCAGGAGCAGCAGGCCCACTGCAGGTGCCTGGCCAACCTGGAAGCCCAGTGCCAGACCAAGCTGGAGCATCAGGCCATCTTCCCCAAGAGCTGGAGCCATGGCGTGTCTGGAGACAGGAAGCAGAATGCACAGATACCCAAGATCAAGCTGAAACTCCATTTCATCCACAACCTGCCTGACAAAGTGGACTACCAGAGTCAAGTGGATGGCCTCCACCATCAGTGTAACCAGCTGTCAAAACACATCAGTGCCATCCAAGAGTCTATAGTTTTCTATAAAGAACAGATGGAAGTTCTTGATGAGATGTATCAGGAGAAAGACCAGTGTGTCATCCAGCTGTCCCAGGAGGTGAGTGAAAAGAAGAAGCAGCTGCAAGAGCTGCTACTGCACCTTGCAGGGGAAGGCACGGAGGATCAGGACAAGATGCCAGCAGCCACCCACACCCTCGCTGCTGAGGGCCCCTCAGACCTGTTGGGCCCCACGAAGGTGGAAGTTATGGAGGAGCAGGAGAAAGGTTTTGAAGAGATTCCACTTGAAGACAGTATGGCACCTGCCCCAGGAGAGGCTGGGGTGCCTTGCCCCATGTTGAACCCCACCATAGAGCAGATCGTGCCACTGTTGCCTGGCATCGAGCCCCACCAAGAGCCTGCAGGCCTGGGCAATGAGTCCTCCTCCTCTTTCTTCTCGAGACTCATGCAAATGATGAGTTTGGGACAATGACTATCTAAAGACCTGGCAGCCGCTCTCCTCTTACATTACTTTGGGAAATGGCAACTGGTGGCACTCTCTGAGGCCTTGTTACAACGGGAGATGGGAAGGGGTAACTGCAGACCAGACAGGACAGACACTGCTAGGAGGTGGCCCAAACACAAGTTTGGAGAGCAACGGCATTGTTTTCGTTTATTGTACTAGTGACGTTATTTTATAACTCACTTCTCTATTAGCCTATTCATTATATTATTTTCTGATATAGTTTCATGTTTATGAAGTAGTTTTCCTACTTCATATTTGTTAAAGGAAACATAGTTTCCTCAAATGAGTCATTTCATTATTTAACATTAGATGTATGTGTATTCACACATTTCTTAAAAACTGCAACACTGAATTTTGCCATTTATATTTAAAGATACTACTATGGTAGTACACTGAGGTAATAAGACAGCACAAACTGTGAAAAAGTAGAAGAGGTTATTAAACCTTACAGTTTGGAAAAAAGAAATAATTATTCCTAGAACAAACAGAGGTGTCCGGTAGTGGAAAAACATACACTAAAGAAGTACGGAAATGTAATGTAGAATAATATGCACACTATAGAACATCTATGGTGAGATTATCAAGCACCAAGTTTCCACTTATGAATTTTTCAAGTGATGAATGTGGCATACTGTTCATTGGACCTGTTGAAATAATAAAATTCAAAACTAAATAAAAAAACAACAAAGTAACAAGCTTCACCAAATTGGTTTCTGGGAAAGTTTCCGGTCCCTCAAGAGTTTTAACTATTTTATTTATTCTACACTGCTCGAATACCATCTTTTCCCTTCCTAACCAATCTATTTAGAAGAAAATAAACATAACCAGGCTCCTCCTTTTTGTTTTATTCTTGCTGTCTCTGAGCAAGTTTTGTATTTCAAATCAATGAGGATATTCTAGAGCTAAGCATATCATGAGAGAGCGCTTTCTTCCAGCAAACACTCAAATGCTACATTCTGAAGAACTGTGTTTTCCTTTTGCAAATGCTGATCTTCCCATTGTAAATATGTGGCCTCTCTGGTGTCTCTCTTCAACATCACTCCATCCTCAGTTTCACTACCCACAGGTGCCAACAGACCATGCGTCTATGTGTGTGATCAGCATTAGACAGGAAATACCCACCATAGTGGGAAAATTATTGGATTGCCAATAATAGATTGGAGTGCTATGAAAATTGACTAAATGAATGGTAGGAATAGTATACACTGTCATAGCAAAACAAAAAAAAGTAGCCTTACCTAGCATCTGTGAACAGGCAAACGTGGGTTCCTTCAAGCTCTTAGAAGAAAGCCCAATGTGAGGTGGCTGGAAAGCAGGTTGAGAGGAGAGGTTTTATCCTTTCCCTCTAGGCAAAGCATGATAAGGACCATCTACCTTGTATCTTCTCTCTATACTCAGTTGAACTCTTCTGTTCTCCTTCTATTGTGTGTTTTGTTTTGTCTTGTTTGTTTGCTGGTCTTGGGGCTTGAACTCGGCATCTGGGAACGGTCCTTGAGCTTTTCACTCAAGTCTAGTGCTCTACCATCTGAGGCACACCTCCACTTCTAGATTTTGGGTGGTTCGTTGGAGATAAGCATCTCACAGACTTTCCTGACAAGGCTGACTTTGAACCACAATCCTCAGATCTCAGCCTCCTGTGTAGCTAGGATTAACATGCGTGAGCCACCACCTGGGTCAGTTCTTCCCTTTCATCATTATCATCCACGGAGTGGGAGGTGGTCACATTGCTACTTAGGATTCTGGAGATGCTACTGCTCTTCCATAGATGCCCACAGAGGCCAACTTCCCTTCTCCTCTCCCTACTTCTCTTTACAACCATTGACCTGTACCAGAAATAAAATCGCATGCACTGTGAAAGAGAAATTATAAAGAAGAGGAGGA
Source organism: Perognathus longimembris pacificus (assembly GCF_023159225.1). Lineage (NCBI taxonomy): Eukaryota > Metazoa > Chordata > Mammalia > Rodentia > Heteromyidae > Perognathus > Perognathus longimembris. The sequence continues at coordinate 148,008,630 of NC_063162.1, forward strand.
AAGTCACAATTCCAAATAAGACTCCTCTTTCCTCTGTGATTTCTGTCTGACGTGCCCCTAACAGACAATCACAGACACAGCCTGTCTCTCACTCAGTCGCCATTGTCACATCCTGAGCACTTACTGGGTTAAGCATCAAGGACGGTTGACCTCACTGTGTTCATTGGATGTATAAAATATTCAGAGATTTCAATGTCAGCCAGGAAGGAAATACACAAAATACATGGTGAAGAGGAGTAGACATAACAACTAAGCTCAGAAATAAAAGGTAAGAAAAACATAAGCTGGATGAGGAAAAACCTAAACGGAGGTCCTATGTTGGATACATCAACACTGATATTTGATTAAATTCAAGGTCTATAGTTGAGGACCTAAGACATGATCCTCCCTACCAGGCAGACATGGGATCATAAGGAAAATTATTCAGAACTATTTGGAATGATTATCAGTGGAAGAGGAGAGAAGGAAACAAAACCTAAAAGGATTCAAGAAGAACGAAGGAGGCAGAACATCAATCAAGATAGCTCTCATTTGTTTTAAGACTAACAAACAGGAATTACAGAACTAAAACCTCATATGGGGTACCCGGTGGGAAATCGTAGGTACCTGCCTCAGACAGCTGTCAGAGCAATTCCTGTATGTCCCTGAGCATCCTTTGTAAAGGAGAAGTCCCAGTGTGTAAAGGTCACACAAACTCTGGAAGTTCTGCAGTGCTAGAGCGGGAGTTGGAAGTACATATGTCTCTAATCCTAAGCCCACGCATGTGATAAATTATAAATAAGTTGGAAATGTTTCTAAAGCCACGAAAATATATCAAAGAAATTTGAGAATAAATTAGATATAACTTGTGTAAGGAAAATGTAAGTGTGAACAGTGTTACTGTTACTCTTTTGTAAAGTTAGGCACCGGGAAAGAAAAGTATGAAGGAGATGAAATGATCATAAAATCTAATGTACAAACTATTGAATAATAATTGTCCAAATAGAAATAAATATAAAACCCTACCTGTTTTTCAACTGATCCCTTAAAATAATCTCACTTATGGGTGGCAACTCAGATGTTCACCTTGTGTCTGTGTATTTCAGGCAGAAATCTAATTTAGTGGCCCGAGTTAATGTTAATGCTTCCATTCTTCATCCTCACCCAGGTAAACATAATTGTTTGCTTCTTTGCCAACAACTTAATGGAAAGCGTTCTCTAAAGGGTGAAAAACAGGGCACGCACACCCCCATCCCCGCACACATCAAACACTACTTTCATTCAGCCTGGATTTGGCAGTCTGCTTTGTGTGCTTATCCAAAAGAAGATGCTTCCTTTCAGGCAACGTTTTTTTTTCAACGTGTAGCTCCAATAGGTTTCCACGTTGGCCAGCAGTCTTTCCCAGAGCCCAGTGCTGGGCAGAGCAGCTGGGCCCATCTCTGGCTTTCATGAACTAATTGGGAAATGAAAGTGTCTTTGGGAAGCCTTCCTTGTTAATTTTGAATTTTGGATGAGCTCACGTGCTCCTTTTCCCTCATGCAGCTATGGAAAAGCTGTGCTACCCCGCACCTTGCCAAGGGGAATGGATTGGGAGGGCCATACCGGTGCCCTCACACATGGACCTTGAATTTAATGCTCAACATCAGTGCTAACGTGGTCCCAGCATAAACAGCTTTAGCACAGGTAGTAACTCACGTATGCAGGGGATGAACTGTGCTTCAGGAAAGGGCATGTTAATGTAATGAATTCATAGTTTTAGGAGCAGGAAATAACACCTTACTGGTCCTGTTTGCTGCCTACCACTCACTCACCTAAGTAACCCAATATTGATCAATTTGGAGATGAGGAGCAATAAGTTATTGTGGTTAAAATCTTAGGAGCTAAACGCTAAATTCCTAAGCTCAAATCTACCTAACGTTAAAATTCCTCTCCAGACTTCCTCTCCCTGGGTTGTGTGACGGCATCTGCAAACACGCCAGCCATGGAAAGTGTGAGAAATGTTTAGAAGTGAAACTGACTCGTAAATATTAGAGACTCTCATTCTACTTATATTATTATAGCTACAGAGAAGACTTATCGACAACATTGCTGTGGAAATATGAAAACCAAGATGACAGAACCAATACTTCAAGAAATTTGAAGGGGAATCTCAGTGTTGTAAAGATAATATTTTTTAAAAGTTCAACAAAGAAAGTAGCTACTTAAAAAAAAGCCTAGGTAGGGCCGATGGGAAAGGGGCAGAGAAGAACAATGCAGTCAAGAATTCAATGTAAACCACACAAAATTATGATGAGGAAGTTGGTGGGCCAGGGAGAATGCATGAGAATGTTGAAAGGGGAGATACGGACCTAGATGCATTGTCTTCATAAACTTGGTAAATGGTATAACTACTTAAGGACAATTGTTTTAAAATTTAAAAAGACATTTTAAGGGAAGGAGTAAAGATGTAGACACTAACGTTACATGAGTTTAGAAAGCATTAAGTTTAACAGAAAAATAACACATTTATAATGCGTCATCACTAAACAAATAGATCCTGTCATACTGTGTTTATGTTACATGGAAGGTTATACAAAATTAGAATCCAAAGAAACCTTAGATAGTGGATGATTTCTTTGTTCCATCAAGAATGAGAATGTGGGGCTTAGCTATGAAGAGACCGTCCCACAGTTACATGGCTACATAGCTACGTGAGTCAGCTGGCCTGTGCTTGCTTTCCAGATCTCTAAACCAAGAGCAAGGAGTTCCTTCTGAACCACCGGGGATCAGAAAACAGGGTTTGAATGCAGTCTTGGCATGCTTTCACAATTCAGCCCGTGACAGAAGGGAGTTTGCAAGAAGGAGACATAAAGAGGACCCACATTTATTCCATTCCCAGTTTCAGAGAATGAAAGTCCAAGATTAGGCCATCTCTTTTGCTTCTGTCTCTGGTGAGGCCCAGATGGAGGATTGCATCATGGGAGACTGCATGCAGGAGAAGAAGCCAGAGAGATGGGGAGAGAGGTCAGCCTTTCTTTTATATCACCTTCTTGTATGAGTCTGAGGAGAACTCCATTAATCCCTGCTGCAAGCAAGCCCCCAATGCCGTAACCCCTCCTCCTACGCCCATCTCTTCCAGGTCATACATCACCTTTTAACATTGCTGCACTAGGGATCAAGCTTACCCAGGAACTACAATACTAAACTTACTGTGTTATATGATCCTGATTTTTAAAAAATCACAAATTCCCTGACCTTTGACATTTTTATTTTGGAAGAAGAATATAAATACGCTGGAGGCCGGGAGCTGGTGGTTCATGCTTCCATTACAGCTCCTCAGAAGGTGAGAGCTGAAAATTGCAGTTTGAAGTCACCCAGGACAGGAGAGTAGCACACAGTAGGACACTATGTTGGGTTTATTGGGTTTTTTTTTTTTTCCCAGTCTTGGGGCTTGGACTCAGGGCCTGAGCACTGTCCCTGGATTCCTTTTGCTCAAGGCTAGCACTCTACCTCTTGAGCCACAGCATCGCTTCCTGCTTTTTCTGTTTATGTGGTGCTGAAGAATCGAACCCAGGGCTTCATGCATGCTAGGCAAGCACTCTACCCTTAAACCACATTCCCAGCTCCTTATGCTGTTTGTTTTTTTTTAAGTGCCTTCATAATTTCACATTAAATAAGCAATAAAGGAAACAATTTGTGTGCCTCTCTTGCACTAAAGAAGTAATAAAAGCACAACAACTAAGTGCCCATTTCATAAGGAGGAGTTTCATTTGCAAACCTTTTGTGTTCACACTGACTGTCTTCTCTCTGACTTTCTCCTGGTAGTCTCATCTTTTTGCTTTAAAAATGGGAGAAAAAAGTGAAGAAATATATCAAAACAAATAACTTTACATTTTAGCTTTCCAAGGAAATGAAAATTTCATGGACCTTTAGAAAAGTCATAAAGAAATACCACGTATCAACCACCTCATCATCTAGTGGAGTCTGTTCTCACCAAGCATCTAGGAATTTTAATATTTTTGGTTCTAAATCCACTTTGCTTGATACTTGGGAAAAATCAGGTTCAGCTTATTGCTAATAATGCTATTTATGATCACAGATAGATCTTCAGTGGCTCCATTCTGTACCATGAATTATGTGCATAGTATGAGCACACTCTATGTGCACTCATGACAAGAAACTTCACACTGCTGGATTAAATCAACTCCCTTCTGCTAACCTGAGACTGGGCACAAGTATCTTGTTCATGTGTTGTGAAGAAGATGAGATATAAAATGGTAGTTGAATGCAGGCATTTGAGATTTTGAAAATACAATGCATGTGCCTGTAAGTGCAAGGAATTCATTTTCCCCTTTCAGTATTAAAAAAGTATTGGCAATACCTAAATCTGTCTCTATCATTCTTGCTTTCTTGAGGTGTCAGACTGAATCATGTCTTTGTTGAGCAGTTACTGGAAGCCAGCACACCAAGTAATGCAGCCAGAAGACAGAGGAGGTTCCCTAAGCAGAAAGTTTATTCTCTAAAGGAGGAAACACATCAACCCATAAAAGTGCATTATATCAGGTGCTGGTGGCTCTCTCCTGTAATCCTAGCTACTCAGGAGGCTGAGATCTGCAGATCATGGTTCAAAACCATCCAGAGCAAAAATCTCCATGAGACTCTTAACTCCAATAAACTATTCACAAAAGCCGCAAGTTGCACTGTGGCTCAAGTTGTAGAGTGCTTGCCTTGAACAAAAGAAGCATGGGGACAGTGCTCAGGCCCAGAATACAGGCCCCAGGACCGGAAAAATAAATTACAATGCAGTGTAATCAATTTGATAAAAGTCATGTCTAAAAGTTGTTTTAGTTATAAAGAAAAAGAGAAACCTGATTCTTTGAGGACTGTGAAGGTTGCAAAGGTAGTAACATCTGATCAGATAAAGGGCGTGAGGCTGTGGTGATGACCAGACAAAGGAAACTGTTGCATTGACAGATCGGACACCGCACAAGAATTTTAAGGGAAAGGAGCAGACACTGCTTTTACTAACTCACATCGGGAAGTGCCATGTGTGGTAGAGAACTGAGGCTTAACATTGAGGGTAGCTACTAGAAGTCTAGAAATCACACAACTGGATTTGCATGTTAATTTTGTTGGAAAGTTTAGCTCATTTCTCTCCTTTTTAATGATGCATGGATTAGGAAACTATTTACCCATGGAATTAGGATTGAAGTGAGTTCAAAGTAGGTAAATCTAGCATTTAGAATGTCATACACACACACACACATATACATGTATTGAGCCACATTTCTCAGATATTATTGTAGTTGTATAAAACCTTTTCAGAAAGAACCTTTTCTTTTTAAATAAACAAGTAACTCATTTTTAAATGAAACATCTATCCATGTATTAATAATCATATTCATATTTAAAAATACACAGAAACACATTATCATTTAAAGCCCCTCAGGACAGAACCTACCCTACAGAAGTGTCAAATTATGCACAGTTCAGAGTTGCCTACCATTAAGTAGTTTGGAAAGCATAATTTGTCCAGCCCTCAACATATGAAAGGTTTGATTGGATAGGTTTAACACGATCTTGAGCTACCTGGTCGGTGAACCATTGTGGCTGACAAGTTGGTTTGTCAAGATCACAAGCCGATATGGTTGTTCCTGTCAATACTAGCATAGAAGAAGAAAGGGTTGTAAATTAAGGAAATTTGGGTTGGGGGTAAAAGCATGTAGTCAATATATAGACTCTCAGTACGAATAATGCTATTGAGTATGCATCAGTGACTCCCAGGTCAATTTTTTTAATCTGTCCCATTTCTATTGTTTATGAAACAACTTTGATTATTAATTTAGGGAACTATGAGATAAAATAACCCAAGATGATCTCTGCACAGAGGAGATGAAGGTAGCTCAGGGATTACATTTGCAGAAGTTTATGCAATGACAAACTTTAAGACAGAATGCTTCTGACCCTGTGGTGCGAGAATCATGGCTTGAACTCAGGGCCTTGCAATTTCACTATGCTTTTTTGGATCATGATTGGCACTCTACCACTTGAGCCAGACCTCCAGTTCAGACTTTTGCTAATCAATTGGAGATAGAGAATCTTGAATGTTTCTTCCCTGGCTAGCTAGAATCTCAATGCTCAACTCTCAGCCTCCTGAGTGGCTAGACTTATAGGCATGAACCACCAATGCAAGCTAGACTTTATTTTTAATTAGTATAGTAATGTTTTCATTGCAACCACCTAATTTTTGTTAATGAAGCATATCATTTTTGAATAGCAGCCATTTTTAAGCACCAGCACACAATGAGTTCATGAAAAGAAAAGGAGAGTTAGTAAAAGCCTGAGAATTCAGAATTTAACAAAGCTGTAAATTTTCGATATAAGTACATAGTCAGGAACTTGCATTAGCCCCTGATTTTTTGTTAAATCATATACTGTAGATAGATTTTGTTGCTTTGAAATTGGTAGGAAAATCGACTCATTTTCTCTTCTCCATGAAATAGTAATTTCTTTAGTAATTGTTTCCCAAATTGTTTGTTTTAGACCCTCTCAGAAGTCCCCTCCATCTCTCAATAGGAAAGGTTAATTTATCTTCTTCTCTGGGCATGAAGGAGAACTCTGTACCAAGGGTCTACTATATGATGATCTGTCTATATTCTCATGGGCTTCATGTTTATGTAATTCCATGTATCACTGCTTAAAATTTAATCTTTAGATTGTCGACCAAGCTTTTTTAATCAAAGAAGGAAGTAATTTGTCTTTTAACTATTATTATGTTGTGGGGTACAAAATAAGATGAGAGAAACTCTCTTTCCCTCAGTGAGTATGTTGTTGTTCTTGCTTCTAATCTGTTAATGGCTAGTCAATCCTTCATCATCAATGCCAAAGCAGCCCAGAGACTCTGTCTATGTTGCACGAGTGTGGGTGGGTAGGAGCTTGGCAATTACAATGTTTTCTATGTATGCAATTCTGCCGGGTATGACTTTACTTTTCCCTCCTTCTAATCCTCGGTCAGACCTCAGTGGGTATTGGCTCATATGCCAAATTTGCAGGCTGTTTATATAACAGAGTCAGGAGGTAACCACCAAAAGCCAGAAGTGGAGCTGTGGCACAAATGGTAGAGTGCTGGACTTAATTGGTAGAGTGCTAGTCTTAAGTGGTACAGTGCTAGTCTTGAGCAAAAGCTTAGGGACAGCTCGCAGGCTCTCAGTTCAAGCTCAAAGACTGGCACACAACACGTGTGCGTGCACACATGCACACACACACACACACACACACACACACTTTGTCGTGAATGAAAAGGCAAGGTAAAGGAAAGCAAGAAGTGTCTACTGGGATTTCATATCCACAGAACCAAGAGGAGAAGTGGAATGGCTCTGTCTGGATGAAGGTGACAAGAATCAGGAGAAGGGAGACCATGCATCTCAGTTCTGCAAGTCAGAAAGCCAGGGACAGCCACACTCAACACAAAAGAAAAGACCTGTGATATTTTGACAGCTCTCCCCTTACCTTGTCTTGTCTGAGAAAAGATTTTGAAACATATCAGACAGGTTGTTTTTTTTTTAAGTAATACAACATCTATTATTAAATACTTAAAATATGTTACATATTTTCATGTGCTATTATTTCATTTTGTAAATGCAAACTGTTTATGAGAACTTTAATAGATTTATTATTATCTCTTTTTTTTCTTTCAAGTTACTCAGTGAATTTTCGCCTTCTGAAATGTTTTTTAATCTCTTCTATGGTTGGGGAAGATCTGCTACCCTATAAAATCTTTCTAATTCTCATAGAAAATCATTTATCTCATCTTGATGTGGGCTTTCTCCCCTCTTTTTTAATGATGAATTGTTTCAATGAAGATCTTATTATTTCCAAAACAATGTGACTTTCTCTAGAGTAAGCAATGTTTTGTAGCCTTTAAAACAAAGCATCCTAGGGGCTGGGGATATGGCCTAGTGGCAAGAGTGCCTGCCTCATATACATGAGACCCTGGGTTCGATTCCCCAGCACCACATATACAGAAAATGGCCAGAAGTGGTGCTGTGGCTCAAGTGGCAGAGTGCTAGCCTTGAGCAAAAAGAAGCCAGGGACAGTGCTCAGGCCCAGAGTCCAAGCCCCAGGATTGGCCAAAAACAAAACAAAAAACAAAGCATCCTAAAACAGTGAGTATGAAAATCCGAAGCACCTTCCATGAATATGCCCAGTTTCCATGAAAAGCCTGAGCCTCTGGGGTCTCTGAGCTGACCATTTCATGTGCAGAAATCAGCACGTGCCTTACAGCTCATGTTTCCCCATTGCTGTTCCTGAACAGTTGTTTTAGGCTTTCCCAGAGTGACACATCCACTTGTACGATGTAGAATTTACCAGAGGAGGATGAATCCTGAAACAAAAATGCAAGAAGAAAATGAAAACCTGTTCGAGTGTAAATCCCTCCACAGGGCAAGAAATACATCTCAACATTGTGAGTAGGCTCTGGCATGGTAGTGGGCGTTTATCCCTGAACTGTTCTATGGATGACTAGATGACTTATTCTCAAGTGGTCCTGCCATGCTTGTGTGGAAAAAAAACAAAAGCATGAAAGAGCTGAAAGGCAGCTCTTTCGTATTCACATCTAAGGAAGTTAGGACAAAACAGGGGACTTTCTACACTGTGTCTCAGAGTTGGAATGCCAGGTTTAAAAGTTACCCTGATCAAATAGGAGAGGAGTGTTTCTAAAACAAGCTGTTTATTCCTTGTGAATCACAATGCCTGCGGATGTCTGCAGGAAACACAAGGGTAGCTTTACCCTGGCTAAATCACCTGCTTAGACTCTCCACTACATGTGGTTTTACAAAGATAGGACAGAACTCCCAATCAGTTCTTTTTATTTTATTTTGTATCTTTAATCACTTACTAACATCAGAGTTAACATTTACTATTAATGATAACAGATGGAGGAATATAGAAAGGAAGGCTATTTAAATCCAAGTAACATGCTCCTATAATAGATATTTAGAATTAGAGTAAAATATAAGGCTACCTACTGCCCATTCTTTATAGGGAATATGAGAAATTAAAGTCTAGACGGGTATGTGACCAGTTTTCTCAGTTTGAAATTTATTTTCTTCTCATGTTTGTTTGTTTGTTTGTAATTCTTTTTTTTGTTGTTGTTGTTTTGTGCTTGAACATAGAGCCTCCCGTTCTTGCATAGCTTTTATTGCTCGAGGCTGGTGCTCTACTACTTTAAATATAGCTCCTCTGTTTCTGGTATTTCCCTGGTTAATTAGATGTAAGAATCTCAAGAACTGTCTGCCTGGCCTGCCTTCAAACCCTGATGTATCCTCAAATCTTAGTCTCCTAGGTAGCTAGGATCACAAGCATGAGCCACTGTTGCCTGGTTCATGCTGTTGACTTTACCTTTAATTGAGCTTCTCAGATTGTGTGGATACCAGCAACTTTGCGTGGCAGTGGCTTTCCTTAGTTTTTGCTTCTTGATGCCTGGGCCTCCCCTTTATGCTATTTGAACAGCTTTATACTTAGCTTAATGATAGATTTAGCATTTTAGATCATTTAGATTTCTTTCATGGGAAAGTAATTTTCTTTCACTTCGAATTCCACTACCTGAGACATTTTCCAGGGAAAAAGTGAATCCTTTAAAATGATTTTTATTAGCATTTATTGAATATACACAGGGGTTTCATTTGTGATATTTAGGACAAGCATATAATGCACTATGTTCTAATTTACCTCACTTATATTGCTCTTTTTTAACTTCCTTCCTTTCTCCTTCTTTAAATGATCTTTAGTTGCCTTAATTATTCTATGTTCAAACATGTATAAAGTACTTTTAAAATATCCACACCTAATCTCCCTCTTCCTCTCCTTCTTCTCAATGGTTCCCCCACAACTAATTCAAACAAAACTCCTTTTTACAGTAGTGTGTTGTATTGTAATTTTTTTCAAGCCTAGATTCCATGTATAGGTGAAGGCATACAATATCTGTCTTTCTGAGTTTGGCTTATCTGACTTGATGATCTCCAGTTCCATTCAAGTAACCTAAGTCATTCATCTTTATGAATGAAGGTTCTTTATGTATGTACCATATTTTCACTCTGTCATCAGTCATTGGGCATTTTGATGATTGATTGAATGAAAATAGTGCTGTAATAGAAGTGACCCTTCTAGACAATTGTTTGGCCATTATTCCAAGATGGCCAATTAAGGTAAAGTCTCAACAGATCTTTGATTGGCATTCACCACAAGGGATTGTGATGTAGGCTATCAGAATCAAACTATAAATCTGTCAAGTCCAAAATCCTTCAAATCAGAGGGAATTTTGACCCTGAATTTGTTGGGTTTTTAAACAAACTTACAAATTATGTTGTTAGTCTGTCTGAAATTTTTCACTTTACTATAAACCCGTGTCTCTTTTATCTTTTTACTTAAATCTTTGTCCCTATGGTGAGTCATAGAAAAAAAAATCAGATGTAAGCGGATATTTTCTCTGCCATTTTCATCCATATACTTCTTACTTTTACAATTAATGCGGTTATACTCATACCTATCATGCTTTTACATGCAACTATATTCATGTTCTCTGCTCAGAGTCAAAGAAAAAATGGGATAACACTGTAATTCTCATGTTATATAGTAATGTTTAGAGGATTTATAACTACCTAGCTTCTTGATTAGAGGACACAGTTAAAACTTGACTGAAAACTCTAAAACATATGTCTAAAGCTATGTTTGAAAATATGCATCAGGGGACATCTGCAGATCATGCCACATACAGACGTGAATGTGCTGATAGGAGTGTCTGGTGTTTTATGATCTCTGTTATGCCAGACATGCTCAAACGGGAGTAGTTGCTCAGGTAAACATGGGCCTTCTAATTAATTCAGACATGCAGAAAGTTACTAATGGCCTAAATTTTTCCTAAATTGTCTCAGCCATATCAGTATTTATGACCTTCATCATAAGGAATATGATGAAGTTTATGTTTAAGTACATTTCTAAAATGCCTGAGCAGTTTTTCATTCTCCTCCAAAAGAACAAAGTGCACGTGAATCTTTAAAAGATTTTAGTCTTTTCTAGTCCTATATCCATTATATTGTAGGTCCCATTTCATTGCTATGAATAGAAGAATGAAATCGGTTTATATTATATATTAAATGATAAGCTTTAAAATGAGTATCATCTCCTTAATTGTTATAAAAACATGCCTTAAAGATATTTGACACATTTTAAAGTAATACATTATAAGGTATAAATAAAATTTATATCCTTTAATAAGGCAATTTTCTGGGTATGACTACTACTAACTTTTTACAAAGGAATCGAAACAGAGCAATTACATAATTCAATTTAAACTACCTCAATGGCCAAAAAGTAGAATTTTCTGCAACAATATAGAATCTGTTGGTTAACCAATTGGTACAGAACTCAAATAGTTTACTCCTAGCTGATAAATTCAATTCATACGTGCAGTTGTTCTTTAAAACTTGTATTTGTAGTTGGCCTAGTTTAGGAAGAAAGCATAGTGAACAATCCATGTTACTCTATTTCTCCATTCTCCAGCTACAAATTTACATTTCTATGCAATGTAAGTGTTCCTGTGTGTTCCAGCAGCTAGATCAGATGTTTGTAGCTCAGAATAATGACTACATGACCAACCAGTGTCTTACTTACCATATCATCCAGACATTGAGTCAAGTGTCCTTTATTCTACTTGCCAAATTTCATAGATATTGTACACTGCATTCTGATCATAAACATGCCATTGAAATATATTCCATGAAAAATGGGAACACCTATAAATAAATAATCCCATTACATTTATTCAATACAACTTTATTAGGTGCCCAATAGATACTGTTAGGAAGTCAGAGATAAGTACCATGATGTCTTGGTTCTCTCTATGTATGATCTTCACTAATATTAGTTCACTTTAATTTCTACCTTTATTAACTTTCTTAATGATGTTATTCTCAGTTGATGATTTTGAAGACTTGCAGGTTTTCTTTGGGACTCTTTGTTATTATGTCTGGGCCAAGAGACAAAGGTTTGTCCTTTCCTTGACATTTATGCCATGCTATGTTTCTGTGCTCCATGAAAGGTTACTTAAATCAAATTTATTCCAAATGGGTAATATTTAACTTTAAAAATGTCAAAGGAAGAGGAAAATTCTCTACAGGGCAACCTGGAATTGAATGACTGAAATGATGCTAGAGAATGATGAATCAGACATTCCTTTCTAGCTATAACAATATTGATCCTGGAATGCATTCTGTTGTCTGGTAGGTGATTGGCCATAAGTTTACTTAACTTTTGATTTCATTGTTAATGTTCAGTAGGATCAATTTACTTCAGATTCATAATTCCATTCATGAAATTTCTCAGTTCATGTTAATACACACTTTGAAAGTTATTCTCTCATTCCAGTGAATAATTAGACACAAAGGTGAAGTAGTTACCACCTTTAAAAAATCCAAATTGTGAAACTGTTAAGTAGAAAAATAGTACTAGTAAGCTATCTTGGAGCTAAATTCAGGGCTCTAAAAATAAGAGATGAATGCAAGAAATATTTATAATCAAATACTGTGTCATATGCACAAGCTTTCCAGGAGATATCCTTGATCCCCAACAAGGGCAGGGCCAATAGTGCCTGTACTGTTTGATACACTTATGTCTGGCTTCTTTAAAATGTAACTTACAAGAAATATCTTAATAAACCTGACACAGAAAGACAAATGTTAGTCTATCAACCAGAAAACTGGACAGTGATCCACTTGGTGGAGGCAGATACTTTTGACTTAGTCAAAGTGATTTCTCCATTCCAGTTAGAACTGTCTTCCAAATTTTATGAGGTAATACAGTTGACAGAGCTATAACCTGGGAGACTTTGACCCCAGGAAACAAGGAGACCTACATGCTACAGACTTCCCTGTGGGTTGAAAGGTTACAAGAGCTATAATGCTGGAAGTTACAGTTTCTCCTAGGCTCCACCAATGACCACTGTTAGAGAAACAGAGAGTGAGCATTCAGGGAGAAGATGTTTTAATTGTGTAATAGCTAGTAGATAATATAGAATTTTGAACACTATATTATTCAAAGGAATCAATGGAAGTCATAGGGAATGGATTGTGGTTTAAAGAGGGGATGGTCCTCTATTTTCCTGCCTCCAAACTGTCTTCTCAGAAATACTCCTGTAGTACAGCTAACCCAAAAAAGCACAGATCCTGTTGCACACTTCATTATTCGTATTAAGAATGGCTCATCTTGCAGTCAGTCTGTTCTTTGTAACTTTATGTAGTTATTTGCTAACATCTTCAAAAGTTCACATAAGCTAGTTGAAACCTGAAATCCTAGCTACTCAGAAGACTGGTATCTGAGGATCGTGGTTCAAAGTCAGTCTGGCAAGGAAAGAAAGTCTGTGAGACTCTTTAACCACCAAAAAAGATGAAAATGAAGCTGTTGCTCAAGTGGTAGAACACTACTTGAAAAAGCTAAGGGTCAATGTCCAGGCCATGAATTCAAGCCCTAGTACAGTGCTATCATATACTAACTACATATATATATATATATATATATATGCACACACATACACATACTGTATGTGGGTACACAATATTTTCCAGAAGCCACTTTGACAAAATATACATATTCTACATTGCTTAAGCCATCAAACAGAAAAAAAGCAGAACAATAACAAAAACACAAAACAGATTAGAAAGCTTTTCTTCTTGGGATATAACGATAGAAGTGCGATTTTATTGGCATATTCTAATTTGTGATCGGAGTAAGAGTAGCCAAAAACAGTGTATACTAGAGCCCTCTGAACTGTTATTTACAGTCCTGGAAACAGAGTAAAAAGCATTGCTTTCCCATAGATAACACCAAAGACAGCAATGAGGTGAACACTCCCATGCATCCCTGGAGCCCTATACAGTCCATCAACACTGCCGGATCCGCACAATGAGGAAGGATTTCACACACCATACAACGGAGCCCAATGTGCTGACACATGAAGAAATAAGACAGAGTCATTTGAAAACCCAGCGTATAGTTAATAAGGCCACTATGAGGCGTGGGTAGACTCACTACTGGAATGTGAATTCTAGGGTCTACCTCAGGGGGCCCAGAATTAACCCTTATAAAGTCCAGGGAGTTTTGTTCAGTCAGCTCCACCTAATTGAAATATATGATCTTTCTACTCTTTTTTTTAAAAAAAAATCTCCATCTTGCACTTATCCTTCAAATTATGTTTTCCTTTCAATCATTGAGCAGTTTAAACTAATTCAGATTATTCTAGGCAGAAGGACTTTATCGGTTGTCTTTAGACTTTGGCTTAAATATTCGTTAAATAGTGACCAAGGAGTCTCCTGCTACATGTTACTACACTTTTGTGTTTTAAACTAACATTTTTATTATGTATACTCTAGACATGTATTAGGGAGTTGGCCTTCCTCTACATAGAATCTATAACTTCCTTCCAGTAGATCCACCAGGGGTTGAAAAATAAAGTGAAGAGTGGGCAGGGGTGAGAGCAAGAAAGAACACCACAGGGGGACCTGGTAGTAACCATGAGCTTGGCTCTCAACATCATAGGGCAGAATCGAGATTAAGGATACAGACCAAGCACATCTCTTACTTCACATGATCCCTGGGGCTTCTTTTGGGGGTGGGAGCCCAGGCAGTGGGCTAATTGGATCTTTGTGCATCCTCGCTTTCAGTAAGTAAGACTTCTTAAGAACCTCAAGCAATCAACATGATACAAGTTCTCTGACAATCCATAATTACTATGGAAATTGCTTTATAAACTTTTCCCAACTCCCATCACTAACAGTTACAATAACGTACTGAAGCTGTGGACCAGTGACAGCTCAGATACATAAAAAATCACACTCCAGAGCATGGGAAATTTGTTTGAGCATATGTAGTTTGTAAACATGAAGTATAGAATGGTAGGAAAGGAAGATGAGAGCTTGGGGTAGTGGTTTATAACCAGACAAGCAGTTCAATGTTCAGCAGAATGAGGAGGGAGATAAATATGGGAGAAAACTGGTAAATAGGGGGAGATGGGAATAGAAGATTCAATTAAAAGCTCCACTGGGTTCCAGTATTGATTATAATGGGAGTAATGGAGGAAGTGAACTGGAAGGACAAAGCCATTTCATAAGAACAGCAGGATTGAAATCAACATGTGAATGCTGTTCCTTGGACTTATAACAAAGGGCTATTGAACATAGGTTGTTGTGCTACACTGGTTTTGGGGACAGCCCTACAGGCTTCTCCCGCCTTGCCGGCCTCGGGAAGCTAGAGTGTGTCCCAGTTGGGGCTAAGCTGAGATGGGATAGGGCTGCCTAAACCCCCCCGCGTCCCCAGCCACCCTTACGTTTAAGAGCAGACACTGGACATGGAGATTTTGGGGGAGCCGTCTGATGGACTACTGGCTTCCAAAAGTTTTATTCAGGGGAGGGGTTTATATAACAGTAATGGCGGCAGGAAGAGGAGGGACTAACTGGGTATTAACGATTGGCTAATGAACTGTCCATCACGGTGATGTCATGGAACTTCCCGCAGAGGCGGAAACCACAGTCCCCCAAGGCCCGGCCTCTTGGCTCAGCCGGTGCCATTAGGAGACATGTGCTTACAGACGAGAGGCGGGGCTGGTTCCAGACCCGGGGAGAAGGTGGGAGTGGCTAGCAGCCAACAGTCCCAGGTCTTAAAGGTATAGCCATCCCCTATAATAGGTGAGGGTGGATTTGAAGACGTAGATGTGGGAGGGGAGTGTGTCAGGACTGAAGGTGCCAAAAATAACCACGGAGGGCACCTGAGCCGGGAGCCTGTCAGGTGCTGCAAAGGAAGGGGAATGACCAGGAAGTGACACGCAGCTTCAAAATCCTCCAGCCCCTGACACCTAGCCTCATTTCTTCACTGGCACAATAGTATTCTTTAATTGCCCTCTGATTCATACGCTCACACTTTCTCATTCTGTTTCTATAAATATGAAACTCCTGAGATGTTTCCCCATCTGGTAATCAGACCCCTATTGGACCCACGAATCAAAACAGAATGTGACAACATGAACATTGTGTTTTCTTAGAAATGACTTTTGCTATTTGAATATGCTTTGGAGCCCATCTCGACTAGAATTTAGTACATATTCAATTTTGTTATTAGACGCCAGCAAATCCTACGAGTCCATATTGCAATCGCTCCACTGCCCCTACTCCATCGTTCCCTCCAGGAAAATGCAGTGTAGGTATTTGCTTCTATGATGGGCATTAGAATTTATGACAGAAAGGCTCTCAAACAACTCCTCCAACCTGAGCCAAAGTTACATATTTTTATTTTATTTTCCCTTATATGAGCTTGTAATTATATCAGTTAATTATTTTTTAAAACACAAATATAAAATATTGAATTAAATATTAATTCAATTAGAAATATTGCATTTTTCTCTTGAATAATTACCAAATACTGCTGGGTACACAGAGAATACTGTATAAATTAACATTTTAATTTCTAATAAATTACTTCATCTTTCTTTTTATTGCCCAATGGGATTTTTAAAAGTCCATAATTAATTTTAAAAGGAGACCATATTAGTATTTCATAAATATGCTTTTGGTATTTGTTTCTTGGCTAAATATCAGTTTCCATAATAACTTTTAGAACCATGTCCTACTACCTCAGTGTTATTGATCAGAACATTTTCCACCATAGATTATTACAAGAGTATCTTTTACACTTGCCTGAGATAGAGCTTTCATAGAAAGAGCTTTCATGGCTGCTAAATACAGGTCATACTGGATTATAAAGACCAAAGGCAACCATGTAAACGATGCTACTTTTTTAATTATAGAAATTTCTAAACCATAAAGCAATTATTCTTCCTCTAGGAGTGTTAACATGCCAAGTATAATTGAGGTCACCTGGGGTCTGTTTTTCTCTGCCTATTTCACTAGACATAGTGTCCTTTAGTTTCCTCCTTTTCCTCACAAGTGGAAGCATCTCCTTTAAGTCTTGGTTTGTTCTACTATATGTATGAATGTGTCCCATTTTTCTTATCCATTCACTCATTGATGGACATGGGTTGATTTCACATCTTTAATTACTGTGAATAGAATTCTTATGGCAGGGGCTGGGAATATGGCCTAGTGGCAAGAATGCTTGCCTCATATACACAAAGCCCTGACTTCGATTCCTCAGCACCACATATATAGCAAACGGCCAGAAGTGCCGCTGTGGCTCAAGTGGTAGAGTGTCAGCCTTGAGCAGAGAAGCCAGGGACAGTGCTCAGGCCCTGAGTTTAAGGCCCAGGACTGGCCAAAAAAATTTTTTTTTCTAGAATTCCAATGGCAATGAGTATTGTGTGTGTGTGTGTGTGTGTGTGTGTGTGTGTGTGTATGTGTGTGGTGCAGGAGCTCAGGTGCACACACCAGTACTAGAATTCAGGACCTGGGCACTCTCACTTAGCTTTTTTGCTCAAGGCTAATGATCTACTTGCAGTGTTTCAGTGGTTAATTGGAGTAAAGAATCTCACAGACTTTCCTGCCCAGGCTGGCTTGAACCCAAATCTTCAGATCTCAGCTTCTTGGGTAGCTAGGATTTCACATATGAGCCACCAACATCTGAGTTTTCTTTCTTTTTTTATGTACACAGTAGTGAGATTGCTTTTCTATATACTAACAATAAATACTAAAATGACTTCAGGAAAACTTCTCTGTTCATAATAGTTCATCCTTCCAAAAAAAGAGCCTATGAATGAATTTAACTAAGACTATAAAAGATCTGCACAATGAAAACTACTAAAACCTTGATGAAAGAAACTGAAAAAGAACAGCATAATATGTTCTATGCTTATGGACTAGCAGGATTAATGTTGTGAAAACAGTCAGAAAATGATACCAAAAGCAACCTGTAGCTTCTTAGCCACAAGGAAAGTGCAAATCAAAACCACATTGAGATTCAATCTCATCCCAGTCAGAATATTAGTAACCAAGAAAAGAAACAACAGCAAATGCCAGTGATAATGTGGAATGGAAGAAAGGAATCTTCACACACTGGTGGTGGAATGCCAACTAGGACAGCCACTGGGGAAATCACTATGGTAGTTCACAAAAAAATCTACAAATCAACCTGCCTTCCACTCTACCCCTATCAGTCATGCACTCCATGGCATGTACATCAACATACATGAGACACAGGTGCACCATGTTGACCTTAGCACTGTGCACATAGCCAAGCTGTGGAATTGCTCCAGTCACCTACTACCTGATGAATGGGTAAGATGAAATTCTGTGTAGACACAATGCAGTGCTAGTGATCCCTAAAGAATGAAATTATGTTGGTTGCAGGAAAGGAAATAGAACTGGAGATTATCATGTACATGACACAAGACAAGCTCAAAATCCACATATAGTGTTTTTTTTCATTTATATGTGGAATCCAGGTCTAAAAGGATAATAATAATTATCATGGTAATGGAAGATTACTGTAAAAGAGGTAGTGTGTGTTTTCTGGGGAGAATAAGTGGGAAAGGAAAAGAAGGGAAAAGAAAGAGATACTAAGAGAATTGAAGAGAATCAAAGTACATTAGATGTATATTAGTATCTGTATTTATCTATGTATCTACATATATAGCTATCTTTGCATTATCTAGATAGGTACGTAAATATTTATTTATATAAACATATCTACATATATATACATTTAGATATAAAGCTAGCATGATAAAACTTACCAAAAATATTTTTAAGGGAAGATGAGTAGAGAATCTAAGAGAATATAATAAAGGGATGAATTTTAGAACTGTGGAATTGTCAAATGAAAATGCTAAGAATACTGATATATGCTAATAAAAATTATACCTACAAAGACACATTCTAAAATGTAATAATACGTGTCCTATATAGAGAGTGGTTTATATATAAATTCCTCTCAGATTCCACTTGATGTAAGACATTAAAATAGTTTCTGTATTTCCCAAATGAGTTGTGTCAACTCTAGCTTGCCATATTGTAATATTTCACTCATTAACTTGCTTTTCATGTAATTAAAACCTTCCAGTTCATCAAAGTCTCCCCCAATGAGTTAAAATAAAGTTTCGTTCTAAGTGTGTAGTGAAAATTATAATTCTTCTGTCAAGTCCCCTTCTAAATTATAGGCTCTCATCTGAAAAATTATGTGAGCTAAAAATTATATTGCTCCTTTTTATTTGGTGGTTTGTAACTCAGAGACTTTATGTGGAATTCTGCTGGAGCGAAGTGTCTTAGAAACACTGTGACACACATACTAGAGAGAACAACCTGCCGGTTGTTTATTTCTGTTTGTATTGCTGAATGCTGGCAGTGAATAGCGAATCGTATCTTAAACAATCCTTTCTTGAAGGAGGTGGTTCTGAGCACATTAAGCAGAATTCAGGTAGATCTGTTATTCTAATGGAAAACATTACTTTTTGTCAAACATGATTTTGTGTGTGCCAGGGCTTGAAATCAGAACCTCAGTTTGTACCTGCTCACAGTGTGTGCTCCGTCACTCGATCCATGCCTCCGGTTCTGATGTTTTGCTAATTATTTTGGAGGTGAAGTCTCATGCTTCACCTGCCCTCTAACGGAGATACTTGACATCTCAGCCTCCTGATTGGCTAGGATTATAATCTTTACGCACTGGCATCTAGCTCATGTCAAACATTTTTAAGCAGAAGTTTGGGATAGGTTAACCTCTATATGCAAATCAGTACTAAGCATTACAGGTTAAAATAAATGAACAGGATCATTTGTAAAGTATAAAATACCATGGGTATTGACTACAGAAGAAAGTTGAACAGAACTGAAAAGGTGTGCAATCATAAAATAAGAACCACTGGAAACATGAAATAAACGTTTTATGAACCCTTTATTCCCTTAGATATTTTATCAAAATATTCCCTTACCTATCTAGTTTCAATTTCGAGGAAGCTTTTATATTGAGTCTTTTCAAAAATATAAAGTCAGGCACTTTGGCACACATCTATAATTGCAGCTACTTAGGAGGCTGATATCTAGAGAATCTCAGCTGGAGGCCAGACCAGGCAGAATAGATCATTTAGACTCCACCTCAGAAATAACCAGAGAACAAGCAGATCTGAAGGTGTGCAAGCCCAGCGAGAGTGAGACCCTGAGTTCCAGCTCCAGTACTGAAAAAAAGTTACATCTTTCATTTCTCTAGTGAGATCAAAGTTACCGATCATTTCATTTTAGTGGACAAGTAGGTCCAAAAGAAACTTCAACCTTAACAGGAGAATTAATTTTTGCAGAGTTGTATGAACACATTCCATTAAGTAAATAGGAGACAGAAGTCTATCTTACTTTTCTCTTTTGTCTGGGTAAATACTTGGGGAGTCCTGGTGTCAGTTTGTTATATTTAAATTATTTATTTATTGTCAAAGTGATATACAGTTTCACAAGGAAGGTAGTGAGTACATTTCTTATCAAACTTGTTACCTTATGATAGATGTTGTGGATCATGTTTTGCAAATATATAGTCACAGCAGCAGGTTATGTGCAAAAAGAAAAACTTTTGTGGTATTTATGATTTTGTTCACCTATAGTGAGCCTGTGAGTCTATTTAAATTTTACTCTTTGGTTTGGAATATTTTCCGGTATTAAGCATATCGTGATTCTTTTTCTTTTATTCTACACTGTACTCATTGTCTTGTATTGAACCATAAGTATGTTTAAATGATCAGAGTATAAAATCTGTTTTGCTAATCTTGATTCTTGTTTTTTGATTTGTTTTGTGTTTTTTATTGTCAGACAGGGTCTCATAGCCCAGGCTGATTTGACACTTTGACACTTGCTATATATCTCTGCCTCCGGAGAGCTGAGATTGTAGCCATGCACTCCCACGCTTAACTGAATCTTGTTGTTTTTTGTTATTTAATAATGGCATTTCTTTCCATCTGTTACCTAGTCTTCATCACTGTTTGTCTGTTTTATAATCTTGTAGTCCATACTTATTCAAACCTGGCACTCTGTTTTCCTCTATCACAGAGAAGAATCATTATAGTGTTTGTGGAAGTGTATTCAGTAACTAAGGATGTACATAATTTAATTATTTTCATACTCAACCGTTAGAGATATTTTTTGCTATTCAGTCAGTAACTGTGATGTATTCATCTCCCATGACCATTCTACAGAAAAATGTGATAACAGATATAAAGCAGTCTCACTTTAATTTGGTGTTTATCACTGGAATTTCTGGATAGTTCTGATTATCTGGCCATGGCTATCCTAACAAACAAGCTGTTAGGAATAAGCTTAAGCAACATTCAAGTATAATGCCGGATAAGCACAAGTGAAAAGAGAAACATTTAAGTGTATTGATAGATTGAATGATGGATCCCTGTACTGAGGATTGATCTCAGGGGCTGTTGCTTGCCAAAAGGACAGCAGTCCTTTTCCTTTATGTTTGTCTGATAGGGTCTCACACTTTTGCCAGGTCTGGCTTTGGACCATAAGCCTCTACCTTGAGTAGCTGGGATTGCAGATGTCAGCCACACCTGCCACGTTTAAGTGTTTTCTAATTAAACTTGAAATATATGTTCAGATGTTGATTTTAATTTAGGCCAAAAGACTACCTTGGATGTTCTACTTCAAGTCATCAATAATGTCTTAAACATGTCACAGAAGTAGGCACTGGCTAGCAGCTACAATCAAAAGAGATGAATCATCAATCAGTACTTAGTTCAATCACCTCATGGTTTAATAAAGCCTAATTAAGATTTATAATCAGAAAGCTAAATTCTACATCCACTCTCAGATCTGGGAGAGCTCTTTACATCATCCAGTCCAACCATGCCAGCATCCCAATGGGTAGTCTGTTCTTCCTTTCCATACGTTGTCTTTCTAGCATGACAGAGCTCTTATTGACATGTGTAATTAATTTTTTAAATAATTTGGATAAGTTCAGTAAGGTATTAAAACCAGTAGCCATGAGAGAAGGAAGTAAGGATGCTGTTCATCATCACTGAGTGTCCTTAGGCTGAAGTTTGGACATCGTTACTTAATAGTATGGTAGCTGAGCTAGGCCATGGTTCCAGTACTGTCACTCACAACTTCCCTGTGGAACAGAGCCTGCAGGGTCTGAATGACAGATGCTCCCTCCTATGTTCTGGGAAGGATTGGTAACTCCTGCACATAGAACTGTTGCTGTATGGCATTGTGCCTCATGGTACCTCACATTGCTGTCTCTAATTGCATCCAATAAAACAGTGATCATAAATGATTTTTTTATTCCCATATAAAGCCAAACAGAAAGTCAATGATTTGTTAATGATAATCAGAAATGCACTGTACCTACTATACATTATGGAGAATTTCTAAAATGTTTCATAAGAATGCCACCTTTTACAGGAGATTAAAAATGAGATTTAAATACTGATTATGCAGTGATTGGATAAAGCAGTGACTGAATTTTCAGTGTCCATATGGAAAAGCTGTAGGGAGTTCTTGAGGAGTGGGTTCAGAGATGCCTTCTAGGGCCTCTATTGTTCTTCAGGTTAAAGACAAGTATAGGCTTAGAGATGGACTCCCTGCCTCTCCATCTCTGCTGAAATACACAGAGAAGTATGTCTGTGAAGAGACTGGATTAATTACAGTATTTATTAAGTTTGCACTAAAGCATAGCAATACATGTAAATAAGCTTGGCTATTTTATAAGTTTGTTTTGAAGGGGAAGAGAAGAAAAGGGTATACATTACAAGATAGGGAATTATGTGTGTAGGTGAAGGAGGCAGGCAGGGGAGGAAACCCAGGCAACACCCATCATTGCTAGCCTTTGAGTTCTCATGTGGAGCTCTTGCTTAACTAGTCTGCATAGTTATTCATTTTTTGGTGTGCTTTGAACATGCTTCAAACCCAGATCTTTCCTCCTCTAGTCTTTATGCCTATTAGCTCCTTAACTTTGCAACAAACTTTTGAGTGCTGGCTTCATATTAAATGGGAGGAAAAGGGGACCCAGAGAGTTCAACAAATGTATTTGGAGGTGATGTAGCCAGGGTGCAGCCCTTAACTCTGTAGCTTCATACTGAACACCCAACTGTGACTAGAGAAAAGGGAACCCATTTCACCCAGTGGAGATTGTCTTTGTGAAGAAATGGAGAGAGAAGCACCTGGATAGAAAGCTACACTTACTGTGGAAGGCTAGGCATTTGATCTGAATTCTCTTGGTATTGGCCTAGGGTCTTAAACTTCTTTGTGCCTTATAACTGCCTGGAAGCTGTTGCACCCTTGGATCGTTGGAACCATCCTCAGAATTCCTAATGTGGTAAGACTGAACGGGGCCAGTGGCTTCGCATTGCTCATGAACATGTAGTCCTAAAACGTACTTTAGGGTGTAGCGTTCTGTAGCTAGGAAATGAAGATAATTGTTTCTAATGTATCAGAGGAAAGGAGCTGTGGAGGATGCACTGGGGAGAGAGATTGAATGTGAAGAGTCCGAGTAAGCTGCAACAGAGACCTAGACAGGTCTAGCGTTGGACAGACTGTTATATCTAAAAGGAATTTCTGAAATCTAGTAACACAAAATGACAACATGTCTTTTGGGATATGTGATAGAAAATTAGTCCGGTCCTTACTGGACCTACTGAGCAACAGAAGGCCTATTACCCATCAGCTAGCTGGGGTGCCTTCTGAACCTCTTCTAGGATAGGAAGTGGGGAGAGATGGGGAAAATGTCTGTTAGTTCTGGCCATCCTGGGTCCTTTTCAAGACCTAGGACCGAGATAGCAACAGTTCAGAGCCTCGGGACCTAGGGGCTCATTTCTCTAAGCTTTAGAAGCTAGAAATTTGTAGCTCTACACCCTCATGTTGGGAGTCTTGTTTCTCTGGAATTTAACCTCTAGAGAGCCTGATATGGGGGTACTATTATAAAATTTAGCCTCCAGCAGTAGCAATAAACAGCAGCTAGAAACTGAGGATGGCCCCTTCTAGGCTGACAGCTCCTGTGAATCCCTGGGCACTGGGACTCTCAGCCCTACAGTCCTGTGAGAACTGCAAGGGTGAAGCCTAAGGTGTCCAAGACCTTAACCTTCATGTAGTGACAGCCCCCTAGGCTTCTCCAGTGAGCAGTGAGCTCAGTTTCCCCTCTTCAGCCCCCCATTGTCTTCATCACCTTCGCTTCCTGCTGTTGCTGCCCTGTCCCCTCTCTGAACACTTCAGTGGCCCTTTTGCTCCCACTTCTGCTGACTGTTAGAACAGTGGCTGTCATCAAGTCCCACCCAAGGGCTGCCATCTCCACTGCCGCTCTTTAATGCTCCAGCCACTCCTGTCTTGGACTCTTTGTGTTCCCAGCTTGGATCACTTTAATGATGAAGATCAAAAGTAAGCCAATGGCCAAGGGCTGGTGGCTCATAGCTGTAGTCCTAGATACTCAGGAGGCTGAGATCTGAGGACCATGGGTCAAAGTCAGCCCAAACAGGAAAGCCCTTGAGACACTTACCTTCAGTGAACTACCCCTCAAAAGTTGGAAGCAGAGCTGTGGCTCAAGTGGTAGATCATTAACCTTGAGCAGAAAAACCTCAGGGACAGCCCCGGCTCCCTATGTTCAAGCCCCAGGACTGGCAAAAAGTAGAAGCAGAAAAGACTAAGCAATGCCAGTGGGCAAAATAGGAGGGTGTCCAGCTGGCTCAAAGTGAGCAGAACAACCTGGTTAACTAGCCAGAAGTGGGTACGTGGCAAGGCTGTCTCTACAGCATCTCCAGAAGGGACTGTGTTTGCCTCAGCCACTGTCAGGCAGGGCCACCAGGCAAAGTGCTCCCTCCTGGGATCATCACCTTAACCCGGTTTGAGATCTGCAGGATGACCTACAGTTCACCCAGGTTTGAGATGACTGAAAGTCCGGTGTATGCTGAGTGAAGCAGCAGGGGCCCTGTATGGTGCCTTCAGGAGCCAGAGTTGGGCTTGGCTCCAAGAAGCAATGACTTCTGGGAAACTTCCCCAAGGCTTCTAGAGAGTGTGAAAAGCTGATTGGCCTTCACTGACCACAGTCAGGGCAGCAGGAAAGGACCCCGCAGCTTTTGATCGTCAAATCACCTTAAACCTCAGCAGCGTAGCTCACGTCGAGGAAAAATGAACATTGTAAAAGGTGATAAAATTGGGACTGGGAATGTGGCTCAGTGGTAGAGTGCTTGCCTAGCATGCATGAAGCCCTGGGTTCCATTCCTCAGTACCACACACACAGAAAAGGCCAGAAGTGGCGCTGTGGCTCCAGTGGCAGAGTGCTAGCCTTGAGCAAAAGAAACCCAGGGACAGTGCCCAGTCCCTGAGTCCAAGCCCAGGACTGGCAAAAAATAAAATTAAAATTAAAATTAAAAAGGTGATAAAATCTTATCATTAGAATTTAGTTTTTCTGCTTTAAAAGTATGCAACAATGGTTTAATAATTCTAAACATTTGTCCCAGTGTCACAAGGAAGGTGGCCTTCTTTAATCTTCTAAGCACCGTTAGTCAATGTAGGAAAATAAAAAGGGGGACTCTTTTTTTCTTTTTTCCTGTCAAGAAGGCACAGAGAGGATGCAGAGCAGTAAAATTTTGTTGGAGAGCTTTATAAAAATAGAATGTGATCCTTTCCTTTAAAGCGATAGACTTAAATAAAACAGCGTGGATTCTGGCATGACAGAGCTGCGTTCTGTAGCTTTCTCTTGGCCCCTAGTTAACGGTGTCCATCTGTGAAGAACTAATTTTCTGGTTCTTGGCAAAAAATGTGTTCTCTAGAGCAGCAGGCCACACTCACACGCAAAGTGGAGAAGGGACCATCATGGGGGCCACCAGGCCTCTACAAACCTGGTAGAAAATTGAAGGCAAGAGCTGGAGACAAGGCTCATTCGCATTACTCAGAGCCCAACAGGCTGAGGCTGATGATGGAGAAGCATGGACGGGATTTTTTTCTTATTTTGAGGGTCCTTAAAGAATCCTGTGTCCCGGGTGGTCCCAGCAAAGGCCAGCGGCAGAGACGAGAGCTCTCTCCTTTAGCTGTGTTCAGCCTTGGGTCTCTTTTCTCTTGTAGAACCACATTGATTTGATCTCAAATCTTAATAAGTTCGGTCTGATACATGGACTTGACTGCCCTCATGCATCAAAGGTAATCAGATTTCAGAATGTCATTTCTTAAGTCCCAGAGACTCATAACTCCTTGTTTTATGATATTGTTAAAAACAAGACTATACTAGATAGGAGTGTAACACTTGTTCAAATGACTAGGTCTTAATCTTGGTGTGTCAACTGAACTTTTTTCTTATTTCTAACGACAATTTATAACTATTTTAGTGCCTATGACCAAAGAATAGCAGCTTTGTTTAGAAGAGACCTTTCTGTGTGAGGTGGTAATGGAATCCGGGAAAGGTGTGTGTGACCAGTGTTGTGGTCACTGAGGAGACTGACCCGGGATGCTCTTATCAAACAGAGACCGTGGAGAAATGCTTCTCCTGCCTTATTCTGTTTCCTCACTTACACAAATGGAAATGATGTGGTGCTAAGTAATAAGAATAGAATAAGGAACAGTCTTGCTTAGCATCTGACCTTGCTTAAGATCAGCTTGCTTAGCATCCAGAACATTCCAGGTGCATTGCACACAGTTGTTGTTGTTGTTTTTTCCTTTCTTATCCATCTTGTGTTGAAAATGGACTGAGAAAGTGAGAATTTAAAAGATGTTTTGGGGAACAGGCCTTGGATTTTTTTTTCTCCTTAAGATTTGATTGTCATGATGTGCATTTGTTAATCTTTGATTAAAATACAATGTTGCAATACTTATCATTTTGAACACTAGGTAAAAAATAGATAGCTACTGTAGATGCAATAGGAGGTAAGTTCACTGTAACTGACTCTACATGTTTTTTGCCATATACAGAAATGGATGGCATTCATAGTGTAGAAATAGAAAAGGTACAGTATGACTGATCGTATTTCTTCATGCTTAAGAATTGGCCCAACAAGTTCAACAGAGGCTCTGAAAGACAAGGGACTCCAGCTCCCAGGGCCTGTTGGAGTTCACCATACTGTGTTGTCTGGGCTCAGAGCAGAGAGCAATGGGAGAACTATGGACCACAGTGCAAAGTTACAAAATGTTGTCACTATAGAAACACTTCACAGAGGAACCTCCTACTCAAAGAAAAACTTGAGCAATGTTGATTTTGTTAGTGGAGGGTATCTGTGGGTGTTTCTTTCCTTTGATCCCTTTTGTAATAATTCCCAAGTTGGGAATAAAGAAAGGTGTTTGGAAATTGAAAAAAGGAGGAAAGATGATTTGAAAGACACTAGGCCTAGGATGAGAAAGGCCTAGTGCTTCTTATGGACCTGATGGGAGAAGAGAAGAAAGGACCTTTGCCTACTCAGGGGAAAGGCCAGTTTCGACAGGTTTGAGCCTTAGAAAAGAATGATAAACATCCTAAGGAAATGCTGATAATGGAAGGGAGTTTGTCCACAGAAAAGGCTGGAGGGCAGTGAGGGGCTTTCTTTACCGGTGCCTGTAAGCAGGGCAGTGAAAGACCCAGAATGGGAGGTGATGAGGAATGGAGTTTCAGTCAAAAGAAGATCATGGAGATAAGAAGTTTGCAGCCTGGCAGAAGGCATGTTTTGCTACAACTCACCCGATGCTGCAGGTGCACACATGATACCGTGTGGTAAGCCACAGGCAAGATGTAATGTTCATAGAAGCGGGAGAGCTCTGAAATTGACCAGCCCCATGTTGCCAACAAGAAGAATGGGCTGAAGTATCCTCCCCTGTCTGGAGAAAATGCAGGGGAGTGGGCTTGTGTAGATGTTAAGTGCAGGAAGGCAAGGAGGCTGAGACCCCTGGAGGAAGTCTTGGTTTTGTTTTGTCCCAATCGTCCCTCACAGTAGGAAAGGAAGACAGTGAAGCATTCAGGGATGTAAGATATTTTCAAGTGGGAAAGAAAGGGCAATTCGGTAGCCTTGAGAGCAAAAAGCAGCTGCAGTACAGAGTAGGGGGTGTGTTTGGGGAATGAAGAGGAGAATTTTGTCACTTGTGATAGGAGGTAGAGGGGGAAAAATATGAGGACTGATTTGAGAGATAATTCCTTTTAAAAATTGCATTAGTGCTCATGTTTTTCAGGGGAAGTATCACAGAACTACCTGAAACTTGGTTTTGTCCACAAAAGTAATCCAAATAACTCCACAGTGATGGGTTAGCACTCTCAGTAATCCCCAGGGGACCTCATCGGTGTATTGAACTTAGCACTTGGTGGCGGGGGTGGCGAGGGGGGGGGACAGAGGAGAAAAGCACATTGGACAATCTGTGAGGCCCTTGTGGTCTCTTTTCATTTTGCATAATATCGAATCTGTCATTTACTACCTGTGCCATGGGTAAAATCTATCTCCTAAGCCAAACAAGCAGATGAATTTAAAAAATTGAGCAAGTCTAAAGAACCGAGTTTTATTCTTAGCACACATAGAAAATCAAATCATACTTGATTCTTTTTACACAATTCAAGTCATCACATTACAGCAAAACATTAGTAGGGTTTGACTTCCTACCATATTGCATCTCCACGAGTACTGGTCGTTTAAGAAGAAATGTACACAATGTGGACACTCAATAAAAGGACGCGCATAGAAGTGTAGGGATCTCTATGCAGCTGTGCATATGTTTCCTCACTTCAGTTGACAGTGTATCAGAAAAAAATTGAGGAACACCTTGAGAAATAATTTAGGAAACCAAACAAAATTGTGTCCCCTCTTTATTCACTGGTTCCCAAATTTCTATTCTCATTTACATCTCACATTCTGCAATGTCATTGGTTTATTTATTTATTTCATTCATTCATGGTGTGAGTGTTAGGGCTTGCACTAAGGACCTGGGCACGGTCCCTTGGCTTTTGTGGTGGTGGTGGTTGTTGTTCAAGGCTCAAGCCTGGCGCTCTCCGCTTGAGGCACATCTCCACTTCGGGCTTTTCCTGGGTTAATTGGAGATAAGACTTTTGAGGGTTTTTTTCTGCTCAGATTGGCTTTACACCACAATCCTCAGATTTCCCCCCAAATAGCTAGAATAACAGGTGTGCGCTGCTGGTGCGCAATGCCACAATATCCTAAAGCTATTCACCATATTATGTGTCCTAGCCACTGTCACACAAAGAACTCTGTGAAGCTGTTGCATAACCCTAGAAATGGAAACGTTTTCATTATGTTTATTTGTTTTGTTTTTGTTGCTAGTCCTGGTGCATGGGCTCAAGGTCCGAGCACTGTCCCTGGCTTCTTTTTGCTCAAGGCTAGCACTCTACCACTTGAGCCATAGCGCCACTTCCAGCGTTTTTCTATATATGTGGTGCTGAGGAATCGAACCCAGGCCTTCATGTATACGAGGCGAGCACTTTTACCACTAGGCCATATTCCCAGCCCCATGTTTTCATTATGATCGTTCACCGTGGTGCAGGAAATGATACTAGTTACGTCATGTTACAAACCAGTTAAAGGAATCCCTACTTATGGAATGTATTTGTTAATTTTCTTCACATAAGTGGTCTGAAGTAAGGTCTTGTGAAGCTTATGCCCCTATCAAAACCTGTGTACTCGGCCTGCTCCTAAGGCATGATGTTTTGATATAGGTGTGGTTGTAGAACCACGTGATGGGTGAGGGTTACTCTGAGTTTCCTGTGTGTTGCAATATTCAGCTGAGAAGAATGTTGAAGTAAGGGAAATTTTCTTCTTTTTGTAAATCAGCTGTCCTTTCAGTCATTATCACACATCATCTGCATATAATTTGCACAGCAGCCAGCAAGAACATTAACACAGCAACAGTGTTGGCTTGAAGGCTGGAGATGCCCTATGCCTTGTACTCAAGGCAATTCCTAGAGAGAAATGTTCATTATCAGCATTTTTTATAAATTACCATGAGCAACGAGATACCTATCACCTTGCCAGTTCTCTTGAAGCACAAAGTTGGCTGGCAAACAGGAGGGTTCCTAAAACATTAGATTATATCCCTGCTAGTTGGGTTAATCTTCTGCGGCATTATTATTCTTGCATAAAGTTCCCTTGCATAAAGTAACAACTGTTGACTGGAGCCCATCTCAGAGACCCCAAAGTGTCTCTAATCCCTGCACCAATGATTGCCACTTTCTTGATGCAAGCCCGACATACTTCTGAGGTGACTGTGTCCAAATAATAAGAAGAAACATTTAAAGGTGCAATGGTTTCAAAGATGGAGAACAAAAGGGATATAAGTGATTCACTGTACCTTCTAGAAACAAACCCAGGAAGAAGCTAAGGTATGCATGCATGGGATTTGTGGTATCTTCTGTCCCTCACCATCTATGGCTACTGTGTGGAGACATCTATCCCTCGGCAACGTGGGAGGAGGAAGAAGCAGGCTACTGCTCCCGAACAGGGAGTATTTCCATTAATCCCAAATTAAATTTAAATCAAGGAGTAAGCGAAAGACCAGGTTTCCATAAAATTTGCATTAAAATTAAATATTATCTTTATTAGGACAGAAAACATGCACCAGATGCTGAAGTAAATATACTATAGGCCTAATGAAAGACAAAGCAGAGTCTCTTGGCTGGACAATCCTCCCTCAGGAAGCCCAGGAAGTGACAGGAGTAGAGGTCAGGGGCCAGGAGCCTGTCCTGTGCTGTGTCCAGTATTTTCATCTAAGAGACATATCTTCTGTCTCCAGAAGCTCTGCCCATGGATTTGAGATCTGAGACTATTATCTGTTCTGCTTTATGGAAGAAATTTAACCTAAAGATGGAGAAAAATAGTATTGCTGACAATCCAGTTCGCTCCAGGCTTTCGGTCACTATTTCTCCTTTTCCTTCTACTCCTCCTTATCTGCCTCCTTCTTCTGTTTTTGTCTTTAGATTTCTCCTTAGCTCAAAATCATTTTTACAAAACCTTTTCCCAAGGTTCAAAGGGGTTGCAACTCCCCATGTCAATTCGCGCATACACTGCATCTTGATCAGTCTCACTCCATTCATCATTATCCCTCGACTCTCCCAACATTACCTATCCTCACCATAATCCTCAATCCACGGTACCTCTGGGCCTTGAATAATATGACTACATTTACTCACCCTCTCTTTCTCCAGTTCTCTGGACCCCCCTCTCCTTGATCTCCTGACATAGATGACAATGTTCAACTTTAAGTCATTTTGTTCAACTTTAAGTTCATGGTTCAAAGGTGTTGCATCACTTAAACTCTCCCCTACATATTGTATACTTTAGTGAACAAGTTTGCATACATGACACGTGTGCCTATGACCCTGTACCTGTTTGCATAAATGTCTATAATTGAGATCTAGCATCCATATATAAAGAAAGCCTGTGCCTTTGGTTCCTCATTTCACCTAACATGATTTTTTTTTCCAAGTCTACCCATTTCCCTGAAAATATCCTAATTATATTCTTCCATCTAGGATATTTCCCTCACTTAGCTATAGTGAATCGTGCAGCAATGAATATGGGTGCTCAATTGTCTTACTATAACTTAATTTATAATCCTTTTGGACCAAGGCCTAAGAGTTGTAGCACTGGATCCTAAGTCATCCTTTGTTTATTTTATTTAGGAATCTCCAAACAGCTTCCCCACAGAGGTCACACCTGTTTACATTCCCAACCACAGAGTAATATAGTTTCTTCTCCCCCACCCCTACCGTCCTCACCAACATCTTTTCTTGTTAAGTCCATCGAAATGAAACTACCGTGACAGAAAAAAAAAAGAGCAAATACAATTTATAAACAAAGCAGCTGCAATTCTGTTATTAAATAAAGAGAATTGAATTTTACCCTAGAAGATTCTCTTCTTGCCTGGCAGGAAATTAGGCTGCAAAGAATATGTGGCAATAACATTGAGAGGAAAGGAGAGGAGCTGTTCATGTAGAAGGAGGATTATAGTGTACAGGGAAAAAAAGTAATGTTCAAGTGAGCTACCATTTCACAGAGGTTATTTAAGGAAATATGTATTTAATTAGGAGAAAACAGAAGCAAGTAGTACTTCTATCTTAGCTACATTCTCAAAAAATGACCAAAGCACAAAAGACTCAGCATCCTCCCTCTTCCCAGCTATTACAGCCTCCCCAAGTACCCAGGAACCTTCCATTCTGCCCCTGGTAAAATTTCACCTCATGTGCTTCTCCCCACAGATGCCTTCCAGCCTCCCAGGAAATAGCTATCCCATGTTCTTTGACAAGACTATTCTTTCTCTTTATGTCGCTTGTCCCTGAAATCTTTTCCTTGTTTCACTTATTCGCTTGATTTCTCAATTGTCATTCACGTCTATTAACGAGGGTCTTCATTGTGACATGGCCATTCAGGTGTGTCATGTGTTTCCTATTCAATCATGTGTTGTTCTTTTTTGTCTTCCTTCCCCCCACTATTCCCTTCCTATTCCACCTCTCTAGCACTTTCCATTGTACTTTCATGGTCTCAGAGTTCTGTTTTTGTTTTGTTAGAAAAGGTGATATACATGCACACAATGGAGTTTTGCTTATCCATTAGGAAGACTGAAATTATGTTGTTGCTTCAAACATGGGTAGAACTGGACATCATTACGTTTAGCGAAACAAGCATGGAGCAGGACAAATATCACATCTTCTGAAATTAGGAGAAATAGCCTGGAAATCTTGTTCAACAATTATATCCTGTATCACAGTGCATTTTGTTGTCACATCAAAATACTTAGATGCATTGCATTTTGTAAAAACACTTGAGGAAGAATATTTTACCAAAGGAATGTGTTCAGTTCACAGTTGTGGGGGATTAAAGTCCAAATCCAGACAGCCTAATTTTCTCAGCCTCTGCAAAGGGTCCTTGGCTCTACCACATCATGGTAGGGGTGTGTTTAAGAGCAGGAATCACACAGAGAGACAGGAAGTCAACAGATCGTGGTAGGGGGCATACAAGAGCAGGATTCACAGGGAGAGACAAGAAGTCAGCAGTTTAGGGTCCAGGCTTGCTTTAAAAATAAAAATCCATACTCATGGGAGCTAACTCATTCTTCTGAGACTGTCACTAATCCCCTCTGAGGGAAAAGCTCCAATGGCGTAACTATCTTCGAGGCCTCATTTTTAAAGGCTTTACAACCTCAACAAAATCACATCCGAGGCCACTGTCTGAGTCACACGTACCCTCGTGGGATAATGCATGTCTACGTCTACTGCCCTCTCAACCTGCATTCTAATTCCCTGCTCAGTGTCTTTCCTTGACCAACAGCATCAGCATAGCTTAGGAATTTGCTAGAAATGGTCTTTGGCCTTACCAGGTGTGCGATCTTTTCCTTTTCCTTGCCCTAATTCTAACCTTGGTTTTTTTTTTGTTGTTTTTTTTTTTGTTTGTTTTTCCAGAGGACATATTCTCCTCTCTTAACTTTTCAACCCACTTGTTCTCATCAGAGACAGTTTCTACGTTGGGTCATAGCACATGATGGATTAATTCTAGTTTGGCAAGATAATTGCAAAGACTGCTTGAAGTGGGGAACATACTGTCCTCTGTGGGTTGTGAGATTCTTCTCTCTAGCTCTAGTTGACCATAGTGGACCCAGCCAAAGAGTTTTCCTCAGCACTAGCCCAGGGAAGAATGATTTAGTAAACAGGATTTTATTTCAGAATCTAAACCAAGTATAGTAAACAAAAGAAAAAAAAAAAAAGGATTCACAAAAGATGCTAGGGGTCAGCCGTGTGCCATGGATTCTTTATCATGTAACAGTGTGGGTCTTTGGTGTGGTAACATCCTGGGAAAAACAAAGTGTAGATATTAATCTCTTGTGGATACTAATTTGCATGAAAATGGCAGCTATGGGGTGGGAAAATTCCTTTGTAGATAGCATCTGGCCCACATAACCTATGTGCACAAAATTTGCTAAATGTAAGTCACTCCACAATTGTATATGCTTTTTATACTTTCTTTTTTAAGACTGATAACCCCCAAACAAACAAAAGATACCTCATATCTGCTACACACTGGCTGGCGTGGAGGAAAAATTATTATGATGAAAATGTTTGAAGCTTCCTGATGAAGGAAGACTGCATGAAATGCAATGGAATCCACACATTAAATCACTCCCTTAGCGGAGTGCAGTCATGCAACCCCTACCTGATGAACAGGAAGGGACCAAACTGCACTGGAGGTTCCTGACAGCTTTTCATGCCAACTTGAAAACCAGTCGTCTGGAACGGTCATCCCTCCAACTACCAGCAGAAACAATATCCCCTGTCACTTTACTGCAGTCTCACAAATTACTGAAGGGAGCAGGCACGAACGAGCAAGTGTGGCATGACCCACACCACACAGCTGGACATCTTCAGGAGGATTTCAAGGGATGTTCAGGAACACTGGAGCATACAGAACAGATCTGACCTCAGATTCCCTTGTGGTAGGTGACTTTCATTTTAGGATTACTCTTCTCAGGCAGGAAAAAGGAAAATAAGCTGATCACGTTACTAAGATTGATAATATAATTCTCTTTCTGTAGAGAATAAGGGGGAAGAAGTAGTCAAGGAAGTATTTGATTTACCTTGATCTGTACTGCTCTCGACAAACCAATTGAAGGGCTTTTCTCAGAGCAGTTAGGATATCCACCCATTCTCTACAGGAAGTAGAAAATTCGGTGTCATGAAGTGGTTTGGGGTGGATACTATTTTTTCCAACTCTTCAAACAATTGCTAGGGGTTGCTGACTCACACCTGTAATCTTAGCTACTCAGGAGGCTGAGATCTGAGGATTGTGGTGTGAAACCAGGTCTGGGGAAAAAAAAAAAATCTGTGAGATTCCTATCTCCAATTAACCAGAAAAGTCCAGAAGTGAAGGTGTGGCTCAAATAGAGTTCCAGTTTTAAACTGAAAAATGCCAAGTGAGAACATAAGGTCCTGAGTTCAAGTCCCAATACTACCACAAATACACACACACACTCACACACACACACACAACACACCCATATACAACAAACAACATATACTCGCACAACACACATGCATACATGCAACACACACAAAAGAATTTTATAACATTTACTTTAAAACCATTATGTTTGTTCCTATGATAATTTTATTAACTTATGGATGCTTATATTGAGTTAATTTGGGGGTAATTTCGATTAATTTTTGCTTTTCTCTTTAAAATAGCCCCCAAAGTTCGAGATTAATCCTTAAACTTTTGCAGAAAATTTTTATTATTTCAAAACACTTTATGAAGCAAAAGCTGCCCCAGAAATGAAAAACTATATTTCTTGTTGCTTAAGTGTTTAACAAAATTACCATTATACTTTTAAGATACTTATTTTATACGTCATAATGATTGCCTAAAGAAAAAAATTAAAAAGTCATGACTTTTAGACACTATTGATAAAATCCTTACTGCAATCTATTGTACTATTAAAATATTATCTTTTATAAAATCCTACTCATTTATAGGTGATATAAAATATTTTTATAAGGCCTGGAGAAAAGTTGTATGTATAAGTTAGCCATAATAATGACATAATAAGTCTCTACTATTCTATATTAAAGATTCCAAAATAATTTTCAAAGACCAATTTGCATTACAATTTGTGAGGCTCTCCATTGTTGCTCTTTCTCTCTGTTGTTTACTAAAATATTTTAAGCTTATACCCTGGAAACTGATTCAGACATTACTCAATCCTCTCTATATATTTGTAGTAACTTCAAATCATAATTTGGGCTGGGGATAATGAGTTTATTGCATATTCATTAAGGAAAGATTCTTAAAATTCATTCCAATGGCTTTACTTCAAGAAGTCAGCATAACATACTTTAAAAAGATTTAGTAGCTCAAAGAAAGAGGCAAATACGTAATCGTAGTTAACCAGACTTGAACCAGAATGCCACCAAATGTACCCTGGGCTAGACTACTTCACTCTGGCTAACTAATCAAGGTCTTCACATCATGCCATCTGATAAGGGCAAATGTAGATTTTTAAATAGTGTAAGGGGTCTGTTAACCTCTGTAATTAACAATATTAAATCTTCACAGCAAGTAGTCCCATGAAAATAAATTTGAGCCAAGGGTAGGCATTAAGAAATGCAAAACTTTCATTTTCAACTTACACATTATGAAAGCTAATGGTATATTCTGTTTCAAATTCATTTAGTAATTATTCAAACACATAACAATCTCCTGCTGATGTTTAAATGGATCATTTTTCACATTATGCACTTTATGTCAATTAAGGTCTTTTCTAAGTTTTGATTTACTCAAATATTTTTACAAAATGTTTGTGCATTTGTGTGTGTGTTTCACTGTTAGATAAATAGGCTCTTTAGAGCTTATGGGTACATTTTGAGACTCTTTAGAGCGATGAAATTTACCACAATTATGTAGGCATGTTTGTCTGAGGAAAACAGAGGATATACACAAACCCCTAGGAAAACTTGAATACTTTTGATGCAGAATAAACCACTCCCCTCCTCCCCCCCCATTCAAGGAAGTTGCAGCAGCATTGAAGGGAAGACAGCAAGATGGGGCTCAGACATCCAGTTGATTTTCAAAGCAATCAACCCCCCTGCCCCTCCCTTTTCTCTCCCTTTCCCCCTCTTGTTCTTCCTCTTCCTCTCTGACCCCCTCCTCTTTTTCTCTGACCCCCTTCCCCTTTTCCTCTGCCTTTTCTTCTCCCTCTTTATATATATATTACCATGTGTCAGCTTGCTGAGCCCTTCTTCCCTTCTGGTCCCTTGCATACTCCTTTGCCCTATGCCTTTTCTCCTGTGTTCGTCTAGCCACCAACTCTCAAGATGAGAACAAAGAGACCATAGAAATATGACAGTATCTTCAACTCTGCCTCGGAACACTACCAAGAACCATGCAGGGGCTGAGATTCCCACCTGAGTCTTAGCCCACCATAGTTTGAACATTCCAAGCCAGGAGCAAGTTTTCTTCATCATAGACAAAGGATGGCTTCTAGTAACAGGGTTGATAGTGCCAACCTTTTGCTCAAACTCCCTGAGCCCTAGTCCTTATGAACGCTATGCCCATAAGGAGATGTATTTCATCAGAGAATCCTCAAGATTTGGGGGAATCCACAACCCCAGAGAAACCCTAAACTGTAGTAAGAAACTGTCCCCCTAATCTGCCCTAGCAGGCTCACCAACTCTCTGATAGCATTTCTTATTCTGGGGGAAGATGTCAGTATGATAAAATGATAAAGATAAAGAAGACTTTAAAAGAATACAATCAGTGAAATATCAAGCTCAAAGCAGTGGATGTTTGACACATTCTTGAGACAGAAGGCTAGTAATACTCATTACCTTACTTTTGTAACTGTAACCCTGCTGTTCATCACCTTCACAACAAAGATATATTAAAATAAAACTGAAGGCTATTGAGGGTTCTACAAGTGTTTTAATGTTCATGGATTTCAGAAAAGTGAAGATGGATCTAAGAGAAAGTCTTCATCTCCAAAGAATATTTACATTCAACAAGGACATCAGCCTGATGTTAACAGGCTTTGAGCCATCAGGTCCCTTGAGCTGTGTGGCAGAAATCTGATGAGGAATCTCAGAGGCATTTCCTCCAAAATCCTACCATACTGTAGAAGTGAAGGCTACGTATGTGTGTCTACAGTACTTCCTAGACAGCGGACATGTTGGGTAGCTTTCTTTTCCTCTGTGGAAATCCCGAGAACCACCTGGCATTTTTTTCCAGGAACTTTCATCTTTGTTATGCAGTCAGTGTCTCATTGTAGAGTGGAAAGGAAGAGTCGTGCTTCAATTCTAGTTGTCTCTGGTGTGTACAGGCATGAATGTGTTGATGCACAAGACACTTGGGGTTAGGGCTAAGAAAATCTTTATCATAAATATTCTTCTACTGTTCATTTTTATTCTTTCACTTGTACATCATCATCTTCAAAATTCTGTATCCCTGGTTGCTTGTGTCACTCTGACACACACCTTCCTGCATAGAACATGCTAGGAAGAAGCTTTGTGAATACACACCATCAGCAGAGCGAGAACCTCCGCTGCCCCCACCCTTAATGCCCACCCACAGAACTGTCACTCACGGAACATTATGACAATCTATACCCAAAGGGCTATACTCACTTGACTTGGGTAGAAACTGGGGGGAAAATCATCTTGGAGCCAATCATGGAGTCTACTAAATTTTTGTGGTTCAGCAAGACATAAATATAATTTTATCCTTGTTTTATCTTTGTTCATTTTCTTAAGAGGGGAAGAGAGGATGGAACAAAAACATCTTTCCATCAAAGTAATAGATTAAAAAGGGAGAAAACCTAGCTAGTTATTTCTCTTCTGTCAAAACCCAGAAAACATAGTAACAGAGAAAAAGTAGAAAACACAGACATAGAAAATGAAATGAATAAATTCTATATATGTAAGTCAACTATTTATTCACCCCTAAGCTAACTTGCAGTCATAAATGTTTCCATTATTTGAAGAACGATAAAACTAAGTATTTAATTAAATTGTGTAAGAAAATTATTAAGATAGCAGGAAAGGGCAAGACATAATGGTTTAAAACCAAGAAAAAAAAACAAAAGTAATTCTATTAGAAGATATAAAAATATATTATTTCTGTGGGTCACATCATAAAAGATAAAAAAAATTAAATAACCCAACATCTAGCTAGTCTGGTAAATGCATACCGACTGTGAAATCTAAAGCATTAAGAATAAAGAAGGACAATTTAAGGCATGGTAAATGAAAATATACTACAGAATAGCATTATGATCCCTAAAAATAAAATAGTGAGGAAAATTAGTTTGAAGGGAATATGTATTGCCAAAGTTAACTGGAAAAAAAAAAACTGGTCATAGAAACATAAAATCTCAAGCTATTCAATAGCATAGGCCCCAAATCTGACATGCTTTGGAAAGAAATAAAGTAAGCCTTAAAATTTTATGGGTAAGTTTGTAAGTCTTTCACAAGAAAAAAAAATCAATATTTTGTCAGGCATCTTCCCAACAATAGACAAATGAAATAATAGTCCAAAATTCTGATTCTTACGCTTGATAAAATTTGTCAACCAATGGAAAACAGCTTCAAGCCAAAATTACTTTTGACCATATGTGTAAAATTTGAACCAAAAAGAAATCAAATTCAATTGAACAGTGTAGAGAAAGAACACAATACAGGAAAAGCAGAGTTTTAAACTAGTCAAGCAAAGTTATTTAGCCCATTTACTATCCATATTTAAAAGACTTTTCACTATCAGGCCAATTACTAATGCACATTAAGTGATTCAGTTTTGGAAATAATGGCCACTCGTGTTGAAAACAATAACTCGATAACCAATATTAATGGTACAATTCTGGAATTTTAAACCAACAAAACTAGAAAAATAAAATAAGTAAATAAAACAAAAAATGTCAAGAGTAAAATTAGTAGAGAGGCAAAGATTTAATTTTACTTTTGTATTATAATTATATGAGAGAACTTGTGAAAATAATCCAAACTTTTTCCCAGAGAAATGCTATTACACACACACACACACACACACACACATTCTTATTTTTAATGAGGTTATTATTAGAGATAAGCTAATATACATGAAAAATAGAGAGTAGAAAGGGATGGGAGGGGATGGCCTAGGGGAAGGGAGATGAGAGGAGTGGAGAGGGGAGGAGGAGAGATAGTTGAGAAGAGAATGGCTGGGGAGAGAGGAGGAGAGAGGAGGAGAGAGGAGGAAGAGGTGGAGGGACTGGAGGGATTGGAAGGAAGTTGAGGGTATGGGAGGGAGGTGAAAGGGGAAAAAGAGTAAAGGAGAGGGGCACAGGAAGAAATAGAGGAGAGGAGAGGAGAGGACAGGACAGGACAGGACAGGACAGGACAGGACAGGACAGGACAAGACAGTAATGCCCGCTTGTTGAACGGTTTCTTCTTTTGGATTTTCTTCCCTCCAAGTCCCAAGTGTGTTGAAGGGCACCACCCCAAATCAAGGCCATTCTTGGCCCCCTAACCCTCTCTGGATAAGCCTTCAGTGACTGATCCAGTAACATGCTTTCCTGATGTCTTAGGTACATCGCAATCCAATCAAGTTGACAGTGAGGATCGCAATGACTTATATTTGAGACTTTGCCTCTAGATGCCACCTGTCCCTGTTGGTGGTAAGAAATGTGCCCTACATGGTACGATGTTAATGACAGAGGAAATTGGGTGCAGAGCAGAAAGTGTTGAATCTGAAAAAATCTGAAAGTCATTTTCAGTGATTTATAGAAAATACCACAATACAAAAGTCATTAGTTTCTCCAGCATGAAATAGATGCTCAGATAAGTTGCCATATTCTAGCATATTCAATCACCAAAGATGTTTCATGCCTAATGGTGTTAAGGCAGGGGATATGTTCACATGTTGTCACTATATATTTTTCTCGAAGCTTCCTTAGCAATCTATTTCAATTTCTGAGTGATCTGTCTCTTTCCCTGCCACTTAAAAAAAAATATCCCATGGAAACAATTAGATGAGGAACTTACCTATGACTACTTATTTTAATTGGGATCCTGTCACAAAATCAGAAACTGCTTTAGCTATTGTAAGGACAATGAAATACAATAACAGAGAATGGGGAGTTTAAGAAATAATTGGGAAAACCCAAGCCGAGAGGGGGATGGAGACGGAGACAGAGACGGAGATCCCAACTCCTTTCAGAGCCCCCAATGGAGGGAAGCAGTGGCAGGGAATTCCTCCTGAAGTTGGCATTGCTGTCCTGGCCAGGGTCGACGGGTCTGTCTGCTTTCTGCAATGCCAAGAGGGATACTACTGGATGCAGTGCTTTAGATTCCAAGTCTTCTTGGGTTTCATGGACGCACATGACAGTAGGGATACTGAGCCCTGGCTGCGTGCAGCCTCATTTGCAGGGCTAGGAAGGCATTACGCAGTGAGCCAGCTGGTTTTTAGCAATTTCGTGAGGGAAACCAAGTTTCACTGTGTGAAACTTTTCACTTGTGGCCTCAGGCCGCAGCACTCTGGTTTGGCATTTGGAAGAGTTTCTAGTTTAGGGTTCTGAATGAGGGATGTGAAGCTAGAAAGATTCCAGCATCTTTCTGTCTTGTAATTCCTGCTGGGTTTTGCTCTCCTTGGTGGGTGCTGAGACAGAGGCCTACTTCAAAAGGAGGCAGGGAAGTCCAGGCTTCCAGACCGTCAATAAAGACTAGAACAAAGATGATGTGCATTTGTGCAACACGGGAGATGTCTTGAGAGGTCGCGAGTTATTGACATACATTTTCATATACCAACAGAAAAACAAGCCCATAATCTACCTGTCAATAAAACACAGCAGAGCAGCGCCGCTCGCTACATGGCCCTTGGAGATTCTAAGCCACCAGCTCCCCATAGCATGCTTTGCAATACATCGGAACTCGTGTGTCTTTGCATTGCAGTGAAATGAGAAATATCCATCACATTAGCTAAATGAAAACTACAGCTTATAAAGCTGTAGGTGTAATACAACTCTCCATGGTTATATCACACAGCACTACTACCCATGGCTAGCTTCATAGGGGGACTCCCACTTTTCTAAATGCAAATAAAAGTATCACAGACATGGCATTAAAAGTCTTTTTTCAGCCATCAGGCTAGGCATGAAAGTAAGGCTCTGCACAGTAATATGTAAAGAACCCAGGAAACAATAGCTCTGGAAGGTTGTTTTTTTCAGTTGAACATAATCAACAATCCATACAATAACGGTGTCCAATAATATAATCCTTTATTTCTATTGTAGTTACATTTATAACAAATACTATCCTTTGAAAAGAAGCTGAAATTTTGATGACCAGGACTTTCAGTAGCTTAGTAACTAAAAATCTCATTAATTTAAAAGCCACAAAATTAAAAATGTTTCACCAATAACCAGGAATCTAGTTGCCCTCTGGTACACATACTTTGTGTAATTTGAGTCTATCCATTATGAACTGCCATCTGTCATCTGCCTCTTCATCAAGGTGGATGTCACAGGCTATTGTTAGATGGACAACCATTAAAAATAACAAACACAACAAAAACATATGTGACCATGTTACTCTCCCCTTCTGAGTGATTGCAAGAGTCCTTAATTATTGTCTGAAAAGCCATTATGTTAGAGTGGCCTCTTACCTTGGTGGTCTACAGAGGTTCTTCAGTTATTCGTCTCATTTTTGCATCAATTAAAGTGGCTTCATTTTGTTTCAAATTCACATCTGGGCAGAATTACCATCTATATTTTCATGCTAACTTTTTCCAAACTTTTACTTATTAGTCCTTCCTTCCACGTCAGTTAAATGAGAGGGTTTAAAGGTCAAGAATGTTTAAAGCCCAGCCCTTGAAGGAGTGGCGTGGAGGTGGGGTGGGGGGTCAAATTTCTCTAAGCAAAGACAAGAAGTCTAATGTGAAGGACAATGTAGAAATGACTGGAAAGGGCTGAGAATGTGGCTTATTGGTAGAGTGTTTGCCTTGTATACATGAAGCCCTGGGTTTGCCTCCCCAGCACCACATATACAGAAAAAGCCAGGAGTGGCGCTGTGGCTCAAATGGTAGAGTGCTAGCCTTGAGCAAAAAGAAGCCAGGGACAGTGCTCAGGCCCTGAGTTCAAGCCCCAGGAATGGCAAAAGAAAGAAAGAAAGAAAGACAGAAAGACAGATAGAGAGAAAGAAAGACAGAAAGACAGACAGAAAGACAGAAAGAAAGAAAGAAAGAAAGAAAGAAAGAAAAGAAAGAAAGAAAGAGAAAGAAAGAAAGAAAGAAAGAAAGAAAGAAAGAAAGAAAGAAAGAAAGAAAGAAAGAAAGAAAG
Source organism: Perognathus longimembris pacificus (assembly GCF_023159225.1). NCBI lineage: Eukaryota > Metazoa > Chordata > Mammalia > Rodentia > Heteromyidae > Perognathus > Perognathus longimembris. Next base: position 148,051,301 of record NC_063162.1, read on the forward strand.
AAAGAAAGAAAGAAAGAAAGGGGGAGGAAGGGAAGGGAAGGAAGGAAAGAGAGAAATGATTGGAAAATGTTTCATTTCCTTTCTCCGGAGAATATCTCAAAGACTAGGCTTCATGAATATTGAGATGAAGCATTAAGAAGTAAAATTTGAATGTGTCTCCAAAAGTTCATATTCTTGAAACTTAACCCACCCCCAATGTAATGGGTGGAGGGTGGGACCTTGTCCCTGGTGACCCAATTAATGTCACCACTGCAGAAGCTTTTACTCGTCTGGCCCTTCTTACAATCCATCATGGGATTTCCTACAAAGAAGTCCCAGATCCACTCCTGTGACTTTGAGAACTATACAAAATAGATCTCCATTTCCTCTATTTGTCCACTCTGAGTTAAACCTGTTGCAATTGCACAAACTGGACTCAGAGGCCATAAAAATTCTGAGTTTGGACTTTTAATAATCACAGAGGTGGCCATGTGATAATAGTTGTGAAAATAGACATATCTACATGTATATTCAGAAATGTTTCTAATTACTGTATGGATTAAATCAGGGGTATAATGAATATGATCTCAAATGAGTATGTACAGCTCCATTATAGAAATATTATGATGATTTGAAAAATAATGAGCATATTCCAGCTAATGAGCAGTTCAAATTAGTCATATGAAAAAAAATAATGAGCTAGGTTACCTGTAAAACCCATCATTTCATTTTTTTATGAAAGGCTTCATTTAAAGGGTTAATTGCAAACCAAATTACCCCATATTATCCAAAGATGGAGATTTAGTACCTGAATTGAATAATTCTTCTGTAGGCATAGATGTGTAGCCAATTCCTTGAGAAATGTGATGAGTTCTTCTAAGAAATGAATTTGGAGAATCAATATTGGAGTTATTTGCTTTTACTTGTATTATGTTTAATGTTCTCCTGTTACATTAACTACAAATGTAATGAATTAATTCACATTGGGTAACTTCAATGTTAACACTTCTAAAATGAAAAACAAAAATCAGGGCATGTTCCTAGAAGATAATGAATACTAAGATAGAGTCTGGATTTCCAGATATGTTTTGTAGATAAAATTTCTTTGACATCAGGATGTTAAATAAATAAACTCTCTAAGGCATGTAGGATTTCATAAAACAAGGTATTAGGATCCTCCAGAGAAGGAGAATGAAGAGGATTTATACTTATCTCCATATCAATATGGGTATGTATATTATATGTGTATATATAAATAGAGATTTATTACAGGAATTAGGTTGCATCGTTAAGGAGGCCGAGAATCCCTACCACCTATCACTGACAGGCTAGAGAGGCAGAGAAGCCTCTGAGGTATCTGTGTCTCTGTCTGAACGTCTGAAAACCAGGGTCGCTGGAAATCCAGGGTGCCAATCAGAGGCAAATGGCTAGATGAATATCCAGTTTGGACTGCGGCAAGTTTGCTCTTTCTCTGCCTTCGTCCTGGTCCACAGTGGAGAGGATGATCCCCTTCCCCCACTGGTGAGAATGACATTTATCCACAGTCCAAATGCAACCCTCATAGATACTTTCAGAAAACACGTTTAACCTGTAAGTGTCCAGATAGACCTAACACAGCCTCCCGCGTCTCCCTTCTTGCTTTTTCCCTTTCTCCTCTACCTTCCACTCTCCCTTCTCCCTTCTCCCCTCTCTTCTCTCCTCTATTTCTTTCCTTTCTCCTCCATCTCTCTTCCTCCCCCTCATCTTCCTGTGTCTCTTTCTACTTGCTCTGTCCCCTACAAACACATGCACTCACAAATTCACTACATCCATGAACCAATGCTATATTCTACAGTTAAATGGACCAATGTTCTAACTTTTTAATACAACCCCCATTTCTTGGTTCTTAAAAGTCACTGGGCTTTTTTTTACTGAACTTTCCTGCCAAGCATACTGCCTTTCTCAATGGATTAAAAAAAAAAAAAAAACAGAGGCTACTCTGTTTTATACCAGTTTTTATCCCATCGTTACCTCATTGTTGCAAGCTAAGGGTAAAACATTTGATAGAGATTTATAGACTTGAATTAAATTACTTGGAGTTAAGTAAAACATGTCAAACAATGAGCCCTCAATAAGCTTGGCTATGCTTACTATGTCCCAAGGCCTTTCACATAGAAGCCATAATTTAAAACTTCCAAAATAATTACAGAAATAAATATGGTGCCACCTTGCTTGCTATAAAGTACAACTGCCAATTACAGACTCAATTATATGTGCCACTCACAGATCTAGACAACTTTACAAACACACCATCTTATAACTGAATTGAAAGTATTTCTTGGGTTGCCTTTGTTTTGTTGTTTTACATAAATGTTACCACAGTTAGATACTTGTTGAGCTAAGATACTTTCTTACTAGCTCTTGTAAGAACCAAACAATCTAGAGATAAAATGACTTGTGCTAAAATATATTATACCCCAACAGAAGAATGTAAGTCTTGGGCTGGGAATGAGGATTAGTGGTAGAGAGCTTGCCTAACATGTATAAAGCCCTGGGTTCGATTCCTCAGTACCACATATATAGAAAAAGCCAGCAGTGGAGCTGTGGCTCAAGTGGTAGAGTGCTAGCCTTAAGCCAAAGAAGCTCAAGGACAGTGCCCAGGCCCTGAGTTCAAGCCCCAAGACTGGGCTTGTTTTAATCTTTCAGCTATTTAGTTGTCAAAGCCTCCACGGCCTTGCTTGGTAGCATATCACTACCCTTTTAATATAGCAGTCTCAAGAAATACTGGATACTGTTTACATTTAAGCAAGGTTTTCACTGACCTTGTGAGAACACATTGTTTAGTGTGGTAACATATGGATCAAATACATATGAAGGCTGATGCACCAAGCTACTGGGACTGGACACGCTGTATTTTATTATTAAAATTTGGTGGTTGCAAGTTTGGAACTCGGGGTCAGGTGCTTGCTGGACAAGTGCTGTAGTTGTCCAGCTTTCTGCGGACCCATTTTCCCTGGTTATCTTTGATACTCAATCTTGCTTTGTTTGTATGGGCTGGCCTAGATTGCCATCCACATGTTTCTACTTCCTGTCATTGCTATGAGCAGTCATGTGTCATCATGTACAGCTACGAGGGAAAACAGAGCACGGTCAGGTTAGACAGTGGTTGGCAGCGGCTTCTTTGAGAATGTGGCAAGTGAAGGATACCACCCAAACTGCAAGGCTGGTGGATATAGAGGGAGGATAGCCAGGCACGAACATGTGCAGTTGCAAAGGCAGAGGCCGGACAAAGCCCTGTAAAGCCCGAGAAGACCACTGAGCCCAGAGGAGTTAGACCATAGGATATGGAGTCCCATGACCAGGAGTAGGGTGGTGGCCAAGGGAGAATATCTGGATTATAAAAAAAAAAAAATAAGTTGACATGAGTGACACGGGGACTATTGGAAGATTTTGAATGGAGAACTGAAGTGATCGGACTTGTGATCTTGAAAAAGCTTTAGGAGAGGTGTAGGGTTAGGCACACCAGCCAGAGAGTCGGGATTAGGTGTGATGCCTTAGAGGAGGACATGGTGAGGCATGAGTGACAGAGGATGGAGAAGTGGCCCACGGATGGCACAAGGCTCTCAGATAGAGTAGCTGGAAATTCAGAACGGACATCAATTGAGACAGAAAGGATTGGAGCTAAGCAACCTTGGCATCATTATCAGGAGTGAGAGAGTTCAGGTACATTGAGTTGGAGCTGTCTCCTCAGTAGCCAGAAAGACAATGGATTGACAAGAAACTTTACAGGCTGGAACTCAGGGAGGAGGTGAATCCTCCACCCAAGAGATTTTCCAGGGAATTAATGCAGGCATAAGAGACGTTCCAAGCACTGTTCATTACTTGTGCATTCATATTAAAGAGTTAGGGATGAGGGTGAAGCAGAGAGAGAAGCACAGATCCAGGCTCAGTGTCTAGGTGCCTATGGTTATGGTCAGTTCGATGCCCACTGCTGATCTCATAGTTTAAATGTGATTAGTGGGCCAGTCTTGTGGCAACTTTTAGCAACAGGCTGTCTCTTGGTGGTTTTATACATATGCGGTCAGCACTGGTATCTCATGTCTGTAGTCCTAGCTACTCAGGAGGCTGAGATGTAAGTTTCAAGTTCACAGCCAGCACAGGTAGTAAAGCCCATGATACTTGTATTTCCAATGAAGCAGCAAAAAGCTGGAAGTGAAGATGTCCTCAAGTGCCAACCAGGAGTGAGAAAGACAAGCAAGAGTGCAAGGCTCTGAATCAAAGCCTACTACTGGCACAAGAAATAAAAAATAGTGGAAGAGGAGGAAAAGGGGAGAGGAGAGGAGAGCTGGAGAAGTAAGAAGTGGAAAGAGGAGAGGAGGAGAGCAGAGGAGAAAATGAGGCTGGGACAGGGGATCAGGATAGAGAAAGAGAAGGGAAGAGAGAAAGGGAAAGGGGAGGGGGAAGGGAGAAAAGAAAAGAAAAGGCAAAACGGGGTATGCCTCTTTGGCATAGTTGCAGGTTAAGACTTTAAGTAGCAAGTGTAGATCTTTATGCATTTTTGATGACTTAAGCTGCAAAAGGAAACAGGGAAACAGTGTCAGGGGAAAAGTATGGCCAAAATGTTTTCTTAATGGAAGAAACAGGTTCTTGTGATGATGGAAACTGTTGATCAAGAATCAATAGTTGATATGAAGCAGAAGAATGTGGCACTTGGTCAAGGGCAGTTCCTTGAGCTAGTAAACATCCTGTGTGTTTACAGCAAGACCAGTTCGCCTGTTAGCAAAGAGATGACTAAATTCCAGGCTGGGTAAATGTATAAGAAGTAAAATCCATAGTTAAATATGAGGTCCCATTTGCTTAAACAAATCTACAATCGTGCTATCTTGGTAAGTTGAAAATGAAGAATTTTTCCACGGAGATCTGGAAGTTTATTCTGTTCCCCAAAGAGATCAATTAGAGCTTCTTCAATTGCACTCTGTAAATGAAGCTTAGGGGACAAGCATTGGTCTGGATAGATGAAGGCGCTTTTAGAGAAGCAAAACATTTATTCTTTCCTGGCTCTGACTTGCTGGCTGGCAGGGCCTCGAGCAACTCCAGTGAGCAAACGAGTTCATTCATTTGTGAACTGGGATCTATAGTGTTGCTCAAAAACAAGAAACAGTTTGAATTAAACTCCCTGTAAAATGGCTATTGGAGTGAGATTCATTTTAGTCAAACTTTTAACTCAGTTTGTTTTAAAACTCCTTTGGTTTTGAATCGATAAAAGCATTTGAAGACGTGGCAATTGAGCAGGTGGGCGGTCCTGTTGGAAAAGCTCTGTTATCTCCACAGGAGCCAATACACCAGTTCTGACCTGACAAAAACAGAGTGTTTATACACGTCAAAACAAAGCCTCAGTCTATAACTTACAGAGTGTTTCTGGAGGTATCACAAGTATTCTGGGAAAACACAATGACAGGTTTCTAAATGAATTGGGAGGAAAAGATCCTTCCTATTTTATCATGGTGGGTTAATGGAATTACAGTTGTGGACAGTGTTTTACTCAGACTTAGCAGAAACTCCTGGGTGGTGATCAATACTTTGACATTTAAAATAGAAAATGTTCTTTATGTAGAGAAAGGAATCAAATTAAATTCACAAAGGTAGATTGTTTTTCTCTCTTTCTGTTTATGTGATACACATAGCTTAGAACTAAAGCTGTAAGATGATTATGCTTTAAAAAAATGAATGCTATCCAGGCTGGAAATAAAATTGTAAGAAGGCTCATCTTTAGCTTTATAAATGATTGTGGTTTTTGTAAATTTAAAACACTTTGTTGCTGGGAATGTACCCTAGTGGTAGAGTGCTTGCCTGGCATACATGAAGCCCTGGGTTCAATTCCTCAGCACCATATATATAGAAAAGGCCTGAAGTGGCACTGTGGCTCAATTAGCTCTCATCTTGAGAAAAAAGAAGCAAAGGACAGTGCTTATGCCCTGAGTTCAAGCCCCAGGACTGGCAAAAAAAAAAAACTTACTTGAATATTAAATATGAGTCCTGCTAGAAAGGGAGAAGCAATAGAAAGTTCCCATACATCAGACTACATGTTGTCACTGTTTATGTAAAAGTCTAGCTAATCCTGTTTTGCTTATCAAGATTCAACTTTGGGAATGCAATTAAATACATGGTCAAATTGCTTTACAAATCAATATGATCAATGAAAAACAGTTCAGTAGAAGTCTGATTTTTTCTGGTTGTTTCTTGGTTTTTGTTTGTTTGTTTAGGGTTTTGTGCTTTTGTTTATTCCCCCTTGCCAAATTATCCTACATTCAAGATCTCAAAAGGACTAATTCTTTCTTTGTTTCCTCAGCCTGAAGTTTCACGTTATGACACATACATGTAGGATTGCTACAATAAAATTAATTAGCATACCCATAACCACCCATGCTGAACATTAGATCCCTAAGACTGGTTCATCTTATAACTGCAATTTTTACTCATGGACTAATGTCCCTCCATTCACCCTGAACCCTACCCTTGGCAACAACTCTTCTCTATTTCAATGATCTTTTCTCAGATTACATATATAAGTGAGATTAGACGGTATTTATATCTCTGTGTCTGGTCTATTTCACCTAGCCATGTCCTCTACCTTGATCTTCATTGTCCTGAAGGCTTAAGAGGATTCATTTATAAATACATCACAGTTTCTTTTAGGATTCATTTATAAATACATCACAGTTTCTTTAGTCATTGGTCCAGGAACATCGAGGCTGTTTCTATAGGTTGTCATTTGTAAAATGAGGAGGCAGATCTTTCTTCAAGATACTGATTTTGCTGGGTGTGGTGGCACAGGCCTATCACCTTAGCTGCTCAGTCAGTTTGAAGACCTGAATACGAAGAAAACACTGGGTCTTTCCTGGGTGAGAGAACTCTTCCTGTCTGAAGGCCTTGGCACTTGGATATTGGCTGTTTTCCTGCTTTTAGACTTAAATTGAAACAAATTCATAGCCTTTCTTGGGTCTCAACCTTGTCCACCTTTCTGGCAAGTCCTAGGACTTAGAGCCTCCGTAGTCACTTGAGCCTATTCCTTATTATCTACTGATCTATCTGCCTATTTATCAATCTGATGTGTTTTGTATATTAAAGAGATTTTTATATGAATATGTCTACATATATATGTTCAAGTATATACGTGTGTATGTATATGTGTATATGTGCATACACACATACACACATTACTTAAAGTTCGGGCTTTACTCTGAATTATACATATTAAATACAACTCTCTTTGTGTTATAAATGCATATATGAATGGCTGCCTTTCCAACCAAGTGCAAGGTTCTTGGGGTCAGGAATCAGATCCTGGGAAATGTGTGCATTTCCACTTCCTATTCTGGATGGAGCTGGAGTGACCCGCAGGGCAATGGCTGCATTCATGGTGGACGTGCAACAAGCAATTATTGCTGGCATTCGGGCAAGTGTTAAGATCTTTGAAAAATAAACTGTGAGTTACGATAATCCATGTTCATTAAAATTCCAACCTTTTTGCCAAGTTGTAAACACTTACATTAAAAATCAATCAAAAGCTAATGCAAGGTCCAGAAACCAGAGAGTACTGATGGCGGCATTGTAGGAGACACTGGCTTTTGATGGTTGTGCTACAAATAGGTGATCCATTCACAAACACACACGTAATCACAACCACAAGAAGCAGCTCTAATGAAGGTTTGAACTGAACAGTATCACAAAATTTTCATTTTCCTTGTCTTTCCCATGAGAAACATGAACATCAGCAAGCTCCACTGCTAAATCATTCCACTGGGAAGACATTTCATCTCCCCTTGTCTGTGTTCTATGCACCTTGCTCACGTGACCATGCCAGATGCTTGAAATCTTTCCCGGCTTAACACTTTCTTCATTTGGCTATATTTCACAGTAATTACAAATACATCGAAGCTGTCAGATATTTCCGCTTATTAACCCTTTATTCCCCTCTATTCTAAGGTATAGATTCAATACTTAGAAGCCTATTAGCAGCAATGGCTATAAAAGCATCATCCACTCCACTATGATACTGTGGCTTGTAGAAGAGTTTCTTTCAAGATATGCTCTGATTATTTACTGTTTCAATATTCACTGCTAAGTCTCACCTCAGGGTGGCCCACCAGAGGTTTAATACAAATATCCTTAAGCTGGTTATAATTCAACACAGTTTAATATTCAAGGAAATGGATATGCCATTCATCACCCAACCCAGACGAAGGAGAAAAGAAAAAGGAATGAGAACACTGGTTATTTTATAGATAAAGGAGCCAACAATTTGGCAGTCTTTAGATGGTATGTAGAACTCTACATTGATGAAAGTAACACAAAATTACTTTTGTGTGTCTTGAATTTACAATACAAATGTCATTCCATTTATTGGCCAGCTACACAGACTTAAAAACAATAACTACTGATTTTCACAGACGTAGAAATGGCTTGAAACACAGGACTGTGTTTACAATGGACAGAACCCTGTAGCTTAATGAATGTTGCTGACATTTAAGGTTTTTATTTGGAACTAAGAAGATCAAGACACATTATCAACTCCATTTTCTGTGAAACCGCCAAGAGTAATTCACTTTTCAACAATTAAAAACATATTCTTCCATGTGGAGAAAAGTAATTAAGTAGCTACAACTTACAAATCCTGATGCCTTTTCCATCGGCCAAATCTTAGCCAAGTGATTTTTCTGTTTGTTTGTTGATTTTTGTGCCAGTCTGGGGCTTGAAGTGAGTGGCTTATACTCTAGCTTGACATTTTTGCTCCAGGCTACTGCTCTACCTCTTGAGTCTCACCTCCACTTCTGGCATTTTTTCTGGCTAAATGGAGATAAGAGTCTCACAGCTTTATTTTTATCTGTTCAGACTGGCTTTGAACCCTGATCCTCAGAGCTTAGCAGTCTGAGTAGCTAGGATTATAGACATGAGCCATCAGTGCCCATGCCTCGTGTGATTCTTGAACAAGCTGTGTGAAGTTTTTTAATGCTCCGGAATTTTGAGAATAAAAGTAGTTCTTATTTTATAGACTCATGGGAGTGAGCAAATATAGCTAATGGAGGTATGAGGTAAAATCAGAAATGAAGCTGTTCCTTCAGCACGCATCTCCCTAAGGGAAACACCAGCATCTCTTCCTCTTCCCTCCTAAATCCCAGATGTTTTCTCTTCCAATTCTGAATAAACCATTTAGCTAATTACTTAGAGCAATTTCCCATCATCTACGCTTTGACTAGGCACCGAGCTCACAACCTCAGTGGTGGTAGAGGATGCTCAGTCACCCACGTTCATTCTGACTGTGTTTTCATGGAGGGAACACTCTAGACCGGGTCATTGCTCAGGTCTTATCTGATGTTTAATCTGGCCCAAGCAAAGGTATCAGCCTCTCAGTTACAGTGCGAATATCCCTTCGTTTACTTGTGACATTGTGGGAGAACAAAACCAATACTGAAGGGCCTAGAGCTGACATTCTATTCAGAAGAGTATTATTTCTGCATTAGGCTACAACTTATCTAAAGACATAGATTTCTTGACTACCAACATTATTGGAGGCTGACCCATTTATTTTATTTTACGGGGGTGAATAAGTAACTTTGACATTGAAGAATGAACAGAGAAGCTGCATCTGTCTTCTTAATTTCACAACACCGGATGTTCGTTCGCATGGCTTAAATAAACACCATAAAAGCAGGGGCACCATTCATCCACGGTCAAGAGAAACAGCATGGATGCCTGCAAACCATCGAGTTTCTCTCCAGTGGTTGAGATTTACCTGAACAATTAGGACCAATTATGGCTTTGTGGTACAAGGATGAAGCAAGTCAATCTTTAAACGACATTTACCAGCTATCTCCATCTTCGAGGGAAAGGACAAGCATAATTTTCTCTTTATTGAAATTGTAGGCTATGTTCCCTGAGCTCTTCAGATCAAAGCCACAGAACCTGTAGTCCAAACCTGCTACAGACACTCATTATGTCTCAGAAAATCATTTTCTTCCTAGTAATTTCTTCTGCGGCTCCCCCTTGTTTTTGCAACTTTATTCCCCACTGTGCAAGCACCTATGAGAGGTGAAATAATGACAAATATGATATAGACTTGCTAGAGAAAGAAAAGATTCTCACTTAAATTTGAATTTCAAACCAAAAAAAAAAAAAACCAACCTCCAACATTATGATTAAGTACAAATATGCCTCCAGGGAATTCAAATTTATCTCCATGCTATGTGTTCTTACTTGCTAAATCAGATAAGCTTAATCTCACCTCTTACTATTCCTAAGCCTGAATAAAGCATATCAAAGTTCTTATATAAATATGAGAACTGAGTTCTCAGATATTTACTTTTTATTTGTTTTTAACATGCAAACTTGACAGTCATCTTTTAAAATTTGATTTTATTTATGTTTAATTCATTTGTGAATGTTGTCCTACATTAATTCCTTTTTTACAACTCTATCAACTGTCAATATGATGCCTCTTTTCTTCTACTTAGCATCTTTACTTTCAAAGTTCATCCTTTCTAGTGAAAAATGAAAAACTGCAAAACATGTTACTATTAAATCTTCTTAAAGAACCATGTGAGGTTTGTTAAGAAACGCTCATATTTCCAGTATGCAATATTATTATCACTCTACTGACATTCATTCTGACAAGTTTAGACCCTCTTGCCTAGAAATGACTTTTTATTTATATGTTTTTATTCATATGTATCCAATTCTGTAAATGCTATTTTATATTTCTTGTTTAAATCACTGTACTATGCAGATTTTTTTTTAAATCTCTAGTACTGGGATAGACAATTTTCTATTTGGCTTATAGACATTCCAATTCTTTGTTTTCCAAACTGTTTTTAACATGAGCACAAACTAAGAACAATTTCTGATTTTGTTTTTGTGCCAGTCTTGGGGTTTGAACTCAGAGTCTGGCTGTTGTCTATGAGGTTTTATGATCAAAGCTAGCACTCTACCACTTGAACTTCTGGCTTTTTGCTTGTTAAGTGAAAATCTATGTCCTAGGGACTCTCCTGCCCAGGCTGGCTTTGAACTGCAATTCTCAGATCTCAGCCTCTTGAGTAGCTAGGATTATAGGCATGAGCTACCATCTCCTGGCTATATAACAACAGCTTTTGTTTTTCCTCTCGTACTTCTTTTTTAAAAAATATTATTGTAAAGGTAATGTACAGAGGCGTTACAGTTACATAAGTAAGTTAATGAGTACAAATTTTTTTTGAAATGTCATTCATTATTTGAAGAAGACAACTGCAATTAGAAATTATCATTTCCTTTACAATAAATACATAAATAAATACATAATGAAAATAAAATAGAAATGATCACTTCAGCCTGTATTTGGAAGTGACTAGTTGATAACACTGTTAAATTTATTTTAAAGGAGAAACAAACAAAAAATATTTATCCATCAGTCCAATCCCGGCTACTCATGAAGAGTGAGGTTGGAAAAAGGGCCGTTCTAAACGCCTCAAGTTTCATCAGTTCCCACTCAGAGATGAGAAGTCAGCCATTATTAAGTAAGCCAAAGTAAAAGCAAGGAAGATGTCTATTTGCAAGGAAGAGATATTCAAAGAACCCTATAAGCTACAAGAAATGACTTACTAAATATTATCTTTGGTCTTAGAAATAGTCATGTCATTCTCAGATCTGCTAATAATTTTAAGAGTTAGTTTAATACTGATTTTGTTTTGTTTAAGTGCCCCCTAGAGGGCCTTGTGTTGAAAGATTGTGTTGAAATTTAGGGTCAGGCTGTTAAGAGATAGGGACAGGTGGGAGATAGTGAGGTAATTAAAGGTTTTTCCTTGAAGGTTCCATTGGAACACCAGCCCCTTTCTGTCTCTCTGCTTATTTACTCCCATGCACCATTCTAGTCTGTCTGTATGGGCTTGTTGATGTGTTAGATTGCCTTGCCACAAGTCCAAAAACAAAAAGATCAAAAAATAAGCCTTTCTCCTTATATGTTCATTTGTGGGTATTTTGATGTAGTGTTATAAATCTAATAAGCACAAATATTTACAGTATAAAACAATCTATTCATCCATTCACTGGAAAAACAATAGTTCCCTGTATCTGCTAGATACTATTCTACTACCTGATGATATACCACTGAACCAGAAAGTTGAAGTGTTGGTCCACAAGGACCTTACTCCAGAGAGTTACACATGCTTCATGATATGTATGCTATCCTAAAGCAGAAATGGATAGAGAGATGATTTTAAGGGTCATTAGAATCAAGTCTATGTGAGCTAAGATCTGAAGGAAGAATGTTTTCTAATTCAGAGTGATCAGCCCAAGGAATTGTGCCGTACCGTTGGTCATTTATTTAAAAATAACTCATAGTGGTAGTTTTCAGTGTTCCTTGTATGAAATATACTTCTTTTGTAGAATGCTAGTGTTGTTCCTTTAAATGAACTAAAGGCACCCAAAGAAATTGTTCTAGAAAGTAAAAGCTTACAAACAGCCCCATTGCTGGAAAACTCCTATGCGGACACAAAAATGTACTAAGAATAGAATTATCACAAGACCTCCGTGGGGGGAGGAGGAAAATGTTCTCTATCGTGGGATGCAGTTTTATTTTGCAATTTTCTCAGATACTAGTGAGATTTCAGAATTATGTTTGTCCAGGTATTTTAGTGCTGATTCCTCCCCACCTCCCCACCCCGCCTCACTGGCCCTTAAAGTATTATTCTGCTTTTGGAAATTAAATGATGTTAACAATTCTATTGAGTGGCAGGCAGCCTGGGCCTCCAGGCCATCTGCAGCACCGAGCTCGGTGGCGGCAGTACCCAGCTCCTCTCCAGCCCTTCCCACTGGCTTGCCCTGCCTCGGTGGTCCACTCAAAACATTCCCAGGAAACAACAGGAAGTCCCGGAAAAGAACTTTCGTTCCTGCACAATTTCATATTTCTGCTCCCAAAGGCCTCTTCTTTCTTACATGAGATTTTTTTTTTCCCTCCATAAAAATACATTCTATGCACATTCCGTCACTCGGGCTATCAGTCAAACTCCTTCTAAGATGCTTACTTAGAGCTCACTATGGATCGTGCATTTATGAGTAGAACTCAAACACTGGGAGTAAAGATTGATGAAAAGAGTGGGCAGAAGTATTGTATTTTTAAAAATCATTAAATCCTCTTAAGGTTTTCATTCATCATAATTTGTAGTAGGGTTTACATGCAATATCAGAATTTCTATGAACAATATCAGAAGGAAACTAAAAATCGTATTCAGTGGCTAAATGGATATGCTATATCCTATGCTTCCTGCGCATACCTGTGTCATGTTTAACGTGTAAATTAGGCTCCAAAGCACAGTAATTGCAATAATAGAAAAGAGCAATTACAGACTATAGTAATACTTTAAACGTAAATTGTTTATTGCTGGAACTTTCCATTTAACGTTTTCCTACTGGAGTTGACCACAGGTAATTGGAACTTGAAAATTTAGACCAACTGTACCTCACAATTCCTAAGAGAAGAGGGGAATACATCGATAGCAGAGGACAGGAGGCCGGACCTTGCGAAAGCAGTAGCTGAGAGCTGAGTATCACAGAGGGGCTGGAACCCAAACTGTTTCTGAAAAGTTGATAGGCTTTAAATTGCTCTTGCCAGAGGCGAAAGGGAGTCTGAGACACAGTGGTAAAGGGCAATTTATTTGCAGGGAGGGGGGAATGTGTCCAGGGGTCTCACCTACTGTTGGATTTATGTCAGCAGGGACTCAAAGGTGATGCTAAGGTCAGGACATTTTACATGGCTACAAGAGGAACGGTACAGTGGGAGACTGGAAAGCTTTCCCAAAGCGTGGGATTCTTCTGGGACTGGAGCACCTCCTAACTGATCTGCGGCGGGCAATCTTTATTTGACCCTATGCTGTGGGTGGACAGCTTTAGGAATATCCAGTTACAGAAGGGTCAGCCTAGGTTGGGGTTGTCATAGCTTCTGTGTACAGACATTTTTTTAAAAAAAATATCTGTGTTGATAAAGTGCTTTCTTTTCTTAATGAGTGTGGTGGTTGCCACAGCAACCGCATGTCATTATGGAGAGGGAGAAGGAAACAGCACAAAGGGCGCCAAGAAATGGGATGAGCTAATGCCTGATCCTGTTGACTTCCCTCAGGAGAAGACGACCCAGACACAAGCTTGTGAGCAAGGAGACTTAAGCTGCCTCCAGAAGAGGAATTCAGAAAGCCTGCAAGTGGAATTTAGATTTGATGGGATGACACTGTGATTTCTTTTCTATAGGGCTTTGAGCAGAGGTACAAAGGGAAAATAAGATTGTGAAGGAGGTGCTGCTGGGAGCTCATTAGCATAAAGACAACACTGAGGGAGCCATGCTCCTTTGAAGTCCTTGCTTGCTTTAATGACCCATGTGTTCTCCAAGAGGAAGAGAAAAGTGATGCTTGATACTTAATTATTAGAGATAACACACACACACACACACACACACACACACACACACACACACACACACACACACACACACATTTCTGAAGACCAGAGGTAAGGAAAAAGTTCTATCCAACATGAATACTTGATAATACAAAGCAAGCTGCACACAGAAAGAGCTTGCCAAGGATTCAGAGAAGTCCATAAACCTTCTCACCATTTTCTAGAAACTTTGAAGGGACTCCTTGTGGCCTGGTGGCAGTACTTATTCATGGCGAACAAGAAAGGAAATAGCTGCTGCTTAGATGTCAACCTAACATCGCCAGTCTGCATTCTACTTGCCACGTGAGACCCGTGGTTCAGGGGTCTTTCTGTCTTTTCCCGCTGGGAGGTCATCCAAACACTGTTCCCTTAGTTAGCTCAAAAATCTCAATCTGTGATGGATCCATGGCCCCTTTGGATATTCTGTAAGTGCCTTGCCTACTGTCTTCTACTTATAAAGAAATCTGAGTTAGTAATATAAACCCTTTCTTTTTCTGTTTCCTGGCCACCGGGTGAGGGCGGGAACTTTCACTGCACACTTCCTGCCATAATCCTCTTTTTGCCATAGGCTCAAAAAAAATGAGGCACAGGGACCAAAACTTCCAAAGCTAGGAACCAAAACAGATCCTTCCTCTATTAAGTTGATTTATCTCCTTTGTACGCTACAGGACCAGCTCACAAGGAGATAAAGTTGAAAACAATTATCCATTTGCTCCATCCCTGTCTTTGACTGAACAAGGCTTTTAGAGAGGTAGAAGGAATCACCAAAGACAATGTAGAGCCCAAGTATCCATCACCATGTCTCCTGAGCTTTTCAACTGGGGAAATTGGCAGATGCTTAAATAATAACATGTACTTTGCCTTCCGGAAAAGGTCTTGAAGAATTTTCAACCACTTCATTCCTCTTTTAATCCAAGTCTTACAGCAAAGTTCTAGATGATGGACATTCAGGAGTGGCATCTTAGAGTGAGAACAAAATGCCCATAGGAAAAATCCCACTGAAATCCTAAGAACTGCTCAGATGTAGTTCCCCCAACAGCTACTTTTATCCTCATCTCTATTCAGAAATCTCCATCTCTGAGGGGGAAGATAAACAAGAATAAATTAAGGGGCTCCTATGGTCAAAGTCCTCATATAAAATTGTCATAATGAAATACTTTGCTATAAAGGATTAATACATACCAATGGCTATTGTAAAGGAAAGGAGCATGAAATGTGAATTTAAAAATTATATTGAGTCCTACAACAGATAAAGATTTGGGTAATAAATTAAACTTTTAGAAAATAAAAGTTTTCAAACCTAATTTTTAAAATGTCCACTTTAAAGAAATCCTTCAATAACACAATGAAGAGATTATACTTATTGGTGTGAATTTGTGATTTCTAAATTTTATACATATATATATACAATTAAATGCTAGAGAAACATATATGAATAATTTGTATATAAGCTTATCCATAAATGTATGTTTGTTTCCATCTGTCCCCACAGAGCTGTTAATTGATGAATATTTGCAACATTTTATCACAAGTTATAGGGTTGCTTTATAACACACACACACACACACACACACACACACACACACACACCCTTCATTCCCAACCTTCAGATTCACCTTCCTCCTCCTCCTGTGTTGGATTTTCAAATTCTCTTAGTCCACCACTCTCCATGGGAGAGGTAAGGATTTAGAGTTTGGAAAAAGGAAATATTTCAAAAAGAAATTTACCATGAAGGAAAGTTATACCAGTGGCCCTCACTGGCCAGTGTGTCTGCATGGACTGGAAGCATGTTTGAAATGCAGACATGGGGCTTGCTCTGAGCCCTTATAGATGAGATGTGGCTGGCGAGCTCTGTTTTAATCAAACCCCCAGGTGACTCGGCAGCTGGCTCTCCCTTGTTTTGTCTGGAGCTTCTCTTCCTTACCTTAGGCTACTTTATGGGGTTTTGTTGGTTGTTTTTATTTAAAGCCTCTCCTATCACTTTTGCCCAGAGCCTAGATGGAAAGGAGAGAGGTAACTGACAAAGAAATGAATAATATACATATATAAATAAAATAAGCCAGCTGCAAATAGAAAAGCTGCACCCATGAAAAGGAAGTTAACTGTTGCAGCTGTTTACATTCAGCTGAGAATTCTCTTGTAATCTCCATATCTGCAACTGGAATAAAACATATTTTAAATTAAGAAACTTGGACCAGTTCCTTCCTAATATTTTCTATTTTTAATTGAATGGTCTATGGGGTTTTTTTTTTGAGTTAATAAAAACACAGTGGGTGTAAGAATCACAGGGAATGCTTGAGGAATGGCTTCATTAAACTGGAAATGCATACAGATTCAAAAGCTTCTCAGCTGAAGTGACTGTGAGCTCACATGACAGCTTTAGTTCTCAAATGCTGTTGGATGAGAAATTGCTGCCTCGGTGGTCTTTTGAGATCTCTGTCCATTTCACTGAAGCTTAGAAAACTAGGAATCATATTCTCAAATAGTTGGAGACAGGAAGTCAGGGATCTCAAGACATGGAAAATCAAAAAGAATAGGGATCCCCATAAATCATGATAGGTAGCGAGGACAACACTACGTGGGCACAGTAGATTCAAGCTTAAGAATTTGCGAAGTGGACCTCCTCCTATAGAGAGAAGAAATGTGGAAAGAGCCACAGTCAGACCACACAATGGTCTCTGGGTACGACACGCTTGAGAGTAGCCATTTCTGAGGACATGCTCTGTGTCAAACACTGTGCTGACTGAGTGCCTTGTCCACCGGGCCATCCGCATGAGTCATATTTGAGTGATGACACACTTTGTTTTGAAGAACTAGCTCTAGCCCCATAGGAGGCAGGGGAAAACCTCCCACTCCATTGCTCTTCTGACATCACGAATGTCTGAATCTCTAGCTTTTGACATCTGGGCTACTTTATTGCATTCCTGGGATGCTAGTGCTGCACCAGGGGTTGTGTTTTACCCCCTGTTGGGGTTTTTGTGGGAATGGACATCTGTCAGGGTGTAAGACACAGCTTGTCCTGTCTGGAATTCAGCTGGGAGACATTGCCTCCCTCTCAGAAGCCTGTCTCATTGCTGTACGCTTGTCTTTTTCTCTTATGTAAGGCCTGCAACTCTTTTTCTCAATTCAAAGAAATGTTCATATTCATTGTGATATAAATAATAATTACCCTGATTTATTTTATTTCATTTTTGACGTGTTTTTTTTAAAATTTATTGTCGAGGTGATGTACAGAGGGGTTAACAATTACATTCGCACGGTAGTGAGTACATTTCTTGTCAAACTTGTTACCTCCTCCCTCATTTTTTTTTCACTTTCCCTCCTCCCCAATTCCTTCCCCCCAAAGTTATACAATTAGTTTACAATATATTGTAAGTATTGCTGTTGCATTGGCTCGCCATTTGTCATTTGTCTCACTACTTTGATGTTCCTCTTCCCTTCCCTAATTAGTATATATCTAGGATAGTCACAGCAGAGGATCACAAGAGCTCAATGACTATGTACATATGAGCATATCAGATGATGCTAAGAGAAATGAACTCCAAGATATGGAAACAAGTGGTTTTTCATTGTTGTTATTATTTATTTATTTTTTTTTTTTGCCAGTCCTGGGCCTTGGACTCAGGGCCTGAGCACCATCCCTGGCTTCCTTTTGCTCAAGGCTAGCACTCTGCCACTTGAGCCACAGCGCCACTTCTGGTCGTTTTCCATATATGTGGTACTGGGGAATTGAACCCAGGGGTTCATGTATAGGAGGCAGGCTCTCTTGCCACTAGGCCATATTCCCAGCCCCTCATTGTTGTTATTTTTAGTGTGCTATGTGACATTATTTCTTTTTTCTTTTGGTTTTTCTTACCTATGGAAGTTTTTTGATCAGGCAACATTTCATAGTCAGAAGTATCTCAGAATGGCAGACACATAAGTCTGATATCTTGAAAGTATCACAGGGAAATTTGTAGCTAAGTACTAGTACATAAATGAAATTCTCAAAGATTTATATTCTAAAACTTAGGATTTTAAGTCAGATAAATTTTTTTCAAAATAAGTGAGATTTTTGTTCCTTTTGTAAAAAGAACTCTTACCCATTTTGCTTCTTGATTCTGCTTCTCTGTTAAAGAAATAAGAAACTAAAGAACTGTTTAAATTTTGATTTAAAAGCATAGTTAGCCAGGTACTGGTGGCTCATGCCTGTAATTTTACCTACTCAGGAAGTTGAGAATTGAGGATGATGGTTCAAAGTCGACCCAGACAGAAAAGTTTGTGAGATTTCCATCTTTAATTAAGCAGGAAAAAAGCTAGAAATGGAAGTATTGCTCAAATGGTAGAACACCAGCCTCGAGCAGAGAAAAGCCAAAACAACTAATAGAACCAAGAACCTGAGATCAAGTCTCAGTACCAACACACACACACACACACACACACACACACACACACACACACACACAACTTAGTTTTGCAGCTATATATATTTTCCCAAATTTTGATAATATATAGAAAATAACAATGGATTCACTTGAATAAGTTTACAATTTGCAAAATTGCTTGTGCTGCTGAATATGTTTAAGTTCATTAGAATTATACAGCTTGACATCTTAGAATCTGAGGCATTGACTCCGGACAACAGTTAAGCCATTTTTTATTTTTTTGCTCTCATTGGGAGCACTGAATCGAAACGTTGTAATCTTTTCTGGAACTATCTTCCATTTCATGTTTCAGCAAAGACTTAATTGTTCTTTGAAGAAATTTCTAACTCTAAAAATGGTGGCAATTTATATTCCGAAGAAATATAATTATCTTGCTCAGAAAAGGGAGGAAACATAGAATTGCCTTTATTTTAAAATTATAATTGCAATCATGTATTGACAGCGCATGCGAACAATTTAGACATGAAATTATGATGTGGGAAAAAAACCTGCAACCAAAAGAGAAGGGTGCCCGGATAACAATTCTCAGCCTGCTACAGAGAATCCATGTTATATATGTGTTTATTTGGTTAGGAGTATTTAGTGTCTAGAGCAGAAGTATGGATTTGGTGAGTCATCTTTTCCAACACCTATATTTGTTGCTGTGTTGACTGCCCATATATATTGTGTTTTTGACTACTACTTGTTTTTTAAAATGAAAGTTAATTATATTTAATTTTGAACCTGGCCTATAATTTTGCAGCTCTTGAAGTAGTGTCATTATGGCATATAAGAAAAAAAAAGAGAGACAACAAAAACCTGGCACATTTTATTAGAAGACCATTCTTTTGGTTTGGTTTGAATGTGAATTATGGACAGAACACTGTGCACAGAGCTTAATAGGGAAGAAGATGTGTTGCACAGGGCCTAGGCCAAAGGAGATAATTCAATCAGTGCTGCAAAACTAGAGTCAGGCTATCTGCAAACTACCTCTGCCTTAGGGAGCAGAAGGATTCCCTCCAGGCAATGGTCAGGTGGGTGTTATACCTCATTCCCTTAGCACACTCAAATCCCAGGCCTCATGGCTGAAGAGGAGGGAGACACTATGACCTAGATATGGAAAAGGAGACTCTCTTATTTTTCAGCATGAAAGAGAAAGATAGGCTTTGTTTCTAGTTTGTGAACTCCCAAGAAGGCTGTTTGAAGAAGTGTCCATAGCTATTCCTAAAAGGGGGTCCAGCAGCACTTGGTGGGAGATAAAACAATGCAGTTCTCTTTGTCATATTAGCATAGGTCATGGAGCATAAAACCAGAGCGATAAGTGATTTGGGGATGATGAATGTAGTGGCGGGACACAGGATATTAAAGCCTCTGGAGTTGAGAAGGAGCTGGGAGTCAGAGCGCTGACCTGTACTAAGTGGTAGTAATGAGGAGAGAGATGAAGGTAGGTAGGAAATGAATTGCAAAGGGGAACATGGGCATTTGGCCTCAAGCTCATAAAGTTGCAGAGGAGAGAGTGGGATCCCCCATGAGCCTTCCATCCGCAAACAAGCTGCGGAAGGGGAGGGTGGACAACCAGACAGGCTCCTGACACTGGGTGTCAAGCCCAGAGCGTGTGCACAGTGGAGAAGGGGCCAGAAATCATGGTTTTCTTGACCTTACAATAGAACTGCACATTTCTTTGGGACAGTTCTAAGAAAATGCAACCTATTATTGTGGAAGGAGTCTAAAGAGGTTATTTCCTTGCCTGGTTGTCATGAGCTTTAATAAGTACAGACAACCTCAGTAATTTTTTTTTCTGTTTCAAGTCTCCAAGACACTTGTCATAGATAAACCCGTGGTAAGACACGAAACCCTACAACTCTGAGGGAGAAAAATCAAATACTTACAAGATCATGATGAAAATCAAAAGAAAACATCATAATGCCTTGTATCTCACCATCAGCAATTTGGAACTAATAAAGCAGTAGTTAAAAATGAGGAGAGAGGGCTGGGGATATAGCCTAGTGGCAAGAGTACCTGCCTCAGATACACGAGGCCCTAGGTTCGATTTCCCAGCACCACATATACAGAAAACGGCCAGAAGCGGCGCTGTGGCTCAAGTGGCAGAGTGCTAGCCTTGAGCGGGAAGAAGCCAGGGACTGTGCTCAGGCCCTGAGTCCAAGGCCCAGGACTGGCAAAAAAAAAAAAAAAAGAAAAATGAGAGAATGAACATGTGATGTGATAAATGGGAGTTAAGTATGTACATTCATATTTTAATATATTAAATTTATTATAGTTCAAAGCATTCAAAAGTAATACTAAAGGGTATCCTACAATAGAATTTGGCTAATTCCAACCCCCCCCCCCATGATTTTGGAAGGAATGTGGGATTGTGTGTGAAGACTCTGTGGTACTTATAGAGTATAGCATTCTTTGAAGGCAGCTATGAGGGTTTGGGGATCATTAGATTCTTAATTATTTAGTGGGAAGTGAAAACTAATGGTCTACATCAAAGAATAAGTGATGATAGGTGCTGGTAGTTCACACATGTAGTCCTAGATACTCAGCAGGCTGAGATATAAGGATTGCACTTTGAAGCCAGCCCGAGCAGGAAAGTCCATGAGACTCTTGTCTCCAATTAACTACCAGAATGGTAGAGCACTAGCCTTGAGCAAAAGAGCTCAAGAACAGCTCCCAGACCCTGAGTTCAAGCCCCACAACTGACACAAAATACAAACAAAACAAACAAACAAAAAAGAATAAGTGCTTTTCTATGGATGTAGAAACCTAATGGCAATAAACATGATTAGTTATGTGTGGGTAAGCAAAGACAACTGAAGAAGAAGCACAGTTAACCACACAAGCTGGCTGTAACATGTTAACCCTTATTAGAATAACAATGTATAATAATAGCATTTCACATCATATTCACCCAAAGAAGATTTTTCATTGCAAAGTATGAGTCATGTCCTTACTTGAGGAGACTTTCAAAAGTTATAAAGAGAGGAGAATATAATGACAATGATCAAGAAGCGTTACTGAATTAACACCCTTTTGTGTAACTACTTAATGAAACCACAAAGGATGTTAATATTTTTTCCTAGGGAATGTGGACTGTTCTTAGGACCACAATTCAAAAGCAACGTATCAGATGTAAGCCCATCCCAAGAGATGCAGTGAAAGTGTGTGGTGAGGGATGTTATGAGAGAATTTGGAATGTTCACAAACAGCAGTGATTTCCCTTGGAGAAAAGAAGGAGACGTGTGTAGCTGTGGCCCTTCTGTGCATCACCTATATAATAATAACAATAATTAATAATAATAATAATAATAGCATAAAAGGAAAACAAATAATAAGCGATGACTGAAGGCCACAGCTCATACATAAGAAGGAAACTAAACATAAGATGCTCTAGGGAGTTGCCCCTCCACTCACATGCTGAAACTAAGTCTAAAGATTTCAGAATGTGTTTGTATCTGAAGACAGGGCCTTTTTAAAAAAAAAAACAAAAAACAAGTATGTTAAAATTGGATGGAGGGATGTGCACTTGCCATTTCAGCTGCTTGGGATGTGGAGGCAGGAAGATCTCAAGTTTGAGGGGGGCCAGAGCAAAGGTATGAAAGTCTTATCTCAATCACATTAACTTGTGTGACTCTACCTTCTGGAATTCACACTATGTTTTCCTGTAGCAATTTCAGATTTTACATTTACATCTTGTTATCCATTTATAGTTTATTTTTGTACAGGGTGAGAAAGGGTCTAGTTTCAGTTTCCTGAATGTAGATAGTTTTCCTCCCGCCAGTGGTTGAAGAGGTTGTCTTTTCTCCTGCGTATGATTTTTGGCTCCTTTGTCAACTCTTACGTGGTAGAAGCTGTGTGATTGTATCCCAGGTTCCTCTATTCTGTTCCACTGGTCTTTATGTGTCCATACTACACGGCTTATCTTGCCATGGCTCTAAAGTACAATTCGAAGCCCAGCATTATATGATATCTCCCACCATTGCCATTGTGCCGAGAAGTATATGTGCTATTTGGAATCTTTTATTCTTCCATATAAGAATTTTGAGTGGTTTTTTTCCTCTATTTTTGTAAGTAATAGCTTTGTGATTTTGATACATATTAGGTTGAATCTGTAAATTGCTTTCAGTAGTATGGCCATTTTCAAAAAGAAAAGTGAATTTTTAAAAAATGCAAACAAGAGGACTGGGAGTTTGATTTCATGCATACTTGGGCTTATTCTCTATATGGCTAAGGGAATTTTTTTTTTTAAGAAGGGATATTCTGCATAAGAGTGACTGTTTTTTATTCTACTGGCATAAGAAAATATTTCTCTTCCTTGAAGAAATCAATCCATGAACTTTAGGGAAGTCTCTTCTCTAAGTATTCCAAGTAAATTTGAAGTAATTTAGCTACTCTCCCTCTTTGCGCCAGATCAAAGACTCGTCTGAAATAGATTGTGTGATACCTAGTATCTGATGCCTGAGTGGGGGTGGTGCTGCTTTCTTCCCCCCCAGGATCTTTTCATCGCTCACTCTCTGAAGGCAAGATACTCAGAAGGAGTGAGCTCTGCTAAGGGAAACCCCATCACTTTCACAGGCAGAGATTGATTGGGTTTCTGACTCATCTATATGGGTACTTTGATATTTAAATATGACCTCTGTCTCATTGCTCCATTGCTGTAGATCAGTTCAGATCAGTTGTACTCTCTGGGGAACAAAGTGAAAAACAAGTTGTAATTAGACATATATAGCAGGGGAAGAGCACTCATGTATTTGAGTCTCTGAAGACAGGGCGGTCTGTGGAGGCTCCTGCCTCAGTGTGGTTTTGCAACTTTCCCAGCCATCCAGACGAGGAAGTTCTGTGATGAGAAGAATGAATTCGCTTCCTGTGACTGTCACTTAGAAGAACAAGAAAAATACGATTATACAAAATAAGATACGTATCTGCAGAACTTGTGCCCTGCTCACTGGCTTTCCTATTTGTTAGGAAAATTGAGGAGAATGGAAAAGGAGCCGATCATCCCCAGGGAGGACTGTTCACTGAGCAACAGCAAAGGGCACAGACTTTCCCGCGCGTTTGGAAGTTGTGCCTGGGACTGCATTTTGGGGTGGGCTTTTAGAGGGCTTAACAAGAAAGCAGAAAATAGAAAATGGGTTACGGTCTCCTAGGGGCCGAGGGTGATGTCCTTGGCCAGGCCCACAGTGGAAGGCTCCACCCAGGGTAGAGGGGCTCTTGTCCCCTGGGGACCAAGGGTGGTGTCCTTGGTCCAATCCAGATTGGAGTAACTTGCCTGCAGACAGGCATGTGGTCAAGCCTGTTCATGTGCACCTGGTATCTGGCTTGGCCTTAGGGAATAAAGCAGGAATCAATCCTTCACTATTGTCCTGTGAGGTTCCAGGAATGTGTTCTCCAAAATGACTTCCCCAGAGAGCATGACATATTCAATGAGATATTAATTATGGCCATTATTTCTAGCATCTTTTAAATGCAAATACAAGATCCTAAATGAATTTGTACACAGCTTCTTCTCTGTCAAAGAAATAGTCCAGTAAGAGGTGAGAGTGTAAGGTGGAGAAGAAGATGAACTGGCCAGGCTGAGCTTAGGAGACGCACTTTCTGGCCCCTGTAGGAACAGTGCTCATCAGCGACAGCAGTCAGACCAACAGCCTCAAACCAATGCTACTGCTTCAGCAAGTAGCAGGGAACAAGAGCCACGGGACCCTTGCCACTGTAGGAACCTCACACAGGTGCTCCCATGAGGATACTTCTCTCTGTAAGATCCACCTATGGCAAGATGGCGCATGAGAAATAGCTTGTGAAAGTCCTTTGAACAGTGAACATACGCCTGATATAAAATGACTGACAGGAATGTAATGCTCCCTGTCTGGGAGCAAACCTGAAGGGTGAAGAAGACTGGAGATAGTCAAGGTACTCGATGTAACCCTGTAGAAATAGAACAGGGAAGGCTGCTGTGACAGGTTTAGGAGTGAGGGAGACCGAAGGAAGGGCAGAGTCTCATCATGGTACACTGCATGCAGCTATGGACTTAAGGAAATGAAGCTCCCTTTGCAAGTTTCTAATGCTAATTAAATGAAAATAAAGGAACATCAAGGAAGGAAAACAATAACATTCCTCATTTCATTTCATCATCATCTTAAACCCTTCGACCTTCCTAGTCACTATGGTACCCTAAAGATATCTTGAGAACCAGATAAAAATGAAGAAAGGCTGTCTTTAGTAGACAGATTCACATGCTGAATTGGGCAGGAAAAGAATCCCATGTCTTATTGTAATTCAACAGAGTTCAGTAGACTTCTGAGGAGACAAGATTGGGTTTGAGGGACACGCCCTTTCTTTTAGATACCTGAGACAGAGGTTCACCCTCACAATTACACAAGTTTCCCACTGCACAGGGACTCTCTGATAAGGGGCAAGTGAGAGATGAAGTACAACTCCTGCCAAGCAAGGCCACGAGTGTCTAGCAGAAAAGTTACTTCTTTTTAATATGTGTGATGATGATGTCAACACAACAAGCCATAGGGTCCACACAGCTACTTATTTTTAATTTTCTAATTTGTAGAGTATTATAGAAGGTGATTTACCACAGCCTACCAAAGTGTGTCATCTCTGAGGCCTGGTGCCACGATGTTCACTGCTTCCACGCATGTGGAGTCTGGACCATCTCCCTGCCCTGATCCCAATGCTAAAAAGGGTAAAGCCTTGTTTTGCAGTCCAAGAGAGATTCCTCCGCATTCCATTCCCTGAGAAATTTGTGCTTTCATAAAAGTGATTTTAAAACCCTATCTATTATTACAGTGAATAAAATGGGATTTTGAGCCTATTGTTGGATTTAATCATTATTTTTATGGAAGAACTGGGGGTATGGGAGTAGTTATAACCTCTTGTTTTTTTTTTTAATCTGTTTTATTAAGTCATTTATCATAAGCAAAATTCAGTCTCTGACCTTGGTGCTTTATTTAAGTTTCTAACTTATCTGTTCCTTGGCATGAGGCAGACTCCCGTTTGTGCCTCCAAGGGTTGGAGGAGAGTTATTTCATTTTCTCTTGCAAAAGCTATTTAAAACTCTAGTATAGCATTATGGCTAAATGGGAGAAAAGAGAGATAATTCAAAATTAAAGCTACTTAACAGTGAGGATTAGCAGGCTTGGAAGGCTACGTATCAAACCCATCTACACTGACACTTCATTTGAAGTCAGGAATTTTTGATGATTTTCTGTCTCTCTTGCTCAGCTCAGTCCCAAGGTTCTGAACTATAGGCCAGAAGGAGAGGAGACAAAGCAAGAACACAGAAAGTCCTTTAGAATAAAAAAAAAATGCCTGTGATAGTCCAGGTAGAGTGCTTTTTACTTGGCAGATCCATTATTCCTATATTCATAGATTTACATGCCGAGTTATCTTGCAAAACCCTGAAATACATTACAATTCCCAACAAATAAAGTAACAAGAACCATAGAAACCTAAACGATAACAGCACATATAACAGAAAAATGATTAACAGTCTCCTGTGATTATCTGTCCAGATAGGATGCTCAGTGTTGAAGAAGAAACTAGAATTTTCTTATTAATGAATGTTTGATCATAAATATTCTATGTGTATATGTGTGTTTGTGTGTGTTCATGTGCACCTGTATGCAATTGTATATGTGCCAATACCAGTACTTGAACTTGGCCTGGGCACCGTCCTTAAGCTTTTGTGCTCAAAACTGGCACTCTACCACTTGAACCAGAGCTCCATTTCCAGCTTTTTGGTGGTTAATTGGAGATAAAAGTCTTCTGGGCTTTTCTGTCTGGGCTGGCTTCAAATCGTGATCCTCAGATCTCAGCCTCCTGAGTAGCTAGGATGACAGGCACTTGAGAAAGATTGCAAATCGTACATGTTTTTCGTCCTGTCTGTTTTCATGTTTTCTCTGCACAAGCTTCCTCTTCTGGACATTCTCTGTAAAAACTATTTCCTGTCATTCAACAGAGTTATCACTTTTTTTTTTTTTTTTTTTTGCCAGTCTTGGGGCTTGGACTCAGGGCCTGAGCACTGTCCCTGGCTTCTTTTTACTCAAGGCTAGCACTCTACCACTTGAGCCACAGCGCCACTTCTGGCCATTTTCTATATATGTGGTGCTGGGGGAATCGAACCCAGGGCTTCATGTATATGAGGCAAGCACTCTTTCCACTAGGCCATATTCCCAGCCCCTCGCTTTTCTTTTTATCTGAGCTCATGTATTAGTGTCGCCTCATCTGGTGAGGAAGGGATGGGACAGGCCTAACTTCCTCTCACTGAGCCATCAGTATGTATACACTATTTGGAAATAGCAAGGACTTGTTTAGTTTGGAACATCACCTTAGTAACTTTTATGATCTTAGTAACTTATACGATCAAACATTACTTAGGATGTATTGGGCTAAATAAAATATATTGCCAAAAATTAGGTTACTGGTTGCTTTCTTCTAAATTTGGCTTCCAGAAAATTCTAAGTTGCACCTGTGGTTCCTCTCTGTGACTTGCATGATGTCTCAGATGGACAGCACATGTCCAGCAGTGTGGGTCAGCACTGAACTGTACACGAGGAGAGCTCAGAGTTCAGACTGACCATCCGAATCTTCCAAAGCAGATCACCTCTGTGACAGAAAGGATTGTCACTCAGGCAGGGCAGAGGTGTTTCACAATTCCTGTGAACTCCGTGCTGACTTATGTAGTTTGTAACATGTGCCTGATTCTGTCAGCCCTCGAGCGTCTGACGAGCTGTGTCTTTGAATCTCAGAGTCCAGTAATTTTATTTTATGCCCAGACAGCCTATCTGCCCCATTTGTGGTAGTCATTTGCCAATAGTCTGACCATCCAGAATGGGAGATGCCTACCTGCACTGACATCATCTGGATGGTGGGGCGGCTGGGCGGGGGGTGGGGGGGGAAGAGGGGTGGATGTCCTTGGAGTCCACAACATGGCAACGTGTTTATCAGACAGAAGCTGCGGCTGGGCTACCCAGTTCTGCCCCAGGAGGCTTTGATGGAGAACGGGTTCCTGTGGGCAAGCCTGGTCGTTTGTGGCTGTTCCTCTGCCTGCACTCTGGCCTTAAAGCAGCGCAGCGCAACAGAGGCCGTGATAAGTGAATGTCTCCCTATGCTTTATTTTTTCCCCCTCCAATTCATTTATTCTGCATTAGTAAAGCATCTGTGGTTGAGGACTACCCTTATATCTTGGCGCTAGCATTTTCACAGTCATGAATATGTATGGGTGTTCTTTTTAAAGCAATTCTTTAAGAGGTGCTTATTTCAAGGCTTATTAATAACAATAAGGCCAGTATTTCCAGATTCTAAGAAAAATAAAGACAGTTTACGAAGCTCTTAAAGCTAAATGATTCTAGTTGCAGCAACATGTAAATATGGGCCTGGGGATGTAGTTCGGTTGTAGAATATTTGCCTAGCATGTGCAAGGCTCTAGGTTTGTTCCCTGGCACTGCAATAACAATAACAACAATACTAATAAAATCCTCATAATAAATGATGATGATAACAATAACAACAAGGTTAAAATTGACAACTCCACACATGGGCTTTTACCTGTAGGCTTTCATGTTTCAGAAAGCTCATTTCTGTGTTCTCAAATTCCCTCAGGAGACAGTCTTGCCACAAAGGACAAGATGTGGCTTTAGGTAGAGCAGCAACCCAGTGCACACATTTGTCTCCCGGATTGGATCATTGCCCGGCTGGTCACCACTGGCGGCCGGGGTGGCTCACTCCAAGGACTGATAGACTCGTTTTACTTCATGCTTCTCTTCTTCCTCTTCGAAAGCCCCAGGAAAGGTGGAAAGAGAACACTATTTCAGAGCATGATTTTGCAACAGTCTGTTTCCGAGTAGATTTATGGAAGATCCCCATCCTTCTGCCAGCTCGTTAGATTTCCAGTAACATCCCCCCACGCAGGACTGAAGTTTTTAGAACGGAACTGTAAGTAGTTTCATGAAAGAACAACTTGCCTAGATCGTGATAACACCTTGTTAAATTGAATAGATCCTTGTCTTAGCTGCTAAGTAAGTTAATGTTCCCTTAAAATATCATTCATTTGAGAAACAGCAGGAATAAGAAGTATTTTTTTTCCTCTCTCCATTTAACTCCAGCTTCATGGGGATTATTGATTTCATTAAATACATTCAAGGAACCGCTAAAATGTTCTCAGTTTCCACCTCAGAATGTGCAAATGCTTTTCCATGGTGTGTAAAGACGCTCACGTCCTGGTCCATGTGTGGGTTCAGCACTTCAACTCAGGCACCCCTCTGCTTCATGCTTCTAAACCCCAGATGAAATACACCTTATTTTGGTGCATACCCTGCCTCTCCTTACCATCAGTCATCGGGAACTACTACTCGTTCATTTAAGGATCACGGTCCACTTCTCTGGCTCACAAACTTACACAGTTCCTTACTTCCAAAGGCCCATGGGAAGTCCTCTCTCCTGTTTGTGTACCAAATTCCAATTCAGGGTATTCTATTTATTCTTCATAACCATCAATGGAGGGTTGGAATAAAGTCCCCTTGACGTTCTCTTTCCTAGGTAGCCAGTGCAGCTATTTGATGCAGCTATCTGCCTATACCTCTCTCTTGCCATATCTCCCTAGATCTTGATTTCCTTCATATACGATGGAATGGGGACAGGTCTTTCCAGCAGATACTTTGACAATGGATGAAGAATTATTCATGTGACAGTGTTATTGCCCATAGGAGCAACAAATGAGTTTAATCATCAGACATGATTAAACTAAAGCAATCTTTTCCACACTCTCCCTTTCAGGGATCATGGTGCTTGGGATCATGTTTGCTTGGGACAGTTTTAGTTACAGATCAAAGGGTCCATTCAAAGGGACAGATAACAAGGTAAGTACACACAGATGATAAGTACACACAGGGACTCTCACCCTGTCTTTTGGCAAGATCACTGTGGAATCTCAGACTCTCAGAATCCTGTGTCTGTACTCCAACTTGAGATCAGTAATCACACAACACAGCCGGTGATGTCCCACTGGCATCGGGCTTTTCTCCACGTACACCATCCATTCAGACATTCTTCACACACTCATCTTTCCCGTAGGACTCTAGGGCTCCCACAGAGTATGTCAAGTCTACTCATCATCCGGGTGACTTGTCTCTATTTGCTTCAGTAGAATAGTTACCTGTGGTCAGAGGAGCAGTGCATTGGGTGAGTTGTGGGTCTCAGAGCGGTGACGGCTCAGGATGTATCTAGGTGCAGCTGCTGTTCTTTCTCAGGTGTGGCGAAGGCCCCCAGCTGTCTCTGGCTCCAAATTCCTGTGTTGTGTTTGCTGGTGCTATCCTCAGCCTGCAGAAGCCCTGACATGAGGGGAAACCTGACCTAAAGGCAGGACCTGGTCTCACCTCACTGTCTCCTTCCTATGTGGTATACATATAGAGTTCCTTCTGCATGTACAATGGTTGCATGATTGTGTACATATGATGGTGTTCACATATCATCAGTGCCATTGTTTGAAAGTGAAAAATTACTGTAGGGTGCTTTGGTTTTGAACTTGCATGTCATATGTATCCATAGCCAATACCCTTCATTATTTTTTAATATTCTTTTAGCAGTACTGAGATGTGAAACAAGAACATGCCATTGCTTGGCAGGTACTGTACCACTGAGCAGCACTTCCGGCGTTGCTTTGCGCTCATTACTGTGAGACAGAGCCTTGCTTTTGGCCCAAGTCTCTACCTAGACTATGGTCCTCCTGTCTTTCACTTTCTGCCATAGATGAGATGACTGTTAGCCACTGCGCACAGTATTTTCTGTGGAGATGGGGCCTAAGAAATGCATTTGCCCAGTCTTATCCGGCACACAGCAGGCTAGATATGATCTCAACCTCCCACAAGTGAGGGCGAGAGACAGGTGCTCCCTTGCCAAGCCGCTTTTTCAGAAGAAGTTTTTCAAACTTCATTTCTGGTTGGAACTGACCTCAAACCATGATCCTTCCAGTTTTAGACTCTTAAGTTATTAATATTGCAGCCACTCTACCCAGCTTTATAAACAATACCTTTAAACAGAACAATCACACAAGTACTAAATTCTATGTCCAATTAGAACTAATAAAATGTTTATAAGTTGAATTAAATGTGTGTTCTCTGGCCTAGTGTGTATTGCCACTGGACTTGGAGCATTAACCATGATCTCAACTCTGTTACAAACAGCAGACCTTGTAAAAACAAATGAACAAACAACTTTAGTGCCAAATTTGTAATTCATATCTTAATGCACTGGCTTTCATACAAACACAATTTCTTTCTGTATCCTGATCATATCAAAGTGCTGTTTTCTGCTGTGACAGCCTGGCATTTAATTCAAATATAAGCATTTGGGTTTTTTTTTCCTTACTGATAAAATTTTATGTATGCATTTTATTTTTTCATGTACTGAGTTCCAACTGACTTCCTTCCAAACAAAAGAAAAAGTCACTACAGTTGAAGGACAGTTGAGAATAGAGCAGAATCTACTATTTGATTTCACCCTTGGGGCTTTCTGGGACAAACCAGCTTCCCCTGTGGGGGGGTAGATCTGTCAATGACAGCCTGCTAGTAGACAGGAAAGCTAAGTTATGCTCACTAGTGCTTAACTGAAAGTACTATCATATCTTCCCGGACAAGATGCAAGTGCTGTGTTACAATTCATCTTGTGACTTTTGTGGCTCCATCATTTATCTCTATAAAACACAAGTGGCAGCTAGTATTCTGTTGTTCCTACACGTAAAATATGATGTGTCTGCAATATGTTTCAGGGATTCACTAAGTATGGCTGTGTACACATAATTTGTAATCAAGTTCATGCATGAATAGTTGACATGCAAATAGGAATGCTTAAGGCTGTCTCAAAGTCAGAATGAATTTTCCATTTACGTAGTCATAGTGAGTGATTTCGGCTCTATGTAGTAATGAAGCTTTGGTGAATGTTTGAGGGGATTCATCGAAGGAATAAAAACTAGCCTGACACGGTGGCTCATGTCTGTAATCCTAGCTACTCAGGAAACTGAGAAGAATTAAGGTTTCAAGCCAGCCAGGACAGAAAAGTCTGGGAGACTGCATCTCTAAAATAACCAGCAAAAATCAAAGATTCAAGGCACAGAGAACACCACCAGAGCAAGCAAGCTGAGCCAGTGCAAGGTCGATCATTCAAACTGCCAAGCCCCACCTAAAAAACACACAGTGAAAACCACATGTGAACCAAAATGAGAACCAGAGTATTGCAAAACTAAGAAGGAGACTAGGTAAATTATATTTTACTAACACATATCACAAACCACACAATGAATTATTAAATGATATGAAAATGATTTCATCTTGTATGGTCTTCTAAGTTAAAGCGTTTCCTCCTAAATTTTGAAAGATGAATGGACAAAGTTCTGCTTCCTAAGCATAATATTAAAGATATATGGTACGCATTTACTTTAAAAATGGTGCATACACTTGCAGATCTGTGTATTGGTAAATACAAGTACTCACATTGTTTCAGTCCTGTGCAAACTATTAACTACTAGAGTAATCCTCTCAAGAAATCTCTAATAATGCTTTTTCTTCATTCCACAAGTTTGTAACTGGATGGAGCTTGACTTAGCTTGGAATTCAGAGTCTTTTCAGCAAACCTCCCGCCAGTTCATGAATGGCTTGAGATGTTCTTACTGAAACACAATTCACTCAACCACTGATTCCCTTAATCCCATACTACCTACGGGTCTAGAGATTCCAAGAGGAAATTCCATAGGTTGTGTGTTCATTTTCATGTGCAAGGAAAAAAGGAAGAGTTAGCAAACGACATTACTTTCCCAAATGCATTACTTCGGAAAATCCCCTCATTTCAAGTAGCTGCATTGTCGGTTTCTATAAATGGAAACTTCCAGGAAGCTTTCCCTCTCTACAAGAATGCCATCTGACCATCACAGCTGGCCGTGATTTCCTCATTTTCGTATGAAGCAGTATCTGCTTCCTTCTCTACTTAAGCTCTCCATGAAGGAAGTATCAGGAATAATGTTTCAAATAATGCTCTATCCCTCCTTCCAACGTCCAGACAGATTGTCAACAATCTGTCAAGTGTGCGAAATCATTCAATATTACTTTGGGGACAATCCCCTACCCTTCTTTCTTTTTTTAGTCATTTAACTTCTTGCAAAGGTCACAGAAAAAAAACACCATCATTTCTATCCTTTGTGAATACAGCAAATATAAAATCAAACCATTAACTGATTAAAACGAAAAAAGAAAAACCCTGCTTTGAAACAAGTCACAGCATGTTTTGGTGTAATTTATGTGCAATAAGAATATCTTCACAATGAAAAATAAAATATTTCAATTGAAAATGAATACACATGACAATATTCTCTGCTGCCTAGCTAAAATGTTGTTATGAATTGAGTTGCTTATAGTTAACTCCCCAAAATTATCTTTTGTTAAGAAAATATTAAATAAGAAAACTCAGATCATTTTTTCAGGAATGACTAAATAGTGTAAATAAATGAGATTCAAGAGTTCATACCTATGATAAGGTTTCATAACTTCACTCAAAAATGAATTATATATTTTATTATAAATATAAATAATAAAAAACAAGTTTCTATCCTGAATATGGATCACTATACCTACCCTGTTATCCATATCCAGAATGCACATTTGAGATATAAATTATGATGATGACTAAATAGCCCCAAATATATTCACCCTGTATCCTATGTTTATGTTATGCCAAATATGTTAATGGCACCTAAATTCTAATGTCATTATAATCTACATAAATTTATTGGTGAAAAATAGAGTTGAATTTCAAGTAATTTATTTAAACTTATACATTTTTAAATTATGTGTCATTCTCTGAGTTAAAAATGAGATACCCAAAGCAATACTTACAAACCCATTTGGAGTAAACAACTGTACAACTCATGGGGGGGGCGGGGAGAGGGGAAGGAGGAGAGGGAGGCAGGGGGAAAATGGGAGAGGAGATAACAAGTTGGATAAGAAATGTATTCATTGCCTTACATATGAAACTGTAACCCTTCTGTACTTCACTTTGACAATAAAGAAAAAAAATTAAGAAAAAATGATATCCCCAGATGAAAGAGAAGTGGAGTATCTTGATTTAATTTGAGGGTAGATTTATGCAAAAACTAGTATTTTGACTCAGCCCAGAGCCAATTAATCTGGGTGAGAAGGAATGTTTTTGTTTGTTTTTTTTTAATAACAGACACTCAGTAAGGAGTTGAGAAAATTAGGCAACAAGTCTTTCACCATTTGTCAGCAGTCTTTATGCTTATGCCAATAGGACATAACATAATCATATAAAATAAATGCCCATTTGGTATTTAACTTCCATAAAACAAGCCTTTTGTCTAGGTTCTTCAATATCCTCTCATTCCCATGATATATAGAGAAGTACATGATGGTGGTAATCATTAGGTGCTAGTTAAACAAGAAAAGCCGTCCTACTTAGGGTTATAGTATTGCTGTGTAGACCCATCCCAATGCATTTCACCTGCTCCACACACCAGGCACTCTTAGAATTCGGGTCAGCTCTTCATGATTTTTCCAGTATCACGTTCCTATTGGGGTAAATCAAGGCGAACGCTAACAACTCAAGCACAAAATCACAGCTGGTTACTGGTGGCTCACATCTATATTCCTAGCCACTCAGGAGGCTGAGATCTGAGGGCTGCGGTTCTAAGCTATCCAGGGTAGGAAAGCCCATGGGATTCTTATCCCCAATTAACCTTCAAAAGAGCCAAAAATGAAGGTGTGGCTCAAGTGGTAGAGTGTATTAACCTGTAGTGGAAAAGCTACAGAATAGTGCCCAAGCCCTTGTTCAAGTAACAATACTTAGATGAAGAAGGAAGAAGAGGAAAAGAGGAAGAGGTGAAGATGGAGGAGGAGGAAGAGAGAGGAAGGAGAGTTTTAGAATGAATCCTAGTGGACTTAGACTCATTCCTCTATTTTTACAGCATAAATAAAGTTTGTTTTCCAAATCTGCCGAGCTAATTGTAAATTATTTCCTGTGCTCCCTTAAGTTTTGATGGAGCCAAGACATCGACATAGTTCAAAATCTTGTTATTTAAACTAACAAGAAAATCCACAATACAAAGAGATACCTGGTGGGCAGTTTTTGTTTGCTAGAGTTCTCACTGAGAACTGGTTGGGAATATATAAAGTAAATAACCGAAGCCCATACAGAAAAGCAATAAGCAGAAGCTGCTTTCTATCTTTGCACAGTTCAGAGACAAAAACAGAGGTCATCCAGCCTCAGGCGAATCTGCTTCATATTCAAGCATCTCTTACCACAACCACAAAAATCTCTCCAAGAAGTCATACTCAATAAAATGCAAACTTGTCTAGTGAAATGCCAACATTTTCATTTTGTTTTGATGACTTTCTTAGAGAATAACAATGTTCTGCTTAGCTGATGTTTTTTTTTTTTCTTTTTACTTGTAATACCCCTTAGGGGGAAAATATTTTGTTTTTTAATAGCCACACAAAGTTTAACTTAAAAAGTCATATTGTTTTGTGTCCCTGGAAGCTAACAAAAAAGGACTAATGTGTTACTTAATGAAGCTATTTGTAGCTTAATAAAAATAAGAATTAGCAACCATCACTGCTATAGTCACATTAACCTTATTTTCAGACTTCAACATGGAAGTTTCTCTGGTGTACTCTATTTCTACCATAATTTGCTTTAAGAAAAAAATAAAGCCTCTGGGAAATGTAAATCAAATGACATATGAAAAAGAAGATGTCTTTTTCATTGCTAGTTAGGAAATATAAGTTAATACTCAGTGCTAAACCTAGCAAGTGTGGTCTCGTGTTTTATAATTCCGATCATTAAATAGCAGCTTTGGAAAGTGGGAAAATCTTGGACTTGAGCTCCACAAACTTAAATCTTATTACCAGGTGTTCAATTTGTTAATAATAGTTGACACTGATAAGAAGTTGCTTGTAAAGCCTTTTTGCTTTCTTCCTTCCTTCTTTCCTTCCTTTCTTTCTTCCTTCCTTTTTTTTGTTGTATTAAGGTTAGAATGCAGAGCCTTGTGCTCACTTGGTTTGATTGCTCACTTAGATGGTGCTCTACCATTTGAACCATACCTCCTGCTCACCTTTTTGCTAAACATTTTAGAGATAGTGCCTCCTAGGCTTTTCTTTCCTGGCTGAAAAGCCCCAAGATCTGTCTCTCTGGTATTTAGGATTATAGACATAAGATAATTGACATGATTCTAACTTGCTCTACTCAGTTGTTTATTTTCAAAGTATCCAAGGAAGTAACTCTGGCTACAAACACTTGCTAGACTTGTTATGTTCACAAATTAACTTTCTTCCCAGTTCACAGAAATATTGGCAAAGACCCATATAACAGAAGATTAGTGCAGGATGTATATGACAAGTATTCACATTTGAAGCAAACTGTCTGAACTTTCCAGTGTCATTCACAATATTTCCCTTGGAGTCAGAAAAAGTCACCAGATTATTTAAAATATCGATTGGACATCAATTTATTTCAAGTAATATTATATCTTTGTTAAGGACAATAGCTGTACTGACAGTCTTTGCTCTCTGTGAAGTTCTAGAGTTGTTGACACAGTCCTGGTATCACACAACACTGCAGAAATGAATTAATGAATTCAATGAATTTGTCTCCCTCCATGATATTCACAGGATGGATTACTTTAGAACTACATTCCTCATGAACATGTTTTCATAAATATATTTATTAAAAGGCTGAACTTCTGACCCTTAGCTTCTGATAAACTGAACAATCCTTAAGATACTGCTAATATAGTCACATTTATTAAATATAATTAAAAGAAACATTCATGAATATATTCATAAGACCGACGCATTCTTATTCATAGAATATATTTAAAATATATTCTATTGCCTAACACAATTACCTAATATATTGACAAATTGAGTTACTTAGACATTTGTCAGCTAATTTACTTTTTAATTAATATTTTTAGAGAATGTGTTGCTAGGGTGTTGATTCATAAGCTCCCTGTCTTGAATGTGATGTGTGGTTGTGAGTCTGTCAGGTTGGGTCCTGGTTCATTTACTTTTAATCTAGCTCCATGGTAGAATTTCACACTGCTCTCTTGCCGATGTCTCCTGGTTTCAAGCCTGGAGCCCTGGTGCCTCCAATGGCCTCTCCATGGACAAGTGACAGAAAGGATGGAGATTACAATTCTACCCCAGACTCTGAGACATTCATTAGCACATTAAGGTTTACGATTTCAGAGTCTTCTTTCTGAATTTTGTGCCTTTGTAGGTAGGCCTCCTTGTTTTTCAAGAGATGGTAACTTTACCAGAGGGAGATATGTGAGCAGATGTGAATCTTCAGTACACTTGCAAACGTCTCAGAAATTAAAGGGGAGAACATTCGTTCATTAGCTGTTAATCTAGGGGTATAATCTATCAAAATAAACTATAGTGACTGGCTGCATGGGCAGACTATTCCAAAAAAAAATCTGTGTCTTTTCAAACTTAAATGTAACTACCTACTATCCAATCTCTCAAAGGAGTCAATGTCATTGTGGGCCATAACGCCGGAAGAAATCCTTATCTTTAAGATATTTGATTCCAAAACGTGATTGAGAATTTCCAAGATTATTGAATTGTGACAGAGGTCTTAACACTGCAAGGGCTAAACCTTGGGGCCCTTGAACCTTCCAGTTATATCTTTTATTCTAAGCCACTCATAGATGACAAGTTTAAGAATAAAGACAGGGGCAAGATGAGTGTCTCCACAGGAGATGGCTTGCTTAACATACCCACGGCCCTTGATTCTTTGCTCATCATGAGGAAAAGGAAGGGAGATAGGAAGAAAGAGAATTTAAGTAACTAGTGATACATTATGGTTTGGAGGATGCAAAAGAGTATGGACAGATGAAGGACAGATGACTAGCTACCCAGATAGATAGATAGATAGATAGATAGATAGATAGATAGATAGATAGATAGATAGATAGATGATAAATGATAGTGATTGGTTTTATATTGAATCATTCCCACTTTATGATGGGCATAAAAGAGTCCTAAACATCATGGATAAGTTAGTGAAATAAAGAAAAACTCTAGAGATTGGAAAAGTAATTAGCGTTACCTTTAAAAATGATATCACCTTTAAAGTTCTTGAAAGTGTTCTGAAGTCAATATCAGAAACTGGATGATGCCTTTGACTGCTACGTCACAGCTCACCAATCTTATCCTCCTTTTCTCTTATGGTTTATATCAAATGAATGGCATCCCTAGCTATCTCTTTGGCTGAATTACTTGTGTTTTCCTATCCTACAAGTGTGTGTCAACTTTCTTAGTCCTTCATAAATTCTGGACAAATCTACTTCCTGGCTCTTTAGACATAACAATGACTCCAATATATTTTTCACCTTTGAAACATTTTGTTAGGTTTTGTGTGAAATATAGTCTTGCTTTTCTTCATTGTTCTATTTTTTTTTTTTTTTTTGGCCAGTCCTGGGCCTTGGACTCAGGGCCTGAGCACTGTCCCTGGCTTCTTCCCGCTCAAGGCTAGCACTCTGCCACTTGAGCCACAGCGCCGCTTCTGGCCATTTTTTCTGTATATGTGGTGCTGGGGAATCGAACCTAGGGCCTCGTGTATCCGAGGCAGGCACTCTTGCCACTAGGCTATATCCCCAGCCCCTCATTGTTCTATTTTTATCAAAAGATAATATACAACCCTTAAATATGCAGATCATGATTGTATAGCTCAACTGATTATTTTTTTAAAAAGCTGAATATACTATGCAACACTTTGGCCCAAGCATTCCGGATTTCTTGTAATCACTATTTTTTTCAGTACAATACTGCCCATTAGGAAAATCACTTTAAGTAATGTTCGATGAATAAGTACTAAAGCATCTAGCAATTTTGTTACATAATAAGGAAAACCTATATAAGGACCAACTAATAAGATGTCAGCTAGAATGTGCCTTATTTTGGTCAAGCAAATGACAGGTGTGTACTGACAGCCCAGAAGTTTATCACTGGAAATCACCTGATCTCAGCTAATTGCTTATAGAATGCTGCTAGATGGTATCTTTCAAACCACTTGTTAATATTCCAGAAAATGTCTTTAGGATAGGACAGATGATCTTATCTCAATCCTTAGTCCTACCTTAAATTTCCCAGGTTAAAGAGTGGCCAAATAGTCCGTGTCAGGTTTGAATCTGTAAAGAACAAAGTTCTATAGTACAGGCTCTCTCTCCAAAATGTACTTTCCACTTACCCTCCAATTTCCACAAGCCCTGTTTCCATCTTCCTTCTAATAAGATGAGATATTTGAGTGTCTGTACCTCTGTTTTCAGCATACATTCTTCTCTGTCAATCTCTGGTTGAAAACTCATCTACTTCAGCATTCTGTGTCCATTCTGTTTAAAATTTAGAGTTCTCCACAGAATGTATGTATATCACCCAGTGTGCAATTTCCTTTAAACAAGAATTTCTTTTAATGTGAACTATGTACGGTAGCTTTTCTCTAATCGATGTCTTACCATATGCCTTTCTTTTCCCTTTTGCAACACATGAATGTGTCTCCATTTTCTTTTTCATTGTTTTGTTCTGGGAAGAATCTCGTAATGCACCTGATGGGAATCGTCATTTTGTTGATGGCAATTCCTGGGGCCACAAGGGCATTGTCGCCACAACAGATGATTCACCTCAGCCATTTCTGACCCAGTTTCATTGTAGTATCTCATTGACTATATGTCCAGCAGTGAGAACCATGTATGTCTCTGTACATATGTGCATACACACACACACATAAAATATACAAGTTACCTATGAGCAGAGTTAATAAACCAATATATTTTCAATGAATGCTATGAAAAAAATTATTTTTTAGTCTTCACGAATTTCCTATCTAACCTTTAATTGTGTACCCAATATATCTCAGTTAAAATCTACAAAAAAAAAGATCAAGAAGTATAAATGTGTAACCAAGTTAGTTATAAAATTAGTCATGAAAATATTGTTTAATATACTCATATTTTTAGCATTATTCCTACTTACATTTTGCCTCTAAAAGTTACGCCCCAAAGGGCAGTTGAAACTCAAAAAAAAAAAAAGAAAGAAAGAAAAAGAAAAAAGTTTGTTGTTGAACTGGAGAGCAAGGGAGAGAGGTTTTAGTTCATAAATATCAGGAGCTGTGCTCTTCATGGTTCAGCTCTCATTAATGGCCCAGTTGGAGGAAATGACATTGACCTGAAATTCGCAGAAGCTGCCCCTCATGCCACAAGTAACTAAGAGAAGCTGCAGTGGAGAGATTGGCAGAAAAATTACTATCTGTAAAGGGCAGCAGATGAATTTTTGCCTGTATCTGCAGTCTAAGTACATTGCCTAGACAATGCCTTTGAGTAAGGCATGAAAATTATTCAGTATCAAGTATGAAAACAGAGCATTCCATTAAAGGAGGATAAGGCAGAATTATCTGAAATGAGAAACGATTGTTTTATTGGGCATTTTATGATGTAATTTAAAAATAATGATTTTTTTTTCTATTCAAATCATAAAAGATTGTACCTGAGCATAACATTTTAAGATGTCTCTTCCACCCCAGGACTGATCATAGCAATTCTCTAAGCGTTGGAATTTCTGAGCCTCAAGTGGTCAGATAAGCTATGTGACTTGAACCAGATCTCACGAAATTATCTGGTATACCCAGGCATGCAAGCCACTGGAATTCACACTTGGTGAGCCTAGGCAGAAGAAACCCATCATTCTTCTCCACATAGCTCAGGTCTCATTGCCGCCTTAATTCTTCACCTAGGAATTCTGGTGTGCTATAAAAATGAATCTGCTGTTATTTTACTTTAGGGGCTATTTCTTGTATATTTGTTCTAGCACAGGAAAGCCTCAAGCTCCTTGAGAGTAGGTGGGTAGGGGGTTTAGGGTTTGTTTGTTTTTTAGTTTTATGGTGGTAGAGTTTGAACTCAGGGCCTCATACATGCTAGGCAAACCCTCTCCCACTGAACTATGCCTTTAATCACTTTTGCTTAGTTTTGGTTTTTGAGAAAAGGCTCTGGGTAACTTTGTCTGTATGGGTATAGAACTGGGAATTCTCTTGCCTCTATTTCCATAGTATCTGGCACTTTTATGTCATAGAAGGTGTAGTTTTTCATGTTTCAAGGAATTTGATGTATGCCACATCAAAAACTTTGAATAAAATGTATAGCATATGTTAAGGGGGACATCTTTTTATGATGGGAATCTTTTTCCTAGCATACTTTTATGAGTTTTTCTCATTTTCTACAATAAGCATTATTTGGGATAAAAATGAGTATTTGGGGAAGAAAACCATTAACTATAACCTGGATCCTATCTCAAGTACTATTTCTGTATAATGTTTATAACCTCACATATCAGAAACAAAATGTTTTCCTTCTGAAATACCTCCAAAATGCCTTCCCTTTCAATATACAGGTACTTGTCTTTTAAATTGCATGATGGTAAAATAAAGCTGCTATTATTTTATGGTATCAGATACTTCATAAGCAGTGTGACTTAGAAGTTACATCTTACTCCAGATTCAAGGAAACCAAGTGACAGAGTTTGAATAGTGTGCACAGAGTCACACCCTAGATGTTTCTAGAGGCCATTTGAGTTTTCTATCTTCAGTGCTAACACAGTACCTGGAGAAGAGATATTCAGAATATGCTAACTATATGCAGAGGAGAGAGATGGACTGGCACATAATTGTGGTTCTTAATTGTTTTCCACACTGTATCTTAGATTATATATATATATATATATATATATATATATATATATATATATATGAGGAGGAGGAGTTTTATGAATTGGAAGCTTCCCTTGGAAATTAGCAATAGCTTCATATCCACAATAACTTGCCTTACATGTTAAATTTAAGAGTAGATCAAAAAATACAAAGAAAAAAAGCTGTGTTTATGTGACAAAGAGAGAGAGAGAGAGAGAGAGAGAGAGAGAGAGAGAGAGAGACAGAGACAGAGACAGAGAAAGACAGAGACAGAGAGACAGACAAAGAGCCGGGCAGGACAGGAAGAATCTTCCAGAAATGGCGCCTGACTAGGGTCTTTATTTGCTAGATTGAAATGACTCCACCCCAGTTTCTTGCTTTGGAATTTTTTTAAGAAAAGAGATCGACCATTATCACAGTAATCATAAATCTTTGAATGGAAAATTTGAAGCGTTCAAATACTTGGATTTTATCTGGCATTACAAAAATAGTAGTTGGGAAAATTGCTAGAGATTTTCTTCTCAAATTTTGTTTTAGCCTAGTTATTTAATTTTTAACATTCTAATATATTGCTCATGGTAACTTACACATAGTCATAAAGAGTTTAGGGTTTCCTTGCTTAATATAAAATAATAAAATGTTATATATTGTATTTTCCATAATTGATCAGGTGGATAACAAAGCACAAAATAGCCCTGGATAATGCCTTGTCGAATGTAAAAATAAATGTCACCATTACTTTAGCTCAATCGAGAAATATTTACATTGTTTTGAGTTATAAAGTTAGATGTAGTCTTAGGGGTGACATTGATCAAGGTGCATTATACTACTCATAAATCAGCATGTTGAATTTGTAAGTATGTAAAGATAATAAAAAAGAAGTTAAATATTAAAAAAAAAACATACAGTCTATTCTCATGAGTCCCCATATCGTGTTGTCCTACAATGTCTCCAAACCATAAATGACTAACGACTACACCATGTCCGTTTTGAGAGACACATAACGAGGCCCAGGTTGTCAAGGAACCAAAGCCTTTGTTTTATATGAGTTGCTGTGAAGGTTGCTGGGTTTCATATTTATCATTGATTTATGAACATCGAGTTCATAGGCAACAACCTCCTAACTTAGGCCAACAAGAAGCACCTGTGACGCCCATAGTTTCCTTCATGAATGCTGCGCATGCTCTTCGCACTCTTCGCGCATGGAGCAACACTAGCCAGCACTTCCACATTGTATCTGGGGACCACTTCAACAGCAAAAGCCACCCGAAGCAACGCCTGTGCCACTACAGGTGCAGTGCAAAGAACACTTGTTTATAGGACGAGGGCTGGAGAGGGGGACGGGCACTGGCCCCTTTTTCCTTTTAGTTGGGAACTTGTAATCCAGGTGAGCCCAAGTGTTCACCCCTCTCTACCTTGGTAAGTCTGGAAACTACCATGAGCCCACCACAGGTAGTGATTCAGGGCTTACAAGTACATTTTTGCAAGCAGGCGAATAATACAAAAATATTGAATCTAATGGTAATGGAAATCACCTGAAAGAGAAGTGAATGGGTTTTTAACACAATATCATTTGATG
Organism: Perognathus longimembris pacificus; assembly: GCF_023159225.1. NCBI lineage: Eukaryota > Metazoa > Chordata > Mammalia > Rodentia > Heteromyidae > Perognathus > Perognathus longimembris. The sequence goes on from NC_063162.1 coordinate 148,094,444, forward strand.
AATCTGGGTAAATGCACAGACGTAGGGAATGTGTATGCTTTACTCCCAGCCAAACTCTTCAGTCAAGATACAGAGTGTTTTCATTTCCTCAGAAAGTTCCTCAGGCCGATATGCAGCCTGGGGTCCCCACCTGCACCCCAGACCCAAATGGATGACCTTTTCCCTGAGCTGTATCACCAGAATTTGGCTTTGTTTGTTCTCAAATTTCATATAAAAGATTCATAGATGGGCACATTTCCACGCTGCATCTTGTTTTACAAATTCATCTGTTCTGTTATTCCCACCAATGGTTCCTTCTTTTTACGACAAAACCACACGTTCTTGTTGTTATGATTATTTCCATTTGGGGAGTGTTATGAATAAAGCTGTCAAAACAGTGCTGTTTAAGTAGTTTGCAATCTATATTTTGATTTGCACAGGTAAATAGAAGAGAAACTGTCCTGTGTGGGGAGTGATACATGTTTGACTCTGACAAACAGCACCAAGGAGTGTTCCAATGTAGCTGTCTAATTTTGTACTCCCACCAGGGATGTATGGACACTCACAATCCTCTGGCTCCAGAGTCCACTCAATTCTTCTAATTCTTAGCCACTGAACTGTATGCACAATTGGTGGTGTAATTTCCCTGATAACAAGTGAGATCAAGTATTTTTTTCTTATTCTTATACGTAATAGTAGGTCGTGATGTGTGACGTGCTGTGTCTACTTTTGTCCTTTAATTATTGACCTGTAAAGGCTTTGGGCGTATGTTCTGCTTTCAGGTGGACGTGTTGCGAATGTTTTCCCCTAGTTTCTGCCTTCCCCTTCCAGCCATGTCAACTGATCAACAAGAGTTTTCAGTTTGGATGATGCTCAGTTTTATTAAGTGAATTGCATGCCCTCGGGGGAAATTCTGTCAGCCACCCATCCTCACATGAAGTTTTATTGTGGAACTCTACACATTGTGCTTTTGTATTTGGTTCTAAACATCATCTAGCATTTTTTTTTGCATTATTGTGTAAAGTAGAAAGTGATAGATTTTTTTCTTTATACTTTGGGTGAAACAGATAAAGAAAAACATTATTCTTCTTCTTTTGAAATGCCTGTGTCTTTGTAAAAGCAAACAAACTAAACCAAACCAATCAATCAAAAGAAGTGCACACACATGTGTATCTATCTCTTTCTTTTCTGAATTAATAAAACTGTGTAATAATTTCTTAAGTCAAATAAGTCCTCTGACTTTTCTTTCATGACTATTTTAAATATTTAAGGATTCCTTGAATTATTTTTCTTTTTTCTTTTCTTTTCTTTTTCTTTTTCTTTTTTTTTTTTTTTTTTTTTTTTTTGGCCAGTCCTGGGCCTTGAACTCAGGGCCTGAGCACCTTCCCTGGCTTCTTCCCGCTCAAGGCTAGCACTCTGCCACCTGAGCCACAGCGCCACTTCTGGCCATTTTCCATATATGTGGCACTGGGGAATCGAACCGAGAGCTTCATGAGTAGGAGGCAAGCACTCTTGCCACTAGGCCATATTCCCAGCCTCCCTTGAATTATTTTTAAGTTTAGGATTCTACAGTGGTTAATAGGGATAATATGTTTCCAGTCTCTTTGAAAACATACAAGCACACATATATCCCCTCTTCATTTTCAGGGAGGAACTTTAGAAGCTTCCCAAGTCGTGCTATGGTTCAAGATGAATTATACTTACGAACTGATAACTGATCGCGATAATCCCGTTATCCAATAATAAAAATAAACCTCCCCCAAGTGACTCTAATGTGAGGACAAGATAAGAACTATTAATTCAAGTAATTTCTCTTTCAGAAATATCTGAGTGTAAAAAGACATTCTGCCCAGTTCCTAATATTCTCTGTGCTAAGTAAGTAAGTAGGTAGGTTGGTCATACAGAAAGTCCTACCCTAAGCTCTCTCCGATGTGCTGATGTGATTGTCTTATTTAAAGGTTCCACTCAAGTGTTGGTTTGGTTTTTTTTCAGAAAAAAAAATACCCATGGGGCTCTTTTTGAACAGAGGTGTGTGTTCCATGGTGACTTTCTATTATATAGGAAAGCATTTGGAAGTTCTAGCTCAGCTTTAAAAGGTACCTTGTGACTTGCTAAGCTCTTTATTACATCCTTTAGCTGACTACAGTAGATTGTCAAAGGGATCAGATTAGCATGTGAGAGTGGAAGGAATGGATCAATTTCCTTATGGTGTGGAATTTATATAGATAGCATCAGAAGTAGTACATACACATTCAGAGTACATACATATACATACATATGCATATATATACATATGTGCATGTATATATCCCCCTATATAGATACTGGGTAATTTAGAAAATGTAATTTAAAAGAAATATCATGATCACCTCATAGAACACTGTAACTTCTTAAAGATAGATTCCTATTGTGATTCCACATTCACATTAAGCAGACGCCTGAAAACGCAAGTCACTGTAATCTCATTTGATGCATTCTCCAACAGATGTTGCGTCTTGGTGTGCGGCTGTGTTTTAAATGCTTTCTTTCTTTCAATATTCATTAAGAAGTATTTTCTTCTTGTCTCTAATAAGAGCCACAACTGTTTCTTCTTGTTCTATCAAGGCAACTACCTCAGAGTCTTACTTTAAAAATGATAGCATAACAGAATGGGACGGATGGAATGGGCTCCAGTAACATCTTACATTTGCGTATGAAACAAGTTTTTCCAAGAATTGTACAGAGATGTCAGAGAAAATGTCATAAAACCTTGTAGCAATCTTATGGGGAAAAAAGGAAGTACAGATGTATGACTTTCACTTCAAAAATGTTGGCTTTCATTTAAAAATATGTAAAAATGTCCCAGGTAATCTGGAGAACTGGGATCCGAGGATACTTTGAAGCCAGCCTGGACAGGAAAATCAGAAAAGAAAAGAAAAAAGAAAGAAAAAAAGAGACTTCCCAGGGTCAATCTCCAGGCCCTGAGTTTAAGCCACAACACCTATATAAAAACAAATAAATAAGTAACTGGTTTCCTTTTATCATGTACACTTGAAACTTTGTCGTCATGAATAATTGATTTACTAGATGTTTCTATTATGAAATAGTCTCCACTAGTCTTTAATCTTAAAATTAAATCACAAAATTTTAAATTAAAACAGAAATACTTAGGAAGCTATGTATTTCAGTTTATATCAATTGGTTTAAAGTTAATTCCTGGGAGAATTCTTTCCTTGGGGTTGAATTTTCAATTTTGCAGATATTTTGAGACAGCAAAACTACATTGAATAATCTAGCTCAAAGCACATTTTAGGGATGAGAAAGAATACTGATAACTATGGAAAATAAGATTGATTTTATTTCATAATTTAAAATCAGTTTTAATAATTGTTGACCTGCTGGGTGCCAATGACTCCTATCTATAATCCTAGCTAACCAGGAGGCTGAGTTCTGAAGACTACAGTCAAAGCTAGTCCAGGCAGGAAAGTCTGTGAAACCCTTATCTCCGGTTAACCATCAAAAAGTGGGAGTAGAGCTGTGGCTCAAGTGGTAGAACACTAGTTTTGAGCAAAATAACTCAAAGACCACACCCAGCTTCTGAGTTTAAGCCCCAGGATTGGCACACCTAGGACAAACAAAATGATTGACCTGGATATTAGCAGAAATATACGGAGATGCCTTCCAAAATTACCACATTCCTTGTCACAATTGTGGTATTATTGGATTTCTGTAATGGAAGAGAGATGTGTATAAGTGGAAAACTATTCTTCATCATTTTAGAATAGCTGGTGTTCAGTGAATTCAAGTACATAACCCAGGTTGATATATCTAGAGAACCAGACTCACTCACGGAATATTTACGAAGAGCTTACCACATGCCAGGCAGTCTTCTAAAGGATAGAATAACAAGCTGTCTCTAACTCATGATGGGGTTATATTCTGATAAACCCATGGCCAATTAGAAATTATTGTAAATTGGTGATGCATGGAATTGACTGAACGTTCTGAACATGGCAGCTGGGTAACACAGCACAGTGGAGAGTGTGCTGCTTGCGTCTGTGGTCACAGGGTGACAGAGGGTCATAGGGTGAGTGGGACCTGTGCTTACAGCCTGTGGCCCAGCACCAGAGACACTTGCCTAGGAAAATGTCCAAATTAGCACTTTCAAGTATGGTTCTCCTGAATGCAAGGGCTTTTGTGCCATTGTAAAATCAAAACCTGTTTGTTAAATCATCTGAAATAAGGGACAGTCTATATCCTTACAACTTTTTACTTCTTAGGAGAGGAGACTGAGACACTATGTGGGTAACTGGCCTGATGCCCAGCTTTTAGGAGATCAGAGATGGGATGCGTAGACAGTCCGACCACAAAATCTATGTTCTTGCTTGCTCTATGATACTTCCTCTAGAAGCCAGGACTGTAAATCAGACATCCAAAGCTCCAAATACTATCCGGGTTACATATGTGACATATAATGATCAACAGTACCCCAAATATGAGACAGTGGCCCACATTTCCTAAGATAATGAAGCACACTTTTACTAACTTACATGTTTAAGCTGCTATCTATAGAGGTTACTAAGTTTAGAAGGAATATTATAATTATATTGTTTAAACAAGACCCAGAGAAACAGAGGTGACATAGTTTCCCTCATTTGTGGTAGCTAAAATATGCCTATAAATCTATAGGTAAACATGTTGGACAGTATGCAAGTGATTACAAATGAATTAGCTGAAGTATAATAGACTATAGAGAGCTCAACTAGTCCACACTTTTAGAAATATGAGGTCACAGTCCAACAAAATAAACACCAAGACCTGGGTACTTGCAAGATGAGGGTTGGGGCCAAGGGGAGAGAGGTAGATGAATGAAGGGGGAAGGTAGAGAAAATATAGTCAAGAATTCAATGTATATACCACAGAACTCAGGGGTGCACAGGGGGGCGGAGAATGTTGAAGGGGTGACATTGATCAAGATGCATTGTATTCACAATCTGCTTTGTTAAATGCACCTACTCTGTACAACTACATAAGGATTGTAAAAGAATGTTTAAAGAATATATAAATAACCTAGGTTATTTTGTACTCTTAGCTTTAGAAATGCTTTTGTTTGCATTCCTTCACATGCAGCTCTAACATCGATGTCTCTGTCATGTGTTTGTGAATCATCAAACACATTTTCATAGAACTGTATTCACTACCTCATTATTTCTTTTGGATTGGGATTTTTTTTCTACATTAAATTTCATGTCACTGGGAGTTCTCAGACATAAAATTCCTGGGAGAATATTGTTGGGCACCTGTTTTTGTTTTTTTGTTTCGTTTTGTTTTTTAGTTTTCTGCAAGGTATATGTTCAGTAACTCCACATTATGAAGACATAACCTGTGCCTTGTTTGGGAAAGTTTTACTACCATAGTATTTGTAACTGTAAGATTTAACCTCCAAAGTTATTGCTGAGTTTAATCTCATCTCTCTTTTTTGTCAACTGAAGCTAGTGACATTGACCTAGTCCTTCAAATGCTCTATCAACCAAGTCACCTACTAAGAGCCAACCTCTGAAGTAGGTAGTGTTGCTTACATTTTAAGAGAAGCAAGATGGAGCATGGTGGCATGATTTACTCACGATATAAGGCACAGAACGAACGCCCCCAGTCTCGTTCAGAGCAAGCTTTCTGAGCTCCCACGCTGTGTGACCAGTATGTCTACCCTCCCAATGCCCCTTATCACAGAGTCACTGTGGGAGTTGCTTGCAGATTGTGTTCAGTAGCATTTGTCATGGTGCCAAGCACGTGTGAAGCTCTCTGGGAATGAGAGGCAGCCTCTTTGCTTGGGTCCCAATAGCCAGCAATCTTCTAGGTCACTGTCCAGCTACAAGGGTCCATTGCAGGTGGCACTGTGGCTCCTTGGGGACCCTCTCCCATCCCAAGGTTTCCGTCAGCCCTGGAATATTGTGTACAGGACATCTGTAATAGTATATCTGACGGGATGCTATAGTTGCGTTTGAGTGCTCCACAATGGGTGCAGCTGACTTAAAGGAACACGCATGAGCCTAGTCAAATGTTCATAGGGGAAAAGGTCCTGGACTTTTGTAGTAATACCTATAATATAAAATTGCCATTCAAAGCACAATTTTAAAAGAAAATATCATTGTTAAAAATACTGAAAAAGGCTAGGCAACAGTAGCTCACACCTATAATCCTAGCTCCTCAGGAAGGTAAGATCTGAGGATCCCGGTTCAAAGCCAGCCGAGGCAGGAAAGTCTATAAGACTCTTATCTCCAATAGAAAATACTCTGAAAAGGCCAGTAGTGACAAAATGTGGCTTAAGTGGTAGAGTGCTAACCTTGAACACAAAGAGACCCAGGGATAGCATCCAAACCCTGAGTTCAAGCTCCAGGACTGGGAAAAACAAACACACAAACAAAAACCTGAAAACACATGTAACGTGATTTTTTTTTCCCAGTGCAACAAAAATGTAAAGAAAGAAATGTTACAAGTTTGGTAGATGAAAATATATATTGTATCTTGGTTTCGTTCCAACTCTAATGGTTATAAAACACAAGGTGATCTCTAGAAATGGAGCTCCAGTGCAGATGTGGTGATGTATGTAGGTGATGTATGTGCATGGGTGTGTATGGATATATATGTATGTACATACATGTGTGTATGTGTGTAGGCATATGTTATGTATGTGTGTTTGTGTGTATCATCTAGCTCTGACTATAGATGTACAAGACCTATAGATCATGCTTGCTGTTTGATGTTTTATTTTTATCTTTCTGTTCTTTTTTAATATTAAAAATTCAGGCTCTGGAAGCAGATATTTAAGGCCCTGCTACTTACCAAGTCTGAGATGATTACATTTTATTAGACATAATACTCTCCCCTACATATTGGTGATAGTAATATTTGAAAATATATCTATGATGTATGAATAAGTCAAATGATAGTAAAATACTTCTCAGATTGGCTATCACATCGAATAGTGCTTCTGAAAATACTCACATATGGAAAGATCATAAAATTGGATTTTCCTCAGGAGAGAGCCTTCAGGTTATTACTTTTTAAAACATGTGGACAAAGAAAATGTAAAAGAAGAAACATTTCCTTCTGAGTGATGTAGTTATCTTTACTGAATTAAGAATGAACTTCATTATATTTGGGGGCCCATTTCTACTGTAGACTACTGAAGTGTATCAATTGATGATTAACATTAAATATTCAAAATAATAGCTGGAATTAAAGTGAATAGAAATCACAGTTTATGTTCATATATGGCAGAGCCAACTGTCAACAAGACTCCGTTAATCTAGAGTCCAATTCTGTAGTAATTAAGTTTCCACAGAAAAATAGACTAACCTGTTCATTTTAATCTGATTAGAATAATAGACCAATTGCCGTGGACAATAACAGTGATTGATGGTCCCTGTGTAAATCAATTTTGTGATGAAGAAGAAATGTTCACAGGCATTTTTCTGTTAAGCTTTCTGCTCTACCACTCAGAATAGCGGGAAATACTTTATGTAAGGCCTTCAGTATGCATGACTCTTGAATATTGTATTTGGGGATTGGGAATTGGACATTTGTATTATAGATGTCCTTGAGATCCAGGTTGTGAAACTGTTATTTCAGAGAACCAAAACCAAAACTGAAGTGTGTGTTTCTGGTGATAATCAACAATAAATCCAACTCTGTACATTAAAGGGAAACACCATGGTGAAAATACTCTCTTTGATGCATCAATTGTGTAGGAAACCCCAAAGAGACTCCTGGGAAGGAAGTATTTCAGAATACACCATTGCTTATCTGACAGCTAACTGATTTTAATTTAAGAATAAGACTGCATTTGCATAGTAATTTTACAGTACAGAGGATTTTATTTGCATTGTTCTCCATGCATACTTGAAAGGCAAGAAAGGAAAGAATTAAAGAATTATTTGCCAAGTTTTGATTGATAGGAAATTTTTTAAATTGAGATTAAATGACTTTGTAAAGCTATTCTTCTTGTCATACAAAAGAATATGGACCGAAATCAAAGCACTTCACCATTGCTGTGAGGAACTGTCTTATACAGTATGCCCTAAGTTCCAAATGGAAGGTCCAAATATAGGAGTTAGTGAACACACATTCAATTTTTACAGCAGTGTAGAAGGCAGAGGTGAGGGTTGGGTGGAGACAAGAAAGGGCAGAAAGCTATCAGAAAGGTTCTTCAATACAGAGTTCTCTCCTATGGTCAAGTGGATTTGATCCATCTGTCCTACTGTCCTTCACTTTCCTGGCACTTCCAGGCAGATTAGCATCCCACGTCATTGCCATGTGTGAAGCGTGCTTGTAACAAACAACCAGGGAGAATTTGCCCCGCTGGCAACTCAGTGATGGAGGAACGCCAGTGGTGGGCGTGTTTAAGGTGAAGCAGATTTGCAGAATGATCCACCGATGTTAAAGTAAACTTAACAAGAATAAAATGTGATGGACTGGACTTGTTTCTAAGCCCATTGATTGCATTTGACCACTCTAGAACCGCAATTCCAGCGCTGCTCTTCCAAGCTGCCGTGGTAGTCTACCATCAATCTGGCCGATCTTAACTCCCAGAGAAAATGACAGCTTCCTTCTGCAGAGCCCTTGCTTGGGCTCGTTCATGTTGTTACACATGCTATATACTAGGCACTGTTTGCAATGTGAGGATTTTTGGCAGACAAATTTTCTGACCTCAGCGAGCTTATCACCATAGGGTACAGGAGAGAAAATAAGCAATGAAGTAGGCAGTGAACACCACTCAATTTGGCAAATGAGAGTTTCTATGAGGAGAAAACAAACCAAGGGTATAAAAAGAGTATGGTCAGAGGAGAGAGGAAAACACTATTTCGCATGAGGTGGTTAGAAATGGCTTCTGTGATGAATGACATATATAGAGACCTGAGTTGAGGGAACAAAACCACACAGACAATTCCCAGAAGGTGAGCCAGATGGCTTTCTGGACACCTTCTGGACACTTCTCACTCACCATGGTGCCGTTAGCCAGTGCTGTGAGGAGGAACCTGAGAATCCATGGAAAGCCATTGAAAGGGAAATGCTGTGAACCTAATTGAGTGTTTTAAAAAAGGATAACACTACATTTATAGAGAGAATAGGCTCTAAGTAGAAACAACAGAAGCAAAGAAACCAGTGAGTGAGGGTTGAAATATTCTAGACCATATGGCCCAACAAAATGTGCTGAAATCAGTTGAATAGCAGAGTAACAGGGTTGGAGAGCAAGAGTGGGCAGGCGGTCACGCTGGTTCCAGTGCGATGTATGCATGTGTGAAAGACCATGAGGAAACCTCTGAACAACTGACATACAGTTAAAATGACAGAACTGGTAAAAACAGGTCCTGCCTGGGGTGGAGAGGTCCTGGAGGGAATGAGGAGGACAAACTGAGAGGGTGAAGGAGGGTAAATTAGGGCAAAACAATATACCTACATTTGCGAAATGGACCACGGAAGCTTGCTGGGACTGGTTTGGGAAGGTCGAATGGGGAGATGCAGAGAGTGCTACGGGAGGTTAGGCTGTTCAAGGGGCATCGTGTGCATGCTATGGACATGTCCACATGAATCAGCTGTGTACAACTCACGGAGGCTCAAAAAATGTGAAAAAGGAACATTTTCGACCAAATATTTGTACATTTTTACACTAGTTATTCTCTCTGTCTCTCTGTATGTGTAGAAAAAAGATAAGTATTCTATGAATATAAACCTGTGCCTGATCTATTTATAATTTGGGAATTACCTTGTGTTGGTTACTTTTTTTTTTTTTTTTTTTTTTTTTTTGGCCAGTCCTGGGGCTTGGACTCAGGGCCTGAGCACTGTCCCTGGCTTCTTTTTGCTCAAGGCTAGCACTCTGCCCCTTGAGCCACAGCGCCGCCTCTGGCCATTTTCTGTATATGTGGTGCTGGGGAATCGAACCCAGGGCCTCATGTATATGAGGCAGGCACTCTTGCCACTAGGCCATATCCCCAGCCCGTGTTGGTTACTTTTAAATGATTTGTAAAATAATGAAGAGGGGTGGAATGCAGTCAAGAGAGAACAGAGCCAAGAATCCAATGTATTTCCTACAAAATTAAGAAGAGTAAGAGAAGGTTTTGGTAGGAGAAAATGGGTGAGAATGTTGAAAGAGGTGTCATTGATTGTGATGCAAGCTATTCATAAACTGCTTTGTTCAATGCCAACTCCCTTGTACAACTTCTTAAGGACAATAAAGTAAAGAAATCAATCAGTAAACTAAATATGTGTTCAGCATTGTACCTTAAAATTTGAAAGCACTAAAGAAACAGCCTAGGAGAAAATGATTTGTATAAATATGAGTAAACAAATAGCTTCTAAGCTACCACAGGCTTCAATATCTTGTATTAGTGTTCTATTTCATAGTACACCAATCACTCCTTAGTATTTTTTTCTCAAAAGGACTGTCCGGTCATAGTCCAGGCTTTTGTGACCATGGGATCTCCTAGAAAACAGAATTGACTTATTGCAGGTCAGAAGACACCGAGACAAGTGAGCTTGACTGTGTTTCCATACAGCTCTCCATGGATGCTTTCCCTAAATATTATTCCTTTTCACTTCTTTTCCATCATTCAGCAATGAGAAAAACATTTTTTACTTCCCAGTCTATGTAAAAATGAATGGCTCCAAGCCGGATATAGTCCACTGACTCTGCCTTTCAGACTCTTGGCAGAAGAATTAGGAGTTTACGTTCTTCACCCGTGAGTCACTCATTTACTCTGCTTCTATTTCAGGTGTGTTTACTTGCTAATCCTCTATCTTTTGTGGAACTGATGTGTATGTGTATGCTCAAAGTGCTTCCATCTATGGGTTCTAGTGTGGAACTCACATTTGAAGTCTGGAGCAGACTGGAATAAAACCCATTTTTGGCCTTTACCACAACATAGGTTTAGCAAAGTCAAGTCAAGGTTATTGTGGTTCTCTTGGACTTCTCTCTCCTTTAGTATTTCCTAAATTCTTTCTAGGTATTTAGTTTTAAATGTATCTTCTTTGTTTCTCCCTTCATATTCTTATCATTTTTTTAAATTGAGCACAAACTCAGAAAATCTTTGAACTTTTGACTGCCTAGTAAAGGAATCAATGGAAAATAATGTTTTCAAATATCCTCATGCTAGGAAACAATGAAATTTTGTTGGAAAAAGAGAATATTGTTGGCTTATTTTGTAGGTTTTATTTGTTGAATGATAACATGCTTTGTTATAGAGATGTCTTCTTTTAAACGATCAGATAATTGTCATATTAGTTCCCATGATCATTAGTGTGCTAATAAGCATATATGACTACACACACATATTCTCACTTTTTGGTAGTGCTTAATTTCTATAAATTGTACTTTCCAGATATGACTACTGAAAGTAACTAGACTCCCCAAAATAATAATAAAATTAATATTTTACAAATCAAGAGAGACATTACATTAAAAAAAACTGTAAAATATTTTCTTACCTCCAAGTGGGATCTAGGAAATCTAACCAGAAAATAAGTTATTAACATAGTTTGTCATCACCTCATAAATGATTCCATTCAAGCCATTCTTTTTCCCAAATACATCATTCTAACTCTGTTTCTCTACTTGGCTGAGCTATGTTATGCTCTTCCCATGGAAGAAAGAGCCAGTTATGATATGAAAGAAACATCAGATAATATAAGTTAGAAAAAGCACAGCATTTTCCTTGATGAAAACATATGGCTTTTACTTCTAATCCACAAACTCTATTGATAGATATTAAAATTTGTGCTCATTGTCAAGTGCAAGTAGTGAGTTGGGATCCTATCTGTAATCCTAGCTTTTTGAGATATGGAAGACAGGGGACTGAGGTAGAAACCAGCCTGGGCAGAAAAGTCTAAGAGATGCTCTGTCCAGTTAACCATCAAAAACCTGGAAGCACGGCTCACGGGGTAGGGGACCAGCCAATCAGGCAAGCTAGGCAGGTGTGAGGACTGGGCTCCAGCCCTGATATCACACACACACACACACACACACACACACACACACACGTACATTCCTCTTGTCTAGTGAAAAGTCTGTGCCATTTCACCAGGAACACCCTGTGTGGCTGTAATCAATAGTCATTAATATGTTCTCTAGTGGACAACAACTCCGAGTACATTTCAAGTGTCTCACTCAAGTAAGGGAGATGATGATTAATTTGGTCTCCTTCCTCTGCCTTATAGGCATATGTCCAAACATCCACCCCTTTGTACTCCATGAATGTAATACAATTATGATTTGTCAACCAATGACATTGTTTGAATTCCATTTTGCTAGACCTTTATAAGCAAAGCAGCTGACTTCTGTTTCGTGCCCACCAGGGTCTGGACTGAACGATGGCCAATGGCATGAGGTTCGCTTCCTCGCCAAGGAAAACTTCGCTGTTCTCACCATTGATGGTGATGAAGCGTCGGCTGTCAGAACAAATAGTCCTCTGCAGGTGAAAACTGGGGAGAAGTACTTCTTTGGAGGTAAGAACATCATTGTTTATTGGTTAACTAAAACTCTAAATGGAAAATAAAATTTCTGAGCTGTGTGCCAGTAGCTCTTGCCTGTCATCCTAGCTACTCTGGAGGCTGAAATCTGAGTTCAAAGCCAGCCTGGGCAGAAAACTCCCGCTGAGGCTCTTATTTCCAATTAACCACTCAAAAATCTGGAAGTGGTGCTGTGGTTCAAGGTGGTAAAGTGCTAGCCTTGAGCAAAAGTGCTCAGGGACAGTGCCCAGGCCCCAAGTTCAAGTCTCATAACTGGCAGAAAAAAAAATACTAATAAGTAGAAGAAGAAAAGAAAAGAAAATTTCTGGGCAATTTCAATATGATTACATACTTAAATGTAATAAACTCATTAGATAGTAGGATAAAACAAGCAAGCCATATGTGATTCAGCTGAAAGTTTTTGTTTCTTCATTCTAATGGTATAATTATGATGTTCAAATATTCGTCTATCAGTTCAAGTTTTAAAACTCTAATGTATGAGAGTTTTGAATTTGTTTGTTCTTATATTTCTGCCCCAAAGAGTCAGTTCCTTGGACTCTACATTGATCTCATTCCTTTGTAAAAATGAATTACTCCAAAGTTTATTTGCTTAGAATAGCAAACTTCTATTTCAGAATGTGTCTGAGTCAGAAATTGAGGTGTGGCTCACCTCCCTGACGTTAACTCCGGGTGGCTTGTGAGGTTGCACTCAGTATGCTATCTATGGCTATGTTGTTGGAGATTGGACGGAATTAAAAGCTATACTTCCAACAAGGCTCACCTGTCCAGCCCTAGACTGGGCATCCAGTGTCCCAGAAGGCTGAAGGCATTAATGATTTGGGGACCAGGATGGTGGTAGGAGATGAATAATTAGGAAATGGAGCCCTGTGAACAGTGCCTAGGCCACTGTGGTATGTCCTTTAGGACTGTGGGGCTCTGGCCTCTGCTTTCTGTTGGCTTCCTGCCCCCATGAGATGAGCAATGCCTTCCATCACAGGTTCTTTGTTACTGCTGTCTAGAACCATCTTGATACTCCCACTCCCATGCCCACAGAGGCCTGAAAGCTATTACTCTGCCTGGATGTGGCCTGGGAGTTCTGAAACTGTGAGCTAAAGTCAACCTCTTCTCTTCTGTACAAGTATCTCGGGTGTTTTGTTATAGAGAGTGAACTGATATGTTCTATTGACATCTGGGGCTGGCTGCTGGCTGGATTCCTCAGTTCTCCTCCAAGTGATCTATATCTGCAAATCCTCTTCTTATGGTAGGCACAGGCACTGCTATTGGTGTTGGGAGACTGGAGGGATGGAGAGAGAAGAGAACATAGCAGTGACTCTCTCAATCTTGCCCACATCTCAAAAAAAGGTATTACACCTTAGTGGGAAGGCCAAGAACCAGGGATTAATAGGAGTCATGAAATGCCTGCCTACTATGGACCACCTGAAACCAGAAGTGATGGTGTCGCTAATATCTTGGTTATTAAGCAATGAAATGGTTAGTAAAGAAGACACCCAGTAAATTCTACTTGGTATAAAAGAGTGGGTATCAACAACCTCGTCTAATTCCTTAGTGAAGAAATGCTTCTTGCCATAATTTTATTTTTTTATTCCAAATGCAATATGGAGATATATTTCATAAAGGTGCTAGGTGAATAGTTTAATTCAGTATATCTTTCCATTCAGTTATCATCTTATTGAAAATCATGTGATATACATCACAACCTTACAGAAAGCTTTGGTTTAAAAAAATTAGTATATATGTACATATGTTTGCCTCTGAAGAGATTTATTGATATTCCTCTATCTCTTCGTTTCTATAAACCTGTATGAATGTAATACTAGGTGCAACTTGGTCCTTTCTAGTCATGAGAGTACACTTACATAAGCACCATTACTCATCTGTCTTGTTTCCTACTTTATCCTCCAAGGTCCTAGAACGTATCCCTGGAATGGAAGTGGTGACTGATAAATATTCATGAGCGAATTAGCCAGTTCCATAATAGGGAAGATAAACATTTTATTCTAAACTGACTGGAGGAAACAGAATCCCTGGGTGCTTCCCGGACTGGGAGCCACCGAGTCTGTCTCCACTGCCCATCAATGATTCCTTCTCCCACAGACCTTTCTTAGGGACAACACAATCTGGAGTCCTGACCTCCTTAAGTTCCCCATGGTCTTGTTGTGGGAGCCTAAGATTACATGAGTTTCAATAAGTATTTGATGAGTCAGTGAAAAATCAGAAAAGACATCTTCTTAGTGAATGGAGGTAGGCAGATAAAGACCAGAAGAAAGGGGAAAAAATTTCAATAGTCAAACTCATTTATTCCAAAAGCACATTTCAACATGCTGGAGTTTTAGCCAAGAGCTCTCCTCATTGTTTTCACAGTGAATTGATCACAGTTGTCAGTCGGATGGCTGTTGACATTCTCTACTTGTCTCTTGACCAGCATCTCGCTGGCCATGGGTGAGCTCACTGGAGCCCTAAGGCAGAGGCCATCCATCTCGATCTAGATGGGTGAGCAAATAACTGTTGCCACACACTTGTGGTGTTGAGTTGATCGGCTCGAGGGCTTTGGGGTGTGCTCTGTGTGATTGTTTTACAGATGTTAGTTTTCAAATATAGCAGTCAGGAGGCTATTGACCTCCACTTGGGTCTGTGGTCTGCCGTTGAGATGTGTATCAACAAATGATCATGCTGCGTTTGGGATGCAATTCTCATTTCAGAATCCTCAGAGTGCTTACACATCACAAAAGAACATGGAAGCTTTCAAACTCGGTCCTTATTACAGAACATTCAGATGCAGGATGCTGACAAAATTCCCAAGTGATTTGTGTCATTAATGGTCTGGGCAACAGAATTACATGGGTCGACCTGAGCCCCTTATTCAGAGTTTGATTCTTTTCCAAAGATAGCATCAGTCTAGAAAAGCTTGAGATGCAGGAGAATCAGCTGCCTCCTGATAGCTTTGCTGCATGTAAGGAGGAGGTCACAGTGTTAGACCAAAATATCACACCCATCCCCAATATGGTTACTCTACCCATTTCTGCTTGTTATTCATCTATTCAACTTACTGAATATCAAACTGGATTATCTTTCATGAAATGACTGAATTGGTAACTAATATAAAGGTTAGATACATGGTAGAAAGGAGACCTCAATAGTGCTGTTAAGTATATTAGGCAACTCAGCTCTGATTGAAGATGGTCTGAGGACCCAGAGAGGTCAATGCTACACTTTGCAATGGCCTCTGGGGGCTGGAACTCCTTGCAGACCTTGTGTCTGCTGTTTGCTTATGAGAGGGGCCTCTTCTTGCCTGGCAAATGCTCTGTTCAGAGTCACTGCTTCAGGAACACTTGATTGAAGGTGCAGCGAGTCAGAGAGTTGAGCTGAGACTTTGCTGCGCTCCAGGTCATTAGTATGTTCGCAGCATCATCGTGTTTCCTTGCTAATAAGTGTACATTTAATGAATGCCTGGATACACACAAGACCGAATCCTGAGACCTCCAGGACTGCTCCCTGGGCTGCTGATTAGAATGTGAGCTGCCTGTGAAACATTGCAACTGCGGCTACGGCACCCAGGCCTGAGCATTCGCGCCTGTGCAACTCCACACTGTCTGTCCTGAAAAATTTTCAAGTCGACTACAGATATTCTCATGATTCCATCTTAAGAAAAACCAACAGAACAGAAAGAATCGACTTTGTCTGAAATCTAAGCTTTGGAATTGGTGCACACCTGGTTCGTACTGTAGCTTACTTACTTAGTGGATTGGATCCTTTCGTAATTTATCTTATTTTGTCCTACTATTAAATGGCCACAAAAGGGAAAGGATGCTATTCTTAAAAATAAGACAATATCATATGTTCCCCTGAACAGTGCATAGCATACCCTGAAGCCTGGAGTTTGATTCTGGCAGCTCCTAAATGCTCAGCATTCAATTAGTTTCTCCAGGGAGGTTAAGGGTAATATGTCCATTTATCCCTACAGGAGCCCTGATCAACATCATTGCTGGGATTCTCCCTCCTCCGTCTCCCCATCCCAAAGCACCCAGCAAGCTTCTAGATTCCATGGTCCAGCGGGTCTGTTCTTAAACTTTTCAGACCACTGTGCAGCTAAACGCTGCTTATTAACTCTTCCATTACTGAAAAGTACTCTTATTTTGTTAGTCTCTAAAAGAGAAAGGGGGGAAGGAGGGAGAGAAGGAGGAAGGAAGGAAGGAAGGAAGGGAGGGAGGGAGGGAGGGAGGGAGGGAGGGAGGGAGGGAGGGAGGGAGGGAGGGAGGGAGGGAGGGAGGGAGGGAGGGAGGGAGGGAGAAAGGGACTCCCTGCACTCTGAAAGCCCTAAGTAAAGGGGTCCTGTTCTCAGTCTTGTCTGCACTCTCTGTCTGGAAGTGAGTTCCTGGGCACACATCTTCCTCTGCAGCTGCAAGCTCAGCGATTTCTACCATGGTGTGTCTCCCTGTTCTTCCCTGGGAATCCCAGGATGAGGTTCGGTTATGTTTACCAACACTCTTGTTCAGATGTTTAGCACTAAACACTCCACTTTGTTGCAGCTGAGGGACGTGGAGAATGAGAGAAAGACTGATCACTTGAGTCGTTCCTTCAGCCAAAGAGTTTGTAGTTGCTTTCTAATGTATTCACTGTCTCTCAGCTGCAGTTTCTTTAGCCAAACGCCATTACTGTTTTTTAAATTTGTCTTGAAGTAGTTGTACAAGGGAGGTGCTTTCGAACAAAACAGTGTATGAGTATGATAAATACATCTTGGTCTATGCCACTTCTTCCATGACCCCATCCCCCTTCAACCCACCCCTTCCCTTGTGTTTATTAATTTTGTGGTAGGTACAATGCTTTCTTGACTGCATTCTCCCTTCATTGTGTACCTCTCTCTCTTTGGCCTCATCCTCCCCCTCCTCCACCCTCGCAAGTACCCATTTCTTGGTGCTTATTTTGTTGAGAGGTTTTATTTGAAAGGAAAAAAAGCTGCAGTAAACAGCTCCCAAGTTGGTTTTGTTAAAAGCAGAGCCCTAAGGGACATGGGGGGGGGGGGGGGAGGAGAGGAGGAAGAAGTTTCCGAGGCAGCATGAAGGTGTGGAGAGTCACAACCCCCTGCAGTTGTTAGTGTAAACTCACCCACTGTATGGTCATCTGGCCCACGGGCCCCCTTCGCACAACACCATGGTGAGTGGCTGAGACCACAGAACTTGAAGTTTCCCGGTTCAGAGGGATGGGAATCGCAGACCAAGTGTGTGCGAAGGGCATTCTCGGCGGCCTGCAGGCAGCTGTTTTATTGTCATCTCACAGGATATGGTGTCGCAGGAAGGAAAGACGGAGAGGGAGAAGGAGACAAAGAACACGGGTACCCTCAAATCTGTTCACAAAGGAGGCTAACCATTGCGAAGGCTCCACTCTCAAGACCCAAATGTCTCTCAAAGGTTCTACCTCCCTTATAGCATCCCATTGAAGGTGAAGGTTTCAAAATATGTAAAATACAAACATATAGTCTATAACAAAAGCCCTTCAGTTCTCACTGAGTTAGAGCATGAACTTAAGTATCTAAATAAATCAGCATGCAAACAGCTGGTAGATCCATTAAGTCCCTGTCAGTAGCTCTCTACCAAGACTATTAGGTGGGTTATTTCAGGTCTTGCAAACTTTACAAGGCTCCATTCCAAGCTTCCAAATGGGTTCCCAGAAACCCTGAGATGACCATCCCATCCCTACAAGACCCTTGTGGAGTTCACTGTGGACCCACTGTCCAGGCTTCTGAGGCGAGCACTCTTGCCACTAGGCCATATTCCTAGCCCTGTCCAGGCTTCTGAGGGGCCAGCTTGTCTATAGTTGTACCCAAGTAAAACTACTGTTTGGAAATGTACTTTCTAGTTCTTTTGGCTGCCTGCCCAAAGAAAGAAAGCTAGAAATGCTTTATCAAATGATGTGATGTGTAAGAGGATGTATCTTTTCAGTGATCTGAACATGGACTCGTAAACAAACTTCTTGGAGGTTTGCATTCATTTTCTATGGCTGACACAACAAAGTATCACTAACTAAGTGGTTTAAGACAACAGAAATCTATTCTTCCAATGTTATTTTGGAGGGCCGCAGGACTACGTTCTCCCTGAAAACTCTGAGGAAAACCATTTGACTCAAGGAGCCTGATGGATGCATTGCTTCTGTCTTCAGTCATCTATCCTGAGTCTTTAAGTCCAAATTTTCCTCTTCTGACAAGGACACCAACTGCGGGTCAAGGACCAGCCTGAGCATCCTCAACTCTTCTTCCTTGGAATAGTTCTATAGCAGCCCCATCTCCCAGCGATGCCAATTTATCTCTTTTTGGAGGAAGCAAACCAGCCCATGACGAGGGAATATACTATTTTTTTTTCTCCAATTAAAACCTCCCACATTTCTGGAAGAGGATTTAGATTCCTGATTTTTTTTTCTATTGATTTTCAAAGATGGATCTTTCAGGATTTAGCCAACTGAATAGAAATGCGAGGAAGTAGCCATCTAATAGA
This sequence comes from Perognathus longimembris pacificus, assembly GCF_023159225.1. Classification (NCBI taxonomy): domain Eukaryota; kingdom Metazoa; phylum Chordata; class Mammalia; order Rodentia; family Heteromyidae; genus Perognathus; species Perognathus longimembris. The sequence continues at coordinate 148,113,412 of NC_063162.1, forward strand.
AACGGGAAGAGGGCAGAGCAGTGGCTGCCCAGTGAGTGACCGCAGAGCAGCGGCCGGCAAGCGCACAGCAATCTCGAGGATGCTGCAACGCGAGACGGACACACACTGCCGTTGGCCAAATTTCCAAGCACCATTTTCTGACCTCTGAGTATAGGATTGCAAAGAAATCAATACATTTATTTTTAAAATTCCATGCCCAGACACATCTGAGAAGTCAACTCTGATAAATTCTGGAATCCGTGTGTATAAGACAAGCACAGAAAAAGTGCTGAACACCAGAAAAGACATTATTGGATAGGAAGCACAGATGTGTATGTGGAATGGACATTGGGGATGAGAAGAGAAGAGTTCACAGCTGCCTTGGACAGCAAGCAGAGGGAGGGGCCAGGCCTAAGGACGTAGAAACCCCATCTGTCTTCACTGCTTTAGCTGACCTGAAAAATTTCAGGAACGAAAGAGTTTCAAATGTGAATGTGCCACAGTGAGAAGCTTCCATTAGCAAATAAATGAAAGCATCAGAAACTTCACTTGAAGATAAGCATTCTAAGAATTCGATAATCTCATAAAGTGCTCTGACAATCTCTCTCACTTCTCTTTCGGGTGTAGCATCCTTCCTCAGTAATCTGACTAGGGACGGAATGTGGTTTAGTGGTAGAGTACTTGCCTAGAGTGCATGAAGCCCTGGGTTTCAGAGCTATGACAGGCTTCCCCGGAGGATAGTCCAGAATATACAGCAATAAGGAGAGCTGAAAAGAACATCTTTGGGGCCCCTCATGGATGTATGTGTTTGATTTCCTGGCAGTCAGAAATTTCTGCACATGTCCCACTTAAATGCAAGGCTGGGCATGAAAGGGTCTTATAAGAAATACCTTCAAAAGAAAACGGATATGGTCACTGCCTTGAGAACTTAAGTCCTTAAATTCTGACTGTAATTAGATCAGTGTTCAATTTTCTTTTTTACTAGTTGAAATAATAGCCAATCGTTTCTTTTTATCTTCCTGTAAGCCCGCTTTTCCAAATCCTTATGTTTGGCTTCCAGATATTCTTTGAGGCTCTGTCTTTCCATTGAATTTTTCTATTGTAGAACTGAGATCTACTTTTATTCATTTACACCCCAAAAGGGATCTTCATACAACTCAGGTGTTTTAGTAGTGCAATATAGTAAGATCAAAATTGATGTGTAATCTCTATCCTCATAGAACTTAATGGATTCTGCTCTTACAGCTCCCTTGTCTTTTGGAAATTTATCATTTGACATTATCCTGTGATTATCTTATTAAGGTGTATTTACTCTAATTTCTACATTGGAAAGCCTCTGCTTTGGGACTTTTACTTTTTGTTCTTACTTTTAAGGTGTTACAACTGATAGGCAGAGGCTCACTTATATTGACAATGGTAATCTCACTCATCAAATAACAATCAGATACCTTGTTTAAGTTAAGAATAAGAGAATACCATCTGGTACATCTACACAATAGAATTCTATGCCTCTAACAGAAAGAATGGCATTGCCCCATTCGAAAGGAAATAGAAAGACTGGAAAAAAATCATACTAAGTGAAGTGAGCCAGACCCAAAGAAACATAGACTCTATGGCTTCCCTCATTGAGAATACTTAGTACACACCTAAGATAATCCTAGCAGAAGATCACAGTAGCTCAATAGCTATGCACAGATGAACACATAAGATGATGCTAAGTAAAATGAACTCCAAGTTATAGAAACAAGTGGTTTATCATTGTTGTTGTTATTTTCAATCACCATATGAAATTATGCTGTTTTTCTTTTGTCTTTCTTCCCTATGGTTTTACCCCTGATGTCACTGTAACTGATTTTAGTACCCTGAATATTGTATATATGTGTATTGGAGGTAGGGGAGGGGAGGGGAATATCAAAATGGAGAGACAAAGGATAAAAGACAAACCAATGCAACAGCAATCCTTATAAAACTATATGCCGTAATCCAACCATACAACTCATGGAGGGAAGGGAAATAGGCAGGGGGGAAGACGATGGAGGGAGTGAGGGAGGAGGTAACAAGTAGGATAAGAAATGTACTCACTGCCTTACATGCGAATCTGTAACCCCTCTGTACATCAGTTTGACAATAAAGACATTTTAAAAAAAAGAATACCATAAATATCTTGAATATTTCCTAATTATAATCTCCATTTCTTCTACAGGCTTATTATTCTGTTTGCTTTTAATTTTTATCATGTTACTATTTGCATTTCCTGTCTCCTTTTCATATTTTCACTAAGATAAAATCTCCATGCCCTAACATACATACATTTCCATGGGCAGCTCAGCACATGTCGGTAAGTGTACTTGACAACATGGCTGTCGCTACAGGCAGAAAAGTTCCCAGTCCCACAGTGGACCTCACTTGTTCCTGTTCTGGGTAGCCATGCACTGCTTCCTTCTGACTCTGTTCCTCCAGATATTCCCATTATTTGTACAACTGGAATTCTGTTGCTTGTCTCTTTTTCCTCCTAGCTCTTTTTAGTATGTTCTCAGCCAGCTCTCATCTCCCTCCACTTCATACTCCCGGCACATTTCCAACTCAACAACATTGGCCTTCTTGTCTGCTCCGATGTTCCTTCCTTCCCCACCAATGCAATTAATTGCCTGCCAACACCCCTGTTCTTTACTAGTTACCAATTCAATTGTCTATTGGAGTCCCCTAGAATGCCAGCACCCAGAGAGTAAAGCTATTGGTATTTTGTATGTTTGCTGTATCATTAGTACAGAAAGTGTCTGATGCATAATAGGCTTTAATATGTATTTATTCATGGAATAAATTCTCAGGCATCCTCTATGGATACATTTAATGATTATACAAGGAAGATCGACAAGACATCTTTTCTCATTTTGCACTGTCAGATTCTGCTACCCAATCCCAACCCAATAGACAATTGTTGTAGAGACAAATAATGACTCACTGGCATTAGAATATTGTACTATATAAGTTTATATGATTGTGAAGATAAAATCAGTTCTTTTTTTTTTTTTCTTTTCTGCTGCCGGTCCTGGGCCTTGAACTCAGAATCTGAGCACTATCCTTGAGCCTTGGTGCTAAAGACTAGCACTGTACCACTTCAGCCACAGCTTCCATTGTGTATTTCTTTTTTGTTGTTTTTGTTTTGGTAGTTAGTTGGAAATAAGAGTTTCACTGATATTCCTGCCCAGGGTTGGCGTTGCAATTCTCAGATCTCAGCCTCCTAAGCGGTCTTACTGCCATCAATCAGGGCCTGGAAAAGCCTTCATACTAATGTACAACTGAAAGGTCAAGCCACGAATCAAACCCAGCTCATTTCACAAACATTTGCTGAAAACCTGACCCTATTATTCATGAGGAAATAGTGAACAAATAGAAAAAAAAATACAGCTTCTCAGATGATTGTCAGTGGAGCAAATAAACTGGTGAAAAATTAGTTCATTCTGGTTTTAAAATACATAAACGAACGGAAGTATAGTGTTATACATATGGCAGGTTGGGGGGCTGGGTCAGTGGAACACAGATTTTCATTTAAAATGAGATGTCCAGAGTCTTTCTTCAGTGAAAAGGTGACATTTCAGCCAAGACCTCAGGGTAGCAGAAATAACCTGAAACAATGCAGAAGAAAAATGCCAGTGAAGGAGCCATAAGTGTGATATCATATGCAACTGTGTGTGCAGGGTGAATGAGGAGCAAAGGGAGGGCAGAGCCAGAAAGGTCATTTACAATGATGGGAACACAGGACCTTTCGAATTGAAACAGGGAAATGTAATTCACTGTGTGTGTGTGTGTGATTTTTTTTTTTCAAAAAACATACCTCATATTTCCTTTCATTTTATACATATGATCGGTTTAACTTTTACTGTAAGAATATAAATGTTTAAGAGGATCTTCGTTGTTATTTATGCCAATTTACAAACAATACATTGATAAAGGTCTCTGGGTTTCTTTAACTCCATGGTTCTCTTTCATTGCCTGTGGAGGATGCCTAAGAAAATAAACAAAAGCCAACAAATATATGTGTGTGTGTATACATACATACATATATATATATATATATATATATATCTTCTCATCAAAAGTGTTTTTTTTTATTCCTTCCTAAAGCCAAAAGTCCCAATCCACACCAAAATAAAGCCATGTACGCCTCCATTTAGAAGACCCACAGCTCCCAGTATTAACACAGATAAGACCAAATTTCATCTCTTTCTCTCTTTTAACAGCAGAATAGCCCCGGGGTCTCCCAGCCAACTGCGCCTCCACTTCCTACAGGAAGTGACTTTCTCTTGGGGGACCAAGGAAAGAGAAGCCCAGAAAGTCAGACATAATCTGCATATATCACCATCATCATCAAGATGCAACCTGCACCTCAAACAAATAAAAAGGCAGTTCAACGCTCCTTTCTCACACACACTTGTGCTATAAATTAAACTCAATGTTTAGGAAACCCTGTAGCTCTCCTGTAGAACTCTAGGGCAAAGTAAACTAAAACATCATAGCCAGACACACGCATACATGTACATGTACATGCACATATAGGACATACATCCATGTAGTATATAGGATATATTCAGTAGAAAGAAAAAAAAATGGCCATGACTTCAGCCTGTTCCGCCCTTCCCCTCACACCCCCTACCTCCCAGTAATTCACCTTTCACCTTTTTTAATGATTTCTCAGGCTGTTCTGAGAACGGTAGAGACTCATTTGTACAGATCAAGGAAGCAGACCTCTGTGGGTGGGGCAACCAATGAGTTCTGAAGACACAGGCGGAGGTCGAGCTGAAATGTCTAGATGACAGGCAGTATAGTCTACCTGACCAAAGGCCCCTCTCCAGCCTCTCCATGACTCCTCACTTCCTCTTTCCTCATCCACACTTCCCTCAACAGTGCTTCCAGGAACATGATTTCTGTCCCACACTTCTAAAACGATTGGAGACCCCGTCGGTGCGGTTCGTAGGCCTTCTTCCTCCAATATTAATAGGAGCACAGACCACCCTGTTCTCACATACCCACACATATATCCACACAGATCTTAAATCGTCTCTAATGAGTTTCCTTACTAGCTCCTAGATTCCCAAATATTTTATTTCAAATCTTGGTCAAAAACTCTTCCTGCTGCACCACCCATGGGATATATTGAGAAGCCACAGACATAAAACCCCCTGGTAAATTACAATTTCAATTAGTCCCCCACCCAGGGGTCAGTAATAGTTAAGTGCTAACTCACAGTGAGGGACTGTTAGAAAAGAGATGTCATTTCAAACGCTAGCCCACATATAACCCCTAGTACAGATACATTCAGCTAGGGAATATGGCCCTATAGTAATCTTCTCCTGGTATTGGCCCATCCATGGCCCAGCTGTGCGGCTGAAATAAACTAGGGGTTGCCTTTAAAATAACAAATTGAAAATTAACTACCAACTGCAATTATGAGGCTTAACTTCATCTATTAATATCAGAATACTTCTGTGTAATCTTTGCACAGATCTGTGTGCATCTTTGAAATACTAGTTTAGCTTTAATATTAATAACCAACTGTTTCTGAACAACTAACAACTTAGGCAATTTCAGAATGAGAAATGACAAAAATTGCAGCGTAGAATCATAGCAATGCCTGTACAGTATTGACAGTTGATTTAATTTAGTTTGGCTAACATGAAATGTTATTTAGGTTCTTACCAGCTTGAACTATGATACTCTTCTTGTGCTTCCTATCATAACTGGAATGAAAGCAATACACCACTGTACCCAGCCATTTTTGTCTCTTCTAACTGGGAATACAGTTATATGCTACTACACACAACCATTGATTCGGATATAACATTGAGCATTTTTTTTTTCTCAGTCTGTCCTGGAACTATGATTCTTACTACCTTCACATCTCAATTAGCTAGAATTACAGAATTGATCTACCATACCTGGACAAATGTACACCTTAATGTTGTTTCTTTCCCTTATAAAAACACAAGGGAGACACATCTTTTTAAATAGCAAACTCTCAAAGGACTTTTGATTGGATTGTCTTTGTTATTGTTTTCCAAGTATATGCATATGACAAAGGGCAAAGAAGAGGAAAGGATGTGTATGATGAAATTGAATATAGTGTTTGTAGCAGACACTGTTTTCCTACCTAGGTTTCCAAGACTACTATATTTTATAGCTCCCAGAAGTAAAATGTGATTAGAGTTATGATTGGAACTAATTATCATTAGAATGATTGTGATATTCTCCATGCCTTTGCCATTTTTCTGAGTCTTACAACTGACTTTGATTAGAGATATTAAGAGTTAAGGTAAAATTACATGATGTTTTTAACGAAAAAAATCATGAAATAACAAAAGCTTTCAAGGATGAGTTTGAATATGTTGCCATTTTTATTGGCCTCTGCTCTCTTTGCGTGAATATATGGGAAAGATATAGATAGATAGATAGATAGATAGATAGATAGATACATACATACATACATACATACATACATACATACATATATTTAAAGATATTTATAAATTTAAATTTTTTTTTTTTTTTTTTTTTTGGCCAGTCCTGGGCCTTGGACTCAGGGCCTAAGCACTGTCCCTGGCTTCTTCCCGCTCAAGGCTAGCACTCTGCCACTTGAGCCACAGCGCCGCTTCTGGCCGTTTTCTGTATATGTGGTGCTGGGGAATCGAACCTAGGGCCTCGTGTATCCGAGGCAGGCACTCTTGCCACTAGGCTATATCCCCAGCCCCTATAAATTTAAATTTTTTAATACTTGAAAATCACTAATCTAAAAGAACATAATACTCTGACTATGGAAACAATATAGATAATCTAAGTGATGTAAATTGAACATGATTTTTGTGAGTGCAAGTATTTCATTTTACCTTTGATTCATTAACTTGGCCAAATTTTAAAACTCTGATCATTTGTTTACCTGTCTTACGTATGTGACATATGTCAAGTAGTTACTTGGTAAACAAATACTTAATTTCAACAGATTATTCTACCCTATTGAAGTTAAAATTGCTTCCCTAACACTCCATTCCCCAAACCATGAGTAATGAGTGGTAAAGAAAGAGTTTTTCGATGCTCTGTATTAAAGCATACTATGGGAGATTTTCTTCAGGACTATCGCAGCAGTCTAGGGGATCATTGCAAACAGCATGCAGACTTTGTAATAGGGTAAGGTGATTTGGGCTCAGCTCCAGACACAGCACGATCAAGTGAGAATTCAGAAACAAGTCTCAGACTGATGATAAGTGAATGGAAAATTACTGAGAGAAAATATTAGGTTAGAAGGATTGGGGGGGGGGGTGGAAGCTAATTTCTGGGATCCTTATTGAAGGCAGGCTATGGTGATGAAATCTCAATGAAAGGGTGGAGGATGAGGAATCTCTCCCCAGATCAGGGATGGAGGTTGAGGTGGTGATCAAAAGTCGAAGCTATATCCATAATTAAAAAAAAAAAAAAAAACAAGCCCACAAGACTCAGTAAGTCTGAGGCAGAACCGAGAATTATGCATTTTATAGAGACATCAGATGAGTTCCTTTGGTGTCCTTTTCAAACCATTTTATTGACATTTTCTTCACAATTCATTTATAAATCTGCAATTCAATGATTCTTGGGAAATTAGAGCACTTTATAATCAACACCACAGTCAAATTCTAGGTTTTTCTCCATACCCCAATAGTTCCTTCAAACCAATTAAGAGTGATTCTGAATCTTTCAAGCCCTTCCCTCAATCCTAGGTGACCACTAGTCTGCTTTGTATCTCCTTCTAATTTCCTCGTGCATAGAGGAAATATCCCTGTGTCCATGTGTTCTGTTTTATATAAATGGAATTGCATATTTGGTTATCTTTTCATACTGGCCATTTTACACTTAGCATACTGTTTGCAAACTTCAATCAATTTAGATATCAATACTCCATTCCTCTTCATTTGACACATAACATTCCCTTAGATAGCTATATGACTTTTCATTTACCGGCTAATTGACCATTGGACATTTCCACCTAGGGCTAGTAAGAATGATGCTGATAGGAGCATTTACACAGGCTTTAGAGGAACAAATGTGATTTTTTTCCCCTTTCTTTTCAGTATGTTCCTCAGGGTAAAATTATTTGGAATATGGTAATTCTACATTCATTACGTTGAGAAACTATTAAGCTGTACCTCATTGACTTCACTTCCTCTCACTCTATGAGGAACACTAATCTCCAACAGTGACTTGAGCGTCAAAAGTCAGGAGGAAAAGAGGTATTGGTGGGTTTCTCATAATAAAATCCTTAGAATCTACCAAATGTGATAAAACGAATACCTGTAGTACTACCTTCTCTGCAGGCTGAGATGGAAAGATCACGTTTGAGACCAGCATGATTCATAGTGAGACCCTGCCTCAAGAACAAAAGAAAAACGAAAGAAAATATGAAGTTCCATTAAATTGAAGTAATGATTACAAAAGAGGAAGAAATCAGCATTAGAAAACAATGAAACACTGATGTGTGGGTAGCAACATCAGGTGGCCAATGAGAAAATACATGTTTATAAGTCAACAAAGCAGAATTATCTCTAAATGAATAAGCAATATAAGAAATGATGAGAATACTGACAAGTCTTTGTTTAGTTATCTAGGGTGAAAGCAAGGATACAATAAGGTTAGCTCCCAATCTTTAATTCACTAATTACATACGGAAAAATGTACAGTTCCGTGGACTTCAATTCATCTGCTGTTAAAGGTGTGCAAATAATGGTTATGATTGAATGGTCACAAAATAAAGTCATTATGTTGGGCATCTCACCTATAATCCTAACTACTCTTGAAGTTGAGTTCTGAGGATCGCAGTTCAAAGCCATCCCAGTCAGGAAGTGGTAGAGCACTAGCCTTGAGCAGAAAAGCTGAGAGACAGCACCCAGGCCCTGAGTTAAAGTCCTAATAATAATAATAATAATAATAATAATAATAATAATGAAGTTGTAACATAGAAAAATGCTACAGCTATTCAACGGTAAGAAGAGAATTAGCCACAAACAATGTATAGAATATGATTTAGTTGGGTGCCAATAAAACTTTATTTACAAAAGTAAGTGGTAGCCTAAATTCAGTGTGCAAGCTGTAGTTTGCACTGATCTCCCTTGTTTCTTTGCCAGATTTAGCACATTATCTTTAACTTGTGGCTCAACATGTCTTATTAAGCCATTAGCTATCACATCTCCATTGTGAATGGTAGTAAGAAAAATAATTTTAAAAAGAGCAAACAGTACAAGAAATGTACCCAAGGCCTAATGTATGAAACGGTAACCTCTCTGTACACCACTTTGACAATACATAAGAAAAAAATAAATTAAAAAAAGAGAGAGATGGTGCTTTCCTCTCAGAGAACTTCCTATAAGATGCTTTTACACATGCATCCTGCCAGTTAGCGCTTACCCACACTTGGTGGCAGAGGTAGGAAATACAATTCTTCTACACATATAGATATACCCAGCTAAAATAAGAGGATTCATTACTAAAGGTTATTAAAGTAGATGATGAAAAAACATTGTCATCTCCCATTATATGCTCCCATTAATAAACAGAAATATCCATTATAATCTTCCTTCCTATGTAATAGAACATTTTTGTTCAAGTAAGGTCAATCCAGAATCTCATTAGTGTCTGCATCCAACTGAGTTCTCCTCTGACTCATGTTTACCTCTACATCAGATTCAGATGCAATTCTTTGTAATTCATGGAGTATAAATGAAATAATTGATGAAGGAATGCCTCTTGTTTTGAAAAGTAAATGTAGAAGAGACGCATGGCCCCACTGGTCCTTAGTAATTTTCAAGTCTTCCCAGGACGGAAACCACATACCCCATGCGTTCAACTGCCCAGTAGCTCTCTCCTATTCTATTTCCACGTGGCCATATGTGAGAAGAGTATTCAGATTGTCTGCCTGTTATAGACCACGCATGATCCTGTTTGCTTGATGACCTAGATTTGGGTTCTTGAGGATTGTTTTTCACCCAGTGTACATAGATTTTTGCAGATTGTGATTGTGGTTTACTTGCCAGCATAATTCCCTCAGAATTTTTGTAGTCTATACACGTGTATTTATATATATATATGTATGTATATATGTATGTATGTATTATGTATGTATGTATGTATGTATGTATCTATCTATCTATCTATCTATCTATCTATCTGTCTATCATCTATAGGTTTAGTTTCCACAAATGCTTAAAAACACAGTGACCAAGCAAGCCATTTGATCTTGAAATGTATCTCACTTGATATGATGATTTCCATTTCCAACTATTTTCCCTGCAAATAACATGATTTCATTTTTCCTTGTTACTATGTAATATCTAATGGTATGTATATATATACATGTATATATGTATATATGCACCATATTTTCTTAATTTTCACCTGTTGTTGGGCACTTTGATTTATTGATAGCAGGCATGGGGAAGACTAATACAAAGGATAAATGAGAAAGACTGTGATAGCTACTTTGCTTATGTGTATAAACACTGAATAATAAAATCCATTTAAACTTTTTAGAAGGCGCGAGCAGGACAAGAGTAAGTGGTAGAGGGGCTGAGTTTCATCAGGATACAATGCATGCATACAGAGAAATGTTACAAGGCAAGTATTCTCTTGTAAAACTAATGTATGCTAATAAAAATCTTAAAATCTTAAATTAAAAATAATCTTCTGATCTCTCTCTCTCTTTTTTTTTTTTTGGCCAGTCCTGGGGCTTGGACTCATGGCCTGAGCACTGTCCCTGGCTTCTTTTTGCTCAAGGCTAGCACTCTGCCACTTGAGCCACAGCGCCACTTCTGGCCATTTTCTGTATATGTGGTGCTGGGGAATCGAACCTAGGGCCTCATATATATGAGGCAGGAACTCTTGCCACTAGGCCATATCCCCAGCCCTTCTGATCTCTTTTGAAAGACACTTCTATGTGCAACAGATTGTCTTGATGCGGTTTGAGGCTTGGTCACTTTGTTTTTATATCTAATCACATTTATACTTTGCCATTTCCTAAAGGAAGTGAGACCTTCAAGAGAACATGACAAATCCTTCTTGTCTTCATCTGTCCTTTCAGCATTCTAATAAGTTACCCTGAAGTCAGGGGAAAAAAATAACCCTTGGATGAGCATTGATATTCTTAATCTTATCAGAAGTTTTCCAATGTCTTCCAGTAAGAGTTTTCTGAAGGTAGTAGAAAGTATTTTGGTGGTGTAAATTCACTTCTACCTAAGGCTGCTTCAGGGAAACGGGGCTCAGTTATGCAACTTTTCCTTTAGGTACAGGTTTTTAAAAACCTGTACAAGTTCAGAAATTGGAAATTCCCCATTATTTTAGATTGTTGACTAAAGCAGACAGCACCTTCCATTTCTAAGCCCTCTTTCATTAATCTCAGCCTGCAAGCTGATGAGTTCTAGGTTGAGTTCATCTGTGTCTTAGAGACTTTGCTGAACACAGCAAGAAGGAACTTGTGCACATCAGCTCTTCAGTGCTCGAGAACATTTCTCCTAACATTAAATGTGGCAGTTGGCACTTAGTTGGCTTCCAAGGAGCAATAATTGGCAATTTGAGCAAATATTTTGCTATATATTACAGCCTTCCCAACCTGTAAAATCCAAGTTTATACAGCCTTGAGCATACCCTAGTAAATTCTATAAACATATTAGGTTTTGTCAGACAGAGCAGCCTATATTTAAGTATGCTGACAAATACAGTGTTACTTAGGATTAGGTCAGCACGGAGAGACAGAAATTAACAGGAAGGAGATGTCTTTCTTTCCTGAACAAAACAATATGAACTGTAGACTCTTTAAGCTGCTATGAGCAACCACATGATCAAGCACACAAGTAAATGTCTATTTGCAAGAGACACAAGATAAATATTGGAGGATAATTAACAATCTTGTTACAAATCCTAACATTTTAAATTGAACAGTTGATATTTCAGCTTTGAGTTTGATTAAAATCTGTGAGCCCAACTTTACTTAATAAAGTAATATTCAATATTTATTGACTCCTTGGGCAAATTTTGGAAACCTGTGTATGGTTGTTCAACCTAAGAATATTGAATTGGTGGAATTTATTTTAAGTGGGTTTATTTCTTCTTCAAGTTTTCAATCTATCCCAAAGCTTTTTACAACAAATAATTTAGAACAATAAAGTTAAATAGTTTTCAAGGGGTAATAGTTACTCCCTAATCATGTATTTGTATTTCTAAGCACTTCTCAATCATATTTTTAATCTCCACAGAAGTGACTAATTCAATAATTTCAATTTAAGAGAGAAAAATTATTTGACCATTTCAAAAACATTAGGACCATTTCAAATTTGTGGTGACTGTTAAACTCTTTCTTTACATCAGAAGGAAAAAGACTCATGTTTAGCTTATATATGGTGACTACATAAGGAAAAGAAGAAAAGAACTGGTGAACATTTTCTCTGAGGAATAGAAAATTAAGAGACCAAGAAAAGTATTTTGGTCTTGGCAGCTCCAAACAGAGGTGAACTGTGAAAGTGAATGGCTAGAGAGTAATACACAGAGCAGGAAGCAGTCTTGTCTTTGTTCCCAGGGAACCTATAGACTGTATGGAGTGTTGTGCCTGAAAGATGTTCATTAAACATTCCTCAATGAGTTAGAAAGGGTAATGAACCCAGTGCTGGTATCTCGTGACTATAATTCTCACTCTTAGGAGACATAGATCTGAGCATCTCACTTTGAAGCTAACTGGGGCAGAGAAGTCCATGAGACTCTTTTATCTCCAATAAACTATTCAGAAAACGCCGGAAGTGACTCTGTGGCTCAAGTGGTAGAGCACTAGCCTTGAGCAAAAGAAGCAGAAGAACAGTGCCCAGGCTCTGAGTTCAAGCCTAAGGACTAGAAGAAAGAGGAGGTGGATAAGGGAAGAGAGAGGAAGGGAAGGAGGAGGGAAAGAAGAAAGAAGAAAAGAAGGAAGGATGGGAGGAAGGAAGGAAGGAAAGAAGAAAGGAAGGAAAAGATAATTCAGCATACTTTAAATTAGTCTATTAGAAATGTTTATAATACCTTATTCAAGAGGACAGCAGTGTGTCTATTGGACATTTGCATATTCTTTTCAATCTTACTATTAAAGGAATATTAGGTACAATAGGCTTTATTCTTGTAATAAAATATGTAATCTATTTGACCTATATTTTCTCCCTGACTGTTGTACTAAAGCATAATTTGTAAGAAAGCATGTTTTCATTCCTCATAGGTGTTAACTTAAAGGTTACAGGCATTCTGCAGAGCAGCATAAACCTTCCTTAATAAATATCTCTAGTGTTTTCCCATATAAATATCACTAAATCTTTCTGAAGTTTATTTTTATACTTTAAGCTCCTTCTCTTTCCTCACAGAAAGTTTTGGTTTCTATTTCATCACTAGCTTTACAAAGAAAATTATCTTTCAGATTTCTTTCATATTAAACTATAAACAGATATTTCAGGTACATTACTAATTTCCTATCATTGAAGACACTAAACAAAGTTATAATTTGGTCACATCTTTGTTTGAAATAGCACAGATAACAAATAAGGAAATACATCATTAAAGTTCTGTACTTGCCTGTAGACACTGCTACAAGACAGAGAGGGCAGTGTCCTTATTTGATTTTAATCCTGAAGTGGTTGTACAGTACGGTTGCAATTGAACATGCCCGCTTTTGCGTCCAGTGCTTCTTGATCACTGTCACACCGTCCATCATTCTCCCCCACCCATCTAACACCTTCCCTCCAGAGTCCTGTCACTCCTTGCACTCCCTTTATCCGCTGGGTGCATCGAGTATGCTGACTGCATTTGTCCTCTGCCCCTTTTTCCATCCATCCAGAGCCTCCAACTTCCTTTCCAGAATGATGTTCCAGCTTCCCTGTGTTCATTTTGTAAAACTCTCTGTTCATTATTCAAAGGGCTCACCCCGGGGAGTTTTTAACACTGCATAGACTATACTTCCGGTCATCAGTATTTCAAAACGGAGTTCAAAAAATTGCAATCGGGTTAATTTAAGAAGAGCAATTCCCTCAGGTAGTACGTACTATTTATTGAACATTTCTGAGTGTGTCTGTCTCTGTGGACTCACACTGTCAGTTTTATCCTAACGTTGTCACTGTTCTCACACACTTACTTCTCTTGGGAGTAAAGGAATGAGATTATTTGCAGAAGGGTCAGAAAATGGGATAAGGCATGCCGAAGTTGAACTACACTGAGACAAGGAACAATTAAAGAAAACAGCCTCCACTGTCCCTTCCTGAACATACATTCGATTTGAGTCAATCCAGTTATAGCTAAGGTTTCCTAAATAATGATTTGAACAATTTCTCTAGTGACAACATCTGTTTTTATTATTTATTGAATTCGCAAAATGCATAGTCATTACATTTTTGATAAAACATAGATTGCAATTTTAAGAATGTAGAAGATGAAGGAGAGTAATAAAGGGTTGACTTGGATCAAAATGCACTGCACTCACACCATGTTGAATTGACACCCTTTAAAGAATCACACAGCCAGTCATAGGTGGCTCATGACTGTTATCCTACCTATACAAGAGGCTGAGACCTGAGGACTTTAATTCAAAGCCAGACCAAGCAGGAAAGTCTGCGAGACTCATCCTCAATTTACCAGCAAAAAGTCAGAACTGGAGCTGTAGCTTATGTGATACAGTGCTATCTTTGAGCAAAAATATCTTAGGGACAGTACCCAGGTCCCAAGTTCCATCCTAGAACCAACACACACACACACACACACACACACACACACACACACGCACACGCACGCAAAGAATACAATGCATTGGTTTCAAGGACATTACTTTGATTTACTTCGTTGTTTGTAATGATCAACACTGTTAATCTCTAGAGCTTTTTCTTCATCACTGAAGCCCTGCACCTGGTAATTAACTAATTATTAACTAATTTTGCATTGCTCTGCCACAGCCTGGGAAAATGTCCTTCCTTCTATTTATACCTATTAATTTGCTACTAATGCATAGGAGAAATCCTCAGATATCTGTTCATTTGTCTGAAATATCTTGTTTATCATGTTGTCCTTAAGATTTATACAAGTTTCAGCCTGCATCAGAATTTTACCACCATTTATGTCCAAATACTATTCCACTGCATGTGCATACTGGTTAGGACTCATTTCTTTAACAATTAGCATTTGAGTTGTTTCTGCCTTTGTCTATATACATGACACATGTACAGATATTTGTGTATACATTTTATGTAGTTTACACACATACATATTTAATTTTAGGTATATTCACAAACATATATCTATATAAATAGGATAGTAATGGCTATGCAGTGGCTGATTTCTTTTATGAACAGGTGAAATTAATGAGGTAAATGTCTGTGTCACCTCTTCTACACATCTTTTACATTCAAATTTTAGTTCATTTCTTGTTTTGCAACAAGAACACTGCCCTATATATTCTTTGTGTGTGAGGAGATGTCTGTCTTACTTGCCACTGCTTCACAACCTGTAATATAAGTTGTGCCTAGCATGTGTTGAAAGGATACCTGCAGAATAAAAAGATGAAAAAAGAAAGGAAAGAAAATCACATAGGTTGATGAACAATAGAATGCAGTTGTAATAATTACCAATTTTACTTTTGTTTAACAGACCAACTATAGGAATCTGTACAAACCCTGAGAATTCAAAAATGAGGTGAAGAATTTTTTCACTTAAATACACACACACCGAGGAAGAATTATCATATTTTTGTCAATTGGGGCACCATTCATTCTTTTTTAATTTAATTTTATTGTCACGGTGATGTACAGAGGGGTTACAGTTACACATGTAAGGTAGTGAGTACATTTCTTGTCATACTTGTTACTCCCTCCCTCATTTTTCTCCCCACTTCCCTCTCCCACAACCATTCCCCAAGTTGTACAGTTAATTTGCAACATATTGTCTTGTGAGTATCGCTGTTGCATTTGTCCTTTGTTGCACCATTTTGATAGCCACAATACCCAGGGTACCCAAATCAAATATACACTGAAAACCATTCATTCTTTTTTTTTTTTTTTTTTTTGGCCAGTCCTGGGGCTTGGACTCAGGGCCTGAGCACTGTCCCTGGCTTCCTTTTTTGCTCAAGGCTAGCACTCTGCCACATGAGCCACAGCGCCACTTCCGGCCATTTTCTGTATATGTGGTGCTGGGGAATCGAACCCAGGGCCTCATGTATACGAGGCAGGCTCTCTTGCCACTAGGCCATATCCCCATCCCCAACCATTCATTCTTAACCATTGTATTTAATGTATTTCATTCTTCCTTATGACTGGCCTCCTTGATAGTCATTATCAGCATGAACAGAGAACAGTCTCAAGTCGTGTGACATGCCTACGGTCTTTCATCTCCTAGGAATCAGAGTCAGACTTTTAGGCTTGTCTGCTCCTAAACACTAAGTCCTTAGCCAGTACATTATATTTCTCATTAGAAAGCCTGCACTTACACCAAAGTGGCATATTCTTAATTACTTTTCAGGTGAAATTGTAATCACTGCTTGAAGTGATCAACAAAACATTCTGACATTGAAACGCAATCACTTTCACTAGGTCAGACCAAATGAGGAAAAGCAGAAAACTCAAATTGGCTTCATTTGGAGTAGTAGCTCTTAGCATCACTTCCAGTTGGCAGTGACAAACGTGTGGCGCATCCTCACATTCTGACTATCCCTGTGTTCTTTGTAAGAGTGAGTGACATTTTGTAAGGATAAGTACTTAAAAATATCTGTTCTTTGACCAGTGTGGCTTTAGCTAAAAACAAAACAAAACAAAACTCTTCCCTCCAAAATTCTTCCCTTATTATCTCAGCAAATATACTTGAAATTCCCGTATCTTGCTCTCTTTAGAGGTGAAGAATTAAAAGCAGCTACTTGTAAAAATGCAAAAGCTCTCCTAAGGGCTGATACATTAAGCCATTATCAGCCATCAACACCTTAGCAAGAATTAGTTGATCAGAAGCCAAAAGGAACTTGAGTGAACTGTAAGAAAAATATCAGATTGTCTCATATGCCAGAACAAAAGGGAACTGATGAAAGAATGTCTGGACACATTCATTGTGGGGGGGGGGGGAAAGAATTAAATATGCTGGGGCAAAATAAAAACCATGGTCAGGTTGACCCTATAGAGAACGTGCTTCAATTTAACATGGAATAGCAAAGAAACAAGTTGGGTATTTTAGACATTTTTTTTCTATTTCCTTGTGTATTCTCCCATAAAGAATATTGGTTACTCATTGAAAGTGGGGAAACAGATATCAGGAAAAAGATACAGGAAGGAGAGGAGAGTAACGGTGCATCTAATAGCCTTTAAGAAGAGCTGCTGGAAACGTATGCAAATTAGAGACAGAAATATAAACATATGTATATATATGTATATGTTGGGAGAAATGAAGTCATATGCTATGAAGCTATGACTTCAACAACTACCATTTTGGAACCATGAACTGAGTGGTGCACAAAGAATAAGACCTTGTGAAATGTCTATGGAGATCTTTCAAAAATAATTCTTATTATCTTTAAGTATTAGTTGTACAAAAGGGTTTCAATTCAACACGTTAACTGATATGCATAATACATCCTGGACTGTGCCATCCCTCTTATCTGTCTCAAGGACACCTGTATCCTCACATTTCCTAGTTCTGTTTCCTCCTGTGTACACTGAGTATTATAAATATATTTCCCCACCATTCCTCTCTCCATTTGACTCTCCCTGTCCTTAACCTCCACTCCCCTCACACAAGACATCTTTCAATGGCCTGATATTCATTTTGTTAATCTATCTATTAATTGTTCAAAGGGGTTACTCCATGGAAATCCATCTCTTCCATATACCATATTTTACTCAGTTTGATCGTATATGTGTGCATATGGCCATTACTTGTTTGCATATATGCTTATATTTGACATCTAACCATCACATAGAGGAGAAAAAATAAATGTACCCTTTGTCTATTTGAGCCGATCTTTACTCAACACAATTTTTCCAGGTTCATTCATTTTCCTGCAAGTGGCACAACATTATCCCTCCTGATGGATAAACAAAATTCTGTTGTACATAGAGGCTGCTCCCATAGTGTGGAGAAATGAACACTGGTATGCAGGTGTCTTTATTGTATCTGACTGACAATCTTGGATAAATGCCTAACACTTTGCTGGATCATAGAGTAGGTTTTCATTTGGGGAAGGGGGAGGGGACAATCTCCATTCTACCTTCATAGCAATTACACAAACTGCATTTCCACCCACAGTGCAATAGGATTCCTGTACTCCAGTCGTTGTGAATGTGGTTGTTGTTCTGTTCCATCTTTGATGATGGTCGTTTTAAGTGGAGTGCAATAGAATCTCAATGTCGTTTGCACTGTCATTTCCTTTGTGGCTGAGGATATAGAGCATTTCTTTCTGCATTTATTGGCCATTTTTAATTCTTCTGTAAAGTATCTGTTTAGCTCCTTTGCCCATTTATTAATTAGGCTATTCAGCCTTTGAGGGTTTAATCTTTTGAATTCCTTTATATTCTGATTAATAGGCCCTTGTCTTACATGTAGCTAGCACAGATCTTTTCCCGTTCTGAAGGGTGTCTGTTAAGTTTAGTAAATATGTCCTTTGCTGTGCAGAAGCATTTTAGCTTGATGCATCTGATTTGTCAGTTCGCTCACACATTTGCTCATTCTCTGGAGTTCTACTCTGGAATTACCCACCTACACTAATAATTTCTAATGTTTCTCCAACTAATTTCCTACCATAATTTTAAAGTTTCAAATCTTACATTGGAGTTTGATCCATTTTTAATTGGTATTAGTACCAGATGAGAGACAGGAATCCAGTTTCAGTCTTCTGCATATGAATTTCTTCAGCACTACCTGCCAAATGGCTTTGAGAATTTGATCATTGTTGTATTGGATTTCTAGAGCCTGTTTGGCTGTATGGCATTTTCTTGATGTTATTTCTGCCAATGAATGAACAGGGGAGTTTTTTCTGGCTCATAGGATTTTCTTAAAATTCTTTCCTAAAAGTTGTATAGTTTTATAGCAGAGACCCTTCAACTCATTGCTTACATTTATTGAGAAGATATGTGTTAGCTCCTGTTTTCCCTCCCTTCCTTTCCTACCCATCCCCCAATTATAGTATTGAATCTATTCCACTTCTTCCTGTGTTTATCTACTGTCCTAGAAGGATTTGTTTCTCCGTGTGTTTTTCTTCCTATTCATCATGAAGTTCTGAGTGCAGAAGGTCTTCTAGTGTCTTCTGTAGTGTTGGTATATTGGTGATACATGGTTGTTATTTTTGTTTACCATGTATTTTTTTTTGCCCTTGTTATGCCTGACAGTTGCTTATTCTTAATGCTTGGAATACATTATTTCAAACTCTCCTTGCTTTCATAGTTTCTGTTGAAAAATCTGCTTTTATTTTGATAATGTTCTCAGGTAAATGATTTGTCTTTTCTCTCATTCAGTTTTAAGACTCTTCATTGTCCATCCTTTATGTTTTAACTATAATATGTTATGGATAAGTTCTTTCCTGGTCTAGTCCATTTGGTGTTTGGAAAGCCTTATAGTTGGAATGGACTTCTATTTTGCAAGTTCTACTACTAATATGTTGAATAGATTTCACATTAATTTAGCTGTCATCTCTTCTCCTTAATCAATGCCCATAACTTGTGTGGGAATTGTATTTTTAATTGAGTCATTGAAGTTCTTACAAATTCCTCGCATATTCTTTTCCGTTTTTGTTCTTTCCATAATTTATCTGTCCTTTCTACTATATCTATTTTTTTCCTCAAGCCCAGAAATTTCTTCTTCCATTTAGCATTTTATGTACAATAACTTAGCATTTTATCTGTTTTCCTTCAACTCCTTATTTTTGCATACCTTTGTGCTCATATATTGGTTGATATACTTCCTGTTTTATTTCATTGAACATTCTAATAAAAAATGTTTTGTGATCAGCCTGTGGATTTTCCTCTATTTCACTACTGTACTGATTATTTGTTGTATAATTTTTTTGTTCCTTGAAAGTGTTTTAATTCTCTGATATTCTCATATTTCTATGTTGATTGTATTCATTTGAGGACCCTATGTTTGTGCTTTCAGTTGTTTGAAGTTTAGTTGCTTGAAGTTGCTAGATCAAAAGAAAATTAAGGGAAATAAGCCACAAAACTCAAGCAATTAATCCCAGTAAACCAACAAAACAAAATGAACTAAAGGAACGAACACAAAGCACAAATAACTCAAGACAAAACAATGACAAATAGTGTTGCCAGTCATTTTTATGTACTTGCTGTAGGCAGAGTTTGTTACCTGTTAGGCTCTCCCTTCAAGAAGTTTCAATCTTCCAGCCTCAGGCCCCACTGTGAGATCTGGGTTAAATAGAGGTAGCCATTCACGCCACAGAGGCAGAAGCAAGGCCTCTCTTAAGATGCCCTCTCTGCCTACCCGGGTTGGGCTGCATGTCCCAGCCATGTCCCCCGGATAAAGCTCAATAAAAGAAGTCGCTGGAACTGCTGGTTGAGGTCAGGATAAACTGTCCCCATGCGCTGTGCCCAGTCAGGCCCCTCACACAATTGACTACAGCAACTGCCCCTTGTGGATGTGTGTGTATGCGCCTCTGCCACCGGCTGGGAGTGCTCTCTGAACCACCCCTGGAGATCCACGTGGGCAGGGTGTGCAGGCCCCTGTTGGGGGAGGGGGGGGGGAGGTGGGTTGTAACCATGATGGGCAGTGTTGGCCACTCAGACCTACTGAGTCAGTGGGGACCCGCATCCTGGGGATGGGAACATTTAGCAGCCCTTCTCCTGAATAGAGCCTTGGACCTGAGTCACCATGCACCTGCTGTGGCTGTCCATGCCAGTTTCTTTTCTCTGTGTTTGTTTTTCCCTAGTGTAGTGGCTGCTGTCCTTTTGTGTGGGGAAAGATGGTTGCTCCTTTGTGTAGGGCTCCCTGGCCCTCCCAGGAAATGGTTGTCCCCCGAGATCATCTCTCTGCCTTGCTGGTCTGTCCTGGCTTTTTCCAAAACCTCCAAACACAGCCCTGCAGTTTTCTGTTTTGTGCTGATGGTAAGTCAGATCCACGGGTCTGGCCAGGAGGTTAAGGAGAAGAAGAAAAAGAAGGGACCCTCGTTCTTGCTTGTAGTTCAAGCAGCTCTCACCTGAGTGGTCGGCTCGCAACCAGCTCAGGCTCTGTTTAAGCAAGGGAAGGTTAAGGCATCCACTAGATTGCCTGTTTATACTTTGCCCAGCCTCCTCGTCTCCCTGGGCTTTCCCTCCTTAGGCCTTGGGCCTCCTGTTAGAAAGAGCAGACACTAAGTATCTTCTGCCAGCAAATCACCATCTTCTCCAGAAATCTATTGGGATTTTTTTTTCCCCTTTGATAGGATTAGTAGTTTCAAAGACTGACTTTCATCTCTGGCTAGGCAGCCATCTCTCATGTACACACACGTCTACATCACTCTAGCGAATCACCCCTGCACCGTGCCAGCCCACAGGTGTTTGCCGCGTTCCTCGGCGCTCTGGGAACTCAAATGGCTGAGCGTTAGCAAGAACACCAATATGGGGTTGATTTTTATACAGTTCAGAATCCCTTACAGAGAGACCCAGAGTGGAATTTTAAGGCTAATTAATTTTCACTAGTTGCTTTGCTGTTTTGTGTTGTTGTTTTTTTAACATGCGATTTTGACCTCAAATTAAATAGAAGAAAAGTGGGGGCGCTTTCCCCGCCTCTTTCATCTTGGCTAAGTAGGCAATAGCAAAATAGAAGACAGTGGGCCGAGGAAACACCGTGAGCCCCCTGAGGGCTTCCCTGGGTTATCAGTGTGGAAGGAAGGAGTCCACCGCCTCCTCCTCTCCATACCCACATACACACGCCTGCCACAGACTCCACCACCCCCACACGCCAGAGGAAAGCTGAGGGTTTTCAGATGGAGACACATACACGGTAAGAATTACGAAAGATCTGTCAGTGGTGGACTAAAGAAAGTTATGAAGCTGCCCCATCTTCGAGAGAATTACCAAACAATGTGAGAAGCCAGTTGGTTGCTTGGACAAGGAATGCACTTTGCCAGGCTGCTGAGCTCCCTTTCCAGACCTGGGGCTTCCTGGAGAAGGGTGCAGTGGGGTCCCAGGTGCCTCTGCGGTTTTTTCTTGGCAGCACAGATAATCATTCTTTCGTCACTAGCTCATATTTCTTTCGGGACTTTTCCAAGGACATCCACATCCAAACATGACCTTGATCTTCTATAAAGTACCCCAGCGCTCAGGAGGCCTGGTTTTGCTTGTGAGACTGGCTTGTTTGCATAAAGCTTTTCTCAGCTGCTGTTTGCATAATATGATTTAGCCATTGATAGCCTGGCAATCCGAATAAGAGAACACTGTTATTTGCTTCAAGTTAAATAACTATCAGTGACAACAAAGCTGTTAAAATATGATATTCAGATGATCTTCTGCTGCATGGATGGATGAAAGTCAAGGCCATGGGAAACCATAGCTGCACTTCCCTCTCTGCTGGTAGGGCTACAACTGTCTCCGAATGTTTATACTGGGATCTAGATTTGAGAAAAATCAATTCATATTAACATACCATATAAAATACCATTCATATTACCAGAAAGGGATAAAATCAAACCTCTACTGTAATGTATTTTTGATTCATGACAACAACCAAATGGACAAGGTTTGCAGAAGGACTCATTTCTGCTTTACTTGATTTTCCTGTATCTGGATTATTACACAACCCTTCCAGCAAGAAGTCAGCACGGCCAACAGGGAGGCCAAAACTGTTTGCAGGAACCGGGACAGGAGTAGAATGCTCATCCTGTACATGCACAGCACTGGGTTTCATTCCCAGCACCAAAAATCAAAACCACAAAACAAAAGACAACAACAACAACCTTGTCGAGACTTCCATAGGGAAAAGAAGGAAAACGTTGAAAGAAAAAGAAACAACTTTTTTACAACGATGATCAATGTAGGTTTCCATTTATTTATGCAGTTTGGGTAGATTCTTATGCAAATTTTCATGGTGCCACCTTTCATAATAAAAAATTAATGGAATAGCCAGGCACTAGTGGCTCATGCCTGTAACCTAACTACCTAAGAAGCTGAGATCTGAGGATTGCCGTTCAAAGCCAACCTGGTCAGGAAGTCTATCAGACTGTTATCTCCAGTTAACCACCAGAAAACTCAGACTAACCCATGAACCAACTGAACAAAACACATGCCACAATGAGTACTCTGTGTGTGTGTGTATGTGTGTGTGTGTGTGTGTGCACGTGGGCACCTGTATGTGTGCACGCAGGTATGTGTATGTGCTAGTATCACATGCTGGTGAAATGAAACATATAGAGACACATAGTTGTATGTTATTATGACCTTTGTCTACTTCACTAAAGAAATCATTTAGTAAAGAAAAAAATGTTTTTTCAACATGTGTTATTGGAAAGGCTCACATGATTTTCACAAAGGGAACTGCACCTTAAGATTAAAGTTCTCTAGATTACGATATTGAAGCTTAGTGGATCTAAATGACAAGGCTTACCCAACTAGTGAATATCGAGGCAATAATCAGTACTACCTTGTACTTGGTGGATATTCATTTTAGATTCGTGGAATTTACTGGGCTTGAAAAGTAGCATGTGTTTTAGTGAACTGGGTTATATGCATATTCATCCATTCTTTTCTATAGTAAGATGATATATTAAATGCTCCGGTGCAAGCAAGGCCTCATGCTGAGTTAATGCTTCTAATAGAATAACCTAAGAATCTATTATTTTGTTGTAGTGCTATCAACATGAGCAAAAAACTGTATTTGATTTTTTTCTCATTTATGCTGCAAATGAAAAGAATAGCCTTAGGAAAATGATTTGCCTGTCATTTGATCTTTATGGAGAAATTACACATAATTAACTTATTTTGTTTGTAGTAAGTTACTAATTAGGTGATTCATTGAGATTCCAAAGGATTAATCTTTTGGCTTCCAGCATAGAATCCACTATCATAAAGGAAACAAAATCATCAGGAGTTCTTGAGCCCCCAAAGAAAATAAATGATTGAACAAAAGAATGGTGGCTGGAAGCTTTCATCTGAGCCTTTAAAGGGAAACAGTGGCTGATAATACATTATGATCAAAGCAGGCAATTTAAAATAGAAAGAAAATACTTCTTTAGCTAATGATCCCTCCTTTCATTTATAAGGCTTATCTTTCCTAAGAGATCAAACCTAGCATGTCCATAAGATCATAATATTTTAGATTTCATGGCACGAATGGTTTGACTCCTTATATTATTAAATAAACCTTAATTGGTCCCAACATATAACTTAAAATTTAGTAGCTAAAGGTCATTGTTTCACAAACCTGAGCTTGAAAATATAAAATTTAGCAGGGGTATGACATTACACTAGTCAGAAGAGGTGGGAATAAAGAACCAGCAGCAGCGTAAAGATGGCATCCACGAAAGAGAAGAAACTCTGCTTGGCCATGGTTAGAAAATCCCAACCTGCATTGTTTCCCTCAAATTCTCAGCTTGTATCTAGGCTCAGGGAAGAGGAAAATGTTATGAATTAGGATTCATTTTAGTTTATTTTATGTTTATTTTATTCGATTTTGAGCTATTTGATCTCTTAAGCCCTAGGCGGTGACTAGATTGACTACTGCATAAAAGAGCACTCTGAGGTTTGAAAGGGTTGTCTGCCACTCACTGAAAGTGATCACATTTCCAACTGAGAGGAATTGTGCTTCTTAGTCTCCCTAATTATGCCCCTCCGTGGATCACCATCTCCCCATATGGAGTATATGTAAGCACAAGTATCTGAAAAGCAAAGTTAAATAAAAACAATCTCTATAGGTCTGTTCTACCAGAACCTTTAGGATACCTATGGGATGGCTTCATTTTTTTGGTATTCTTTTTCCTCCCGAATCTGGACAAGAGTGAGTAGTCAAAACATCATACTGTTATCTATATGCTGATGAAAATTATAAGTGGGAGGGATTTTAGAATTTTCTGTAATAATCTGTGGAGAAATACTTTCTCATTGAAAGTATAGATTTAGTTAATGGAAAATCAGGGATTAGAATCTAGGACACTAAACATCTAGTTCAGCCTCCTCCCCCTTTTTTTTGTGCTTGAACCAAGGGCCTGGGGCTTGGTCGACCTTCTTTTGCTCAAAGCTAGGGTTCTACCACTTGAGCCAAAGCTCCACTTGGCCTTTTTTGATAGTTTACTGGAGATGAATCTCACAGACTAGCCTGCCTGGGCTGGCTTCGAACCTCAGATCCAGTCCTCAGATCTCAGCCTCCTAGCAGCTAGGATTGCTGATGTGAGCCTTCAGCACCCAGTTTCAGTCCTCTTTTTGACTCTTCTAAGTGTTTGGCTACTTCAGAGACCATTAACAAGCTACTGATTTTCTATTGATTTAATAATGAAACTGCCACCATATATAACCTCTATCCTCAATTCTCTAGGTTTCCATTTTCAATGCTGTTTTATACAACACGCAATGAAATTTTCTTCTTATCTCAAAAGTGAAACAGGTGTCATTCTGTGATTTGATGTAAAACCAGTGCTGTTATTTAGCCAGCCTCCCTCCCCCCACCTTCCTTTTCACTTTGTATTTTCAAAGTAGCCTGAATATACAATACGAAATAAGATTATGTGGTGCAGGTTTAACATGGACCAGTGCTAATCCCTTAGGAAGTGTCTGCACCTCTCAAATAGCATACATGCATTCCAACCCACTCAGATGAGTCAAGTGAGACAGAATACGCAACATTGTAAACAAAGCAAATTTATTACACACAGACAGGCAGCAAGGAGTAACCCACACTGAAGATTACTGGTGAGTCCAGTTCCCCACAGCTCAGCAGAGTTGCCCAAAGCAGATGGAGACTGACCTATGCATATCTATCCACGTTTCTCTCCAGCTGAGAAACTGCTCAGGCTTGCATTACCATAGGTTTCATGACACAGAGGCATTGCAATTGTGGGGTAGAAATATGCATCTGTCTAAGACAGAGGATGTTTCTTCTTGTCTTGGGATATCGCATTCCCAAAACACTATGTAATTTTTTCTGAGTACTGCACACAAGAAAAGAAGTAGAAATGCTATGTCTCTGGGCCACTGAAGGACCTATCCTGCTATGGTGTGTATGAATATGTGTGTATTTGTGTGCTTTCAGTAGGATATGTAACGTAAAACACATTTACAGACTGATACTTTAACTAAGTCCACCTTCAGAAAAATAAGTTCTTCTGAGAAAAAGAAATGGGTTTCTAGAATCTGCTAGCAAATGACCACCACATAATATCACTCAATTCTCTGTCAGGTAAATTGATCCATATTCAAGACCCCCTTACCCCATTTCTGCCATTATCACTAGAGTGAGTGTCGTCCCTGTGTGAAATTTCAGATTTACGTGCAGAAGGTTCTGGTAGATAGTTCTGATTATGGTCTACTTTGAGCATTGAAATAAGAGAAGTAATTTTGGTCATCAGAGCATAGACTTAAATAGTTGGCCCCTGACCTTAGTGATATAATTTCTAGTGCTACATGTCAAGAGAATTGACTTCAGGAATGACCTTTGCTTCTCAGCCAACAGTATTTGGGTCGTGATGTTATCTTTAGTTTGAAAATGAGAACCAGGCTGTATATTGCCTGGTTCTTTCCATTCATATGAGTATACAGTTAGATCTCATCCATCACTGTCTTCTTGGTTGTGCATTGTTATGTCCAGGGCTGGAATGGATGGGCACCATTTTCATGTGATTTTCACAAATTTATGTGAATTTGTGTGAATTATGTGATCCCACTCCTAAAACAAGATGTTAAAACTCATTTAGAATTTCCCACCACAGCGCAGGTGCATGTACTCAAAAGGATTCTGTGAGATTTCTTGCCAGAGGAGAGCAACAGGGAATTTCCCATCTAAATGCTCCTTTTTTCCCCTATAATATTTCATAGAATCAAGTAAGATTAGGGATGATGTCTTTGCCATCCATCAGGAGCAAGGGAAATCCATTCTGATTTTAAAAATACATAGATAATATAAGAAGAAAGAAACTGCTCTTTATTCTATTGTTAATGGAATGCCCTTTGGATTGTTAATAAGTCAAAAGAGGTAGTTTTGTCATACAGTTAACTGAGAATTTAAGTAGTATATTATTAAAGTCTATTAGATCACATATTCCTTTTTCAACATTTGAATAGTGAGATTTCAAGTCTAATATGAACTGAAAATGCTCTCAGGAGTAACTAATGCATCCTAACATTCATTTTCCATATTAAGTAGCATTTTAAATTAACCTTCCAGCTAAAGGAAAGGAAAAAAACACTGCACATATTTTACTTTCATTGAAAGAAGAGGAAATCATTGGCAATCTTTAATATTTGCTCATTTTTGGAGACATAGAAAGGGTGAGGGGTTATTGTGTCCATCTTTGCAAAGTATCTCTATTTTACATAATTAAAAATTAATCACAACACTTTAGCAAAACAAGCTGTTTTTTGTGTGTCAGGTATATTTTAAACTATCTCCCAACAGTAAGTCCAAAGTGCTTCATAAGAATAATTACATTACCACCGACATGCCTACTTTGACAGTTGAGGACTTTGCATGTAAACAATAGTATTCACCAACTCAGGGACTCATAAGGCTTGCTTAATCACAGCTGGAAACTCTGCCACTGCACCTCCAGCCTGACATTTTGTTGGTTAATTGGAGATGGAGTTTTGCAGACTTTTCTGCCTGGGAGGTCTGGCTTCAAACCAGAATCCTCAAGATCTCAGCTTCCTTAAACATTAGGATAATAAACATTACCAGCACGGGCCACCAGCACTATGCAACAATGCTATGTCGATTAAAAATAATGTTGAGTTGAAATCCCTTTGTAAAACTAATTAAAGATAATCACAAAAAATTAAGTGAGAAAATATAAAAATACATGCGTATATGCAGAAAGCTCGGTGAGTTTTATCAAAATGAGATCAACGTGATAATCGTCATGGAAGGTACCAATCAACATTGAATTGCATGGACTTCTTTTTTCTTTTCTTTTTCTTTCTTATTTATTTATTTATTTATTTATTTATTTATTTAGCCAGTCCTGGAGCTTGAATTCAGGGCCTGAGCACTGTCCCTGGCTTCATTTTGCTCAAGGCTAGCACTCTACCACTTGAGCCACAGGGCCACTTCTGGCTTTTTCTATACATATGGTGCTGAGGAATCGAACCCAGAGCTTCATTTATACAAGGCAAGCACTCTACACTAGGCCATATTCCCAGCCCTTCATTATTTTCTTTTTAATTTCAGTTTTGCTAAAATTTTACTTATAATAAAATATGTGTGTAGAACAAAATTTATCATCTTAATTCTAGGGTTTAGTAGACTATTTAACAGTTTTGGTGGGTTTCATTAAGTTATTTTTACACACACACACACACCGATGTACGTACACACACATATTTTAGTTCTATTAATATCTAGTACTTCTATATTATTCATTACCTTCACCAGTTCCTTTTCCATTCTTCCTTCCCGATAATCCTCCCCCACAAACTCTCCCCCTTGGTCATGGTATTACTGGCTTTTTGTAGCTCTAGATCCCACTTAGGAGAGAGAACATGGGATTTTTGCCTGTCTGAGGTCTGGTTTATCTCACGTCACACAGTGTTCTCCAGAAGCTTTACGTACTCGTTAAAAATCATTGTCTAAGTCTAAGGGCTATATCGCACTTTGCATACCCACAACGTAAATTTTTTTCCCTATTTCAAGGAAAATAAAACCAGAGAATGTTCCAGAAGGCTAGCCAGAGTCCCTGAGGCCTGGGGAAGCAGCCACTCAAGTCAGCATGCATCCTCATACTTGCTTTTGCCTCCACACACAGCCCGGCTTTCCAGGGACACAGGACAGGTCACTCAGGGACTCTCCCCACAACGGCACGGAGCACCCCCGAGTCTCCTTTCTCCATTCCCTGTAGGCTAAGACGTGCTTTCCTTGAGGTCAATATCTATGTGACAGTAAAGGCACTGTCTTGTGTGCGGAGGGCACTAACAGTCCTTCTTGTGCTCCATCCTGGGGGGGGGGGCAGTTCCCCTGTATCCTGCCTCATCTGTCAGTCTAGGGAGATCCCATCTCTGGTATCCCTGCCTATTCAAGAGACTCGGAGGAGGAACTATCTAAGGGCAATGTCTGTCCTTTGTGGAGATGGCTACACTTGGCAATCACACAGGACACATGCAGAACATGCAGCGCACACACAGGAACCCAGGCAGGTGAATCTTCTCATTCTCTTGGGAAGTACCCGGGGCTTTCATGAGCTCTGCCAGCAGCTGCAACACTCCGTTTCTGCTTTTCATTTCTTTCTCAGAGTTCCTAGTGTGTTTTCCTGGGCCTCGGACTATGACTTCCACCTCCCAGCTACTTGGAATAAAGGCATGTGGCACCACATCAGGGGTACTTTTGAGATAGGATCTTGTTTACTTGCTCTGGGACTGTCCTACAACTAGGATCCTCCTATCTCTGCCTACTGAGTAGCTGAGGTTACAGGCATGCACAAACATGTCCAACCAGGAAAACTCATCTGGCTGAGCTTCTCAGAGATCAAGTTGGTCGTTGTACGTATACATCTGTCCTGCTCTTCACCCCATAACCTGTGCACTTGCAGAAGCGGGAGCTGCTGTCTGCCTCCCCCCTGAACAATTCCTCTGACAGCCACTTGTAGATGTGACTAAAAACATGTCACACACAGGCACATGCACAGACACACACACACATCCTTTATTACTTGTATAAAGTCATGAAATTATTCATTTCCTTTCAAATATTAACTTCCTACAAAAGTGGTGTGTGCGTGTGCGTGTGTGTGTGTGTGTGTGTGTGTGTGTGTGTGTATTTGCAGGTCCTAGGGCTTGAACTCAAGGCTAGTGCTCTACCACTTCCAGCATTGTTGATGGTTAATTGGAGACAAGAGTCTGTCCAGGCTGGCTTTGAACTACAATCCTCAAATCTCATCCCCCCTGAGTAACTTAGATTGCAGACTTCAGCCTCCAGTGCCTGGCCCCAGGTAAAGGTTAAATAATTATCTCACAGCGATTTGCCATGCTCCTTCCACATGGTAGTAGTCCAGTTGCAATACAATGGTGGGTAACCACCATCTCTGCTGCTTTCTACATCTACTGAGGTTGTTTAATTAGCTCAGCACCATAGACCTCTCTCCCTCCAGCCTTTCCTATTACATAATCCTCCATCAGTGTTTTCATTACAATGTGTCTTATTTCTATTAATGCATTTCCTGTGCATCTCTTATCTGTTTCTTCCAGCATAGTCAGCACAAGGTTCCATTTTGAAGGGCGGGTGAAGGGATTATCTGCTGCACTGCAGCCTGCAAAAACTGCACCGCAAATGAATGGAGTAAAAAATCAGCATAGTGTGAGAAATCGGATAAATTGTTTCTGGAATATTCTCATAGCTGGACATACTGAAGTTGATACAAAATGGTTATTGTAGAGAAGCTTGTGGTTTTGGAGTCAGAAGGGAGCAGGTACTAGCTCAACCTTCTGCTAACTTTTTTTTTTTTTTCTTGGCTAGAGAAGACCTTACTGCTAATCCACCCAGTACTTGATCTAGGGTAAATACATGCACGCACACAACCACTCCGTTCCATCTGAATAGGAGTGCATTTTAATTCATCTGAAAAGTTGGTACATGGAGATGGTATGAGTTGAGAGCTCTCTTGGTTCAGAGTGCTATGTATTAATGTAGCTTGAACTGTAAATATTTATTTCTCCAAATTGTGGAGGCTGATGATCTGAAACCAGGGATCCAGCAAGTGGGCCCTCTTCCCGCCTTGCACCGTATCTTCGCATGACTGAAAGCCTGGAACTCCCCAATGCCTGGTCCTGAGTCCCCACCATCATAGCAAAATTACCTCCCAAAGCCTCTCCCCAAATCCCATCACATGTGGATAAAGGTTTCAACACCTGAATTTAAGAAATACATGCTTTCTCTAGCAATAGCAGAATATAAAGAAAGATATGTATCCAGGACTTGGTAACTTATAAGGCTTTGATTTTAAGTAATACAAAAACTTATTTTTTAAGGTGTTGTTTGTACAAGGAGAAATTACCTGGAAATAGACACAGGCTCTAGAAACACTTGTTTATCACTTATCATTTCACCTTAATAATAATGTGATGATCTATCTCTGTTATTTTATTTCCTTTTCAAGGTAATTTTACATATAGTATCTAGTCTGACACCCAGCAGCCAGCTTAATGTCAGGACTGTTTCCCACAGTGTGTTTGTACTTGGTTTTTAAAAGAAGATCCTGAGCTTCACTGTGGTTACACATGAAACATATATTTACTTCACTGCACCAACCCAGTGGAACCCAGAGCAATTTCAACTGTGCTCATCCAAGGACAAAATTAGGTTTTAGGATTTAACCCAGGTGACATAATAAAATATAAATAACGTATTTACCTGAGAGTAACAGAAACAAAAAGAGACAATCAGAAATACAAGTCACTTTAGGCCAATAATGAAATGAGACCTGTGAAATAGCAGTGTATGTTGACCCACTGAAATGAAATAAAAACCAAGAGTGAAAAAGAAAGTAAGAGAAAACCTAAGGGTACTCCCACAGTTGAGGGACAATTTTTGGGTTAAAAGTCTACTCGTGTGTGTGTGTGTGTGTGTGTGTGTGTGTGTGTGTGTATCACTTTTAGTACTGGTCATACATTTTTTTATGTTAATAATACACCTGTCTCCCATTCTAATCTTTTGGATTCTTATTCAATTTTGATTCTTTCATTGATTACCATGGCCATATCTTACCCCGAGATTAAGTGATCAATACACATTTGCTGACTTGCATTGAACCTTGAAGCAAGTGTAAAAGTGTAGCAAGCAGAAGCTCACATATTGTTTCCTAAGTGCAGAGCAGTTCAACTGGAGAAAGGAAAGGTAAAATAGATTAGTTTATTTATTGCATATGTTAATAATAAAGCTTTGTGTTTATATGTCTGTATTTTCGAAGAGGAAATAGTTATCTTAGCCATACTTAGTCTGGTACCAAATAAATGAATAGCTCACATGTTTGCCGAAGATGCAGTGATTGTCAGCAGTGTGAGTGCAATTAACCATTTTCCCCCATAAAGCTTCTTTCCTCCCCAAGGCAACAAAATATGTCTTTGCAAGTGGAACACAAGGCTAAAAAGACAAATTGTCAACAATCTCAGAGCCTCATTTTATTTTTTCCTGTTATTTTTGTCATTGCTTCTTTTTCCTTTATATTGTTATCTTAAGGAGTTATACAAAGGAGTTGCCATTTAACCAAGCAGTTTGTGAGTATAGTAAGTATATCTTGAACAATGTCACCACCCCTTTCCGCATTCTCCTTTTAATATTTAATTGTACTTTGGGCATGTCTTGGTACATTAGAGAAATCCTGTATGTATTTCATACCCTAACTCTAATTTTGTTACCCTGAAATGCACCCAGTACTTCTGTAAGTGTCGAATTGGTTGTAGTGTCATGAATATCAAGTGTGAAGAATGAGTCTCCGTTCATTCTGTGCTGTCATAGTCACGCTGGTTTTGAACGCACTCCCCTGGTTTCCAGCGCAGCCTGGTGGGCGGATGTCATGGAAATCCATTTGTGTGTTTGTTTCTCTGCTGTGGTTTCAGTGTCTCTTCATGGTGCCCCAATGGCTGTGAATGTGTGGGTCCCATGTGAGCACAAGAGTGGGGGCCTACACGTGACAGACCCCAGCTTCAAGCTCTGCACTTCTCAAGTGACTCCATCAGCCATCTGAAACCCTAAGGAGAAGCGCAGGATGCTCGCCTCTTACTTACCAGAAGAAGCATCAGAATCGTTACCTTTCCTCACAGGTGTCCATGTTTCAAAGACCATTGTCCCAGGCTCAGGGAGGAGAAGCAACTGTGCAATGGTATCAGTGATAGAAAAGGCTGGTCAGGCCTGGCAGTCAGGCCTAAGGCCCGTGTGTGTTCTCCATGAGCAAGAACCTCACCGCAGGCAGTGTGACACAGGCCCCCTTCCCCACCTTCACCCCCTCCTGCCCATCGGCCAGCATTGTACCCACAATCACTCCCTTAGTTTAGCTCAGGACTCCCAATGCTACTGCAGTGCGGATTAGAGACACTGAATGTTAACGGACGGAGAGGTGTGAGTCAGACTTTATGCTTCCCCCTTAGGCTGACCAAAAGCCTAGAGAATAAGTTGCATTACTCGATGAGGCAGAGGTAATATTAGGGGATGAAGAAAAGTTTGGAAACAGCAAGACAGAGCTCAACGGTTGCACAGACTTTCTGTAGGTTATGGTTATGGCGGCTTTTCAGAGAAGCTTTGTATGGGCACCGTGAGCCAAGTGACCTGGAAAGTGATGTCAAATGTGCTGGTAAGGGACCTGGATGGGAAGTCCATCCTCATGGACTGGATAGGAAAGCCTTCCCTGAGTCTCCCCCGCTGGGGTGCTCTGTGGAACTGCTTTGGGAGGGGGTGGGAACTTTGAGAAGTGGAGCTTATCTGGGAGAAGTGGGTCCTTGGGGACATGTCCTCCATCTACCCCTCTTTCCTCTTCTGGCCCACCGTGAAGACTGGAGCAGTCCTCCCCCTACCAGCACATACACCCACTACTGTGACGTGGGCAGCGTAGGCTGGGATGGGAACTACTGGAGCGGTGGTTCAACACAAGTGTGTCCTCGTAGCCTCGTGTCAGGTGCTGGGTCACACTGCTGTGCTTTGGTGCCAAATTCACACTTGGTGACACGCCTGTAGGCGCTTCAGCCTCATGCAAGGGTTAGTTCACTTGATTAAGCCCGCTGTCACCCCTGTGTGTAAAACCAGGGTTCCATCGCTTGCTTCCTTTCCTAAAATATTGTCAGAATGCATTTCTATTATGTTACTTCTACCCTTTCATCTCGTTATGAGATATTCTTTCTAATTTGGTTTCACGGAGGCCAATTTCTTCTGTTAGAGATGTGTGTAAGATCCACAGGGCCTCACGTGACCCGTGGCTCTCCTGATCTCAAAATAAGGGCCACGTAGTGGAAATATATCTATCTCTCTGCACACTCGGGCGAAAAAGAATCTCTTCTCTGTATATGTGTTAGATAGTTTATAATTTGGAATTGTACCTAAGGACTCAAGTTATTCAAGTTATGAGAGTAACATTCTTTGAGAAGTTACTTGTCACTTTTTTGACATGACATGTTTGTTTAATATGTATATATGTATATATATATATACATATATATAATTAAAGCATACCAGAATGCACATTTATATTTAGAATGCATCTGAAATTTCCCAATGGCATAAGTAAATACAGCAGATCCTATTTACATTAAATTATAAAATTGACTGATAAGAATAAAAGCTTCTATATTCTGAGTGGGTGGTATATTAAATCTACACAATTTTGTCACTTTTGCTTTTATTTGTACTGATGTGACAGCACAGGAAAAAAACAGCCTAATTCAATCTGCATTAATAAGATAGCTTAAAAACTTTATAATTTTGTGTGAAAGCTTAAATTTCATTCATACTTAATTGACTGAAAATGGAAGTCTTTTAGTCACATAGGTGCTTATGAAATGAAAGTTTTTCAACATTCTGTTTCATTGTTTGAAGCAAATATGTCTTCTCATTTGTAGCTACTTTTTTTTCTTACAGTTTCTTTTTCGACCTTACGTAGAAAGTGGTATATACATAACTATATGGTATGCAAAAGGTAACAGTTTAGTTTTCTCCCAACTGCAAGACTACATTGCTGGATTAAAATGTTTGGCTGACATATGTTTGCTAGAGATAAGGTGTCTATTTAAAAGCCAGTGTTCAAAATCACAGGTTAGCCTCAGTTCTTTCCATCCCATTGATGACAATATATGTTTCCTATGTTTTTCTTCTCTTCCCTCAGAGAAAGTGTATTCCATCATTTCATATTTAAATGTACCACTGCATCTCCAGGTTGCAATTGTGGAGGAAAGGCAAATGCAGCAACAGTCATGCATCTTCTGCAAAAAGAAGAAACTTGAAGTACTCTGAATCTTAGCCAAAGCTTGGTTCATTTCTGCATGCTTGGGCTCAAGCTTAATTTATTAATTAATGAGCAATACAAATTTAATGGGTGAATTTTCTTCTCATTGCTTTCAATAACCTTCAAAATGATATAATGTAATAACTGCAAAAAGTGACACAACCCCAAAACAACTACTGCCTAACAGTAGTACTACACTGTGTATAAGCACTAAACTTCATGTCCCACCAAAGCTAAACATCATTTTTATTGTTGCTTTGAAAAAACAGACCTACGCTTGGTACTGGTAGCTCACACCTGTAATCCTAGCTACTCGGGAGGCTGAGATTTGAGGATAGCAGTTCAGAGGCAGCCTAAGCAGAAAAATCCCCCTGAGAATCTTATTTGCAATTAATTACTCAAAAACCAGAAGTAGTGTTGTGGCTCAAAGTGGTAGAGCACGAGCCTTGAGCAAAAGAGCTTCAGGGACAGCATCAAGACCCTGAGTTCAAATCCCATCACCAACAAAACCAGACAAAAAAGAGAGAGATGCTGTTCTACATTGGAAACAGAAAATTTTGAACCTTATTTATTGTGCCTAAGCTAAAGCATTTTAAAGTAACCAAAAACATTTAATTTTAAAAATAAAATTTGACAATCACCAATGTCTTTCTACACTTTAGAAACCTTCTACAACTAACAGTTATAAGAATTTTCATTGGTGTTATAATTTTTCTTACATAAAAGGAATATTTACCATAAAGATAATGAAAATAACTTAGACTCATTAGACTGCTCAATTTAAACCAAAGTTGTTGAGTAATCTATCATTTGAATGAGGGCTATCATTTAATTTTGGCTCTATATCATAAATTCAAGATTATTTTTGCAGTATCTTCATATCTATTTTGTTATTTCAAAATTATTATTTTTAAGTTCCAAAATATTCCGACAGTATGTTGGGCATGGAATATATCACTTAATTTCTTTATCACTTGAGAAGTAGATTAGTCTTACAAACAATGATGTAGAACATAAAATATTTAAATGTATACACCTTATATATAGTAGCAATTCCTAAATTTAACAATCACAATCTATATCTTCTTTAAATTACAGACTACATCTTGTTTCCTTTTTTTATAAGAAGCTCCTAGAATAACATAGACAAAAGCACAAATTTATTAAATACACAGTAAAGGGGAAGAAAATAATCATTTAAGCAACATGGAGATTTCAGAGTCCTAGCTCTAATAAAGTTCAGGAAATGACAAATTATTTAAGTAGTATAATATGTCTATTGTTATATAGCAAGGTATTTTGTATTGCTGTAATTAACTTATCTCTCTAGAGAACCCTACTAAATACATATTTATTATAGTCTGAAGTTATAATTAATAACATATTAGTTGCTAAGCAAGCTTCCCTTATTCAGTCACATTTAAACCTATGCTTTTGTACCTTCCTTTATAGATCAATTAAGTAGTAGTTTGGATTGAGGCAGCAGGCCTTCAGGTCAGTCAAGAACTTTGGACTATTGTATCCCAAAGAACTTTTAAGATAAAGGTGTCAAAAGTAAATCTTCATAGACATCCGGAAAACAGATGAGGGTTCTATAAATCTGATAGTTTAAGAGGACAACTTCTATAAATTAAGGCCAAACAGGCAAGTAGTTAGGCAGCATGGAATTTAAAATGGAAGTCTCCCAAAGGCCATGAATAAATCTACTTTTAAGGATATTATATTGTGTTTCATAAATAAAAATGTGCCAATTTGCCAGTGATTGATAGAAGATTTGCCTTGAATCAATCTGCTGATGAGAAACAATGAGTTAATACTATTAGCAAGTGAGAGCTACTCTACCTCGTGCTTTAAATAGGTTAATTTTTATATTTCATCTCCAGATTCCTCAGCTCTTGTAAATGTCATGACTGATCAGGATCACAAGAATCAAGGCAATTAAAAATAGGCATGTGATATACATCATGATAGTGATGTTGGTTTTGTGCAAAGCTAGTTTAACCAGCTTTAACCAGCTAGTCTTCAAGGACTATGATGTAATACAGATATTCCCCATCAAGTTGACTTGAGCACTTTTGGGGCATGGTAACACATCTTGTTCCAAGTTAATAATGATCATTAGACCTAAATCATTGTTTTAATCAGCTATCCCTGTTAAATTGTTTTCTTCTCTGAACTATATCTCATTTGTTTATTTACTTAGCATAGTAAACATATGTTATTTATATATCAGCCATTCAATCAAAAGCTTTTTGCTTCAGGAAAATTTTAGGCCAGTACTAGAGTTTTCCAGTGGCTTTGTGAATTGTATTCAAAGGTAAACTGTAAATTCAAACTGTGGTTTATGGTATTGACTCATTCAAATAGCTTTCAACAAAGCTGCTCAATGGAGTCTTCCTCTGTTGAAAATCACAAGAAGCTGGTCCATGGTAGAATTTACGTTTTTAATTTATTTTGTCTGCTATATTTCCTGTTAGTAATTATGTTTCAAAGATAAAAGTGTATTTCCTTCACGTGGGAAAAACCTTGTAATTCATGCGATAGAGAAATTAAAACATAATAATTAGTGCTTCGCATGCTAAAGACTGGTGTTAACACAGCGGTGCACTTTGAATAGCTTAACACAGTGGTAGAAAATATTAAGCTATAAATCTGATATTTTCTTATACTCTTCTGACAGGATTGAGCTTTTTGATCATGTGAAAAATTATCTAGGGCAGTAATTTCCCCCTACAGATTCATATATACACCACAACTATGTTGAAGAGGTAAAGTAAACCCCATTTTCAGGCAGCCCCCATTTTGTTGTATGTTTAAACTATGAGTAACTCAGGCCACCAATTATCCCAGCTAGCAAGACAAGCTTATTAGGGCCCAGCCGGTCAGGAAACTCCCTGCTTAACTCTAACCGCCCCGGAATACCTCGAGCCCTGAGCCAATCAGATTTGTACCCGTATCCTAATCTTGCTTGAACACCTGTTGCTGTAACTTTGGGCTTTTGCCTTTATAAGCTCTGTTTAATCACAGCTCGGGGCTTTCCTCCTAACCTCCGCTGTGTCCATGGGTAGGACGAGGCCCGAGTTGCAGCTCACCTGAATAAAGCCTTGCTTTTGCATTTCGGAACGTCTGGCTCTCGGTGGTCTTCTTGGGGGTCTTCTCGCGACATGGGCATAACAATGTAAGTAAGTAGCATTTTACATTCTACAGTCTAGTTTTAAGAAAGTGTCTCACCCATCAATATTGAAGCCTTAAGAGAACATAAATGCCATCAAAATCTGTAAAAAGCCACATTTATAGTAGGACTGTAAGAAAGAATTCATGAAGAAATACTTTGCCTATAAAATGTGTATTTGAACAACTGGGCAGGTTTTAGTGAAAGGGGACATAATTTCCTAATTTGGATTGGCAGTTTCATCATGAAAGATAGCTGCAATGGTTAATTTTGGTAGTCAACGCAATTAGATTCTAGATGTTTCTGCTAATAGTATAAAACACACCTCTGGGTATGCTGTCAAGCCTTTCCCAGAGATGATAAAAATCACAAAAGCTCTTAGCTGACCAGTGACTGAATCCATTCACAATCCAAGCACATTATTGGGGTGGAGTAGATCAGTGGAAAGTGGGCTGCTTTGGAGAAAGTGTCCTTGAACAACCTTCTTGCCCTGACCTCTTCCGGCCTCTGTGTGGCTTCCTGCCCACCACAAGCCATGAGCCCCATCAGCCCTGCCACACCTTCCCTTTCATGGTTGAATCCTCTGAAGTCGTGGGAAAAAGACATCCTTCTTCCATAATTTGTTCATATCATGTGTTTTGTCTCAGTGATGTAAAAGTAACTAAGGTAGTATATTTACTACGTGTTCCTCATTCGCTTAGTTAAAATGCTCTTCTCTTTATGGAAGGGGGTGTTTGGAGCAATTACTCACTGCGGATTGAAACCGAGCAGCTAGCAGTGACATCCAGCTTTTTGTGCTAGGTACTTATCTAAACCCATTGGGGCTTACAACCTTGTCTGTCAGATTCTCACTTCCATTTTCTGAAAGGAGCAGAGTCATCAATTCCTGTGATCTCCATAGCTACCAGAGTTCATCGTTTCCTGTGTTGCTTCTATGAATGAGTTAAAGGAATCCTTATGAAGATTCTGTGAGGCAGATACTACAGTTATTCTCTCTTTCCTCATGGATGTCCAGCCACCTGCTGGGGATCTGTGAGGTGACCTTGTGGTTGACTGTACCTTGCTCATAACCAAGATGGGCTTGATTTCCTTCTCTTTGATGTCTTTGCCTTCCGTGATCCTGCATCTAGACTGAGTCGTGTAGAAACTGAGCCCAGCTCTCTAGCCAGAGTCCTCGTTGCTCTAAAGCAAGCCTTCAGAAGGCATTTCTCTCATCCCTCAAGAGATGTGCACCTGCCCACCACCTGCCCATAGGAAATCCCAGCAATGTCCCTCATTAAAGTGATGCTGTCTTTTGATCCCTGGCTCAGCAGGAACCAGGATTGAGATAAGTAAGGTTTAAACCCTACTTATTTTCACCTTCTTCTTTTAGCTTAGGAATTCAAAACCACATTTTTTTTTCATTTCCTTAATTGGTTCCCATTGACTAAATGTGTCAACAAAACTCTATTCTCTCCTTATCGCCATTTATTTTCCTGGGTGTAAAATCTTGTTTTGCTATCTTTGATATTAATTACGGTCATTTCCTTTAAGGTTCTGTGCACTTAGTTGATGCTGTCTTGTTATTTGATTCTTCCAGAACTTCATACAGTTAAAAATTTATTATCAAGATTTTTTTTCTGGTCAAAACAGTGGGAAATGAGTTAATAAAGCTCCCACTTTTATTTTAAAGACCCCTGAGAGATACTTACTGAGTTGTCTGCTGTGCAAATGTTATGTATTGAGAATGAAAACCATAAAGCAGGTTTACAGTTTCACTTTGTGTCCACATTTATGTTAATCCTTGTGCCAAAAAAATGAAAATAACAGTTCTCTAATGGTAATTTCTATACAAAGGTCCCAGGGTGATTCATGTAATAAATTAGGAATCAAAAACTTTCCCAAAGAATTAATTCATTTAAAATCAAGAAAAGTATTAGGGTAAGTATGATTTGAAAGTTTACATTTTTCCTCAAAAATAAAGCCCTTTTTTCAATCAAGAGATTTTGAGCTAACTTCCTAGTAAATTGCTTCTCTTATCATAGAAATATATCTTGGAAAATCTTTCAAATGCCCTTGAAAAATCAACTTCTTTGTTTTTGTTGTTAGCAAACCTCTTGGGGGAGAGATCACTATTTTTCTTTGGTCTGCAAGAAAACCTCTACCCATTAATCAGTTATATATTACAATGAAAAGTATCCTAAGGTGAACTTGTTACATTTAAGTTCCGCTTTCTGGAGAATTCTATTATAACTCAC
The DNA here is from genome assembly GCF_023159225.1 of Perognathus longimembris pacificus. NCBI lineage: Eukaryota > Metazoa > Chordata > Mammalia > Rodentia > Heteromyidae > Perognathus > Perognathus longimembris. The sequence continues at coordinate 148,153,886 of NC_063162.1, forward strand.
TCATGGAATAATGAGCTATACTCAAACAGCACACAATTAGACCAACTGGGAGAAGATTTGTAATTTTTGTTTTTATGAGATTTATGGCATTCAGTTTAATTAACATGAAGGATGGGTCTTGAGTGTTAGCATCAATCAGTGGAAAAATGTAACCTTACTACATATAAAAGTACATATAAATGTTTTCCCCAAACAATAATAAATAGTTCTCTCTCATCTCAGTGAAGGCTGCTCTTCTATAATCCTTTAAAACTATATAGCTATTGTAATCATTTGCCCTTGTTCAGAAACCTTCTCTGGATATACAGGAATCACAATAATAGATTCCTCCAGAAATTCATTTACTTAATACCAAAGTGTACACACACACACACACACACACACACACACACACACACACACACACACACATACACAGAGAGAGAGAGAGAGAGAACAGGTAGTTCATTACTGTTTATCTTTGTTTGATAATACAGACTTCAAAACCAAAACTAGCCAGGATTTATTGTTTTTATTTATTGTCCTACTAATTGCATTATTTCCTGTTTCTTCTTCTTCAAGGTTCTGTCCCTTTTGTGCATGCCAATCATGAGACTTGGATTTGAGTCCTGGGCACTGTCCCTTAAATTTCATCTCAAATCTAGCACTCTACTATTTGAACCACAGCTCTACTTCTAGCTCTTCCGTAGTTGGCGAGAGACAAGAGTTTCATAGGCTTTCCTCCTCAGGCTGGCTCAGCCTCCTGAGGAGCTTGGAGTAGAGACAGGGGCCCTCCATGCCCTGCCACTGGCTGCTCTCTTGATGAAGCCTTCTCCGAATGACCTATTTGAAGTGGAAACAGCTTTCCCAGTCACCCCTCTACTTTCTCTAGCTATTAGCTGACTTTTGTGTCCTTGATTTCTGCATCCTTTAATATATTTCTCATTTATTTATTAATTCTCTCCTGCATTACAACATTATTCTTGAAAATTTGTAAGGATTTGGTCCATTTTGAGGAAAGGAAATATCCCTGGGGCCCAAATGAGTGCCTGGCATTAAATATATGTGGCTCTTTCCAAAGTTTATTGTAGTCTTAGAGCATGCCAATGCTCACTAACTGTTCTTTTATTGTAAGACAAAATTAAAAAAAAAAAACTATGCCAGGCACTGGTGGCTCATACCTGTAATTCTTACTACTCAGGAAGCTGAGATCTGAAGACCATGGTTCAAAGCTAGGCCAGACAGAAAGTTCATGAGACTCTGGTCCGCAATTAACCACACACAAAATAAGCTGTAAGTGGAGCTGTGGCTCAAGTGGCAGAGCACTAGCCCGGAACAAAACTGTTCAGGAACAGTACGCAAGCCCTGAGTTCAAGCCCCAGGACTGGCACAGAAAAAAACTGGCCACACCCCTCCCCCTCCCCTCTGAGGATGTACCATGAGGCACTCTGCTGTGTCTTTATAACCACCAAGTCAAATGTTTCTAATAACTAGAAATTCCAATGAACTCCCATCTTCCCTCCTCGAAACCAGCAAAGAAAAGATTAAGGCTACAATAACCATTTTATATGAAAAATGAATATGAGAGAGCAGAAGGGTCAAAGAAGGTAAGTGATTTGCTTGGAAATAATCAATGGGCTGAACTGGCAAACCAGGATTTCCAACTATGAGTCAGGAAGCATCTTGTATCCCCTTCCTGTGCTTGTACCCACTCTATCACTGTATCTCATCAGGATACCCTGGACACTGTATATACTGGTATTAGAACTACGGAAGTGAAAGGGAATATCAAAATCGAGAGACAATGGATAAAAATACAAATGACTCCAAAAGCAGTACTTGCAAAACCATTTGGTGTAAACCAACTGAACAACTCATGGCGGGAGAGGAGAAGGGGGGCAGAATGAGGGAGGAGGTAACAAACAGTACAAGAAATGTACCCATAGCCTAACTTTTGTAACTGTAACCCCTCTGTACATCACTTTGACAATAAATAAGTAATTATTAATAAAATAAAAGCAGCTAAGGTTCTAGCATTCCAAACACTGAAGGGGATGAGTGTCACAGAGACAAAAGCTGAAGATTGTGGAAAAGCAGCAAAGTCAAAATACTCAAACTTGAAGTTTAGACAAAAGAGAAACTAATGTCTAGAAAAGCAAAGCAACAGTAAGCCAGACCAAAACCAGTCAAATGACCAAAACCCTAACTCTCTAAGGACTAGTGCTATGAACTGGAAATTAATTTGGAAAGTAATGAGGAACACTTTCTCCTTCAAGAAACAAGAATTGCGTAGATCCTGATACATTTCCCCATATTCTGAGAAGTTTCTCCAGCTTACAGTGCCTCTGAATTTTGACAACCATGAACTTTATAGGCTCTTTGCCCATATGAACACTAATAATTCAATGTTAGGTTAATCTTCCCAGTTTTATTTTCATGCTTTGCAGTTTTCATCAGCGTTCCAATATTTGATCTGTCTATCTTCTTCTTGCTTACTCATGAGTTCTAGGAATGCAACTTATGCCTTTTATAATTTAACTCTTAAATCATATTGCATTAGACAATAAGTATGCTTTATCTTCTCACCAATAATAAATTGCCCCAAGATTCATGTCATCATTTAGCACAGGGAAACTTGTTCTGCTTGTATATATTACTTAGTGATAAACAACCACTAGACGTATTACTTGAGATGGCCCCTTTTATTTTCTGATCTTGTTGTCTGGGGCTTGGCTGGCATGAATCAAATGGCTGACATGGCTGACTTTAAGCCTTACAGATGGTTTTGGAATCGTGTGTCATACCACTTGAGGGCACATTGTATTGTGTGTGTGTGTGTGTGTGTGTGTGTGTGTGTGTATGTGTTTCTTCTTTTACTGATGGTGTTATCAATAACTATCATGGTAATGTACCCATTGGTTTGGTATGAACTAAATATTTGTATTTCTCTCCCACAAATCCATATGTTGAAATGTTTATGCCCCATGGAATGGAATTAGGGCAGGGAATTTGGTAGCCATAAGTTGACAAGGGTAGGGCTCTCGTGATAGTATTAGTGCCCTTTGTATAAAGAGGATTCAACTAGAATGCCTTATTTTGGCCTGTGAGAACACAGTAAGAAAGCACTACTGGTCAGAGTACAGGTCGTCATCTGAAACTGAGTCTGCCCATTCCTCGATAACTGGTTTCTCCAGGCTTGAACATTAAGAATTCAATGTTCTGTTGTTTAAGCCATACAGATAGTGGTATTATGTTGTACCACTTTCTGAGATGTATTTGTAAAGACAATTTGGCCATTATTTTCCCACTGCATAGTTTGATGATTATTCGCATATTTTCCTGGTTGCACTTTGCGCCTGCTGCATTTTTCTTCAAAGGAATGCTCTTCGTTCTGTTTGCATCCCAAATTCATGAATCTGTATTACCTTCTATGATTAGTCTTCAGTGAATAGATTATTTGATAAAGCATACATTGTGTTTCAACTCAGTCTTAGAATCATTCAATTTTTTCTTCTTCCCCTTAATATTTGCATTTTTCTTTCATATTATTCATAGGATTTTAGGAAATATTATACAATTGAGTAAATGTGCCAGTTATTCTTCATGTGTTTGGGCACTATATTTCCAATGCTGGGATCTTGAAAATTGGCTCCACCACGTGGAGTTTCAGGGGGTTGTTTTAACCTTGAATGTGTTTTTACCAGCATGGAAAATACATGAATCTTTAAGTTTCTCTGTAGACTTGCTGTCACCAGGTGATGTACTCTGTCTTGATCCCTATGTTATTCAAATGATTAGGTGATTTGTAGAAGGTCAGTGAAGTGGAGATGTGCTTGCAGGAAATAAATGCACAGCAAATGCTATCCTAATAGTCCTCTCTCCCTCTCTGCTAATCACCATATAGATATTCTCTCTTGTCAAATACTTAGGTTCAGAACTTGCATTAACTCCTTCTATTTGCTTTGTAGAAGAAAAGCAGAGTCAGGGCCAAATTAATTAGGCAATAAATATTAATTAGAAATGAGTGTCATTGTTTAATACTTCTAACCTTTATTAGCTTAAATATTGAATATTTGGAAATGTATACATACATATAACTTTATATATAATGGTTTATTTGCTCACATATAAGTAAATCCTTATGTAATTATATGTAAGCCCTCAGCGTGACATCGCATTTTCTGTTATTCTTTTTCTGGCATTAAGAAGGACTGTTGCTTCCTATATCTATGTTGAATTAGAACAAATACTGTCCTGCACCATTGTATTTCAATTTCACATCATAGACCATAAATTTTTTTGCTCAAAGCTAACACTTTATCACTTAAGCCTCACCTCCACTTCTAGCTTTTGGGTGGTTAATTGGGAATAAGAATCTCACGGACTTTCCTGTTCGGGCTGACTTTCAACTGTGATCCTCAGCTCACAGCCTCTGGAGTAGTTTAGGATTAAAGGCGTGATCCACCAGTGCCTAACTAATGATTCACTTCTGGTAAGGTTTTCTGCTAAAAATATTCCTAATCATGATAAAAATGTCTTTGACATTTTGAAAATGTTTTATAGGAATAAAAGCCTACATAAAAGATGGACATGTAGTTTTTTAAATAAATAGATACTCTTGTAGCCAGAACACCATTAGAAGCATTCTACTTCTCACTGTCCTATTGAATCTTGTCTCTAGGCACAATATTTATGAAGAAATTACACTGATTTTTTCTCACTCTTTACTTTCTGTTACTTATGTTAGTTATAACTTTCTAAGCAAAGTGTTACCAAATCCTTCTATTTTCTCAAAGTCAATTGAATGGAAACATATACTCTTTCCATTGCTTCTAGTCTTGTCATAACTATATTTGTGAAATGTTTATTCAATACATATTCTCAAGTAGTATCATTATCTTCAAAAAGTATTTCCATGAATTCTGGAAGTTTTTTGAAGGAACTTTCCTCTATTAAGAATTTTTCTTAGCCACTCCTTGGCAGCTGGAATCATAGTTATGATTTTAAATAGTGCAATAAATCATAGGGCTACTCAGGACTTCCCCTGGCAGAGTTATTTTCACAATCAGTAATTACATTTTTGCCCCTGTTTCCAAAATCCTTGTATAAAATGATCTGCTCTTATCTCTTCTTTCCTTTTCATTTTTCTAAAGTAAAAAAGAATGTATATCCTCACTTTAATTCTTCTTGGAGAACAGTTTTGATGGGTTCAGATGCAGACAGCAACCCCCAACCTTTGAATCTGCTGAATGCAAAGATTTGAGCCTTCTGTGTCCTTTTCTTCATCTCAATAGAAATGTCTCTACATCATTCATATTTCCAGTGATCAAGTCCTTAGATGCAATGATTATCCTCATTTGCTTCATACTTAATGAACCTACCAGTTTTCATATTTTCATTTTAGCTACCTTGTTTCTTATTTACTTTTCCTGTTTTTCTTACTTAAGGTGAATGCTCAACTAATATTTTATTATTTTTACTGTTAGTATTTAAAGACATATATATTTCACTTCAAATCCTCCTTAGCTCTATCTAAATTTTGACTGTCTTGTTATATAGCACTTTCTTGTTTAGTTATGTTCAATGTCTTTTAATATGAATTATGGTATTTCATTGGTTTATATATTTGAAAATAATATTTTTAAATAAGCTGTATGTACCTATATTGGTTAACAGTTCCTAATATAATTACATTATTGTCAACATCATTAATTCTTACTCTATGGCTCAGTGTATGGCCAGTTATTGCCAGGATTCTGTTTCCAGGACTTTATGTGCTGTTAGGATTAAGAAAATATTTTAATCAACTTTTAAATCTCAGAACTTTGGGCATCAAATTTATTTATTCTTGTAGGAGTGAACAAAAGATGATTTCTTAAAGTATGTTGTTACTTTCTGGTGAATCCCAGTAGAAAAATGCATACTTAATCCCTAAATTCCCAGCCAATGAACCAAGTAGGTCACCAGAAATTTAGGTAAATTTAATTTTCCTCAGTCTTTGCACCTGTCAGAAGAAGAATTTTGGCAAGCTATGCACACAAGTAAAAGTGATCGGAAACTTTATTAGAAAAGACATTTGAGAGAGAGCGTGGTTTGCTTAGGCATCCATGGAAAGAGGACCCTTCAGCCCATCTGGGCCATCTCAAGTGCTTCAGAATGACAGAAAAATAGCCTAGGAGTAGGTAGGGACAATTAGAGACCACCTTGCAGATGGATTTCTGACTGGTGGGCTGGCCTCCTTTCTGTTTCCTATAAGGTCATAGCATCAAAGATTTAGCACCCACTCCTTAGTTCCTTTTGCTTTTGTCCTTCTTTCTTCCTCAATTCTCTGTAGCCCCCTGCCTCCCTTTACTTGTCAGGCAGGTTTGGGTCCATCAGTGTATCCTGACACCTGCTAATTGTATAGGCCTCGATTCCCTGTCTGCTTTTGTACTCACTCCTATCGGCAGAATATGAATATTATACACATGCCAAATCTCCTCCAATTCATTGTTTTAATCCTTCAAAAATCAACTTTCCCCTTGCAATTTATCTTAAAAAAAATGAAACAAAATGGGTTTTCTTTCATCAATGAGAGAAAATCTGACCACATCCTCATGGAGGGAATTCCCAGTTTCAAGCTGCACCTCTCTGCTGGCAGAGGAACGGGAGTAGGCTGAATGAAGTGGATGTTTGGCTGCTCTGGTTTCCCTTGCTCGTGGCTATTCAGTGGAGCCACAGCAGGGTAAAGACACGAGAAATGTTGTGTGACCAGATGGCCATGGATCTGGAAGCCTGGAAATAGAAGTGCTAATTGATTCTAGAAAAAAAAAAAACTACAAAAATGGTTGTCAGGATGGTCTCAGTGTGATCCAGCACATAATTAAAGGATAATTTTGAAGTAAGCAAAAGACAGAAGCAGGATGATTGTGCTGTGCTGTGACCCACAAGAGAAAAAACAGCATACACTCAGTGCATGGAAGAATTGCGTCCTCATTTTTTTCCCCATTCATATCCCATATAAGCAAAAGGCATGAGAGTTTGAAAGGATGGTGGCAGCTGCGAGGCTTTGGGCTTCAGGTAAAGAGAACATGATAATCAAACGGCATGTTGTTTAGCGTTCTTATTGCACTGAGTGAGAAGCCTGAAGGACACAGGTTCTGGATCTGGATAACAGCACAGTCCACCAGGGTATGCACTGCATTTCCCACAGAATTTCTAATGGCCTGAACTGTGTGACGAGTCTTTGCCCACAAGCTGGTTTTCAGATGACAGCACATGTGTCTTTCCGGGCCTGGCCCTTTCCGTCTCTTATACATCTGTGTGCGTGGTCACGTGCATGCACCCAGACTTGGTCTCAGACCTCATTAACCAGAATTCCACTGTGCTAACTAGGTACTCAGCATGTCACAGGCCAGACAGGGATGTTTCAGACAATCCACAAAGGTGTCCCACACTGAGGCACAGACCAGAAGACACCAGACCATTCCTTCAGTCAACACAATAGCCATAGGTTAGTCAAAAGAATAGCAGTGTTTTGAGAATCTTTTTCTTTCCTTCAATGCAAATGATGGCTAATTTGGAAAGCTTTACATTTGTTCTCAGAAAACACTTTTGTGCTTCTTTTAAATTAAGAGTATCTGCCATTTGCAGCAGAGAACAACTGGACTCTTACAGTAGAGATTACTCATTTTCTAAGACTTTTTTTTTTTTATATAAGACCTTTTCTGAGACTTGCCTGGCTAGAGCCAGGAAAGGGTCCACTTGTAGTAGGAGAGGCTCTGGTTAGCTTTGAACCCCTGAATAATCACTTGACCCCCTTCCTACTAAGGCTGTGTTAAAATAATGACAAGTGCCTGCCTTTTCTAGAATGATCGTATTGAAACTGCTTTGGCCAATCCTGTCTTTCTGTGATCTCTTGCAGCTATAGGAATGTTAAATTTCTCACACCACTGCATGCTCAGCTAAAATCAGAGCTGGCGTCTCATCTGTTTGTGTAACTTACAGCAATTAATGAACACCTTTGGCATAAACTTTGGTATAAGATAACAAAGTGAATGGGTCACAGTTCCTTCTTTCTGGGGCTCACAGTAGTAATGCAAGTATTAAAACCTAAATTATTGCATTAAAATTCAGGGACTGAGAAGACAAGTGAGGGGGTAATTTGTTGCAAGTGTTTCACAATTATTTGATTGGCTTAAGAAACTGTGGAGGGGATTCTATAGGAGAGAAACATTCCCAGGAAGCATTTGCTACTTTTTGACTGCTTTTTTTAAATTTGTACTAATAGTGATACAATCATAGCAATAACAAGGCAACATGTTTACTTTGTTTCTTTCCTCTCTCAAATTTTTCTGACTCTAATTCCAACACACAACTGGATATCCTCTAAATATTCCACAAGTCCTTCAAACTGAACCTTCCCAGAGGCAAACTTAGGATTTTTTTCTGTACAAGTTACCAATATCATCAAAGCCAAAACTTCCTATTCCTCCTATTACATAAAATGAGCGACAAATATCAAGAATTATTCAGTCAATTTTTTCTCAGAATCCTTTCCATCTTTCTAGCCTTACTACATTTAACCAAAGTTCAACCAACTGATTTTCTGAATGGCACAGACAATAAATCTTCACAAGTTTGCAAGCCATATGCTGTCTGTCAGAATTATTCAATTCTGCCTTTGTGGCAACATTTCTGTTGTTGTGCTGGAAATGGCTTACCCTACCACAAGAAAACTAGCAAGGGGCTGGGGATATGGCCTAGTGGCGAGAGAGCTTGCCTCGTATACATGAGGCCCTAGGTTCGATTCCCCAGCACCACATATACAGAAAACGGCCAGAAGTGGCGCTGTGGCTCAAGTGGCAGAGTGCTAGCCTTGCGCAAAAAGGAAGCCAGGGACAGTGCTCAGGCCCTGAATCCAAGGCCCAGGACTGGCCAAAAAAAAAAAAAAAAGAAACTAGCAAGGAACTTCAAAGCAAATTCTCAGAGTTCGTTGTTAGATTATTGGTAATGGGCCCATGGTGAAATATTTGCACCAAATCAAAGGACACACACACACACACACACACACACACACACACACACACACACACACAGTAAGCAGTTGGAGATCAAGAGGGTCAGGGCTTAAGGTTTGCCTAGGAAAAATGTTAGCAACACTTCACTTCAACCTACAGGCCAGACATGGTGGTCCTCATCTGTTATCCATCTATGTAGAAGGCATAGGTAGGAGGAAAGTGGCCCAATGTCCCATTTAATTCTCCAAGAAATTACAGCTCATCTACATTGGTTTTTTTATGTACTGTTATTAGTTTTTCTTCATTTTTATATACAACACATAAATGAGTGAATACTAAAGATGTTCCCTAAATTTACTTTACAGTTTAGAATTTGCCTTGGAATTTCAAGAACAACTTTTAAACCTTTCATTCATGAAAGTTGACTTTTTTTTTGTCTGACAATTTATTCTTCTAGTTTCAAGTGCTTTTCTTTCCTCAGGCTGGATTTGTTCTTCTTTAGCATTTCACTATGCAGAATTCTCCAACATACACAGATCAGGCAGGGCCTGCATGATAGAAGACAATACCGGGTACTGTTAGAGAATAACGATATTCACGGATATTTATAGTTTCACATGAAGGGGACATTCTCCAAACTAATAACATTATGAATAAATCATTATGTTAACATATGTAGTAAAGAAAGTTTTATTTCTTCTGGTTCAACTAAATTTGTTCATCTTAATTACTCCAGTCCTAAATCTAAGTATAGCTGAATGGATGGGGTAAGATATACCAGGTGAGGGCAAAGGACATAGCTTACTGATACAAACAAAAAAACCTGTTAAGCATATATAAGGTCCCAAGTTTGATCTCCATTACTGCAACAAACAAACAAATAACTAAATGTATTGCTAGTTTCTTCTATCTGCCAGCCTTGCCAAGCTGTCCTCAAATTCTGTGCATTAGAATGTCTGTATTTTGCTCTGTATTTCCATCCATAGAGTGATATCTCATTGCAGGTGCATGTTGATTATATGGAGGGCATGCACAATGATGAACTGTAATGCTCAGGAGTGATTCGGGTGGGATGCACACTGCTCCTCCCCCTCCTCTTGCTCCGTGGCAAGAATTGGGAGCCGCACACACCAGCAGTGTCCGGGAGAGAGCATTCCTCTCACTCTGTCCCCACAGAGCCTGGCTGTAACTGGGAAATGTCTTTCCAGCTGCTAGGCCAAAGCTTTCAGCTCAGACTAGCTATCCTTGTTACAGAAACAATTCTCATTCTGATCCATGAATAAACAGCTCTTCCTAAACTCGGCTAAGGTGCTCTGAAACCCTTGAGAGAGAAAGATAAAGGCAGCAATGAGGAACCACTTCAACTGTACTTCATGTTCCCTTTTGCCTTTTTATTTGGAAACATTTCAATTTTCTTCCAGTCTCTTGGGCCCTGTTGGAAGTTTTCCTCATTGACATTGTGGTTCTGAATTCTCCCTTTCTTCACTCTTATCCTGGTTTGTTTTATTTATTTTTCGTTGTTTTTTTTTTAATTTTTATTGTCAAACCGATGTACAGAGAGGTTACAGTTTCATACGTTAGGCATTGGATACATTTCTTGTACTGTTTGTTACCTCCTTCCTCATTCTCCCCCCCTTTCCCTTCCCCCACATGAGTTGTTCAGTTCATTTATACCAAACAGTTTTGCAAGTATTGCTTTTGTAGTCATTTGTCTTTTTTACCTCGTGTCTCTTGATTTTGGTGTTCCCTTTCAGGTTCCTAGTTCTAATACCAGTATACACCGTTTCCAATGTACTCAGATGAGATACAGAGATAGTGCAGGTACAACCACAGGAAGGGGATACAAGAAGATCATCAATAATAGAAGATACGGTTATACATAGCACATTGAAAGTAGTTACAACAGTGATATAACAATTGTTTCCATAACATGGAGTTCATTTCACTTAACATCATCTTATGTGCACATGATGTTATGTGCTCATAAGGGCATAGCTATTGGGCTCTTGTGATCCTCTGCTGTGACTTGCCTAAACCTGTGCTAATTATTCCCTATGAGGGAAACCATAGAGTCCATGTTTCTTTGGGTCTGGCTCACTTCACTTAGTATAATTTTTTCCAAGTCCTGGTTTGTTGGAAAAAATCCTGTTCTTATAGGAAGTCAAAAGGAAGAGATGGGATTGCCTTACTCACCAATGCGGTAACACTCTACACTCAATGCCAACTTGACATTGTAGCATTTGCTCTTCATCTAGAAGTTTTGTGTCACTAGTAGAATTAATCCAAATGGACAGTCCTCCGTAGAAGTTACTGACAGGAAAACTTCAGTCAACTAGATAACTTTTTAAAAAAATAGTGGAGCGGATCCCCTCCCTCCGTACAGTGGGTTGATAGGGTTGCTGGGGTGGATCTGCTCCACACTGTCTGTGGATTGGGACCCTAGTGGAGATCAGGACACGAGGGGCTCGATTCAACCTTGTGGTGGCTCCATCACCTCCACATTAGTGGGGGCCTTAGTGGGGCCCCAGGCAGGAGCCTCAGCTCAGTCCCCTGGCAACCAGGTCTCCTCCATGTGAGTTGACTACTTCACTGGGCCAACACCTCCTGTCCTCAATGGGTTTTCTTTTGTCCCTGGCTTCCCTTGCTGACCAGTGCGCCCCTGGGGGGAGCATTGTAACCTACAGTCAATCTCCTTGTTCAGAAGAAACTGATCTCCTTCTCCTGGGACCTATTTTCATCCCTCTAAGTGGTGACTATTCTAATCACTTACTGCTATTTTGAATTTCAATATCAGAATTGTTTCTGGTTCCCCAGGTAATCCTCTGGCTACATTAAAGTGAGTTTGTTGTTGATTTGCCAGACCTGGGGCTTGAACTCAGGGCCTGGGCACTGTCCCTGAGCTTTTGTACTCAAGGCTAGTTCTCTACCACTTGAGACACATCTCCACTATCAACTTCTTAGCAGTTAATTGGAGATCAGAGTCTTGTGCTTTCTTGCCCAAGCTGGCTTCCAACCTCCAACTCCAGCTCTCAGTCTCCTCAGTGGCTAGGATTATAGGTAAGAGCCACCTGTGCCCAGTTACATGTAAATTTTTGATACTCTTTGGTGATTGCATGTCAGGATGGTACTTCCACAGTACTAAAAGGGCCTGAGGCAAAGTTGCTGACACTTCCTCTGCTTCAAATTATCATAATGCCCATATGATTACATTTTTAACCAAGATAAATAGTATCATATTAATTTCTAAGTTACTTTTTACTGTGAATTTGAAATAAGTGTACTGTCTACAACGCAGACTTTTAAAGTAGTCTTTTCATATTATTGATGTCAAAGAGAGGAAGGAATTTCATTTACTTGTTTGTCATTTTTGTTAGCTTAAACTCAAATGAAAGAATGCCTGTCTTCCTGTCTTAAACCATTACCAGAGGCTCACATCTATAATCCTAGCTACTCAAGAGGATGACAGCTGTCTTCAGTTTGAAGACAGCTAAGACAGGAAAGTCTGTGAGACACTTATCTCCAATTAACAATCAAAAATCCAGAGGTGGAGCTCCAGTGGCAGAGTGCTAGCATTTGGGGCAAAAAAGTTAAGAAACAGCTCTTAGGCCCTGAATTCAAGCCTTAGTAGTAGGACAGGCAAAAGAAGAAGGAAGAGGAGGAGGAGAAGGAGGAGAAGGAGGAGGAGGAGGAAGAGGAGGAGGAGGAGGAAAGGAAGGAAGGAAGGAAGGAAGGAAGGAAGGAAGGAAGGAAGGAAGGAAGGAAGGAAAGAAGGAAAGAAAGAAAGAAAGAAAGAAGGAAAGAAAGAAAGAAAGAAAGAAAGAAAGAAAGAAAGAAAGAAAAGAAAGAAAGGAAGAAAACCAGACTGCCTATCTTATTATTTAATATTTAATCATTAGAGCATCAAAATATTAGTGGAAATAAATATAAATATACATATAAATAAATACAAATAATTATAGCAGACAATGAATGTGAGAGCTGTGGCCTTCTTTTGCCCTATTTCTAGGCATGAGCAGTAAATAGATAATTCTTCACATAGGAATTTTGAATTTTCTGATCTTTACATAAAGTACAGAACACTGGTGACGAGGGCATGGGATATTTGTTTATTATCCCCAAGATGTCTTGTCAGTTTTATTTTGATTTTCTTTCTAGAATGCATAAGGAATTGTATTTTTTTTGTTTGGTATATTTTTACATAAAGAACATGTGATATCAAATACACTGTAAAAATGTATAAACTCCAAATATTTTACTAATACTTTAAAAAAGAACACTTGGGATGGATCCATTCATCAGAATTTACACCAAAATAGCCTACAAATCCATTTGCTTTGTGTATCTTTCTAGCTGGTGGCAGAAGTTTAATCTAAATAATGGAAAGACAAACTCACCATAAAACTCATTCACAAAGATGAATTTCAAATATTCCAATAGCATTGTACTGTAAACAAACATTCAGATGGTAATTCATATTTTATTGTTGTTTTTTTCTCTCACTGAAACATGTTTGCATTTTATCTTCCTATCTCTTAAAAATATATGATAGGGGAGCTAAAATCCTGCTAATCTGATCTCCTGCTTCTGAGGGAATTTGGCCATTCCGCTGATGGCTCAACGGCTACTTTTCTACTCATAAGCAGATTTCCTATTGTTACAAGGTAAAAGTGATTTATTTCTAGGCCTCTGTGGTGTGCATATTTCCCCTCGCTTCTAATTTAAATGTCCATCCCCGGAATCTGGCTCAGCACTTCATTCATTTGAAATCGGTGATTTGCTTTTTTGGCTCTTTTTTTTTTTTTTTTTTAACAATTTGAAGCAAGGTGAGGTCTGGATTTTCAACAGTCGTGGATGGCCTGTGAGCCCCTTCTCTCTGGAGGGAGCGTGTTGACCAGTGGCTGGGTCCTGTGATTTAAGAACTGAGGAGCGCTCCCTCCAATGGGCCTGCTGTGTTTCAAAGGCAGTCCTGTGTGCTGGAGATGACTGTTGTCATCTGTTAGGGGAGGAGAGGCGCAGCCCCTGGGGGCTCTGAGTAGCCACTGGGTCTTCAGTTCACGCTGCAGTTTGCTCGTCCCCCTTTCTCCATCTTCAGCACTTCTGCACTTGGGGCCACCCCACCCTGGCTCAGCCCTTCAGGCTGATTCTCTTCCTAGAGACATTTCTCACCGCAGGTACTGGCGGACTTTTCCCCTGCGGCTCTTCCATTTGTCAGTCCCTTTCATTAACTTTTAAATCTCTCCCACCACCATGGTGCTGCCCCAGGCCCTGGGCTCTTAGGCATTTCAGAGTTCAAGTTCATTGTCAATTTGCTGTCATTTTCATGAGTTTTCAGAGGATCGGGACATAGAGCCATAGCCTCGCGGGAGCAGGAACCCTGGTAGATTTGGGGTTCACAGATAGTCATGACGAATTGAGGATTTGGTCTCCAGCTCCCTGAGAAATGGCGGGCAGTGCTGTGACATTTTTCATTGTGACTGTGTCAAAGACCACATTTGTGGGCGGAAAGAAATAGGAAACATAGACTTTTCCTACATATTTACTTCATTTATTTCTGGAAAGAGATGGAAAATTGTATTTTCCAGACACTGGTGGCTCACACCTGTAATCCTAACTACTCAGGAGGCTGAGATCTGAGGATCAAGGTTCAAAGTCATCCTGGGCAGGCTCTTAGCACCAATTAACCAGCAGAAAACATAAGTGGCGCTGTGGCTCAAGTGGTAAAGCACTTGCCTTTAGCAGATAAGCTCAGAGACAATGCTCAGGCCCTGGTTTTAAGCCCAGGACTTACAAAATCAACAAAACAAAACAACTTGTATCTCTTGAATTTTCATTTCTTTTTTTCTTTTTTTCAAAACATTTTGGTCCCAGTGCTGGGACTGAAACTCTGGACCTGGGAACTGTCCCTGAGCCTCTTTGTGCTCAAGGCTAGGCTTGAGCCAATGACACTTCTGACCCTTTCTGAGTAGTATATTAGAGATAAGAGTCTCACAGACCACCTGTGCTGACTACAAACCATGCTCCTCAGATCTCAGCCTCCAGAGTAACTAGGGTTAACAGGTGAGAACAACTGTTCCTGTCTGAATTTTCACAAAGGCTCAGTAGCTCTGTGCACATGATCATATAAAAAGATGCTTATGGAAATGAACTCCAAGAAATAGAAACAAAAAATAATTGATTCATTGATTGTCAAACACAAGTGTTTTGGAAACTCACTGTATATCACGTTGGCAACTCAATTATAAGTACTGAGGACCAATTCAATGATCAGGGAACTTTGAGTATATGATAGAAAAAATAAGTGAGAAAAAAGGCATTAAAATCTAGTGCAATATGAGTCTCCTGTGTAACTTATTTCTGCTGACACAGTGAATGGAATGATATAGAATTTTGGTTTTCATCAGAGGAGGTAATTACTTGATGAAGTAATATTGGGGGTGCGATATCTTGGGTGAAGTCACACTTGAGTGTTTTGAAAATGTACTTTTTAGAACATTGTGACACTAAGTACAGATAGGTTGAAAATTGTTCTGACTTTCAAAAAGATTTTTTTCCCCTTCGGTGGTTATCTGCTAACCTTTCTTCTCCATGGTTGGTTTTCCTTTGTGTTTGATTTTTGCCCTAAGACACATTTCATCTCTCAATTCACATGCTTAGTCATCTCACATTTATTTATTCAGTACATCTGCAGAATAATACACAAAACAGAAATGCAATTCTCCTACTTTTAGAGATGAAGAAAAACAGAGTCACAATCCTTATGTAAGTTTTTAAAAAGCCACTATGGGCTAACTACAGCATGCAAGACCAAACAGGGCTCCAAGCTCTGGATCCCAACCCTCTACCCATTAACACAGATGCTGATGTAGTAAATTATATCCTTGCTCGTTCTATAGCAAAAAGATTGAAATATAATTAACACTTCTGGTCTTGCTCTTATAAATTTATGATGCTTTCTTTCTTTATCTTTTTCAATTGTTGTGCCTCCAAGTTTTCTTGGTTCCTGTGTTTCGGGTGTACTTCTAAGAAATATTCACTAGATAGATTAAAAACAAATACAGTTGTGCAATGCTGTAATATTTCGTGATTTTTACATATTTCTCTACTTAGGCCTATTTCAATCATTTTATATTTATTATTTCTATCTTTTTCTTTTTGGCTATGCAAGTATTTTTGGAAATCAAGCCCCTCATCATTACTTTGAATTTTGTGTACTGAACATGCAAACAATTCAAAATTATCCATGCTCAGTGGGTATTCTACTACTTGAGCCATGCCTTTAGTCTGGATTATTTTACATATTCATAAGCATTCATCAAAGTCCAAAACAACTGCATATAATGACCTTTCTCTTGAACATAATTCTAATCATCACCTCTGTCCTATAGCTTACACTGTTCCTTCATTTCAGTTGTACTTATTTTCACTTCATTGACAGCTGTTATAATTTTATACATTTGGTTTTATGTAGTCAGTGTAGTTTTTATTGTCACACTTTCTTCTCTGTGTCTTCTTGTCTTTCTCATCTCCCTTAGACAGTTCCTTTCTTTATATTATGCATTATTTTAATGTAGATAGTTCCTTAAGATGATGTATTGGATGGCAAGTGCTGCCACTGGCACTTTTTAAAATTAATTTATCTTATTGTTATCATAGAGGTGATGTACAGAGGGATTACAATGACCCGAGTCAGGTAATGAGTACATTTACTTTCGTATAGTGTCTTCTGTTCCCTCCTCCTCTCCCAGTCCCTCCCCCGCATCTCCACCCATGTGTTGAACAGTTCACTTTCATCAGTGTCCAGTGAGCTTCACTTTTCCCCCTGAGTTCTGTGCCCTCCCCGGCCCTCCTAAAGGTATGCACTTGAAAACATCATACACTAGGAAAAGAAGACAGAATCTTCAAAAATGAAAAAAAGCAAAAGCAACGTCTTTTGTTTCCATATCTTGGAGTTCGTTTCAATATGTATATTAGTTTACATAAATATGAAGAGACACTTAGGCATTGTGCCTTTGTCATTCTCCCCTAAGAATATCCTCTTTTGGTCCCACCGTGTGTGAGTATCTAGAATCCTGTCTAGTATGTCATATCCTTGTGCATTTTAGATCTAACTTCCACGTATCAGAGAGAACTTGGGCTGTTTGTCTCCCTGATCTTGGCTTACCTCACTTAACATGATTTATTCTAGTTCCCCCCATTTCCCAGCAAATGACATTGTTTTATTCTAATGGCTGTGTAAAGTTCCATTGTGCATAGATACCCCATTGTTTGGATCTCCTCATCTGTTGTGGGGCATCTGGGTGTGTCCGTATCTTAGGTGTTGTGAATAGTGCAGCAGTGAATATGGATATGCAGGTTTCTTTATCCTATCCTGGCTCATGATGTTTAGGGCAGATGCCTAGGAGTGGTATGGCCGGGTCGTAGGGAAGTTCTATGTTTCTTTCTTTAAGGAAATTCTTCCAGACTGCTGTACAGAGTGGTTGTGCTGGCTTACATTCCCACCAGCAGTGCAGTAGGGTTCTTTTTCCCCCACATCCCCACCAACGTTTGTGGT
Organism: Perognathus longimembris pacificus; assembly: GCF_023159225.1. Classification (NCBI taxonomy): domain Eukaryota; kingdom Metazoa; phylum Chordata; class Mammalia; order Rodentia; family Heteromyidae; genus Perognathus; species Perognathus longimembris. The sequence goes on from NC_063162.1 coordinate 148,171,415, forward strand.
TGCTTGAATTCACAGTGTTGGCCAATCTTACTGGGGTGAGATGGAATCTCAGAGTTGTTTTGACTCGCATTTCCTTTGTGACCACGGGTGAGGAGCATTTCCTTAGGTGTTTCTTTGCCATTCTTAGCTATTTGTAATTTCTTTTTTGGCAGTACTGGGGTTTGAACTCAAGGCATCACACTTGTTTGGTGCTCCCTCTCTGAGCCACATCTTTGGTTCCCTTTTGTCATTTGGGGATAAAGCCTCACTTGGTACTCAGGCCTGTGCTTGGATTCTCCACCTCTTATTTAAGCTTTCTGCAGTAGCTGAGATGACAGGCACTTGCTCCTATGTCTGGCCTCTTCTATTGAGAGGAAATCTTCTAACTTTTGGGGGGGGCCTGGGACTGGCCTGGAGCAGTGGCCTGGAGCAGTGGTCCTTCTGGTCTCAGCCTCCAATGTAGCCGGGAGGGCAAGCATGGACCACCCTGTCTAGCACATTGTCAAAATTTAATCCAAAAATTGTCACATTTTGCTAGTCTGAAAGATGTTTTAATTTCACTTTATTTATGTTTGGATTCTTTTGTTTGATATATGTTCCTAAGATTGAAGTCTGCTTATTTTCAATACATGAAATAACATCAACCCTGTATATTTATTTCCATTGTGAGGTCTTATGTCTGCTTTAGTATTGTTTCCTCACAATAATTGCTTTTCTCTCTCTTGCTACTTTTATGACCCTGGGTAATCTGTTGATACACTCTATTATTCCGAGTAATATTTGGCCTTAAAAGAATTCTTTGAAAGTCATTATCCTCCCTCAATCTGAACTTATAATCAATCTTTGAAAGTTCTGACCTTCTGTGTAGTTCTCCATTTTTCTGTTTTTTCTCTCCTTCTGAAAATCCAATTAAATACATGTGAGCATCAGTTTTCATACCCCATACTTCAGACTCTCCACAAAAATCATTTTAATCACTGTTTACTGCTGAGCCACAATCTGGTGTCCAGTCTGTCCTTCCATTCACCACACCATCCCATATCTTTGTCTCATTGGTGTGATACAATGCCTATATTTTGAATTGCAATCGTGTATTTTTCATTTCTAAAGGATCTACTTGGCTTTTTCTCAAATCTGACTAGTTCTTTTTAATATTGTCTATTGTTTGCTCGGGAATTGGAGTGTACTTTTTTAGGTATTTAAACGACCTCTGGATACTTTATTAGACTTCCAGTGCTAATACTTCTCTGAAATTTGTGGGGACCCTTGTTTTCCCCGGGGTATCGCTGCTGACGCTGGTGCTCTGAAGGAAGACCTTCTCTCTTTACATCTTCATTAAGCCTTCAAAACTGGGACCTGTTCTAAACTGGAGATGAGTTTGATACCTACTGAGCATCCTTGCGTAGGACTCCAGTACACTGCAGAGGAGAGGAAACTCACCCTTCAAAGGTGCTGTACTAGCTGGAAACACAAGGAAGTTTCACAGATACCCAGAGTGCCAGCCCTGGGAAACATAATGACTCAAACATGGAGGTTCCCCTTTTCATGAATATCTCACTTTTGTACCATTATAAAGCCAAAAATTCTCAAGCCAGACATGGGAGCAGATTATCTGTCCTTCTTGGCTTGTGTTACATAGTATTGGACTTCTACTTTAAGTGTCTCCGCTTTGGTCTAGAGAAATTCTGTAATTCTAGAGCCATTGTGGGAAGAATTTATACTTCACTTTAAAAGACAGTACCTTGCAACCTCTTTATTCTGTTTTAATTTTTTATTTGCTTGTTACACCCTATCTTCAGTGTATATTTGAAAGGTATAATTTAATTCAGCAATTCTCTGGCTTATGCATTCATGGGGAATAACTTTTCTCTTTTTCTTCCCATAGGCCAGAAAAAGAGAGACAAATTTTCTTGTCATCCCTGCTTTGCTGACTAGTGGGTTTTGTTCAGTATCTGCTTCACTGGGAGCTTAGCAATTTGAGGTTTTATGTGGAGCTGAGGGTGGGGGCTGTTCCTAATCTTTGCACTGCCCCACTACTGGCTTTCTAATTTTGCTTGGCCTTTAGAAGTACAAACCTCTGCATCACAAAGACGAGTGAATGCCTTCTGAATACTAATAGCTCAGCACTACCTAACATCCTTGATTTTACTACTCTCTTTTTCCTTGACATCTGATAGCTTCTATCCCCTACTGTAGGCTTAGATACTGAACACAAAATGTACATTCTGTTGTTTATCCAGCATGTCTGGCTGTTTTAATCTGGAAACTTTTCTAAGCCTTCATCTCACCACTGTAATGGGAAATCAAATCTTCTAGAGATTAGTCCTGTTCCTTTCCTAAGTATTCTAAAAGGTAGGATTATTTCAGGTTAAACATTTTTTAAAAAGCATTTCCCACTCAGAAGCTTTAAAAAAAAATGTTTATCACTGGTGTTTGAACTAAGGATCTCTTTGCATTTGCCAAGCAGGTGATCAATCACGGGAGCTCAACCTCTGTTCTGTTTTGCTTTTGTTATTTCTTGAATAGATTCTCTAGTTTATCCCTACACCCGTGTAGACCATGGTTTTCTGGTTTGTGCTTCTCATGCAGCTGAGATGACAAGTGGGTATCACCGCACCAAGGTTTTTATTGATTGAGATGGGAGTCTCGTGAGCTTTTTCCCCAAGCATGCCTCAATTCAGGATCCTCCTGACTCTGACCTCCTGAGTAGCAGTTTACTGGAACAAGGCACCAAACTCACTCCAGTCAGGAAACTTAAAAGAAAACAGTTGAAGGCAAGCCTCAGTGGCTATGCCTGTAACCCAAGCTATGTGGGAGGTTGTGGTTGGGAAGACTGTGGTTCAAAACTATCCCAGGGCAGAAATGACTCTAAGATCCCCTTATCCTAACATAGGTGCATCACAATGTCCGCATGCCTGGGTAGGTAACAAAACCCAATCACAAGAAGTACTAGCAAAATCGGGATTGGCAAGCTGCTTCAACAGCAGTATGAGTGACTTCCTCACAACAGGGAGACCCTGATTTCCAACTCCAGAACCACCCCCCAAAATAGTGACAGGGTTCACATTTGACAAAACGTTTTACATGTAACTAGGCATTATTAAATATAACCTGGAATAAGCCATATTCCTTCCTAAAGGACAATAGTGAATTTTACTGAAGAGTTCGTGATCAGTAACATGCAGAGGTCCTATTGTAGCATTTAACCTTCCATTCCTGGGCTTATGCTACATGGATACACATGGAAAGGTGTTTATAACATAAGAGAGATGTCCTCTTCATTCCAAACACAGCATCTTACAAGATCTCCAAAGTTCATATCAAGAGTCATAATAAAAACAAAAAATACCAATAATCAGAACCGAGGGAAAGAAAAAGAGGAGGAAAGACAGTTTGGATCAAATACACTCCTAAACATCAAAGCCAAACAAGGAGAAAAACATGTCAGCAAATGAAGAGTTGGTTTTTGTTCATGTACCTCATTTCAGAGCATACTCTGAGATAGAACTTGAAAATTTTATTTGAAGTTCATTCCCAGAATATCAAAAAATGAAATCATATTCAGCTAGCATCCCAAAACCAAATAGAAATTGTGCTTGATTCCATGCTGGTCTGGGTTATCTTTCTCATCTTAATGCAGCTATTGGAGACTCTAGTAGTTCTTTTCCAGATTTTACATTTTCTTGCTCATCCTGTTACTAATAAAAAAAAATTGCAAAGCCATCCCTCAAACCATTAGAAAACGTGTTGCCACTCAAATGACATTAAGTATGAGGCTAAAAAAGACTTACTAACTTCTTTAAATAGAGTGAAAATTAGTCTCTGAAATATAATTTTTAATTTAATTACTTATTTCTGAACTTCAAAATTTTGTGACCAGGTGTTACAATTTGACATATCTATATGAACAAATGTCTAATATTTCCTGTTTAGTCATCTCTTCCATCATTATTACAATCATCTGTTCTCTCCATCCAGACTTGTTTTACATTTCCCACTTCCTTTCATGTTATCTCTTCTCTCTCTCTCTCTCCATCTCTGTCTGTCTCTGTCTTTCTCTCTCTTTTTCTCTCTCATACACACACACACACACACACATTTTTCCTATATTTATCACTTGTTCTCCTTTTCATTCATCTACATCTCTCCCATTATACTCTCAATGTATAATCTCATTTTAGCTTCTGGTACTCATTCTGTGAAACTGTCTGGTAGTTATTCCAATGGATTACTTCATAGAGATTCACTCCTGTGTACACTATATGTAAGCTTATCCTCTATATGTGTTATGTGGGAGGTTATAATTTGGATCTAGAGAAAACACAAGTCATTTGTCATCCTGGGCCGTCTTTACTTCACTCAATATGATATGTTCCATATCTATCCACTGCAAATTACATAAATTATATTCAACAAAATAATAGCAGAAAATTTCACAATTATGGAAAAAAATAGCCTCTTTCAGGCACAAGAGGCTTTTAGAACACTGAGGAGACCAGATCAGAATGGAAACCTCTCCATTACACATTATAATTAGAAAAGCCAGCACTGAGTACAATGAAAGGATCCTAATGGCTGTAAGGGAGAAAAGCAGGTTCACTTACAGAAGCCAAGACCATCAGAACCACAACAGATTTCTCAACAGAAATTATAAATGTAAGGAGATCTTGAGATTGTGTATGTCAAGCACTGTATGCCAGCACAGGGTACTAGCTCAATGAAGCTTTTGCTCAAAACTCAAGAGCAAATAAAAACATTCCATGATAAACAAAACCTAACACTATTTATACCACTAAAACAGCACTCCCGAAGATAGTGAAAGATGTCCTGCATACAGAAGAGAAAGACCAAGGCAAACCTGAGAACGGTCCTGCCAAAAGGATAGACAAACACAGGGAGAGCAGGAAATTAAACAACACTAACATGAAGAATATGGCAGGAACAGGTCCTCAGTAATGATATTTGTCCCTCAGTATCAAGGGCTCAATTTTTCTATCAAAAGAAATCAATGGGTAGGTTTGATCAAAAGGGCAAGATCCACCCATCTGGTTGGAGAAACACACAAGAGACACAGCTATCTAAAACACTTTTAAACCAGAGACGCTATGGCATTCTGATTCTGGCAGACTCCAAGGAACGAAACTACCAGTATTGTGTAAGTGCTGGGTGTCAATAATTCCACTGGTGCCCTGTAGGCGCTACCTCATTTAATGTTGATGAAAACCCTATGAATTTGATGCTATTTGTTTCTTTCTTCTAAGTAGAAAAGACTGAAATGCAGACAGGATGGCTGACTTTGTTAGAGTTTCACAGAAACCTATGGTAGGCACAGAGCTGCAAATCTGTTCTGGGTATTCTTCAGACTACCAGGAAGCTGAACCGCTAAGCTCGTATTTCTCATCCCATTATTTATTTGGTGGTAATTGGGTAACTCTTATACTGAAGAAAGAATCAAGAAGACAATAGTTTATATGAATACATAAGTATTTGCCTACATATTCAGAATAATCATACTAAAGCTATAAAGACAATGAGGCTAATCGACTTAAGAGTATTCTAGCTCAAGTGTAATATATTTAAAATGTAACTGACGAGTAATATCAAACATAACTAACAAATTATATCAAATTGTACTTACATAAAATTAATATATATAATTTAAAAATATTTCCTTCCTCAAATATATAGCAGTTTAAGGTCATAAGGACTTAAATTTTAGATATAAAATTATATTGCATTTTATGGTCTACATGTCAATACACAGTTTTGTCCTTTCCAAAAAAAGAAATGTAGGAATCTTTAACTCCCATTATTTCTCTTTCTGTTACATTTCTCCTTTACTTAAACTCTGATACTAAAATAAATCCTTGCAAATAAGTAATTAAAAGTTAAAAATAACAAGGAAATGTAAAGAAATGCATGAAAATGCAAAAATATTTAGTATGACTATTTTTTCTTCCTTTTAGTGTGCTTTTTGGACAACTCTAGTTTTGAAAATCACAATTTGACTTGCAAATTGTTCATTCAGTTTGTTAAAATATTAGTACGCTGATTAAATTCCCTTTATAAATTCCTTTATCTTCACTATAATACACCAGAAACTATATCTATTCTCTTTATATATTAAAACAATTATTGTATAAATGTATTTTGTGTGACTTCTGAGTACCATAAGAAGATAGGAGGGAAGACTCACCCAGAAAAATTTTATTTGAAACTAGTTAACCTCAGTAATACAACAAAGTTAAGATAAATGCATATACTGTGAAAAGATACTAAAGCTCATTTACTTAAAAATATTGTGGCTCAAGTGTATACATTTAAAATGTAACTACAGACAAAGTTTATCAAGTATAACTAAAAAAATATTAAAATGTACTTACATAAAAGTAAGTTAACATATAACATTTAAAAATATTTTTGTCCTCAAATATATAACACCTTGGTTTGTAAATGTCTATGGAATTATTTTCATCATGGAATGCCAGCTTATCAAGGGAATGGCAAACCTTGAGCATATTCCAAATTCCTGTAGATTTACTTATTACATACATGACAGACTCTAGAGCCAGACTGAATCGTGCTCACATTGACTTTTTTTGGACAGAAACCACCCAATTTTCAAAGCAATGATGGATTAGAACTGTGTAGCAGAGAAACTGTGACAGTCTAGGCTCAGGGGGCCTGGAAGGCACCTATGTGTGAAAGATGGAAATTCCAGGATGTGAGTGTGCTCTTCAGGACAGGAGAGGTTGTATTTGTAACGTGGGAGATACATTGCAGTGGAGAAATCAAAGAAACCTGAAGTATATTATTCTTGAGTTCTCATTTGAGGACCAAGATGGAGATAAGGTGGGAGCTATCCCCTGGTACTTGGGTCAGTGGGCGGGGATAGAACCCTAATGAAGGAAAACCTACCAGTAAGACAGATGCAGTCCAGATAAACCCTGAGGAACTTCCACACCTATGTCCTACAAAGAAACCAGAACAGGTAATGACAGTGCATATGAAGCAGAGCAGAAACCCTAGGCAAGAAACCACTCTCAGTGAAGCTATGGAGAAGGAAGGCAGCAATGTTCTCAGATCTGATTCTATTTCATTTAGTCAAAGAATCAGCTGTCTGGCCGCTTTGATCACAACCATGTTTGTATTCTTTATGCTCATCTTCTTAAGGAGAATGAAGAATCCTTAAGGACAAACGAAGTACATTGTCAGTTATGCAACATATAGGAACATGAATGAAATTACATACGCAACCTCTGTCAGTAAAAAGATAAAACAGGCTTAATAGCCCTCTTTGACATATAGTGGGTGCTACGCTGTTTAAGCAATTCATTTTGAGATGAATTTTTACCATTTTTCCCCCACGGGGCTTCCAAGTGCTGCTTGCAAACTGTAATTTGTCTACTTCCTGGATAAAGAATCGGAGAATCCAAGGCACTTAAATAATTTAAACAACACCCAAAACTGATAGGGAAACATGCTTGGCTTTGTAGCCTATCCACATCCATTATAAAGAAACAATAAAAAATAAATGTTATAAAGAAAAATAACTTGTGCTAAATTTGAATAAGGCTATAAATTGAGTTATGTCAGTTGCATCATTAAGATTGACTAATGAACTACTCAAGAAGCTGAGATCTGAGGATCACAGTTCAAAGCTGGCCTAGGCAAGAAAGCTCATGAGTCTCTTATTTCCAATGAACCACCAAAATAACTGGAAGTGGAGCTGTGGGCTCAAGTGGTAGAGTGGTAGCCCTGAGGACAAAAAACTTAGGGACAGTGCCCAGGTTGAGTTCGAGCCTCACGATGCCACCAACCTCCCCTCCCCCCCCAATACAAATTCATTGATTCAATACTTACACACGAAGAAGTTACCCTTTCATTAGTGAACTCCTCCTTGATTATGGGGTGCTAGGCTCCCTATAGCCTACCTCTGCTTGTCTGCTCCTCCCAGAATAATCACTGCATCTCTATGCAATGCAGATTCCACAATCAACACCGATGACCTTCTGTATCCTTTCCTCAGGTCATCTCTAAGGTTTTTCTCCTGCTTCTCTCTCAGTTTTCTTCATGGGCTTATTTTCCTGCACCCACCCTACCCCGTCCTCCGGTTTATAGTTGATTCTAAAGTTCTAGCCTTGGCCCTCTTTATCTCGTGAGCCACACAATTCCCTCAGGCAATTGCAGCCACCTTCAGGGCACAGTGACTTTGGATCTTTCTCAAATCCTCATCTTTCCTGACTCCCCAGAGTTGTGGATGTGAGGCCCGATGCCAAGCCCTTCATCTTGGATCCCCCCAAGGTACTGTAGGCTGGCCGAGTCCAGCCCTTCACTCATTGAAACATTCAATGCCCTGCCCCAGCTGCTCAAAGACCCACTGTGAATCCTGTGTCCTCTCTGCCAGTATCAGTGTATTCAGCCAGAGACCTAAGACTTATTCTAGTTGTCTCTCTGTGTGCAGTGCTTCTATACAATGGACGGGACTAGATAGATAGTCCAATCAAGTTTTCCTGTTAAACCTCTCTCAACCATCTCATCTACTTTAGCTTCACTGATATATTCTTCTAAGACAGAAAAAACAAAGAGTTATTCAACCAGTGCTCAGAGAAACTCGGAGTAATTGAGAAAGTGCCCAGAAGAAAATGATAGTGAGATACTGAATATCATTTCAGGCCAGGCATGGTGGTACATGCCTATAATCCCAGCTGGGCAATAGGTAGAGGTAAGAAAATCATAGCCTTAAATGAGCACCATCCAAAAGCCTAAGACCCTATCTGAAAAATAACTAGAACATCCACAACTTAGCCAGGAGCTATAGGAAGGACTTTTATTTTTTTATTTTTTTTAAATTTATTTTTGGCCAGTCCTGGGGCTTGGACTCAGGGCCTGAGCACTGTCCCTGGCTTCTTTTTGCTCAAGGCTAGCACTCTGCCACTTGAGTCACAGCGCCACTTCTGCCCATTTTCTGTATATATGGTGCTGGGGAATCGAACCCAGGGCCTCATGTATATGAAGCAGGCACTCTTGCCACTAGGCCATATCCCCAGCCCAGGAAGGACTTATTTGCCACATATTCATTCACTGTTATGCAGCTCATCTGATAGATGTTTATTCAATGGGATATGATTGTAACTTTTGCTTTCTTCATCTTAACACCCCAAACATGCTTGTGAGCATACTAATTATGCATTTTATGCTCAAATTGTCTTCAGTTAGGCCAGAAGGAGGAATTTAAGCTGCTTCTCTCGCATCCTGCCATGGATCAAGCTTGCTAGCATCCCCCACCTTTCTTCATGAGGCAACAGAGTCTTCTAGAGCCACTCTGTACTGGTTCTAACTCAGTCCTGAAATCCACCACTTTTCCCAGGATTCCTGGTCTTGGACAGTGGTGACGTCCTAAGCTAGGCCAAGGAGGTGATCCTACTTCCAGACGCTCCTCAGAGGAGAATGGGAATTTTCAATACAAGGACCACACATGCAAATGTCTTCCCACCCAAGCCTATAGAATGCCTGCGGGCTTTTTCATGTTCCATATTGAGCCCGACCCCTGACATTGTAACCTGGCTTCACTAGGCTCTCAATTACCCTGTCCTGCACCCAGCTCCACAAGGTATAACCCTGTGTTCGTGCCCTCAGTGGTAGATACCAACCTCTCTCAGGCTCGCTTCTCATCTACTGTACTTTGTTATTTATGCTAGGAACTTGATCCCAAGACTTCTCTTTCTGTTCCTGCTCAACCTGTTTTTGCCTTAGTTATTCTGGATATATTGGAAAGCAAACTGTAAATTATCTTTAGCATCTTTGTAGCATTCATCTAGCATATCTCTAAATCTCCCGAGCTTCCTCACTTTCGAGTAAATGTGAACAGAGAAACTTCATGTACCCACGTAAGTTTTCCAGTCTAGTATCTATTGTTTGCCTTTTCTGTTCCATCGGATTAACATTATAACTTACAGCAATTTAGATTGACATTCTAATGTCAGTACAAATGTCAGCATGTTTCTCACTGACATATTTCTGAATTAAAATTTTAAGACCTTGAGCATGCAGAAAATCCTTTTGTCAGCAAAAAGAATAATAAACTGGGTGGACTTCAAATCAGATATGGGGCTTTTATGTGTGTGATAAGGCTTAAAACAGAAATCTCAAACATTTCAATAAAGCAACATAATTCCAGTGATCCTATATGAAGGGGAACTTTCAAGTTACAGATGGCTAGATGCAGGTAAGACTGACAAGAACTACATTTTGCTGAGGCTATGATAACACATTGTTCGCTTGCAAAAATCCAATCACATCAAACCATATATTCACTGTACTTGTAAGTCAGAATTCATAGGCATAAATGTAAAGCTCTGAGCCAAAAACATGCAAAGGTTTTACCTCCTTATATTACCTCACCACTAACTTGATAATCTTTCCATTAAGTTTTACTTTATTTGTATTTTATATCTATTCATTTCTGACCCTCAAAATCCTAGCTCCATATTTATATCTGCAAACAATCCCACTATTCATCTTCTAAGCAAGTTAAATTCTGAGCTTTTAATAGCCCCTGAAAGCATCACAGCATGTGAGTCATGATCAGAGCCAATCATATAAGTAAAATCATCGAAGGAGATTTATTGCATTGGCTCACGCAGTTAGACGCTGTGTGAAAGTTTCAGGATGGCTGCCTGCCCAGCAGAGACCCTGAGATCCCTTGGTTTGTTCCGTCCAATATGATGGGAGCCTCAGATCAATGGGAACTGATCTGGTCAGAGTCCGAGGCCAAAGGGATAGAAGCTCCCTGGAGAAGAGCTAGTGCGAGTCTGGGTTGAGAGGCTGAAGCGTCTGGAGTCTGACATCCATGGTCAATGGGAAGCACAAAGAATGCACTCGTTTAGGAAGAATAGCATTTGCATGTGCTGACTCATTTCTTCCTTCCCAGTGTTATTCTAGCTTGCCTCCTATCTAGAGATATTGCCCAAATTCAGGGCTGTGCTTTTCCGACCCCCTGGATACCTGTCACCTGCTGATTCTCTCTGGTAATGTCCACAGAGACACACAGAGAAATGTGGTTTACAAATCTTGCAGGAATATCTTAAGCCAATCAGTCTAGCAATTAAAATCAACTATCATACACAGACATCCATATGACAGTGTTCTTATTGAGGTTATATTCATCCATAAAGTAAACAAAACAGAAAATAAGTATGTTTTCCTGTGTTCCCAAAGAAGTTAGATTACCATGACTTTTAGTATAAAAAAACTCAGCATCTTTAGCTCATTGTTAACTGTAAGGGGATTGTCTACATTCTACCTGTGTTGCAGGACTGGGTCAAATTTGTATTATTAGTTCATATTTGTATTCCAGTCCTTAAAATTATTGAACCAGGCACATATGCCTGACATATGCCTATAATCCTATCTCAGGAGGCTGAGATCTGAGGATTGCAGTTCAAAGCCAGCTCAGGCAGAAAAGTTTATGAGACTTTTATCACCAATAATCACACACACACACACACACACACACACAATCCCTAAAGTAGAGTTGTGGTTCAAGTAGCCTTGAGCACAAGGAATCCAGGGAGAGTGCCATGACCTTGAGTTCAAGTCCCAGAATGAGGCATCAAAAACAAACAAACATAGGAGAAGGTAAGATCAGATTGGTTCATTGTAATCTGTATGTATTATTTATTGTTATGGAATGACTGCCTATAGAGTATTCATTTATGATATCCTACTTTTCCATTAGAAGCTAGTGATCTGTGACAGTTTCACTGCGCCTCTCTGATTTGAAACTGCTGGTGCCGCTGCAATGATCTCTTTTCTAGAACCACAAGCTAATGATCTGCCTAGGACGTAAGCTCTGTTTGAAGATGAGCGACTCATAGGGCTGGCAAGTTGCTGCTGGCTGCTTATGTTCACCTCAGTTTCTCTGCACATGTGTGCCTCTCTCTCAGAAGACATAAGGTTTCTCCAGGCAGGGCATGAGGCTGGTCTGTCCTGCAGCAAGTGATCAAAGACTAGGATGCAACCTGTAATACACCTAGTATTTGGCCATAGAAGTGAAAAATAAGCTGTGACTTGTGCAATGTTTTATTTGTTGCGCGATATCACTGCTTCAGGACAGGATGAAATCATGCAAAATCATAAATAGTAGGAGATGCCTAACATAAGATAAACATAATATAAATATTTATGGCTGTCAGGGAGGCTGATTGCAAGATTTTACCCACAAACTTACAAAGATCCATGTCTCCAAAATGACTTCCAGAATTATTTTCCAGTTGGTTATCTGCCTAAACTCAATGGCCTTATCAAAGTCAAGTCAGATTAAGAAGACTTTCCTGGGAAGTTCCCTGAGAAAGTGATTGTGTTTGGGTTTAGTTATTCAAGTGCAGCTTCTTTCAATCTGAAGACTTAGGAACACATTTTATGTGTACCATATACCCAGTGTCCAGTGGAACGACAGACACAGAGAAATTTAGACTCTGATTCAAAGTGGAGGATTTACACAGTTTTGAAATCTAGTCTAGAATACAGATCTTAACTGTATCTTGTCAATAATTTTCTGTGGTCCCTTGCTCTGCTCTTTAGAGCTTAACTGTCATTCTTCTTCTTCTTTTTTTTTTTTTTTGCCAGTTCTGGGGCTTGAACTCAGGGCCTGAGCACTGTCCCTAGCTTCGTTTTGCTCAAGGCTAGCACTCTACCACTTGAGCCACAGCGCCACTTCCGGCTTTTGCTATATATGTGGTGCTGAGGAATCGAACCCAAGGCTTCATGTGTACAAGGAGAGCACTTTACCACTAGGCTATATTCCCAGTCTCGTCATTCTTCTTTCCTTTTTTCTTTTAAAATTTTGTAGTTGTTGATGAAAGATAATCTGTGCTTTCATCTTCAGAGTTGCTTGCCCATAGAAGTTTAGAGGTCTCAGAATTTCTTCTCATTTTGTACCATTTGAGATCCTTCCAGTACAAACTAGTAGTGGTATTACCAACCTTGTCCTAATTTAAAAAAATGTAATTCCTATCACTTTTTTTAAGTTTGCTTCATTAAATCAAAGGAGGATCTTTTGTGTTTGCTGCCGAAGCACGACAGGGCTTGTGAGGTGGTACCATGGAGTTGACATTCCTGTCTCCTGCTTATCATTATGCCATGACTTTCTGCCATCTCATCCTTGCTTTATTCACCACCCAAATAGATGGAAATTGAGAACCTTTTTATGGAATTCTAGCTGGATTTCTCCTTCTCCTCTTTACTTCCTATGGGATCTTGCCACCCACACAGAGGGCATGCTTTAGTTCATCTCTGGAAACACTTTCACAGACACCCCAAAATATGCTTCATTAATCTTCTATGTCCTTCTCTTTCAACTAAGATTAGCCATGGCAATACTACACAACACTTTATATATTCTTCCCAGATCTGTTCTTAAATTAATTTACACATTTTTTCCAGAATAATCTGTTTTCTTTCCATTCTATAGCCAAAGATATCACTACATTTTCCCCTACCCCATAGCAGCAAGAATTCAACACTTTTTTTTTCCATTTATGGTAACATTTTTCTTACCTTCAGTTGAGCCATTACTGACAGCCCTCTTAAGGACCATTAGGCTTCTGGCTAGGAGCTCTCTTCAGGCCTCTCCAGCTTATTTGCACTTTCCAGGCCCTAAATCAGGGTTATGATTTTGAGGTCTTGGGTTTAATTTTCTCCCACTACCAAGCTATCTAGTCATTACTTATTGTTGCATAGCAAAGTACCTCCACAAACAAATTTGCAAACATGTTAATCTTTTATTACCTCTCATGGGCCTTTCCCCAGGACTGCTGGATTGCATGGTGCTGATTTTGCAGCACAGAGATTAAGAGGGTAACCATTTAAATCACTTAAATAATGTGTGTGTGTGTGTGTGTGTGTGTGTGTGTGAAACAGGCATTTTAGGACCTTCTTCTTACTCTGCTTCCTTGATCAAAGCTAGTGTAGTATCACTTGTGCCACCCCTCTAGTACTGAATGTTTCTGGGTGATGGGAGATGGACTCTCACAGGCTTTTCTGCCTGGGCTGGCTTTGAAACATGAACTTCCAGGTGCTGTCTTCATTTGGATTACACGTATGGGCCAACAGTGCCTGACTTTGCACAACTTTACATTGTCTGCAGGAGTCAGCCCTGATTAAAGTTGAAAGAAGACTGCAAAAGGGTGCAAATAGCCCGAGGCAAAAGTTAATGTGATCCACCTTAGAAACTTTAGGGATAGAAGAAGAGAGAAAAAGTGTCAATCCTAATGTATATGTAGAAGTTTGTCATGCTACCATGTCCTCCAGTATATCTCATGTAGGAATATGAGAAGACTGACAATTTCAAAATTTAAAACTATCAGTAACAGAATATTGTTGTAAATAGCACAGGAAGGCTTGTTTTGTGAACTTTATTGTACCTGATCTATAGATGACACAGTTGCGTTGCTTCAGAGGAGTTCCTTGTCTTGTGAAATAGATCTTATTTTGGAATCTTTCAATGTTAGTGGGGATATTTAGAGTCCTCACAGATAAAACAAGATAATCTTGTTGGAAATGGGCCATAGTTACAGCTGGGTGTTTTCTCCCTGCTAAGTTTAGACATTGAACCTCATTTCATTTTGTCTTGATTAGACAATTGAACATCAAGTGTGTGCATACAACTATTCTAAATAGACCATGAATCTAGGATCAGCATTTTCCTAAAAGGACTAAGTCAATGCAAATAAATAAATATGGCTTAGAAAATAACACACACACACACACACACACACACACACACACATCAAACTCTATTCTAGTAACAAGTTAACTGTTTATTGCTCTATGACAGAGAACCTCTGAGTTTTAATGTGAGAAGCTCATTTAAAAGTGATTTTACTTTTATATTATTGTATTGAAGGAAAATAATAGCGTGAAGTCGTGGTGTCTGCAGGTAGTTAGTTGAGAAGCCATGATGGGTACCCAGGATGCATCGAGTTCAATACTCTGAAACTTATCTCAGTAGGTCTGAGTATCTGTAACTTGAAACCACAGAGGAGGCTACAATACTTCCATAAAAGCTACTATTATTCACCTTAACACTGTGCTCCAAATCCTAAACCTTATTTCACATTATTTCAAAGACTGCAGATATTTCACTCATTTTTCCCCACACCACCATCCAACTTCCTTGGTAGACATTTTGTCTTTCAAAATGTCTAAAATGTCCACTTGATTCCTTAATTAAAACTTCTCACAGATCCGTCTAGAAGATGATTGTAACTTGTGCCTTGCTTTCTGGACACCATTAGCTTCTTAGGAGGAATATTTTTACAAAATAAAGAGTAGGTCACACAAGGTTTTAGACACAACTAACAATGAATTTGAAACTGTGACCTCCTCCACATCATCAACTGAGCCACGCAATGCACGTGTGGAGGGCTGGGGATATAGCCTAGTGGCAAGAGTGCCTGCCTCGGATACACGAGGCCCTAGGTTCGATTCCCCAGCACCACATATACAGAAAACGGCCAGAAGCGGCGCTGTGGCTCAAGTGGCAGAGTGCTAGCCTTGAGCGGGAAGAAGCCAGGGACAGTGCTCAGGCCCTGAGTCCAAGGCCCAGGACTGGCCAAAAAAAAAAAAAAAAAAAAAAACACAAAAAAACAAAAGCAATGCACGTGTGGAAATTTAAATACCTTTTTTGAGGGTTTTTTAAAATTTTATTATGTTTTGATCAAAGTTGGTCAAAACTAGGAATAATAAATCCAGGAGTCAGTCAGGCTTATTGAACACACTTTTTTGTATATAGTCCGAATGACAACAACTAGATTTTACTGTGCCCTGAAGTGAGGAAAAAAAATGTCAGTATTCTAAGCTATTATTACTGGTCAATGAGAATAGATCATTTTTACTCACCTAATGATTTATATCTATTTTTATTAAGAATCCAGTTTTGCTCACTTGATGGTATACATTGGTTTCAATCCATTTTGTGTATAAATTATTTTTACACAAAGTAACTTTATGTTTATAAACAGAGAATGAGTACAATTTAAAATTGCTTACTAGGAACATTTGGTATGGGGATCATTATGACAAGTCGTTGTTTGGGGGACGTTCTAGGGGTACTTAATGTGAATAAGCAATAGCATTCCCTTATGCCACACAAATCTCTTATGGACAATTACAAATTAACTTTTTTATTGAAAAGCCATAATAATGACTGGTTGGTATTACTGTTTCAAAGTTATTTAGCAATAAAGTTCTTACAATCTGATTTCAAGCTTGGAATATATATAGAATCATAGCATTCTCATAGAATTTTATTTATTGTGAAATTTTTGTCTTGTTGTTTACTTTTTTTCTACTAGTTCCATCTGTTACCATTTATATAGCTGCCATTTACAGTAGCTTCAGGATCTGACAGGTAGGAAGATGTGGATCGTGAGTTCAAATATCCAACCTGGGCTGCAAAGTGAGGCCATGACCCAAATGACAATGTGTTAAATAAGAAAACAAAGTTGGGGAGTTTATAAAGTTCTAAAGTTTCATGCCTCATTTCTGAAGGCAGGCTAAGTGATAACTTGTAAGCCTTAGACAGAAAAGCAACTGAGAGATGGACAGAGTGGGAAATAGAGAAAAGAGAAAGTTTGAATGACAGCAGATCGGAGAGAGACAATTGTCTCATAGCTGCTAGTGCATCAACTGTGACTTCCTCACAATCATGTCACGTTCTCAAATGTCTTATGCAACCAACGATGACAATGAGATTTAAAAACACTGTCGTTGGCCATGCTGGCTGTGGAAAGATTTGATACGCACAATAGGTTCCATCAAGTGTACTGGAGGCTGATTACAGTGTTTCTGCCCCTTCTGTCTCACAGGTTTTCTGAACCAGATGAGTAACTCAAGCCACTCGACCCTTCAGCCCTCGTTTCAAGGTTGCATGCAACTCATCCAAGTCGATGACCAACTGGTGAACTTATATGAAGTGGCACAAAGAAAGCCAGGAAGTTTTGCCAATGTCAGCATTGATATGTGTGCCATCATCGACAGGTGAGTCATATGTGCGTGGTGCCTCAGGGTGTCTGGGATTTTCCAGATCACGCTCCTCTTGCCAAACAAGGGAAACACCCAGCAGAAAAGGGAAGAATCGAAGACACAAATAATGAGCCAATTGAGAGTTGTTTATCATGATAATATTTGCAATATTAGAACTGACAGCATCTGTGGGAGAAACACACACACACACACACACACACACACAAATAGACAGTGGAAGAATCAATAGTGTCACATTAGCCTCAATCAGACTCCTTCAGAGACGTGTGCATTATGTAACAGCTCAATAATAGTGGAACATTGAACTCAATGATAGTTGAATTCTCATAAGTACTTATTTATTTATTTATTATCTTTAAATAGTTGTACAAAGGGATTTTAATTCCACCTATCACTTTATGGATAGAATACATCTTCACTCTGACAGCTTAATTTTCTCTGCCTTCTATGTTCCCAAGCAAAGATGTTTTCATTCTTCCCATCTCCATCATCACTTAGCCTGCGCGTTATGCCTTCCAAACATCTCTTTTAGAACATCTCTTTTAGAAATTTTGCACAATGTCAGTGTGCAAATGGGGATAAACTGACATGAAGTATTTGGAATCAATGACTCTGATTTCAAAATACACATGTAAAGATACAGAAAAATATAATCTTACTGGGTTTTTGCAAATCTGGGAAGCAGATTTTCATAAAAAATTTAATTGAACTCTCAAAAGTAGAAAGATACAAATTTTATATCCAATATTCTAGTATAATGTAGATTCCCTTTGCATACTTTTTAAATTGCCTTTCAAGAAAATGTTTAGCATTTCAATTTAAGATACTTTGTTGGCAAACATACGACACTTAACTATGACTTGAAGTTAACCTAATGATTTACAGTGACTTTCTAAGCTATTTTTAAATCTTTTGGAAGGACTACATCACTGTAAACAATAATTGTATTAATTTTGAAAATGTATTTCAATTTAAAAAGTTTTTCAAGCAAGGTATTACTGCTACTTGAGTGTGAACTTTAAAGTGTAGATCATACATCTCAAACTTTTTTCATGTAGGCAGATATCATTATATTGTCATTCACAGACATGTAAGTCACCTTACCAATGTACAAACTAACCTGTCATGCAACGAGTTTGAATCTCTTGAAGCTTAGCAGAATGCCATTCCTGTGAACTGAACATTAAAGTTTATGGTGGCTCTAGAATATAATGGTTTGAAAACATGAATGTGTTTATAATAAGACAAAGAAAAAGTATACTATGTAATATTACATGTACAGGAATATTGATATTTCTAGTATAAACAGTTTATGTTTGAAAAGAATAGCAAAACTCCTAATTTTTGAGCCATTAAGAATGCATTAGCCATTGTGTCTGCCTGAAGTAAGTGATGGTCATAATCAGAGCAGTTGAGATTAATGTTTTAGAATTTTTTTAAGAAAAATCTGATATTAGATATTGTGCACATGTTTTAACAAGTATTTTCTACAAATATGCATTTTGTTTCATCCTAATAGTTACACAATAGATGGAAAATTTTAGTACCAGTCTTTTTTCCATGTCAGTAGGTTTAATGAGATGGTAATTTCTGTTTCTAATAACTCCAGTCACCTCATTCTGCTTTGTAAACAGGCTGAATTTTGTATTACTATCTCTCTTCAGACATCACGTTCCTTAGCCATTACGTCTAAATTGTTTGTTACCAAAGAAGTACAGGTGATATTGAGATTTTAATGTTTTACTCTAATAGAGACAGCAGGATATTGAACTGGCCCACCCCACCTCCACCCCAATGAGTGAATGAGACTTTGGTAAGTGAAGAGAATACACAATGACACTTGTGGTGAGGAGAAAAACATGGTACATCTAGAAGAGCCAACCTGTTTCAATTTCCAAAATATTGGATTCCCCAAATGGGATAATCCCAATGTCTATGCTGCCAAGTTTTCTGTAATAGGCAGGGTAGGGAGCCTGAACAGTCCTTCAAAATAACAATCTACATTTCTACAAGAAAGTCATCACCTTTGACTTATCTCTAGAAATTCACTTATGGGAAACATTTTCTCATGTACTACTTTCTAAGGAAACAATTTAAATACCAAAGAGTGAGAGGAAAATGGCTTTTATCCCTCTAAAATGTTCCTATTGTGAAATCTTAAACGGTTAATACCATGTTGTGTCCTTGAACATGTGGTATCAGAGTATATGCACACATGTGGTATCAGAGTATATGCACTTTATTCAAATCTATTGCAGATTCCATTGAGGTCAACCTTAATCTGTGTCTCTGTGAGAGAAATGACCATTTTTAGCAGTGACCCATGGAGCTAATCTTTTAAGAATGCATCTTAGCATATCTTCTAACTAACAGCTTCACAGATGCGAATGTCTATTGCTACATTCCTTCAATTACACTAATATTCTCCAGGGAAGCATATACCAACCCTTACTTTTGTCCATCCCAATTCCAGCTTGATTTGTGAGTGGTTTTGAGGAGAAACAATATCAAAATGGAAACAAAAAGTAAACCATACCTCTCCTGAGGCACAGTTGAGATAATAGGAACAGCTGCTATTTTGGTGCTCTATTTTCACTATAGTGACGATCATTAGAAGGAAGATTTTTGGGGGTGAATGTCATACTGGACCATCTCATAATGTCTACTTATGTTGCATGAACTTTGCTTTTCTTCCTGTTTGCTGCTTTTTTTTTTCTTTCTGCACTTAGTGATAATGCCAAGCCCTCTTAAAGGCTCGGGGAGCATTGGACCATTTGAACCATGCCCCAAAACACTTTTGAATTTTGCCTTTGAGACAAGATCTTGCTGATCTTGCTTCAACTTTAGATCATCCTGCTTCCATCTCTTGAGCAGCTGAGATGGACACCTCGATACCTGGCTTACCTATTTTCTGAATACAGCAAGGAAACAAGAACAAGTATACCCAGGCAGAGATTTATGTATCCAGTGTTTCTACCTGAGTAGACAGAATGCCAGTCACCTTCCCAGGCACTACAGATAAATCATTCAACAAAACAGACCAAGATATGTACACATTTGAAGTTCCTCTTATGTGGAAAGGGGAAAAACAGGCAGGCAATAAACTACCAATGTAATTTAAAAAATAAGAAAAGAGAGTAAGTTAGGGCAATTTCGTGTGTGGAAGAAAAAGACACAAGTAAGTAAAGCAAGGAAGATATACATACCAGGAAATCGAGCAAGGTATTGGTCAGAGGGAGCCTCCCTGAAAAGAATATTAGTTGAAGACCTGGAAACAGTCAGAGAATTGACCAATGTGTAGAAAGAACATTCTAGGAAGAAAGAACAGTTGACACAAAGAGTTTGTCCTGACCCAGGAACCTGGGTGCAAGCTTGCAAACACAAGAAGCATGATAGAAGAGTGGAGTGGGCCCTTGGGGACTTCTGTGCTCTTTTTTAAGGACTTGACATTTGTTCAGGGGTCTCGGGGAAGTCATGACATGGTGTCGTCTGTATCTTAAAAGGCAGATTCTGGCTGGGGATATGGCCTAGTGGCAAGAGTGCCTGCCTCATATACATGAGGCCCTGGGTTCGATTCCCCAGCACCACATATACAGAAAATGGCCAGAAGTGGCGCTGTGGCTCAAGTGGCAGAGTGCTAGCCTTGAGCAAAAAGAAGCCAGGGACAGTGCTCAGGCCCTGAGTCCAAGCCCCAGGACTGGCCAAAAAAAAAAAAAAAAAAAAAAAAGCCAGATTCTATTTCTGGGAGGAGGGGAGTCTTCTCTCCCAAGCCAGTGAGAGAACCTGGCAGCCTGGGGTCAGAGGCTGGCACCAAGGAATGAGATGCAGTGAATTCCAAATACATGGATAAGATAGATTTTTCCAATGTAATAGTGATAGAGTCACACAGGGTAAAAAAATGAATACATCCAAAATTAGGGGTAGAAACATCCAGAAAGGCTTTTCCTTGGTGTAAATGGAAAGTGAAGAAAGGGGAGTGAAGAAAAAAAAAATTTTGTGTTGGATGTCAATAGAAATGTCTATTGAAAATCTAAGCAAAAAGGTCAAGAAAACACTTAGATGTGTGTAAATAGCAGGCATGCAGCATGTATGTTCAAGTTCTCGAACAGGCCTTTGTGACTGACAGGTCGCCTAGTTCACTATGGCCAGTCTTTAGTGTCTTCAACCACTTCTCACGAGCAGCCAGGAATGAGGGAGGTGGAAAGCAGTGAGGACATTCTCCTGACAGTGCGAATCTCTGCGTTCCTCTTCTCAGTAATTTCACCAAACCCTCATTTACTGCAACATTTCTGAAATGGAAAGAAATCCATCCTATCCAGAAAAATCCATCATTTATTTATCTTTCTTTCTTTGATCCACAGTCACTACCCTTTCAGCATTGCTTCCTTATAGCAAATATCTTCAGTTGTCTGGCTCAGCTCCTATTTTCACCCATATTCTCTCTGACCTCTTTTGGGGTATAGAAATTGCAGCGCAAGAAGCTCCATCCACATACCTACAGCCAAAGTTAGACATGCTCATCCTCCAATCAGGAAAAACTACAGTTGCAGCATGAGCCGTGTCAAATTGAGGAAGCCAAAGGCAGGAGTCAGAAGAGTTAGAACTGTGGTTAGGGGCTGGATGCTTCACCAACAGTCCTAGAAGGCACTGATCCAAATTTTGGGGGAAAAAAAAATCACTGGTTAGCAATTTCTGGGAAATCACTGCAATAGATAAAGAGTGTTAGAATTTGTGAATCCATGTGGAGTTATTGTTGGACTTGTTTCCGTGGCTTTCCCCAGGACATGTGGGTAGGATGAAGCTAGTGTTAAAATAGTCAAGCTTCTGTGGGTGGTGAACATGGTTGGGTTGGCAAAATGAATATGTTTTGAAAGTAACTGTGAAGTCCACTTTGCAAGTCACGTTATGTTTTCTATTTTAAGCTTTAAGCTACCCTTCACAGAGGAGCTCCCAGCTGGATGGATTTCACCCCATGATAGGAACAGGGACAATACACAGTCCCAGTTCCTAGAAGAGAAGCAAGAGTCCATTAATGGTATTCTAGAGGAAACTTGGTTTCCTTGTCTCCGGTGTAGTCTTACCTTCCACCCCCTTCCTTCCGCCTTGTTTAAGGCTTACATAATATTCATGGCTGTATCACAGCAAACTACGGGTTAGCAGCTGCCTTCACACCTCTCCATATGAAATATTTTAATCTTGTTTTTCTGGCCAGTATAAGTCAAATTTAATTTTTCTTGAAATTAAAAAGCTTCTGTCTGTTCCCCCATCCCTCCCTCCTAACATCGATCCAATAACATTTTTAGCTACTGCATGGAGGGACAAACTCCCTAGTGTGAAAATGGCTTAGGAAGAAAAGAGAATCTGATTGTTTGATATATTAAGTTTCATTCCACTGATGTCCCCTAGAGATTGAAATTTAGTGACTGAACAGCCCCACAAAGGCCCAGGCAAATTTATAGCATTACAATTTGCAACTGTCTTATAATAGGACTTGAAAGCTAGGGTAAGGAGCTCATTGAAATGGGGACATTTTATGTCCACCTGCCTTGTAAATATATTAGGAAATGAAATCAGTGAATGTTCTGAATAGCACCAAGAGTAGAAAAGGACAAAGAAATGTCCAATTTAAAAACAGCTTAGAAAATTACTCCCTGAGAAATTGTGAAAGATTAGATTCTATTCCTGTGTTAAAAATTATTAGCCTTTGTTATATTTGGGGTGTTGAAGGTACATAATCATACATTTATTTTTTAATTCAGTGTTTTAAAGAACATCCACCCAGTTTGATGTTATACTTTAAATATAAATTTGTTTTGTTTGTGTTATATAAGTGAGGTTTGAATTTAGGGTCCTCTGCATGCTTGGCTAGCATTACACCATGTGAGTTACAAGTCCAAGCCAGAGTTTTTGTGCAAGTCTTAGGGCTTGAATTCAGCATTTGGGTGCTGACCCTTAGCTTTTTTGCTTAAGCTTAGCAGTCTATCACCTGAGCAGTCTATAAGCTGAGCAGTCTATAGCTCTACTTCTGGCTGTATATTCTTTCCTTCTTACTTTCTTCTTTTGTAGTTAATTGGTGTTAAGAGTCTCACAGACTTTTCTGCCTAGTCTGGCTTCAAACTATGATCCTTGGATCTCAACTTCCTGAATAGCTAGGATTACAAACATGAGCCACTGGTACCTGGCTCTAGGCTAGATGTTTTAATGTCTAATTAGAGATGAAGTCTCTCAGGCTTTTATGCTAGTCTTCATCTGTGATCCTCTATATCTCTAACTCCTCAGTGGCTAGAATGATAGTCATAAGTCACTAGTGCTCAACAAGTATATGGATGTGGATTGTTAAAAATATTTAAATATATATATATAAGATAGATAGATAGATAGATAGATAGATAGATAGATAGATAGATAGATACTCAAAGCTCAGTTGACTACTAGGAAATGAAGAATAAAATCAATCCAGAAGGAGTTTGTGAATCTAATAAGAACACATTGATGATTTATGTTCTTCGTTAAACTGTAGGTCAAAGGCTATTTGCCTAACATACACAAAGCCCCTGGTTCAATCCTCAGCAAGGAAATAAATAAGGCAATAACAAAGTAAATTAAATAAAACATAATGAAATTTGCTTTGCTAGCTTAAAGAAATCCAGCGTCATAAATAGGCATGATAGCATATGTCTATCATCCCAGCTACTGGGGAGACTGAAGGATGTGGAGAGCCAGTTCAAGAGAAGGTAGCAAACCCTGTGTCAGAAACAAAAGAAAAGAAAAGCACTAGGGATGTGGCTCAAATGGTAGAAGGCACGAAACTGAGGTTCCCCCTTTGTGGTCCTCCCAAATGGTTTGAGGACTGTTCCAGGGTTGCCTTGGTAAGGGAAGACTTAGGCCTATGCATTTGATCCTCTTTGCCCTTCCCAAGTTTAACCTGTGTGTCGTTTAACCTGTGTGTATCCTCATAAGAGGATAGGGAGATACATGTTAATCCTTGGCGCAGGATGGGCCCATCTTGTGTTTCTAGGATGGAATCTTGTAGCCCAGGGCTTTTCTTCCTTCCTTCGAAAGTACCGTATCTGCCTACGCTAAGAAAGCAACCTCCAAGGACGATGAGGTTCCTCCTTGGGCCCTCCCTGTAGCTCCCTCGCCTACTTAATCTGCTTTATAACTACTGCCCATCACTTGGACAACTGTTCCCATTGGCTTCCACATGCTCAGATTCTATACAAGTGAGGACTGGTCCTGGGTTCTAGCAAGGAGAGACCATATCTAGAGACACTCCACAGTTCCTAGTCAGCCAGGACAGGCAATGGTCTAGATGTGTCGGTGCTACGCCCTCCTCCATCTAGCTCCGGTCTACCAGCAATCTACACATGTTCATAAGCCCTGTAAGCACACAATGTAACATCTGGATATCTTGAGGACCAGTAACAAACGGAAATTAATACGGTGCATGTGTGGGGTGAGGGTTGCTGCTTAGGACAGTGCTCTTAGGCTCCCTTTCCATCTTAGCATGCCATTTTTCCGTATTTCTTGGACAGGAGCTATCTCAGGCTTGCCTCAAATTCCAGCATGGCCATAGTTCTCAGTGTCAACTTGAGATTCATCCAGTCAGCAGATATTCATTGAAGATCACAGAAAGTAGTATCCAATCCTTCCTTGGACACAATACCGTGGCTCTAAGAGGAAGTAGCTTTGCTTAAACCATAGAGCAAATTCATTTTGTGTCTTGAAAGTTTTAACTCCTAGGGTGCCTCTCATTTGTCCTCAAAGACTTAGCTGTAACTCTTTCATTAAATTCTATTCTATCCCACAATGCAGAAATGAAGCCTTCCTAGTCCCTGCTCCTTTGCCACAAGTGTTATTGATAGACTGGGTAGGTCGCCACTGTGTAAGATATATTTGGTGAAAAATAAACAAAGCCAAAACCAGTATGTGAAGTAGGGTAAATGAAATAAGTGAGACATAGAAAGACAAACACACTATCATCCAACTTGTATGTGTTACCCCAGAATTTGATCTTATAGAAAGAGAGAACAGAAGCATGACTTGCTACTAGAGGTGGGTGGCGATATTGGTCAATAACATGACATTGTAGTTAAGGAGAATGTGTTCAAGGGCTCTGTGGCACATATTTTTAATACAACTATGTATTGTATACTTTTTGTTCCTTTTTACATAATGGTTTGTTGTTGTTGTTGTTTTTTAAAAAGGGCTGTTACCTTTTTCCCAGGATTGCCCTGAGCTCCTTGGCTCAAGGAATTCTCCAGTCTCAGCCTCCTGAGTAACTAGAGTTAGAGGTGCGCACCACCATGCTAGCCTTTGTGTAGTATTCCAGAAAATTCTTGAGAATAAAATTTTAAACATATTCTTGAGAATAGATTTGCAATGTTTAACCACCAAAATAACCAAAAAGAGAAAAAGATTACATGAAGTAGCATATAGGTTACTTCACTCAATTTATTGATTTCATACTGGTTGCATATTTTACAACAATATACTACCCCAAAAATAGTGTCGGTTTAAAAAAACAAACAATATTTTAAGTGAAAAGCAATGGCAATAACGACTAATTTTTTTAAATTCAGTTAACGTGGCTTAAAATTGTTTTCTACTACAGTAAAGAGAACGTTTGCTACACAAACATGACTTTGGTGTCCTGGTGATATTTGTGCCAACGATCCTCTTCCACCTAGATTTGGCTGACTCTGCTGCCACCCTCTGGGTCTGACACCTCCGTTTCCTTTCATCTGTCCCTAGCCTGAACACCCCTTCTCTTCTTTCCTCAGAAATGGTAATGTCGTCAATTAGGGTGGTGTCCAACTGTGCCAGGCACTTCTTTTACTAGGGGAAACGTTTTGTCTTTGCTTCAGGTACTTACTTCATTACTCATACGGTAGGTTTCTGGGGATAGTTTACTTCTTTGTGATAATTATGTACCAGGGCTCAAAGAAGCAGAAAGTCTTTCAGATAAACTTTCTATGATTGGAAACTTTGCCAGTGCACAGTCCTGATAGCAGTGTGACTTTGACCCCATGCAATTCTAAAGCAGCAAGAACACATTGGCTGGAACAAATTCTGTAGGAACCTGAGCCAACAAGCAATTTTCTAGGAATGAAACTGAATTTCCTCCTTGGAAAATATCCTAAAAAAAAAGTTACTCAAGGTCCTAAAACCTATTTGCCAGCCTAAAACAAACAAGTTTAAAAGGACTAGTTATATGACCCCCCCCCCCCAGTTTTGTTCTTCTCATAGGACAAACTCATTTTGTAGCTTTTCAATCAAGATATGGCTACTTATCTCTTCATCTTTCTTGAATTGGAGATTTTTTTATATCACCAATATAAAAATGTACTTGATATTGTCTTGATATTGTCTAGGGGTCTTGGGTCCTTTCTTTTCTCTTCCATGTAAAGAATCATGAGGCAGGAAAATTTGGAGTAGAGGCAAAGTTTATTTTAAAGTAAGAGTAAGGTGCCAGGTAAACTGAGGCAAGTCTCTTAGATGCTGATACATTGGTACAAACCTCCAACCAGAACTCCTGGCAGAGGGGGCCACCTTGAAACACAGGAAGCCTTGTCTACTTGCTTCCAAGACAAGGAGAAAGAACAAGAAAGTTTCCTTGTCTGCCTCCTCTTCCCTTTCTTGTTTCTTCTTCTTCTTCCTTCCTCCATTCAGGGCAAATTTAACTATCAAGATGTGCCATAGTTCCTCATATTGGATCCGAACTGTTTCTCTCAGATACTTGCAGCTCTATTTTTCTTGTCCTCCCATACTGCATTCATTCAAAGTCACAGAGAAGTTTCCTGTTTTGATCAGGACCTTTAAACCATGATCATCTGGTGCGAATCTATCAGCTGAATGACCAAAAAGTCGGGCTGGGGGTATGGCCTAATGGCAAGAGTGCTTGCCTCCTATACATGAATGACCAAAAAGTATTACACGGCTCAGCCAACCCATGTGCAAGTAATTAGCCTTTCTGAAGTGATTTCCATGTGCTTTTAAGCATTAGAGTAGCAAAATTTATTTTTATGTAATATAATTGAGAAATTCAATAGAAGATAGCATTCTTAGGGTGGGAAAAATAAGAGGGAAACAAAGAAGTCCCATTTTAAGATTCAACAGCATCCCAGTTCTTCTTTGATGCATTGCATGTATGAGGACAAAAGGAAATTCTATCTGCTTTTTGGTGTGACCTATGGCTGTGCTTTGACATTTAAATCCCAAGGAAGGCCTAGTATGTAAAGGTAGTGCCAAAAACAAAAAAAAACAAAAAAAAATCCTTGTGATTGAAGATAAGCATAAAGGTAAAAGATAAACCATTTTAACATGTAGCTAAATCAACTACAGGAAGATTTAAGTTAGTCATCCAATTTATTTCTTGCTTTTTGATATTATAATACCTGAGATAAAGAAATGATAGAAAAAATATAATTTTCAGATATTTAAGGCATCCTTCTTCACAAATATTTTGTCCATCACATAATTGCTTTTGTCCATTCTGAAACCACACACTGAGAACTTTTGATTCCACTATCAGAACTCAGGTAATGCTTTCTCCTGAAGCAACTGTAGGCAGGTATAGATGCCCCATTCCATTGGTAAAGTATAAAACTGGTAGTTACAGGTTAGTGAATGGAAAAAAAAAAGAGCTGCATGCAGAAAGTTTTTCTCTCTCAAGTATATTGTTGCTGTTTTTATTGTGTGGAACATTCTAAGGTTTGAAAACAAGACCTTGTGTTTGTGAGGCAGGAGTTCTGCCGCTTAACCCATGACTTCAGTTATTTTTCAGGTATCACTGATAATCATACCTGAAGCAAAATCAAGTACAGATTTTTCAAAATCAAGAAAAAAATAGGCTAAGCAAAAAACACATCAGTCTTATGGAGACTTCGGGGCATGCCATTGTTTGTCTCTTACTTGTCAATGGCACACAGAGTTTACTTCTTCATGGGGCTATGCCGGGTTTTTCCCAGAAATCAGCCTTCAATAGGTGGTCAACCTGGTTTTTGGGAGTTGGCCTGTGGAATATTCTGGAAGCACTTGCTGGCCTATTAGGGGAAAGTGTTTCACCACTGTGCCTATGAATGCATAGAGGAACCTATTACAGCCAAAGGCTTGCTTTTGTGTAACATATTCAATATACATTGAAAAAGAATGTTGTGTGAACAGAGAGGAACGGAGATGGAAGGGTGGGGATTAGATGTGTGTTTGTTTAGAATGGTGTTGGAAAAGGAATCTGTATCCATTTTAACAAACGACTTGCAAGGTCTGAAAGAAGGGTCTTCATCAGTAAATAGGTTGGCTTAAACAGACTCCACCCTGCCTGGTAGGGAAGGCTCACACTCTGAGTGCGGTACAACATTTCCTTCGAGGATTAGCTTTGTTTTCCTTCCAGTCCTGCCTGCTGCACTTACGCTCACGTCCTTTAATGATCTTCGCTGTTTCGGCAGAGGCCCAGGAAGGCTTCATCAACATGAAAATTATTTTCCTGGACACACTTCAGTGAAGAGCCCCTCTGGGTGAACAGACAGATGTGTCATCAAAGCAAATTGTTTTTACTTTCTTGAAACTTGAGGCAGTTGCAAATTATAGAGGGGGAAAGTGACATTTCTTAAAGCGACATAGAAATACTGTGTACACAGACGTGAGTTCCTTTCACCAGGTTATTTTATTTCATTAATTCAAGGGAGCGTTGTTAATCTCCCAGGAAGATCACGGCCCTGGTACTCAATCTACCAATGAGTACATCAGAGTATCTCTATGACCGGAGAACGGACAAAGGCAGAGAAAGACACTTATGAGAAGTGTGAAGAGGATATGCAGAAACTCTTGCTTCTTGGTCACTATAGGTAACGATTTCTATAGAAAAGCAGTCAAAGTAAAATCACTGTGGTCTACAAAAACCTTCGTGGGGGAATTCTTTCAACCTGTAGAGGAACTTTAGCCTCAAATGAAAAAGACAGGGAAAAAATATAAGCTAAGCAGGAGCAAGGACCTGAGCAAAAGTACAGAGGCTTACTACCACAGAGTACTCCTGAATAAAGTAAGGGATCAATTAAACTACAGCAGAAAGCTTGTACAGAACAGGCATGGAAAGGGTGGAAAGATGTTTTTAATTTCTTCATGCACTCATTTGCCCTTCAATCACTCCTAAATTATCAAATAAGGATAGAAGTTGGTTGGTTAGTCAGTTCTGTTTTTTACTTTTGTTTTTGTGCTGGTCCTGGGCACTTCCCCTGAGCATTTTCTCTCAAAGCTAGTGCTCTACTACTTGTACCACAGCTCCACTTCTGGCTTTCTTGATGTTTAATTAAAGGTCAGAGTCTCATAGACTTTCCTGCCTTTCACGGCTTTGAAGCACAATCCTCACATCTCAGCATCCTGAGTGTCTAGAATTATAGGCACGAGCCACTGGACCCTGTGTTACACCCTTCTTTTTTAAGCAACTCGTGGAAGAGCCAGACACTCCAGTGCTAAACAAACCAACAAACAAACATATGGAAAATGTTCAAACAGAAGAGTGTTGGAGAGAACATTTCTATTTAGGTTAGGATGGAGAAGTCCATTAAATATTGAGCTGATCATTAGCAGAAGGGAGGGAGATACAGTCAGCAGAATAAGATTTTACTGGGATGGGAAAATGGCAAAAATAAAAATAAACCAAAGACCCAGTAGCTACAACTGAGTAACAGGGGTGAAAGGAGATAAAACAAAATTAAAGCACAAGGCAGAATTCGCAGTGCAGGTAATGAGACCGTGAGCTAAAAAGGCAAAATATATGAGGGATTATTGCTCTTCTAAATACTTAGCATAAATAAATAATTATAGGTATATCATTGACAATTTTGTATTGACTCATGTTAAGTAAATTACATGATTAAAATTAGATTCCCTCTTTCTTTTTGCTTTCTGAATGTGGTACTATTGACGCTTAAACTTGCATATGGCGCATGGTGTCCATATCGCTGATGGGAAGTGCTGGCTTCATGCTTCCTGGAGCAGGTTGCACTTGTATCCAGTATGGTTAAGAAAGGACTTTTCTGCTTCTTCAATGGTTTTATCTGTAAGCAAGTTAGAAGACATCCATAAAGCTAGGACTCAGCAAATTGTCCTTCAGAATATATATATATATATATATATTTATTTATTTTTTTTTAATTTCAAAAACAATGGCATTCCCAGAAGGTCTTCAGACATAGGCATTCTTTTGAAGTTTTCAGTCCTGTTTAATTAGTGAGAAGTTTTCTTGAGCCAGTAAGTCTCCAGAGAATATCTTTGCAGAGTTAGGAACCAGATGTGTTGGTTTTCTCTTAGAATATTAATTCCTTATTCATTAAATAATAAAATAAGAATTGTTTAATGGAAAAATATGAGGCTAAATTAAGTAGACGATATTTTAGTGGAGCACAAGTTCGAACTTCCTGGTTCAAAGATTAATTTCTTGCACTAAATTATCTGTCAGTTATACAACTGTGTTCATGTAAGGCAAGAACCCTGCAGTTAAAGTTCAACTCTCAGAAAGACATTTATTTCAGCTGCTAAGACGAGGCCCAATTACAGATTCTTACAAGAATATGAAATGTATTATTGTACATGTATGATTTCTGACTAGATCATTCAGAACTTCTGTGTTAACTCCAGAAAGTAAACAACCCAGCCTCTCACCTACTGCTACAGTCTCTTAGTTCGTAGCTTCCTTTCACCCAGTGTCAAGATGGCTGATGTTAACAACAAAAAAAAAAGAACGTCCATCTTCCCTTTTAACAAGCCTTCCCAGAAGTTCCCTAAACATTTCTATTTTCATCTCATTGGCCCGAGTTACCCCAAACAGCAGCAAACCACAAGACCCTCTTGGCTGTGTCAGTCTTTTTCTACATGGCTACTAATACTCTAAGAGTTATTATTGAGGAGCAAAGGAAAATTGTAATGGGACAAACAGCCATCCTTGCCTAGCTAATGTCACAGATAATTTTAAGATGGCAAAAAAGAATAGATCGAGAATAAAAATTATTGTATCATTTATAAATTGTATTAAGTTTATATTTTTCATATTTTCTCTACTAATTCAAAGACTGTGTTTATCAAAGTTAGCTAAGGCATTGGAAATTTTGTAGTATTCAGAATAAATAAGATCTAATGTATGCCTTCAAAGATTTCATAGCAGAGTAACATATTTGTGTATAGATTCTAATTTTTGTACTCATCTACGTGAAATTAATCAGTAACTTTTCATTGACCTTAGGAAAATGAGCCAGATGCTTAAAAGTATGCTGGACTGTGAACTTCCAGCCCCCTGTGTTCTGGATCTTGTCTCTCTTTATTGCTTCATCTCACATTTTGGTCCTCCGAGTTCTCCACCACAGTAGCCTGTGGTAGGGCCTGGCCCTACCTTCCATGGAAAGCCCAACTCCTAACATGCCCCACTCTTTCCCTTCCTTATCTTTCTGGTCTCGGCTCATAGGTGAAATTCCTTAGTGACTCCATGGCCACATTCTCTAAGATTGGGTTAGGTTCTTTCTGCCTTTTCTGTAAGTAAATATTCAAGGCTATGATTATATATCTGTCCTTTCTCTCGATCTCTGAGATTTATCAGAATGAGAAGCAGCCCTAAATTTGCTCTTTATCTACAAACACAGATGGATAAATGAACAAAACAGATTGGTTTCTTAGCTGTGTGGCCATGGCTCATGCCTGTAATCCTTGTTACTCAGGAGGCTGACATTTGTGGATTACAGTTTAAAGCCAGCACAGGCAGGAAAGTATGAGAGACTCATGGCTTCCAATTATCCAGAAAAAAAGCTGGAAATGAACTGTGGTAGAAGTGATAGAACTAGCATTGAACAGAAAAAGCTAAGCATAGCACCCAGTGCATGAGTTCAAACTCCAGTCACAACGTGTGCATGCATGCACACACACACACACACACACACACACACACACACACACACTCCTAAAACCCTGGATCTTTGAGGACAGAAAAGCATGTAATGATGAACAACAGTATTGTCTTAATGGAAATCAAAAACTAAGTCATGGGATACAGCTGAAGAACTTTCCTCCAATTCTCAGAATACTTGAAAATGTAACAAGTCAAGTGTCACATGGAGGCCTTTCACTGGGTTATATTTAAGTCTACACATTCCAGAGAAATTGTTAGGAGATTTTATTTACTGGAAGAAATTCCTACTTCAACTTGGTCATTCTCAAACTCCATCCTGTCCAATTCAATGATTGTATAATTCTACCAGCAGGTGCACCATAAAAATTGGTTCAAAGAATTTAACTGTAATCATTTTTTAAAATCATTTACAATGAAAAATTGTTCTCAGCCCTTCTATATTTCTAGTAAGATCAGCAAATGAAAAATGTCCTGGGTCAGAGGGAAGCTATATGTTTAGACTATTGAAGAACATCCAAACTGCTTTCCAGAGTGTCTAAACAATTTTACATCCCCAGCAAGAGTGAGGTAGCTTTTCCTTTTGGCCACATCCCTGCCAACATCTTTATTTATTGTTAGTTGTCTTAAAATTGGCTATGCTAACAAGATGGTGGTGAAATTTCAGTGTTGTTTTTATTTGCATTTCCGTTATGGCCAGAGATGTTAAACATTTTTTCATGTGTGTATTGGCTATTCTTACTTCTTCCTCTGAGAAGTCTCTCTTTAAGTCTTTAGCCCTTTTATTAATTGGGCTGTTGATTCTTTGAGGATTTATTTGGAAAGGTTAATTGTTTGATCTCTAAGTATGTTTTCCTTATGAAACACTTGTCCAATTCATAGCTGGTTAAAGAAATCTTCTTCCACTCTGTAAGCTTTGTATTTATTTTTGTTAGCTATGTCCTTTGCCATGCAGAAATTATTCAGCTTGATGTTATCACATTTATCCAGACTTTAATTGATTTTTTATGACTCGATCTTTACTTTGGAAGTTTCTACCCATGCCTAGGAGCCTAGTGTTTCCCAACCCCTTCCTGTAATATTTTCACCATCTCTAGCCTTACAATCAAGTCAAAGAATTTATCCAATGAAACATAAACAGTGCCACACTAAAGTTACAAGCACAGCCATGTTCATTGCAGCATTATTTACAATAGCCAAGGTATGGAATCAAGCTAGATGACCCTCAGTGGACAAATGGATCAAGAAATGTGGTAGATATATGTGCAATGGAATTGTCCTCTTCCAACAGAAAGAATGATATTATACCATTCTTAAGGAACTGGAAAGACTTAGGAAAGTAAGCCAGACCCAAAGAAACATAGGTTGCATGGTTTCCTTCATTTGTGGTAACTAGAATGTGCTTATAGATCTAAAAGTAAACATGCTGGATGACAAAAGACAAACAGTACACTGGGACATGATAAACTCTACAGGTCTCTAGGCAGTCAGACAGTGATACCAAAGGAGAATAATCATAGGAGAGGCTCACAAAGGCTCAATAGCTATGTGCACGTGACCATATACAGTAATAGTTCATGAAATGAACTCCAAGAAATGGAAACAAGAGATCTTTGTTGTTGTTTCTATTTTGGTAATCTTTTTCCTTTTTCTTGTTTGTTAGTTTATTTGTCTTTGGGAGGACACAGGGGAACAGAAAAGGTGAGACATAGGGTGAACAAATGCAGCAGTGGCACTCATTAGCCCCTATGTGGAAAATGAATTAGACAACTTGTTTTGGGGGATGGGATGGACAGACTGGGAAAGAGCAAGGGAAGGAGTGATATGGTCCAAAAAGAAATGTACTCATTACCTGACTTAATGTAACTGTAACCCCTCTGTATATCACCTTCACAATAAAAATAAAATATATTTTTCAAAAGAAGAAGGCCATACTTAAGGAATTCCTGGAGAATGTTTTCGTCTTGGAGAAAGTAGATTTCAGATGTCACAAGGATGTTACAGAGAAGTGTTCCAGGTACAAAAAAGCTTGGTGTAACAGGACAGTTATTTTCTCTACATAGATAGTTGTATTCTACACATCCCTCTGAATGTTCAATGGGAAGGCTGTAGCACAGTTACATGTTGACACATACCAGTGCAGAAATGAGAGGGTCACACAAGAAGGGGACTTTTAATAACAACAGTTCATGTTAGAAGAGTTTAGTTTATGATGTGTAGATGAAATTGGGTAGAGAGAAAAAAATGTGTATGAGGAAGATAAAGCAAATTTGAGAGTAAAAATTTCAGTTTGGTACTTCCTCTCCTCTTATCTGCATATGAGGCATCTGGGATCTTATTAGAAGGCAGATGCACTCAGTGGATCTGAAGTGAGGCTTGAGATTCTGCGTTTCTGCGTCAAGATGTTGTTGATGCCCCTGGCCAGTGGACCACACCTTACAGATGTCAAAGTTCAACCTCTGTATCTTGGCTGCCAGATGTGTAGAAACAGCTCAGGCGGTGAGGAAGAAGGTCAGTGATGTGAGCCTTTGAAGTATTAGGCTTGTAAAATAAGAAAGCCTCTTGTCACTATCATTTCCAGGGAAATAAATCAAAGCAGAAATGCTGAAATGAACTGATAATGCCTGACATGGTGCTTGGAACACAACGGGACTAATTAGCATTTTCTCAAAAACTCTAAGTACCTCTGTTTCTCACCTGTTCTCTTTAGAGTGTCATGTCTTACAATACTATTAGAAAGGAAAACAGGTTTTCAGTAATGTAGTGTCTATAGGTAAAGAGGAACCAACAATATAAATATGCTATCTCCATTTGAGGATACTTCTTTTAATTAAATATTTTTTATCATTATTACAAGGGTGATGTACAAAAAGGTGATGTACAGATGGGCTACCATTTCATAAGTCAGGTAATAAGGACATTTCTTTTTGGACAATGTCACCCCTTTCTTCACTCCCAGTTTTCCCCTCCTGTCCCCACCCAAAATTTGTATAGTAAAATTTCAACATAATATCTACTATGCTGCATTTGTGCACCCCTTGTGCCTCCACTTCTGTCCCCTCTTAGGCACCCCAAAGATACATAAGCCAACAAACAATACCAGAAGAAAAGAGGAAAAACTCTAGCTTCCAGTTCTTAGAGTTCATTTCCACAAATATTATTTCTTATGGTCAGGGGTATTCTGCCTCTGGGTTCCTCTAAAAGCACCCTCCCTTGGTGTGGCTGTGTGTGAATGCTTAGAGTCCTGTGTAACTTACCACACCCCGGTACATTTTAGATCAGCTTCTGCATAGGAGAGAAAACGCACACCATGTGTCTCTCTGAGCTTAACCCACATCACGTGACTGGCTCCACCCCTCTCTCTCTCCTTCTGAGCAACTATGGATTCTTAATACTTGCAAATTCACTCATTCCTAGATTCTCTCCTAGCACCTTTTCTTTGTAAATTCATCTTTTCATGGCAAGGAGCTATAGCAGTAAATGTTCTTGGTTACAAACGCACAAAAGTTTTTAAAAAGGCAAAAGAAATCTATACTTAGGAAGAACGGTCGGTCTGTAGCTCAGAACTGATAAAATTCAGCAACCAAAGAGGGCCAGGCATAGCTAGAGTCTGCTTACTTGTTGCCAAAATGTGAAAGTACCAACTCCTCTTTAACCAATAGAACAAATGAGCTTCATATCCCTTCATCCTCGTGTGTCCACCCGGGGAACCTGGTTTCAGGCAGAGCACGCCATTGGCTGTACTTCCATCGATTCTCACATCCTAGTGTCCCCACCTTCATCTTCCCCAGTTAAGGCCACTGCTGACCTTGGAATTTCCCCATAATTGAAATGTATTCTATAGAGATGGACACAAACTAGTCCAAGTGAAGATAGTTTGTAAAGCTAGGTAGAAAATGAATATGAAAAGCCCTGTGGGAATTCAGAAGTCGATACAGAACTGCTAGGATCATCCTATGAGTTGCAACCAAAGTAGTCATCCAATAAGAGTGACAGGAGGATGCTAGAATTGACTTGGTCCAATAGTGAGCAATTGAGGTGCATGATCACCTTACATCATAGGTATGGGTCCTGGTGACACTAGTATTAGAGGAAGTTTGCAAAAAATGTATCCATAGATCTCATCCCACATCCAGATCTTCATTGATATGTCTGAGCTGTATGAGACTCTTGTTTCTTTTAGTCTACAACCAACCAGATTATCTTTTTATAATTGTTTGTACTCCCATACATGCTGTAGCATGTGTCTGCTTTTATCCTCAGTAGAAGATTCTCTGTGGAAACATGCAGCCTAGCCCTTCACAATAGCCTCTGAGTTGTGTCTGCATTCAAAAAAGCGGATTCATCTTCCCTTGTGATACATCAGTGACTCAGCTTCTGCCCACAAGATCTGCCTGAAAGGACCTGTACATGGAAAAGGCCAATCATTGTGAAAATCCATGGGTAGTCATATGATGGGTAGTCTAAGGCTGGAGAAATTTAAAAAAAATGCATTTGGAAACATAGAATTAAGCCAATTGGTGGCCATTGAGCTACTGAGTCAAACTTTCACCCAACCCTATGCTTTCATTTGTTTAAGCCACTCCATTTCCTCCTTTATCAGCATTTTTCGTTCTTGTCCTGGTAGCCTGAGCTAAGTTTCATGTTGTTGGCAGATGGAACCATCTAAACTGTACGCCATTGATTCTCAAAGTGAAGCAGGTCTGTTCCTAAGCCCTTGGACCACCATTGTTTCAGCCATCATTATCCACTGTTCAGTTGTTTCTATATTTCTCATTTTATAAAGAACATTTGGGGATCCATTCATCTTTACTTACCAGGGTTATTAATGACTTGTTGGTTATCCTAGGGTCCAGCTGTTCAATCAAAAGCCCTCTCTCCTTCACTTCTTGGGCCAACAGGGAGTGGTTACTCTTCTGAAGGCCTCTCTCAGTTTCCTTTTGTGCCTGAAGCAGTAGGACAGGGGTGAAGACATATGCATAAAATTGCATTTCATTGTTTTATTTTTTAACAATTTTACTTATATTACTGAAGTCTATCCTGAGTTTAGACATACTATAACTTATTGTTTTTGTTTTGGGGAGTAGTATAGCAGAATACCATAGACATGGTGGTTTATAAATAAACAACAGAAACTGATTTCTCACCATTCAGGGAGGTGGTAAATAAAATTCTGGTACTAGAACATTCTGTCCATGGTGTGAGAGAGGTCCATGTCCTGGTTCAAAGCTGGTCACCTTCCCACCATATCTGAGCGTGGCGGTGTTGCTACAGCAGTGCTCTGGGGTCTCTGTGGCTGTGGAGCTAATCCCACTGAGGGAAATTTTTCTCTCACAACCAATCTTCTGCAAAAATCCCAACTTCAAACATAACTATATTGGGAAATAGGTTTTAATATATGAATTTGAGGGGACTGAAGTATTTGGTCTGTGGTACTCATGTTGAAGAAAAATGTTTCCAAGCAAAAGTTAAATTTAAAATTCTGGAAAACTTTCTTTTCTCACTTTAATTCATTCCTTTTGCCATGCGATTATTATTATATTGAGCTCATATCTGATGATGGCTAGCTTAAATAAATCAACAGTATTGCTCCTTTAAAGCAGCACTAAAATTT
This sequence comes from Perognathus longimembris pacificus, assembly GCF_023159225.1. Taxonomy (NCBI): domain Eukaryota; kingdom Metazoa; phylum Chordata; class Mammalia; order Rodentia; family Heteromyidae; genus Perognathus; species Perognathus longimembris. The sequence goes on from NC_063162.1 coordinate 148,208,950, forward strand.
TGTTAGATATGATATGTACTAATTAAAGCTCAAGAAGCTTTAGGCATGAACAAAAAGATAAGCTATTGCTTAAGTTATGCAAAAGTATATTAAATATTCAAGATTAATTAAAACCTAAAGAAAGATTTTTAAGGGATGCCATTTAAAATTTGCTTAAACATTAATGCAATTATTATGAACTATTTGTTTCACACTGGTCTGATGAATAAGGAAAGTCAATTAGCAACCGTGCAATAAGAGTCAATTCCTATTGCTCTAGGTAGGTGTGGTTTTGTTTTTTGTTGGTTTTTTTTTTTTGGTCTGTAAAAGCCACTTATAACTGCACAATAATTACATGTAAATATCCAAGGTTGAAAGGTATAATTTTGTGATGTTTATTTATTTTCTAAAATGGTAATATTCCTCTAACATCCCATCATGGTGATTTTCACCATGTCAGTTTCCTCAGTATATGATCATAAGATTGGATTCCTAGTGCATTTTACATTAACAGGGGGATGAAAACAGTGAGCAGGTGGCTCCTGGTGCAGGAAAGCTTGATTAATGGTCTATGTCAACAATGTTGGGAAAGTTCATTTGCTGACTTCTAAAATTGCCCTGTATTTCCCAATGCAGAACACCTGAGCCATAGTGTCCCTTTGTTCCATAGACACTGATATGCAGGGTGATAATTAAGTCAAATATTTCCAGTTATTTCTGGCTTTATCCATCTGATATTACTCTTTCCCTTCTATTTTTTTTTTTTTTGGAGTGGCACGGGAGGCTTCACTAAGCAGGAACAAGCTTTCCTAGCATACTAATTGAAAATTCCAAACACTTATTCCCAGTAGTTTAAATTTTAGAAACAGCAGCTGATAATTTGGTTTTATAGGTCGGCTTGGTGAAAAGTTCACTTACAATATATTTTATAAGAGAAGGGAAAATGTAGTTTGGAAGGCAAATGTCACTTTCTCTTAAAAATCAAGTGGGAATAACTAACACTGATCTAAAAGAGTAATATCGTAAGTATAGAGTCCAAGCTAAGTAACAGCATGAGGTCATGCGCCCCCCCCCCCCCCCCTTAAACTTTGGAAACTTTTGTGGAGGGTGGTATATGATGTACTGGGGCTTGAACTTAGGATCTAGGCACTATCCTTTAATTTTGTTGCTTAAGGCCGAGCTTGACTATTAGAGCCACATCTTTTTACTTCTGGCTTTTATAGTGATTAATTGGAGATAAGAGTCTCACGGACTTTCCACTCTAGGCTAGCTTCGAGCCAGGATCCTCGTATCTCAGCCTCCCTCGTAGCTAGGACTTCAGCCCTGAGCCACCAGTGCCCAGCTCGGAAGCATCACTTTATTCTCTCGTTGGATGGTGAAGTTGAAAGGATTTCAGATGACTACATCATCTAATGGAATGCTTAACAGCCTTCCATCCTGGTGACAAAATGCCTAATACAATTTCTAGGGAAGAAGGGTTTATTTTGGCTGCTGGTTTCAACCCATATGAGTTGACTCTGCTGCTGTGAGCCACGGTGAAACCATGTATGGTAGTGTGAATGCATAGTAGAGGAAATAATCACCACGTGGCAGAGAGAGAGAGAGAGAGAGAGAGAGACCGAGAATGGATTGGACAGCCAAGTGAGACTGGAATGGTGGTCTGAATGGATTGGACAGCCCAAGTGAGACTGGAATGGTGGTCTTACAAGATCAGGTGTCTGGTGGGCAGCCATACCCAGAGAGGTGACAGCAACCGATTTAGTCCCAAATGCATAAGTACCGCCCCTGGTTCCTCATTGGCTGAGTACTATGGAGTGTTCAATCTACGGTAAAGTCCCCAAGTCACCTAAGTTTTATTCTTTTCTAAAACACACACACACACACACACACACACACACACACTATATATAAATAAAAAATAAAATAAAAATAATAATAAAATAATAAAAATAAAAATATAAATTATATAAAAATACAAATTATATCTAGAGAGATAACAGATAATAATATATGTAATTATATATGACTCGGGATCGATTGAACTTTAGAACTGGGCCTTGGTTGTCTCCCTTTGTACTCATAGTGGGTATGTTTTTTTCTGACATGTATAGAGAATTTATGTATTTTCTAATTTCATTGTGGCCCACCCTTTCCCCTTCTAGTTGACCTCTTCTTCTTTTCCTGCTTGCCTATTCTGTTTGTCTAGGAAACTTCCAGTTGTGCTCACCTGTCAAGTGATTGTGTAAGCAAGCTCCTAGTAACTTTCCACACAAGGTCAGATGCATTGCCTTGAAAATGGATGAGTCCTCACTTTTTTTTTCCTAGCCCATGGTCCCTTCAAGGGCCCCCCAGGACCTACCTTCTTTTCACTAAGCCTCACCTCCTAAAGTTTCCACTCCTCCTCAAGAATGGTGCACTCTGCCTTTAGTATGTAGGCCTTTAGAATATACTCACCTAAACGATAGCAGATAGTAAATCAAAATTACACTAAATCCAGTGATAAAAGTACACTTGATTCAACAGGGTCAGCAATACTGTTTCTAATACTATATTTCCTAAAGTAAATGAATAAATAAAACATATTTAGCTAATGAAGAAATAAGTTCCTCAGGAGCAGTGTTGCCCCAAGTCTCTAGCAGCTTTAAAACGTGGAATCCCGAACCACCCTATGAGGAAAGATGTGAGAGAGTCAATAAAGAACCATTTCACTGCACAGACTCAGTGACTATTTTCCAGGGAGAAGAATTCTTGTCCTTCGCTCGTTACTGTACCCCCTGCCTGTTCTGCCTTCTCCCACACCACAGGCACGTTCTCTGTGGCCTGCCTTACCTTCTCTCAGACAGAATAAGATTTCCTAATGAAATGGGCACCGTGGGAGGCTCTGCTCACCACCTAACTAGGGACCCCTGCTGCAACAGGCAGCATTTTTTTTCTGCTCTATGGGCCACAAAGATGTAGAGACATGGCCGAGGTTATGGAACACTTTTTTTTTTCTTGATATTTAGTTGGAATATTAAAAAGGGCAGAGAATGAATGCCGTGTTCTACACCATAGCATACTGTCTGGCAAGATGACTCATTTTTATTTAATGACTTTATTTACAAGTCGACCCTCTCTGATTAGGTTTGGAAATGAGGCCAGAGGAAAAGGAGAAGTCAGAACTTAATATATTCACTGAGCTGGAAATTTGGCTGGAATTTTCTGTAAGCTTTATAGTATTTGTTGGAAATACAGTTAAAGAAAATTCCCAGTTGGAGTTGCTTTGTGAGATTGTCCACCACTATCTATTTATGGATTTGGTCTCAATATATTGTCCGCATTACTGTGTCCAATTCAAAAAGAATTCTTCTGACCTTAGTGTCAGATAAAGGACATGCAAAGGTGAGTCTGTAGAATACACTAAGGAACCCCCACCCCAGTCATTATCAAGAGTCATAGTCCCTACAAAAATTCTTCCATCTAGTTAACTTCAGCACTTGCTGATCTGCTGCTGGTAGCAGATCAAACACTGACAAAATAAGTCAAATATTCTTTCCTATCAATATGACCTGTTGAAGAGACTTAGAAGCAGAGGTCTACTAGTTATATAAAAGTATATTGCCTGGTACCAGTAGCTCACGCCTATAATTCCAGCTACTCAGAAGGCTAATATCTGAGGATCTAGTTTCAAAGCCAGCCTGAGGAAACAATGTCCATGAGACTCTTATCTTCAATTCACCACCCAAACCCCAGAAATGGAGCTGTGATTCAAGTGATAGAGCACCAACCTTGAGCAAAAGAGCTTAGGGCCAGTGCCCAGACCCTGAATTCAAGCCATGGGACTGGTATATTAATCTCTGTGTATGTCAATATAATTGATAACTGTTTGGCAAAAGAAAGAAATAGTTAAACTTGCTAATGGCATAAATTTGCTAAAAGTATAAATAGCACTATTCACCAAATATATGCTCTGATAATTGAAATCAACTATTTAAGTGCAGTAGGCCTGGTGGTCAAAATATCATGTCTGTTGAGAGACATTGTATAGAAGAAAAAACATATGTAAAGAAATATATGTATATAGAAATGTATATGTACATATGTGTATATATAATATGCATGTATGTGTGCATATATATGCGTATTTGTGTATATATGCCCAAAGTGCTGAGTCATCTTAAAACATCAAAACCCAAGCAATTCAAAAAAAAAAAGAAAGAATAAAGAAAGAAGGAAATAACTTCTGAGAACAACGAAAAATTGTAACTGCAAAGCCAGTTATAAATATGAGTTTCTAGGTAAGTACTCTGAAATTTTGTCGATATTTGTAATCTAGTCCTTAGGGAGTAGTACAAAACTCCTGACAAAAAAGGAAGTGAGGAATTGTTTTCTCAGTGTTCATTCCCAATAGAGAATCATGGTAAAATAATCATAGGAAATCATTACAAGGCAAGCCACACAAAATGCCTGTCCCTGGAGTATGGAAATAAATATAAGAGGAATTCAGTTGGAATTTCAACTCAAGGAGTTTGGCTCTGACCTTTATGAATTATATATTATCACTGTTTTGAATTAGTTATTAGAGCTTCATTGTTAGTTTAGCAGCTAACAAATGAGTAGGAGTTCTGAAAAGCAGTGTTTAGCATCATTTAAGAGGTTATTTTTAAAGTGAATTTGCGCTGAGAGGAAGTTCTAATAACCATGTTTCTGTTAGTAACTCATCCACATAGATACAAAGAATTTTGAAAGAGCAGAAACAAAGACAGCCTCTATGATACAATTTGATGGGGAAACATTAATGGGTGGCAGTCATTATGATTGCTTTTTCTGTAGAACTAGGAGACTGGAGCATTATCTTATCTACACCTCTAACTCTTTAAAATATAGTTACAATATTACTCCTTCTACTTAAAAATGTTAAAATACAAATACAAATAAATGGCATATTTACCAATATCTTCTAAACTGCACATCAAATATCCATTAGACATGTCCTAGTGCATACATATCTACAAACATCAGATATACATATACACACATACATGTTGATATATAGATATATTAATAATTTATATATCACTGTATGTTCTACTGACTATGTATAATTTGGTATACAGTGTATATACTGCTTATTCTATGTAGGTATGTATGTACATATATGAGCCATAGGATTTTAATATTCTAACGCAGAACGTAAGCTGATAGAATCCTGAGTATGTAATAAGAAAACAAGCACACACCTCATTCCTGGGATGTTCAGACATTGTTTGCATCCTGTCAGTCTCTAAATCCTCATGAGCAACGAAGGAATGGTTCATCAGGTTCATTAATACTGAAATCATAAACAGAAAATAGTTATCAGTAATTAAGTCCACTTAAACATAATCAGAATGGAATATAGAATATTTTCTCTATTGGGTGATGAGTTCTAAGTCCACAGAAATGAATGTGATAAATACATCAAAATTAACTCCTGTGGCATATTTATAGTCAACATAGTTTCCCAAAACTGAGCCTGAATGTACATTTTTTTGTAAACTCACAAAATACTTCCCCACTATTACTTTGAAACAGAAATTTCCATTTCCACGTGGAGTGAGAGCGGGTGTATAGAGAGACACTGGGGTGAAGGCTTTGAAGGGCATCAACATCAGACCTCAGGACATTGGTACAAGGAGAGATGTGTAGATTTGGTTTCTACCATGACCTCTTCCAATGGCAAGATGTATGATAAAAATAAATAAAAGACATACTCCGATCCCTCTTTTGGTCCTTGGTCCAATTTCCTGAATTAAGATTTGTGAACTGCCTGTAGTTGTTATGAAAGTGATAGAATTAAATCTATGGGTATCTTTTAATTAAGTTAGCCTCGCTAGACTTATTTTTTGTCCCAAAGATCACAGAATCAGCAAAGCATTAATTTATATGCCCAAAGAAATATCTGATTAAAATGTCTCATAGTTTGAACATCTCTTTAATAATATTAATAATTCTAGAGCACATACTGCTTGATGTGTGATATATATCTTTGAAGAAGATGCAATTTGCTGACTTCCCTTTGGGGAAATTTATAGACCCTATGGTTCATCACTATTTCCCCCTTGCAGATTTTAATACCTGGGTATGCACTTCATGTTGCAATAGCTGGATATCTTCTTTGATACTTTCCAGATCTGTGTAGACCACTTTTTTTTCAAGGAATCCTTTTTTAAATGATCACACCACCTCATGTCTATTTTTTACTAACCTCCAGTGTGTAATGTATCTTTGTGTGTGTGTGTGTGTATGTATGTATGTATGTATGTATGTATGTATGTATGTATGTGCTTGCAGTTGGCTTCAAACTCAGGGCTTAGGCACTGTCCCTAAGCTTCTGTCACAAGGCTAGAACTCTAACACTTGAGCAATAGCTCTACTTTGGCTTTTGGTGGTTAACTGGAGAAAAGAGTCTCACAGACTTTCCTGCCAGAGCTGCCTTTCCCCAGTTCTCTGCCTCTTGAGTCCTAGAAAGGGTGCCTTGCCCTTCCAATGTATCGTATATTTTACTTCTATGATTGTTTCTTGGATCTCAAAATAACCATTAATTATAAACACTTCACATTTTTGTTGGTATGCATTCCCTCTAGTTCCTGACACAGCCACGGCACACTGAATAGTTCCCTCTACTTTCTCCACTCAAATTCTATCTTTGCTTCCCTTCCACTGACCTGTAGTCTCATGTTTTATGATGTTTTACTTTTTTATAATGGCACCTTTCCAGTCAATTTCTTTGCTATTCTTGCCCTGCATAACACTTTCCCACAAAAATACTAATACTAGTCAAGTGCCATTTTTCAAGTGCTTCAAATCTCCCTAGAGGGACAGGATTCCGTGGCTTAGGAAAATCATATACCTATGCTGCCTGGGACTCACTTTCGAATTCCTGACCACTGACATCAAGTGGGACCCAGAGGCTGCAATCATTTCCCATTGCCTCATTCTGTCTTTTCCTTTCCTCCATCCTTCCACCTCTCCATCAGCTGATCTTGTTTCCAATTCACTAAAATTTGAACTTACAAAGTAGCATCTTTCCCCTCTTTTGCCTCATTGTCTTTGAACCTATTCCAAAATCACTCTGATCCTTGCTAGAACTTTCTTGTCAAGGCATCATTGGTCGTCCTGTTGCTGAAGACAGTAAAAAGAACAAACAAAACACCTAGTCTTCATTTAACTCACAGTAACATTGGCCACTGGCCATTTCCTCTTTCCTTATAATTTTCCTAGATATTTTCCCTCTCAAATCTCCCACTAGTACATGTGTTGCTTCTCACTGAGTTCTCTTTACCTCCCTTATCTATATCCTGTAAACTTCCTCGTGTTGCAGTCTTGGACTTCCTTTCTTTTCTATGCATAGCTAGTCATTTCGACATCCCATTGAAGTTCATGTTCCTCTATACACGTATGGCTCACATGCTGATAGTCTCCAGCTCTGACTTTTACTGTTAAACTTTAGGTTTTCCACTCAACTGCTTTTTCATGATGGCCAAAAAAAAAATTCCAAATTCTTTGTTTCTAAAATTAAACTGCCATTAGAAACAAATATTTCTCCCTTAGTTTTTACCATTTAAGTTCCCTATAAGCAAGGCCGATTACCTTCAACTACCCTTTGGCCCTTCAGATTCAAAATCCAACTCACTGTCAAATGCGCTCCACACTCCATATATATCCAGAATTCAGTTGTTACTTGTAAGCTCTACCATTTCCAGTCTTGTGACATTAATTGCCTGGATTGCTGCATTCATTTTCGAATCCATCTTCCAGCTCTCACCTTTGCCCCGCCCCCCTCCTCCTCCAGTGTGATTTCAGCACTCTATACCAGAGTGGTATTCTGAAATGAGATATTTTCATCTCATTCAGTATCTTAAAAAGCTCAAACGTTTACAAATGGAATTGTTTAGGTAAAAAATTCTTTCTGTTTTCACAAGATGAAGCTATGCATATGTAATAGAAGTATTTTTGCTATGTGAAAACTTTCATCCTCTCTCTCATCAATTTCATGCAAGAAGGTAACTCCATGTTAGATCTTCTGGGAGGAAGGAATGCTGGGTTATTCCCGGGGTTCTCTGGCTTAGCCCTGTTACAAAATGCTAATTATGTTCATGGGGGTGGAGTGCTTAATGACTTAGTTGCTTTCCAAAAGCCATGCCTCTTAGTACTTGATACCTTGTGCTGGAGATTGTTTCAATCCACAATGAATTTTAGAAAAGCAAAACAGCATCACCATCATTCCCACTGTAGAAACAACCAGAACAATCTCAGAGGAAACAGAGATTAGTCTTCACTGACAGTGTCTGGAAAGGTTTTTGGAAGATGGATTTTTTTCATCATACAGAGATAAAATAGAAGAATATGGACACTGTAATTCCTGTCAGTATGAACAGAAGCAAAGGCAGCTGAGCAGAGCGAGTGTAGGACAGGTTAAACAAAGCCAAACCATAGTATGGCTGAAATATAGAAAGAAAACCATTGTGTCTACATTATGCAGAGTTTGAAGGCCCACTAAGAAGTCAGTCATTCTGCTGAATAGGTAGCCAATAGAAAAAACCATGGGGCATCTATGAGGTTATGATATTCCCATTGAAAACTCACAGAATTGACTGGTAGCCACATGAAGTGAAGGAGCAATGAGAAATAGGCATTTTTCTAGGATGCTCTTACTGTTCACAAATGCAGGTACATACACTACTGTCTGCCATGATTTCATTTTTACACAGGCCTCCGGGCAACCTGCCTTTATCTTTCCCTGCTTCAGGAAGAGGACAAGGTTAAAGCTGCATCAGAGTACACAAATACCCCCATTGCTTTGTTCACAGATGGCTTTTACTCTTTATATGCAATCTTTTGGAGATAATCTTTAGGACAGAATGCTAAGAGAGGGAAGACAAGGCAAAGGAACTTTAATATTTTATTTTCTCTTAAATAACAGTCTCTCCCAAGAGAAAAGAACTCAGCCTCAAAGAAAAAGTACAAATAAATGAAAGTACAGTTTGATTGGTTGGCTCACATTAGAAGAAATCTTTGAGCTGGAGACATGGCTCAAGAGTTAGAGAGCCAGCTGATTAAGCAAGCCATGCAAACATAAGGTCCTGAGAACAAGCCCCATTAGGGCCCCTCCAGAAAAAGGGAACTACTGGACAAAATGTTAACTTTTTTCCATTGGACACATGGCAAGTTGGGGAAACTGAAATCACAAGTCTAGCTCAAGTTTACTTCAGCATGAAGATTTCCCAGAATATTCTAGCACACAATGAACCGCTATGCACAACATATATTTGATAAAGAATATTATCCCTGTTATCCTACTATACTCTTTGAAATGAATGATGAACAGCTTTTGTATTTGATATCTTAATATTTCAACTACACAGCATAAGGCAAGGGCCTTATCATTTTCTTGAATCCCATCCTTCTCTTTTTGTGACTAAGCTGGTAATACAAATAGCGTTGTGTAAAGTACAATGAACTGGATTGTTACCTTCTCCACCAGAACATGGGATCCGAATTATAGGAGACATTTCTTTTCAAAACTATTTGTCTTTTGTTTTGCAGCCCATTCTTTGTTTCATGTGAATGTCAAAGTCAAAGGTGACTTCTAGAGTCTAGGACTTTATGTTGAATTCATTGTTTTAGGCCAAAATTATTCACATGAAAGATAGATTTATTCCTTGACAGACAAAAGCAAATAAGAGAAAGGACCCCTTATTTCTTCATTTTCTACATTAATGATATCTGCTCCTGTAAGGTTGTGACACAGATATATTTGTATGTTTTAGAGCTAAGATGCAGAGTAGATAATTAGGAGCAAAAACCTAATTCTATTTGTTCTTGCATTCTTGATCCATTTTCTCTCCAAATCAGCACGAACCTAGTGTAATTACTTTTTCTTCAACTATCATCTTGTTAAACGTATTTTATATTTTACTAAAAAGAAACCCTAGTTTGGGAAGCAAGACTCTTCTGATAGGTTGGCTTGGATAGAAAATTTAGGTTTTCCATGAACTGAGTTCCTTTTCAACTGCACTTTGTCATTGTCTCAGGATTAATCTCCACTCCAAAAATTCACCTTAGAGAGAGCTGTATTCCAAATGGCAATTCAGTGTATTTTTCAGAGCAACAAGTAGATGTAGCTATGCAGATCAATGATAAAATGCATCATTTTTGAGATGCACCATTTTATCCAAAGTAAATATTCTGTTGGGGTATATGGGAAGAAGAAAGAAAGAAAGAAAGAAAGAAAGAGAGAGAGAGAGAGAGAGAGGGAGGGAGGGAGGGAGGAAGGAAGGAAGGAAGAGAGAAAGAAAGAGAGAGAGAAAGAGAGAGAGGGAGGGAGGGAGGGAGGGAGAAAGAGAAAGAAAGAAAGAACGAAAGAATGAAAGAACAAAAGAAAGAAAGAAAGAAAGAAAGAAAGAAGAAAGAAAGAAAGAAAGAAAGAAAGAAAGAAAGAAAGAAAGAAAGGAAGGAAGGAAGGAAGGAAGGAAGGAAGGAAGGAAGGAAGGAAGGAAGGAAGGAAGAAGGAAGGGGGAGAAAGGAGGGAGGAAAGAAGAGAGGGAGGTAGGAAGGATGGAAGGAAGGGAGGAAGGAAGAAAGGTCACTTGCTTGGTGAGCACTTACAGTCATCTATCAAATTTGGGCCAAGCACTAAGGACTGGTGCTTTATATACACGATGTAACCAGCCTTGGAGCCATTCCCAGTATACCGGAGGGATTAAACAGGTAGCAAAATAGTGGTAATCAATGATAGTGAGCCTACCTAGGAAATGGAAGAGGCTTCTACTCCCATCGGGGAGTGCAAAGATAGCTTCTCAGAGGATGTGTGGTAGGCAAGATCTTTAGGATGAAGGAGATGGCGAAGGCACCAGCAAATTAGGAGCAATGGGGACTGGTTCCTGTGATTGACTTGTAGAAATCCCTGTGTGGGCTGGTTTGAACAACTGGAAAGGAAATAATGGTCCATGTGTCATCTCGATTTTATTCAGGAAATAAATGCTGTTTCCTCCACAACTGACCACAAATCTTGTAAACATGCCATATAAGCCAGTCAATAATTTATTGATTCTTGTCTCTTGGAACAACAGAGGTGGTGCCTCTCTATCTCTTCTGGACCCTGTCCTGTTGTACCTGCTGAGAAGCAGTAGAGTTGGAACCTGGCCCTGTATTTTGCAGTGGTAGCTGCTAACTAAATCACTGCCACCAACCTTGCTGGGGTCTGTTCTATGTGAACCTTGATTCCGCAATCTCTGGTTCTCCTTACAGTAAAAACTTGTCCAGTTCCATCCTGCCACTTAATCTTGGACTACTCCAAGGTAGCTTTTACCTCCATCACTCAATCATGACAGAATTCCTCAAAGGTGACTAATGACCCTCACATCTCTTCATAAAATGGACTTCCTCGATTTTCTTTGCTTTTCCTCTTGGATACATTTGACACTCTAAAATCAATTTTTCTTTCTTGAAACAAGATTGTACATTGATTTTCATGACAGAACACTCTTATTTTCTCTTGTCTTTTTAGGATTCTGTCTTTTCTGATGATTTCCTTCAGTAGGCTCCTTGGTGTCTACCTACTGGGCAAATGAGTACATTCTGAAGACTTCATACTAGGGCACTCTCTTTTTATTCACATTCTATCCATTAGATAATTTCACTGGTAATATGGATCCAACTTCCACATACTCTAAGAACTCAAATTTACATTGCTCATCCAGGAGATCTGTGTTTTAAAGCACCTTGGCTCATTTCACAATCATCACTTCCTATATAGTTCTTATATCATGTATCCTGAAATTTGGCCTCCTCACCTTTTTAATGATATGAAGAATATGTAAATATCTGCCTTGTCCTGGTCAAAAGGCCACGGGAAACACTTTTGGAGCTGACTATTTAAGTCTTAGCACAAGGGTCATTTGGAGATAAGTCAGTATGTGTGCTCTACACGTGTGGATTTTTGAGGGGAGGGGTGTCTCCCTGTGGATTGAAGAACTTTTCACTTACTTCCCTGACCTGCACATGACACCCCATCCAGTTGCAAGAACCAAACTCCATGAACATCACCAAATATACAGTGGGTGAGGTGGGAGAGAGCAAAATTAGTTCTGACTGTGGGAATTACTGTTTCAGAGGAAAGGGAAACAAAGCTATCATCTTAAATCTCAGAAACTACATGGAACTAAAGACTTAATGATCCAGGCACCAGGGGCTTGTGCCTGTAGTCCTAGCTACTCAGGAAATTGAGACATGAGGGTCAAAGTTCAAATCTTGCCTGGACAAAAAAAGTCTAGAAGATTCCTATATCCATTTAACTAGCCAAAAGCTGGAAGTGGAGTTGTGGCTCAAGTTGTTGAGCACCATCCTTGAGCAAAAAATGCTAAGGAAGAGTACCTAGGCCCTGAGTTCAAACCCCAGTACTAGCACACAAGCGTGCACATACACACACACACATCCAATACACACACACAGTTTAATGAAAGTGAATTCCCAGTTCAAGTGTGTGCCATCATTTTACCAGTGTTGATATAGCTAACATGTTATTAATGTTCACTATGTCAGAAGCCAGGATATTTGAAAGGTCTATTTCATGCCATGTTCTGGATTTGCCTAGGTAGAACCAAGATGGTACACTTGGACCTTCCTAACACCGCTAGCCATTCCACATCTTTTCTCTTTTCCTCTTCCGCTGTATACCACAGTGGTGATCTTTTGTGAAGTCCCAAGGTCTCCTTGCTTGTGTTGTGGCCAGGTTTACTCCTTCCCAGGGAGACCTGGGGAGCTTCTTTAGTCCCCGTGCTTGTTTCACTTTGGATCCTTAAAGGAAAGGGCCGAGGTCTCCAGGGCACCCACGTCCAGTTCTTTGGTGCAAAACATAGCATCTTATTTTGCTTTGTGAGTCAATAAGAAGTGATCTCTCTTGGGCAGATGCTTAAGGACTGATTTTTGACATTTATTCTAGGATGTCAAGATGTGAAATTTGCCCCAGAATTTGATGGTATTATAGAATTTTTCAACCTTTTCAAAAAAATACTTTCATATTTTTACAGTGATTGAAAGTTGTGGCAAACCAGCTTTCTCCTCCATGTCCTACAAACTCCAACAAAACGCCCTGTGCCCTTGGGTGTGCTAGATGCCCTGTGGGCAGAGAGGGCTCTGTTAATATCCTGAATTCTGCAAAGGCCTGACAAAGTGGAAATGTGGAAAAGCTCAAAGTGACTTATTTTCTTTGATATGTCTACATGTGTTGTGACCGAGGTAGGAAGAATGATAATATTCTGCCATGTTCAAATGTCTCAGAATCATGAAATTAGCAAAGCCCAATGCTTCGTTGTCACTTGTAATAATACATGCATTTTAAGCTATTGGAAAATTTTCCATACTCTCTGTGAGTGCTTGTGATTGAACCACTAGGATAATGGAGAGTTAACAAGGAAGTCAAGGAGTGATACTGAGTATTGCTGAAGGTCACAGAGCCTACAGGCTGAGAAATGAGAGTAGAAAATGAAGAAATGTGTTCTTCATGACTATTCTATTGGCTGAGTGCTAAATTTGTCAATAGGACTATCATATGCCTCAATGGTTGAGCATATTATTGTGAGCAAATAATTTCCCTTCCAAATCATAGTTACACTTGCTTCTACAGGTTCCCTTAAACTAACTAAAAGAAAACAGAATCCTCTGACTACTAGAAAAATAACCTTATTTTCTCCCTAGGTGTAGTCTTTCTAGGTTCACTTAAAAAGTCAAACTGAATTCTTGCCTTCTAGGATATTTTGACAGGGAGTACCCAGGTTAGCTTAATATTTGAAGTTTTCTTTTTAATTACTGTATTGAGAAATATAGAACTGCTTGAAATTTTCCCAGGAAAAAGTAAATATATAATTATCGTGATACATTTTAATGCACATATTGCCTTTTGTCGGCAAATGTTTATATATGCTTTTAATAAATATGTAAAAATGAAAGAATACTTGCTTTGCCTCTAATTGATTTGTCTAAATTAATGAAGACAGGTGAAAAAAAACAGATTTGATTATTTAGAAGAGTGAGTGATGTCATTTATTTGCTCCCTTTAATGAATTAACTAGTTAATTAATTTACTATATATGTGCCAGTAGTGGGATTTGAACTCAGAGCTGGGGAATTCGCAAGGATAGTGCTCCAGCACTTGAGCCACAGCTCCACTTACAGCATTCTGCTAATCAGAGATGAGAGTCTCATGGACTTTCCTGCACAAGCTGGCTTCGAATCCTGATCCTTAGAGCACAGCCACCTGAGTAGCTAGAATTATAGGCGTTAGCCACCTGTACTTGGCAACAACTTTCTTTTTCATCTTTGCAATAAATAGACTTTTGTAGTTACTCTTGGTACTTGGTTTAAAAAATGTTTTGTTGTTCCTGTAAAAACTCCAGACCATAATTAATCTGTTTTAGGTAGCTAATACCTTGAGATCAGGGTTTGTTTTTCTTTTCTGTTGTTTGTTTTGCTATCACTTATTTCATTTCCAGGACCTCAAAGTTTAGCATCAATTTTCAGTACACTCTCTGCCCTCTTTGAATTCGAGTACTCTAGACCATGGCAATTGATGTTGCATCAAATCCTTGTACACCTAACAGGCACAGGTAAATATGAGTACGAGCACATTCCTTTCACACACAACTTTGGACCCAAACATCCTAAAACCTTAAAAATCACAGTCCAAAGGTACTGCTCATGGACACTGCTGCTATGTGGTAGCAAAGCCATTGGCAGTGATTGTATTGCAGGAAGATGTGCTCCCCCAAGAAGCAGAGTCTTGCCAGCTGCCTTTGTTTGCCCCACATTCTGCATAGCTGTTTGTTTTGCTTCTTTGTATCTCTGTCTGCCATCCACCATTCACATTCTCCATGCCCAGTGAAAAGGGCTTTTTATAATCTTGGTTTTCTTCCCATCAGTCACTTAGAAGGCAAAAAAAAAAAAAATACCTCAAAGCAAGGACATCAATCATCTTTCTTAAGGTCCCTGGGAAATGATTATTTATATGTTGGTGGCGAATCTATCTCACCCTTTAAAGCTTAGAATTGCTAGATTAGGAACATGGCTGAGAAAACATCACCATCGTTAACCTTGTCAGTCTCCCAGCAAGTGGAAGCAGAGGCCCTGGCTGAGGAGCTGGTGGCAATTTGGAATACAAAAGATCAACAAACAGACAGCAGCACCAAATGAAAGGAGACACAACCATCCTGGCACAGGTTGGAAACGATTTTCTGTAAACAATTGTTCTACCCCAAAATGGAAATCAATAAGCAACCTCCTTAAGAATGTGGCTAGAGAATTTCCAGCATTCATGTTTTTACAACATCAGGAGAAATTGGCTCACATAAGCTAAATATAACATGCCAATATTCATAAATTTAAAGAAAGAAGAATAACCATTTCTTTTCGTCTAATATTTCTACTTTCACTGGTATTTTGTTCCTGTATTCATTAAGAGTGAAGCGGATATCATTCGGTTTTGTTAGACTGTTAAACTGGCCTTTTGGATTCCCTAACGGGGGTTTCATAATAACAATAAGCTGCCAGGTATGAGCCTGGATGGATTCCGGGAGAACTGGCCGGTGTGGGCGGGGCCTCCACACAGACTGGGGCTCCCCTGCTCTGCAGCTGCTCACACTTGGCCCAGTCAGAAGGCAGTGTGTCTCCACCTGCCATGATTTATAATTTACTACTAATTTTTAAAATATAGCTTTAAAAAAAAAAACCAACTACTGGGGACAGGTTCAAGTGGTTCATGGCTGTACGCCTGTTACTTAGGAAGCTGAGATCTGAGAATCATGGTTTGAAGTCAGCCTGGGCAGAAAAGCCCCTGAAATTCTATGTACAAGGAACCCAGTTGAAAGCTGGACTGGAGGTATGGTTCAAGTGGTAGAACGCCAGCTGAACATGCAAACTGAGAAAGATTGAGACACTAAATTCAAACTGCATTCACACACACACACACAGACATACACACACTCACACACACACACACACACATACATCAAACAAAAATCAGAAACCTAAAACAACACAAGCAAACCGCCTCCCACCCTGCCTTTGTATTAAAGCCTTCCAGTGTTTCAGGAAAAGCCGCCAAGGTCACCATAGGCCCGGGCTGGGAACCACAGTGGGACCAGGTCTCAGATTAATCATTGCAGGGTGTGTATCTTCTTCCCATTGCACTTGCTGGGGGTCAGACTTACCAGAATAGCTCCTGCCTCAGTTTCCCTATTGGTGGTTGCTGACAAAAGACATCCTTGTCACTACCAAGTGACTTGTCATGAAGCATTCAATGAATGCTTGTTCTAATTCTTTTATTTACATTTCAACAGGTATAGGTTAGCTAATTGGCTTATGAAATATGCATTTTGGGGATATCCTGTTCATTATGCCAGAATAACTGGGATGCTATATTAGAAGTTATTTGGGGTGTGTGTGTGTGTGTGTGTGTGTGTGTGTGTGTGTGTGTGTGTGTGTGTGTGCTACTGAGGCTTGAACGTGGGGACTAGGAGCTGTCTTTCAGCTTTATTACTCCAGGATAGCACACTACCATTGACCCACAGCTCCACTTCTGGTGTTTTGCTGGTGAGTTGGAAGGAAGTGTCTCAGAGACTTTTCTGCTTAGGCTGCCTTTGAACTATGTTCCTCAGATCTCAGCCTCCTGAGTAGCTAGGATTAAAGGCACGAGTGACCAGCAGCCCACTAGTTAGGAACTAGTCTTAAAAGCAAATGTGAATGGTTGAAGCAGATAGTCTCTTTTGGATTTCAAGAGTGGGATATTCACTGAGGTCAGCACCAAAATGTCTGAGAGGTTACAAATGGAGCCAGCCATCATTTTCTCTCCCAGTGAGTCCTCCTTCCTCCCCCCATGCCACATATTTGGAACTTCTATCTCCTCTATTGGCATCCTTTTAAATCCTACTTGTGCTGTTGCTTACTCCTTTTGGCAGTAGTGGTGTTTGAACTCCAGGTCTCAAGATTGCCAGCTAGGTATTATACAATTTGAGCAACATTTCAAGCCTTTCATGTTTGTAATTTTTTTTCAGAGAGGATCTAGTCCTGTTTTACCTGATGCAAGCCTGAGATGGCTTAATTCTTTCTGCTAATTCCTACTGCCATAGCTGTGTTCACCGATTAAGAACCACAGTGGTTGGCCTCTTCTTTGAGATTATGTCTTCCTAACCTGTTACCTGGCTTGGCCTCAGAATGGCATTCTTCTGTCTCTGAACCCCAAGTAACTGACAGGACAGGCATTAGCTACTTGGTTGTGCCATTGTTTTTGTTACAGTTTTTATTCAAAGCAAACAAAGCTAAATAGTTCCTGTTTCTTCCTACTTTTATCTGAGAGTTCCTACTAATATATTTCTAAAAAATAATTACTTGACTGGTTGAAAATAATGTTTGGGGTTAATCTGGGTCATAAACACTAGAGTCCAATTCACCCATGATCTCAATGGTGACATCTTAGTAGACTGAGCTTGAAGTGCTTAGAGATCTTTAGACCCAGACCTAGTCTGCCACTATTAATAAATATGACTATGAGTGAACATGATAATGTCAGATCTTCCTTACAATGAAACAGTAAAACTAATACAATTTTTCCAAAGACTGCTACATTAGCAATAGTCAAAATTATTAAATTAGATTAAGCTATAATGTAGAGAAATTACTTCCTTAAATTCTTTTCCTCACCACTTGATGGGGACTCAGAGTGAAGACAAGATCTACTAGGGGCAAATTTTTAAGAAATTATGTTTTCTCTGAATATTAATTGTAATCTAAGACAAACCTTGTGCCTTCTGTATAAAAGAAGGAACTTGTAAAGTCAACGGACATTAGATGACTGAAAAAGGATACAAGGTCAGTATGGCTGGACAAGAGAGGATCAAAAGGCTAAGCAAGAAGGGTAACTTAAGGCCTGCGGCCTAGAGCCCTTACACCTGGTGAGAATCTCTGCTTTGTCCTCATTGAAAGAGAAAGTCAGACTAACCAGGAGAGGGGTACATCCACCCACATCTCCTTTTAAAAGTCACTATGGCTCTTATGTGCAAAACAGGTTAAGAAACAGGGAGAGCTGTGGGCCAGACAGGGGTGATGGAATGTCAGAATGACGAAAGCAGTCGGTGGCATGTGGGCAGGTGTCAGAGACTTTCTCGACAGTACAGGCGGAGTAGCATTATATGCCTTCATACCCGGCATGTAAATGTCTCTATTTACACACTTATACATGTGTACATACATCTACAAATATGTGTGTACCTATATCCAAATAAGCATATTTGTTTAGGCAAATACTTGGGAAAAAGGTACAAAAATGCACCAAAATATTTACAGTGATATACCTGAGATGACAGAATTTGAAAAAAAAAAACACTTCAATTTCCTTATTTATTATATAATACACATATGTCTATGTATGCACTTCTTCATAAGAGATGAAGTAAATTGAATTAGAAATATTGCTAGGACCCACTATTCCCATATGGTAAAATGCTTTATACATAAAATAATATTTAGAGATAGACAAATTCTTCTGTTGGAAGCTGTCAATTTCCCATTAATTATGCACAGCACTTAAAAAATAAGAAGATAATAACAACATGGCAGGCTTAATTAAATGCTTTTTGCCATAAATGGCAATATACTTTGAAAATATAAGTCTTTGAAGATTCAATTATTTTTATGCTACTAGATAAATTATCTTTTGTAATTTTATCAGTAATGTTTTCTGCTAGATTTTCTGCCTAGGAAACTGAGTTGCTGGAGTCCTGATCATAGGACTTTCATCTTTACAGAATGGGTTTGGTGCCACCCCAGGAACAATAACTATGTGAAAAGAAACCAAGTACAAATGGTGTTCTGTGTCCATGGCTGTAGCCAACAACTGCCCAGAAATCCTTTCTAAAAATACCTGTACTGGGAATATCCAGATATTTCCTCATTATTCCCTAATCAGCACAGTGAACCGAGCATGCACACAGTGATTTCATTAGACTAAGCATCACAGTCATCCTGAAATGAAGGCAGGTGTGAGAGAGAGTGTGTGTCTCAGCCCCTGTATTGCAAAACTGAAATTCTGTAAACAAAGGCCTTGCCAGTATCTCCTGTAACCAACACCAGCAGAAGCCAAGGTACTAGACGTGAATCCGTGCAGCTTTATTGCTTACTGTAGCAAACCAACCTCATTAGAAATCCTGAACAGATACATAGCCAACAACCAGTGGAAATTTTGGCAAATTGTCTTAATTGAGATCTATGATGATTAGTATAAACTGTTTTATTAACAGGGGAAATACCTCAACTGTTTAGGTTATATATATACTTCTGTGTGCACAAGAATAAACATAATGACAGAAACAGGAGAGCAATCATGAAATAACAATTTAGTACAGAATGTGAAAATTCATACAGTGCATGTGCTCATTCATACATTTGTATTAAGTGACAAACATTAAGTTAAATGTCTTTTGGTAAAAAACAAACAAAAAACTACTTTAAAGTTTAGCTCTTTATGGGTGAGTAATTGGCTTCATTTCTGCTACCTGAGTAACTTTTGTAGAAGTTATTAGAATTTATTGTTACATTAACTTCATCTATTGACACCTGTGCGTGTCAGTAGATAAATGTATGTGTGTGTGACTGCTGACTTATATTTACTTAATAAGATATCTTTTCCATTTTCTTTAAGTAGTTGAACAAAGGAGTTGCCATTTCATGAAACAGTTGATGAAAACTATGCATCTTGATCAGTGTCTCCACTTTCAGTATTCTCACTTCCCCTTCCAACCTACACCTTCCCTCATTTTTCTTTATTTTGTAGTATGTACATTGAATTCTTAACTGCATTTCCCCCCACCAGTCTCCTCTTCATTCCTCCTCCATGCTCCCTTTGGCCCCAGCCCACCTCTCACAAGTACCATTTTCTGGTCCTTATCTTGTTGGCCTTTGGCTTTGCCTTTCTAATGAATTATAATATATGAGTTCTCCTTCAAATCTACTATATTTCAGCTAATATAATTTGAAACTGTTTACATAACACTCAACATGTTTCCTCATAGGTTTATAGCCTAATTCTAGCTACCACAGATGAGAGTAACTATGCAACTTTTTGTGGACACTTAATTTTTTTCAAGTCTATTAATGTTTTTATAGATGATATAATACCATTCTTTCTAAAAGGACCCTAAAGACTCCTTCCAAAAGCTACTAGAGCTGATTCAAAACTTTGATAACATAGCAGAGTATAAAATCAACACATGAAAAATGAGTAGCTTTTCTGTATGCCAACAATAATTAGATCAAAACTAAAAGCAAGGGCTGGGGATATAGCCTAGTGGCAAGAGTGCATGCCTCGGATACACGAGGCCCTAGGTTCGATTCCCCAGCACCACATATACAGAAAATGGCCAGAAGTGGCGCTGTGGCTTAAGTGGCAGAGTGCTAGCCTTGAGCGGGAAGAAGCCAGGGACAGTGCTCAGGCCCTGAGTCCAAGGCCCAGGACTGGCCAAAAAAAAAAAAAAAACAAAAAAACAAAAAACTAAAAGCAAGAAAGCAATCCATTTGCAATAGCCTCAACATAAAATAAAGTGAAATACATAGTAAATAACCAATAACCAAAGATGTGATGGACCTCTGTAGTGAAAACTTTACAAATTTCAAGAAGGAAGTTGAAGAAGACTAAAGGAAATGGAAAGACTCCCCTGCTCCTAAGTTGACAGGCTGAACATCATGAAAATGGAAGTCCTTCCCAAAACAATCTCACTGTAGTACCCATCAAAATTCTAACATCATTCTTCAATGAGAGAGAGAAAGAAATCTAAAAATTCATATGGAATAACAAAAAACCTCCAATAGCAAAAGCAATCCTTAGCAGAGATAATAGTGTTGGCAGAATGACAATACCAAGCTTCTGTAACAGCAAGAAAACTATTACACAGTAGTACAAACAGCTTGATGGTGGCACAAAAGCAGGCCTGAGGACCAATGGCACAGAATGGAAGACCCAGAAATAAACCCACAGATCTATACCTATCTATTCAGTAAGGGAGCCAAAAATATAGTCTGGGAAAAAAAGACAGCTTGGTCTACAAATGGTACTGAGAAAACTGGATATCCACATGTAGAAAACTCAGACTAGATCCTTATATATTGCCTTGTACTAGCATCAATTCAAAACGGATCAAAGACCTCAGTGTAAGACCTGAAGCCATGAAACTCTTGCAGAAAGGAATAGGAGAGAGATTAGGGCTTTCAGAGTAAAAATTCAGAAGCACCACAAAATACCCTTTAAAACAGGGAAGGAACTTAGCATCTTTGTGCAAATGGCGCTAAATCATGAAAAGTGTAGTATTTTACAACGCTATTTAATGCTAATGAACCAGAAATTTCTTTAAAAGCACTTCCTTTGATTTTAGCAGAGGAGAGAATCTTAATGGACAGATAAGATAAATAATTTAACATGTAAAACACACAGAAGCCTATTGAAAGTGTAGCCCTTCAAATATGAATATGTCATCTGGCTATCTAAATTATCTGCCAGAGGCAATCTTAGGAAGGTACAAATTGAAGTAGATATTTGCAGTCTCTTTTGTAACAAGCTAATTTCTTTGAAAGAGGAATGGGAGTGTAAAAAGCAGCAGTCATCTCTTGCACCCCAAGACTTTGCATCTATTATGCAAATACACCATCCTAGCACTAGTTGACAACCTATAACCACATTTGTCTTGTCCTGGAGGATTATTCTGGCAGGACTGAGCCATCTACCCACCCTCACAAGCAGACTACATAGTTGCAAACGGAAAGCAGGAGCTGGAGACAGCAGGTGCTATCATGCATTTTCTCAGATGGCACTTGCAGATTAAAGACATAAATAATAAAACTTTAGATACAAAAAATATTTAATATGAGACATGTGACCATTCATATAGTTTGATTGAAAATGAGGTACAAATATTATTCTTAGAATGGTTAAAACTCCCTACTAATCTGCTCAAATGACTTGTTTTGTTTTCTTCTTCCTGTCTGTAAAACTGTCTTAGGGATTTAACCAATCATATTGACTCTGTATCTAATGGATTTTTGAGTCTAGCTGTTTTTCCCTGGTGGTTGTCACTCTGAGTGTAGAACTTCCAACAGCAATCAGTCTTCACACCTCTAAGGACTTCTAAATCATGTCTCTAACCACAGGACTTCAGCTTGGTCCCCAAAACCTGTGAGATCCCTCCCAGGGTCATCACCTAGCATAGGATGCAAGTAACACTAAGACTACTCAGGTAGGCCTAATGTAATCTCCCGACATTTTAAGAGCAGGAAACGATTTCCTGTTGACCACCATTACAGGTGGAGGATGAGGAACACTGTGAGTGTGGCTGGGGAGCTTCTGGGGCCAGGAAGTGTCTGACTGACTTTCAGCAGGGAGGTCTCAGCCAAGTGTTACAGCCAAAGAGAATCACATTATTTCAATAGTCCTAATTTGCTTAGAAGTTGCCTGTTTATTTCTTCCCAAAGCAATGAGGGAGAGGTTCTTAACACTTTGAGGGGCTGAACCTCCACACCGGTGTGTCTAGAAAGTGTCACATCGGTCTGGGATAGCACTTCTAGGGCTTCGTCTTGTATGCTCCATTGGATTTTGGACTAATTCCTTCTATTTTCTTGCCTGTGTCTCCATTGTGCGACAGAGAGGTCTATCCTCTGTCTGACACAACACTGTGCTTGTACAGGCTCACAGCTAGACAGGCTTTTAATTTAAAATGTCACAAGCTGTAGGGTAGATGATTAGAAAGAAAGATAGATAGATACTAGGTAGATGATGGTATTGATAGATAGACACACAGACAGATAGAAATATAGGTAGAAAGATAGATAGATTGATGATAGATAAATATTAGATAGATGATAATATGGATTGATAGAAACCCAGACACACAGACAGATAGAGGGTAGATAGATAGATAGATAGATAGATAGATAGATACTAGGTAGATGATGGTATTGATAGATAGACACACAGACATATAGAATGATAGGTAGAAGGATAGGTAGGTAGATAGGTAGATAGATAGATGATAGGTAGATAGATAGATAGATAGATAGATAGATAGATAGATAGATAGATATCATCAATACTTCCCATGTCTGAGTCATGGCCTTGAAACTCTCCAATGCCCCAAATTTCTTGGTCATTTTTAAATGTATCCTAGATACATTATTTTTAAACCAAAATGGCACCTGGCCCTGACAGAGGATGTTGAGGTCTACAGTTCAGCATCTGCAGTTACTGTAATAGAACATTAAGGTTGGTTTTATTAGCAGAAATGGCTCTTAGGTAACACATATTGTCAGTGAATTATTTCTAAAAACAATTAACAAATTTCTTTGAATCCAATTAAAAGCATAATCTCAAATCAGGAAAGTGTTGTTTTTCTGGACATCATCCTGGCATAATACAAAAGAAAGTGACAGAAAGTATTTAAGATTTATACATGATAAAGAGAAGTTACTGCTAGATTTTCGAGAAGGCTATTGGACTTGCTAATTAGGTATGCTATGAGACATAATTTATGTGTAGAATTAACCTTTGAGTTTAACCTAATACACATACTGTTAATTACATGACATTGCTATTACCTAAATTAAAGTGAGAATCAATCTGTCCAGCATAATGCCTGATATATATGAGCATGCAAGGAATGTTATAAGACTGAGATATAAGAAAGAGAGAAGGTGGAAATGAGAATGGAGTAAAAACCATAATGAAGAACTAGAAAACATAGAAAGATAAGGAGGGAAGGAGGGAGGAGGGAGGGAGGAAGGAGGGAGGAGGAAGTGAGGAAGGAGGGAGGAGGGAAGGAAGGAGAGAGGGAGAAAGGAAGAAAAGAGGGAAGGAAAGAAGGAAGAAGGGAGGCAAGGAAAGGAAGGAGGGAAGGACAGAAAGGAGGGAAGGAAGAAAAGAAAATAGGGAGGGATGAGAGAGGGAAAATATGACAGAAGTTAGGAAGTAGAAGAGAGAGATGCCATGAAGACAAGCCATTCTCTTCTCTAATCTGGATGTAAGGTCCATCGCAAGCATGACACATCCCCTAAGTTTTTTCTCCTATTCTCAACACTTTTACTCCAAGAAACCTTCTGGCTCAACAATAAAAGTTAAAAAATAAAAATTAACAAACAAATTTTAAGAATGGCGATGTCCTTCCCAGTTCCCATAGTTCAACAAAGATGTTCTTAAAAACCTCTTGTAATTCTCTTCTGTCTCCAGATGGAAGTGTAGAGCCATGTCAGGATCCCATCCTCCATGTCTTGCAGCTGGTGCTTGATCCATCCTCTTCCCATATTCTGGCACCAGACTTGGTTCATAGGAATTACCTGATAGTTTTGTGGCTTTCCACATTTGATCCTCTCAACCAACTCTGTGAAATAGGTGTTATTTTCCTCAGTTTACAAGACAGAAAATCTAGATTCAGATTATTTAAGTGAATTTTCCAGTGTCGTTCATCTGAGTCTAAACTTATTCTTTGACTCTATCTGATGAGATATAGAATCAAGAGGATACTCCTGAAATTGGCTACAAGGGACTCTTTTCTGTAATTCAACTACTCAGGAGGATGAAATCTGGAGGATTTTGATTCAAGGCCACTCTGGGTAGGCAAGTTCTCTAACACTGTATCCAAAATAATGAGCAAAACTAGGGCTGGAGGCATAGCTACTTTAACAACCATGGGGTTCTGAGTTCAAACCTTAGGCTTGCCAAAGTATATATATTTTAAAAAATCATTCCAAGAATTAAATAAAAGATCCATAGAAAACTTCAATGTCTCTTAACATGAGAGGTGGAAATTAGACTAAAATGTGCTTGTTTGGGATATGGAACACAAATAAATTTAAACAATTACATAACCCAAAACATTTGTGCTTGCATCAGGCATCTGATTTACATTAGGATAGGATTTGTAAATGTTTATCATATTCGTTCATATATTAATTCAATTCATATTACCTGCCCACATATATTAAGAATAACTATTTACCTCAGTTTGTCCTTGTTAGAATATTTTCCTTGTCATACAACTAATTCAAACACAAATGAATCTTCTATGGTGGATTGGGACAGGGGAAGCCCAATCTCAGATTTTATTTATTTTGCAACACAATGATTCATTTAAGTAAACTTTCCTCACCCAGGGCTATATAGCCCTCTGTCTTCATGAGTTGCTACCACCCATATGAAACTTTACTTTCTGCTACCGAATTGCATGGTATTTTATGCTTTTCATTATTCTGTTTCGTAATGACAGTGTAGGATACCTACTTCAGTTATAATTTTCTATATAAGTAAAATCACAACTATATTAATCTTGTTAAAACAGTTTCCCAATGGGGCTGTCTAGGATTTCTGTGTATTTGCCCTGAAACATCAAGAACACAACAACATTGGCTCTACTGGTTTAAAATCTAAGGGGGACCAAAGCCATTTAGTCAGGGGTGGAGGGAATGGTTTATGAAGTGAGCACCAGCCATTGAGGAGAGGCCTCTCCAGGAGCCCATTAACCTTCAGGATGCCTTCGCCTTCCTTTCCTGACATGAGTAAAGTGAACAGGATTTTAATAAAAGTCCTGCCACAGATATACCTGAAAGGTCAGGGCTGGTGATAAAGCTGACAGCACTGCAAGTTTAAGAAAACAGATCCTGATGACCTTTAATAACACCAGGGCTACCAGGCTCAGGGTGGAGGAACTGCGCTTTATCATTCCATTTGAGAAATCAACCCCTCCGTTTGCCTGGGTCATGGTCTATCATCTTAATTCTGGCATGCAGGAGTCAATTGTGCATCTGGTGGTACTGGCAATCTATGTGTTTGTAAAGACTTAAAAATAAGTCTCTCTTGGGACAGGTTTGCTTTCCTGCCTCAACTTCGACTTTCTGATCGTTAATACTAAGTGCTCTCTAAAAATAGAGGGGATTTAGACTTCTTTTTGTAGATTGAAACAACTGAATCTAAAAATTGGTGGTAGAGGACAGTTTGCATTTCTGTGTGTCAGTTAGAAGAATCAGAGTTTCACTAGAAATAGTGCTTGGAGTATGGAAAGTCCCATTTATTGTGAGTAAAGTAATTCACTAAAGTTAGTAGAAGTCACAAATGCTGGTGTTATAACTCATTATTTCCAGATAGCTACTTTCAAACCTCTTGCTCTTTCCAGACCCAGAGATACAGGTCTCCATTTTTGCCTTCACTTTCTCAAGGTAAATCAATTTCAATGAACAAATACCTCCAGAAAAAGTAGAATAACATTAAAAGTAATCATTTTCAAAATATCCAGATTTAAACTATTCCAGAGGAAAAGAGGTAGAAGACAACTTCTACATTTTTTATAAAGTAATTTCAACACTTAAACAAACTTTGTGACTAACCAAAACAAAATACGAATAAAACCCAAAAGTTGTAAGTACACTCTTCCAGATGTCTATATAAAAGTCTAAATAAAATAATACAAAAGGGAATTCAATATCATGTTAAGAGTATGTGATTTGTCATAGCAGTGGGACTGATGAGAAAAAGTGATATCTTTGGAGATGTTGAAAAGGGATTTTGCAATGTTCAATAACATTTGTTAAAAAATCCATTTTAACAGGAATTGATGAATACTTTAACACGAATATATATGCATATGTAAGTGTACTATAATTGATAGTACTATAATCATTTGTTTATTACACACACACACACACACACACACACACACCTTCTTAGCCTACCTGTTACTGAAATCTATAATTGTGTAGATTGACTTTATGAAGAAGAGCATCACTGCTTCTGCTGTTTGGATTGGGTTTCCATTTTCCTTTAAGCCATCTTTCATTTCTAAATCAATCTTGAAATCAGTCTTTAAATGTGCCTTTGTCAGATAAGATTTGCCCAGCTAGAGTTATTTGTTCTCCTCATAAAGATTTTATTTCTACTTGTAATAGTTCACTCCCTACGTGGGTCTTACCTTTGTGTTGTACATGTTTAGGAACTCATGAAGAAATTTAACTATGCAGGGACTGGAGGGGGAAACTGGGAAAAAACAAAGGAAGCAGTTATATTGTCCAAAAGAGAAATGTATGCATTACCTAAATTGTGGAACAATAACCCCTCTGTATAATACCATAATAATAACAATAAAACTATATTTAAAAAACAAATTTGAGGGGCTGGGGATATAGCCTAGTGGCAAGAGTGCCTGCCTCGGATACACGAGGCCCTAGGTTCGATTCCCCAGCACCACATATACAGAAAAACGGCCAGAAGCGGCGCTGTGGCTCAAGTGGCGGAGTGCTAGCCTTGAGCGGGAAGAAGCCAGGGACAGTGCTCAGGCCCTGAGTCCAAGGCCCAGGACTGGCCAAAAAAAAAAAAAAAAAAAAATTTGAGGAAGACTCATAAAAAAAGAGGAAAATCAGTCAGCTTTGACAAACTAGGATCAATCTCCAGATGCACACAGAGGGAAATGATAAAGATTTTGACTTGCTTTCTAATTTGCACACTTATAATGGAAGTGTGTCTCCCTGCTGGGAAATGAAGTGTTTACAAGGAAACCCTATCTTCCAGTATTGATAAAAATTTCCAATCACTTTTAAAAAACATTTTAATGACAAAATATTTAGTCAAACTCAAATTTGGGCATAAGTAATTAAGTATAGGAGTACATTTTTACTACCAATGCATAAACATCTAAAAATTAAGGTTATGAATTACATTAGATAGAGAAACATGACCAGTGCCATAAATGCTAAAGCTTTAATAACATGAAGAGAATAAAAGCAGGTTTGAGATCCTCTCACCAGAAGCAAATTATAGTATATCTACTTTTCTACAGGGCAGTCAGATCAGTTTTATGTAAGATAATAAATCTGCAGAAATGAGATGTTTGTAATTAAAATTAAGCATGCCAAATTCATGACCATTTATAAAGTCAAGTGCCAGTTAACAAAACCGATTTTCATTGCTATTACTTTCCTTAAAATTATTTCTATTAGAAATAAATTGTTTAGTGCAAGTGGTCTAGTATTGGGGAATTCTGAAGTTTAATTATTATAGGCTTAAAAATTGTTCTTTGACCTACTATATATTTTTGTTCTGCTTTTCATTAAAGGTTGAAGAATTGAATAATGAGTTCATAGAAAGAACAGTGTAATGTGCATTTCTATTATGCAGCCATGACTATGTTATAGATCTCTCAAATCTTTGGGGCTGGCTTGATGTCATAATTTCAAATCAAAATTGGACATAAAGACCCTAATTAGAAAATAGCAACAATTAAATCAATGTAGAATTAACTTCTCTGAATGCAAACATGCTAACATCTATGTAACATTTAATACATTTAGTGCCCATAAATGAAAACAGTTAAAGCACCTCTTCCTATCTCAGTTTCATCTTTAGAGACTTGGCCAACCCAATTCTTCATGCTGGTAAAAGTCAATGTACCTAATCTTGCCTTTGAGGCTACCGTGACTCAACAGATGTTCTTAATTCATAGTTATCTTGCAAACTCAGCTCAAGTACCGGGTCAAGGAGGACTGCCTGCCAAGCCCTGCCATGGCATTCTGCGGATAATTCTGTTCCCAGAGTTCCCTCCCAGAGCACCTGCCCATGGCTCCATAACATGAAGCACCGTGCATTGATTCCACCATGTCCTCTCAACGACATGGTGTTGGGTGTCCCTTTTGGAATGCAATGGGCATTCAATAAATGCTATTTCCATTTATAAAGAATGTGAATAATGGTCTTCATTTCTCATTCATCATTTCATCAAAGGATTTTTAAAGACACTCTTCCTGGAAATTATTTCATTTTAGAGCCCCTAATATATTTAGATGTATTTCTAGTTTATTATATTTATACCATATTATGATATATTTACATATACTACAAGTTTCTTTTATTATTTGCTTTCCTTTCCTTTCCTTTTATTCTCTAAGGTCCCAAGGTTTCAATATCAGTGGATTCAATTCCATACACTGAAAAATAAACCATCTTTAGCAGTTGATGTGGAGACATAATCAAATAATTGAGAGAGTTGTTCTGCATCTTGCCAAGTTAGATTTATATAAATAAGTTTAAAGGTAATAAATTTGAAATAAATAATGGTTATGAACTCTTGCTTAGCAAGCCATTGTCATAAATAGTGGTAAGTTAGCAAAATATGTCTTCTAGTAAGAGGGAAAGTTATAGAGCAGTCAACAATCATGCTAACTTTGGAAATTCTATGAGTACAAACAAGTAAAAAGATTTTATTTGAATTGGCACATTATTAAACAGGTTGTGTTCATTCTTTAGGAAAACCAGGCATATGTTGAAGACCTGATATACATCCCCCTGTTTCTTGACTTTTATGGGATCAGATTTGTGCACCGGGCTTGTCTATCTCTTTAACAGTGAAAGAAATGAGTATGAAGGGTTCTGGAAGACAAGGATTAGGGACATATTAAGCGCAGAATGTTATCTGTGGCAATAGCAAGCTGTGAGACCTTTGGAAAGCTGTTTAGTATGTTTGGCCATAATTTTGTGTCACTCTAGAGGAAGTATTAAGAACAGATGCTTCAAAAAAAACATTTTACAGCTTTAAACGCTCTTCGATTCACTTTGTGCTAGAACATCTATAAGGAGTAAATTCGTCCAATTACTTTCTCTAATTCAACAATTAATCAAGAGGCATTTGTTGAGGCTCTAGTATATCTCCAGTGAAGACTCGGGTCCATATGGAAAACAGTACAATAATTACAGAATGAAACAATACCCTATGCCTCAGGCCTGCTAATCCTCCTTCCTCCAGCTCCTAAAGGATTTTAAAAGCTTAATTCCCCGATTTCCCTCTAACATTTTCAAATCCTTCATCTCCCTTAGCAAAATCCACAGCCTTTTTGCAAACAGTATCTTCCACAAATTGCACATGACAGATTGCTAGCCAGCTCAACTTACGGCAAACATTGCTTTCCTAAGACACCTAACAGGTTTTCCAGTA
Source organism: Perognathus longimembris pacificus (assembly GCF_023159225.1). Lineage (NCBI taxonomy): Eukaryota > Metazoa > Chordata > Mammalia > Rodentia > Heteromyidae > Perognathus > Perognathus longimembris. The sequence continues at coordinate 148,238,949 of NC_063162.1, forward strand.
CACAACAATAATAATAATAATAAATTATCAGGGAAATATAACTAGACAGTAGCAGTTGCTTAGATAGCTCATTACACTATTGCTTTGAAGCAGCCATAAAAGTAATTCCAGAAATAATTATTGCAATGTTCTGATTGCATAAACACAAAAATTTGCATAAACATAGGGTACTTATTTAGACCAGGTCTTTAAAGGAAAAAGAACAATTTATTGAAGAGAATGAGCCCAGTCAAAAAACAATCAAATTCTTTAACGGTAATAAATGTGTGTTGTATTTGCTGCATGTTAAAGAATTACTTATCTGAATATCTTATTTTTTTCAAAGATCTCTGGTTTGAAGCTGTAATTCTCTATCATGACTTATGGTAATTTTGAAGTATAAAAAAGTGTTACACATTGCCAGGTGCCAGTGGCTCAAACCTATGATCCTTGTTACTCAGAAGGCTGGGATCTGAGGATTGTGGTTCAAAGCCAGCCTGAGCAGGAATGTCTATTATTATCTCAAATAAATTACCCAAAAGGCTGAAAGTGTCGCTGTGGTTCAAGTGGTAGTTCTAGCTTTGAGCAAAATAATATGTTCAGGGACAGCACTCTGGCCCTGAGGTCAAGCCCCAGGATTGCAAACACAAACACATTCTATAGCATTTGAGCTTATCCTGACTATACCACAAGAATGCTGTGTTACCATGAGCATCTTAAACGAGATAACCACAATTTTTATTTTCTTCATCTGTACACTAGAGGGATTAAATAGGAATCTATGTAATGTTTCCTGGTTCTGAACTTACTGCTCTAGCCCAGTAGTTTGAATTTTAACCCAGGAAAATTGAGAAGGTATGAATTTTAATTGAGAGAATGTAAAATTTAGCATGAAAAATAATTATAAACAAGGGCAATGCGTGCCTATACATGCATTATGATACCTTCATATCATCATGATTTTAACAATACATATTCTCGATCAAAAGTGAAAAAATATTTAAAAAATAATAAAAGAAGTGGGTATAACATCGTATTTTAGAGAAAACATAAATAACTCCATTGCCAAGAGATTTTGTTGTAATAATTTGCCCTATTATGTATTTCATTTGAGATTTCTTGGCTATTTATAACCTGAAAATTATTAAGAGTTATGAGCTATAAAATATCGAGTCCCTCTAAAATTATGTAAATTAATTGAATAAACAAGAATAGTGAATCTTGTAAGGAGACATGAGTTCATATCTAGGACACCTGGAGTTTTAAGAATTTGAGAAAGTGTCTACCTGCCATATAGATTGTCCAGCTACAACATATTTGTTAACAGTGTTTGATCACATTCAAATCCTATTGTACTCTTTTTAAATTTTAAATAATTTTAAATCAGATCTTCTGCTCTGATATGGTCCGTTCCAGATCCACATATGAGACAAATGTCTATGTGTCTTAGGAAAGGTCTGAACAACTAAAATCCTAAAGCATTTAATATAATGAACCAATCATGTATTCAACGTTCTTTTCAGTTCAGTTCATTACTGGTTGCTGATGCTTTATTTTCACTGTTTTTCTTTGGAGTTAGAACAAGGTTTCTATGTGTACTTAACACGAGGTAGAATGCTCAGTGGATGTTTTAAAAAGTCAATTCTACCTAGGTTATATGTAGTGTGGTGAGGGGTATACATGTTATATGTAGCTAAGTGAAAACATTACTATTTTGGTTGCTAGGTAACAAGGATCTCTTAATCACCTATTTACCCGTGGGTGAGTGCCCTTTTTTAATAATGTATCCTATGTAAATTTTTGAAAGCCAATTATGTCTCTGTATTTTTCAGAATTCTGGTTTCAACATGTATGATGCTTTTTAAGCATAATCACACTCCAATTAGGATGTCTTCATTTGTACTTTATTAGTGAGCATTTGGGAGATCAAAATGCAATGATGCTGATCAAAGAAAATATTTCAACTTGATTTTAGAGTTCTAAGAAATGGCAAGCCAATTAAAAGAGTTGCTCTACTTCAAATAATATGTTTTTCAATTATTTCCTAATTCGTTAAACTTATGACAGCTCCATATTTAAACAACTATATGTATTTAAACTTCTATCACAGTTTAGTTAGGAGTAATAAGCTTTAAAATAATTAGACTATTGATGTCATGATACTTTTGTTAATAATATCACTTTCTTTAAAAATTTAATCAATTGGCCTCCTATAAGAAAATTTAATAATATAGTATTCAATGAAAATGACCCACATTATCATTTGCTTTAAGAAAGGAAACAAAGTTATACTTTTATAAGGTTTTAGTCTTCTTTTAATTCTTCACTGTTATTCACTGTTGCTGTTTATATTTTAACTTTCATCAAGTTAGGACAAAGATTATTATGTATTTTTAATACAAGGTAAATGTTTACTGGATGTTTTATACTGATGATGTGGTGGTGATGATGGTGGTGGTGGTGGTTTATGTATGTGTCATGTGCATTATTATTTTTGGTTTTATTATATTATTATCCTTTTTGTATTTTTGTGTGTTGATTAACTTGTGAAAGCAGATATTCACATAACTCCTTGAGGTTCAATTTACTATTGTCATAATTTCCCCAATAGCTAAAGCTTTCAATAATTTTGCAAATCAATGGGTTTATATTGCATGCCTTCTTCACTATAAATGGAATACATCCCGGTGATGGAGCTTCTACATGAGACGCTTGGATTCACTGTGCCATTGTATAATAGGCATGAGACCATTACCAAGTTGAGTTTAATGATAGATGAATGAAAGGAAGAAATAAACCAAACCTCAGTGAAAATGCAGAAGCCTGACACAGCTGTGTTTCTATACGTCATTATACTAGCAGAGGTTTCTGAAAGCTATTGTCAACAATTCACCAAATCAGTCAATACTTGCTGTTTCAAATCTACTCAATAGTGATTCATAGAGAACCTACCCCATGCCCGACAGAATGGTTGGGAAGAGCAGGGACTGTTAAGGAAGCAGGCAAGTCCCTGTTCTCGTGGAGGGTATAATTCAATGAGGGAAAACTGATTACAAAAAAAAACAAACCAAAAAACAGGAAGTAGTTCAATGAGGGAAGATTGATTTTTAAAAAAGCCCAGGAAGTATATAACTGAAAGAAAATAATGAAGATAACTATTTCAATTTGAATAGATCATAAAGAGAGCTATGCACCAATGTGTGACCTAAAGGATGGTCCATGCAGGGAAGAATCCCAATGATATGATAATCTAAAATAATGAATATCAGGAATCTGGATCTTGAGGAGTCTGGGTGGGAGAGTCCCGGGAAGGTTGCTAGAGAAAAGAAGAGAAGAAGAGTGAGTGAATGCTGTAGACGTGTTCAATGTGTGTATATAGGCGAATGGAAAGAGGGAAATTGAGAGGCTAGGTTTGGGGTGGAGAGATGATGGAGAATGATGAGTGATGTTGATCAAGACACATTGTTTTCACACACACTGACACATTGAATTGAAACCCGTTCATACAACTACATGAAGATCTTTCAAAGAGATCTTTGAAAATGACTTGTAAGGCAAGAAATACAGAACACAATAGCACATGTTCTTGTGAAGATGGAAGGAAATAATGCATTAGGAAAAAGAAAGGATATGTGCAGAGTCATTAAGAAAAGACCAACGGTGCACAATGGGAGAATTGCTCAGGAGGGAACTGACTCCAGGCCCCACCCAGGAGAAGGCAGTGAGTGTGTAGACATGCACAGATGACTGTGGCCTTCCTAAGGAAGATGAGACTTCATCAAAGGCCATTGTAACGACATATTAAAGATCACTGTGGTGTTTGTATTTTTATAATGAACCCAAGGAAGGAAGGAAGCTATCCAGCAAGAGAACATTGCAATCCAGGGGGGAAATGATGGTATGTTGAAATACAGTAGACATTCAAGTGGACATATGTAAGGAAAATGCCCTAACTCTCATGCCCAAAGTTTTGTTCATGACTGATATGGAGGTAAGACAAAAAAAAAAAGTATAAAGAATGACTTTAGGTCTCCAGTCACGAATACCTGGGGACACTGTGGTGCAATTCACTAAAGTGAAGACACAATCTGGAGGAACAAAACAAATAAAAGAGTTTGCCCATGTTCATTTTGCAATGCCCCGGTATATGTAAAGTCAATGAGATGGTAGATATAGAAGTCTGCAGCTTTCGAAGGAGAAGTAAAGAGTTTATGTTTCTCAGGAAAGTATTGTCTGACTTGGAGATGTGCTTGAAAGAGACTAGAATGTACAGCGCAGGGACAGAGAAATGGCTCTTGCACATAGTATCAGAGACTTTGAGCCTTTTGTGCTGTAGCCATGCGTGTATAGTTCAAATAACTTTCCTTAACTTTTAATTCTTTTTTTTTAAATTGAGAAAGTAATCAATGTCTATGCGCTTTAAAATAACACTCAAGGAATACAGTAAATTACAAACTTTCCTCCCCCTCAGGTCCTCTCTAAGAAACTCAACTATTGGAGTATCTATTATATTTCTCTAAAAAATACTCTACTGACAGAAAATCATTTAGAGCTAGATACATATACATAAGCAAATAGAACCCTTTATTTCTTCCTTTATCAGTCCACAGTCCTAAGAGAAAAGAGCTGACTTCTTACATTCACCTAAAGGCAGTTTACTTAGACATAGGTCAGTTACAAGGGATACAGTTCAGGGACAGCAGCTGAGCCGACAGTAGCAAGGTAACTGGAATGATCCCCAAGCTTGGGCAGTGTGAGGTGGGAGAGAATGGAGACTCTGGAAGTATAGGCAGAGCAATGGATTTTATGAAAATGCTCTGACACAGTCAAGACACTTTACCAGAAATATCTATTTAGATTGAGATCTGGATCTCTATCTAGATGATATAGACAGACAGACAGAGAAATAGCAGCACCAACTGGAGAGGAAAAGCAGCTTTCTATTGAAAGACATAGCCAGAAGGAAGTTGCTCCAAGGATCTAACCACAAAAGCAGACTCTGCTTTCACCTCTCCCTTTGGGCTTTTACCAAAGGTTCTTGGGCTAAGCCCACTGTGAGGCCAGTGGGCTTATGATCACACCGGGAAACCATCATGAAGCTCAGAGCACTGGACAAAGATGAAGAATGGGTTTTAGAGGGACACAAGGAAGAGTCTGACCTGCATGCATCATCACAATTATTCATTCTCCACCCAAAATCAAGAGCAGTTGCCACTTGAAACAAATGGAGGCCTGCTGCAAACTTGATCTGTACATGTTAAGTTTGTTGCCTGGCAATCTATCTTAGAGATGGTGCCTTATCAGTGTGCTTAGATCTTCCTCGTCTCCTTAATGGCTGTCAGGGGTTCAGGTGTACAAGCAGCCTTAATTTATTGTGACCATATTCCAAGCTGGTGAATATTTCTTTTTACCCGATACAAACAATATTACAATAAACAATTAAGATATGAGTTTGTGAGACCCACTAATATATCAATAGCATAAGTTCTATCTGGATCACAACCTATGCAAATTTGAAATTAATTGATTCAAGTCAGTGTGTACTCTAATAGGTGGCTAAACCATTGTTTCACTAAATATTAGAGTCAGTGAAATACACTGAAATTTAATTTGTGCTTCTTTTATTATGAATGGCCCCTTATAATTTTCATATATTTAAATCATACCAGTTTCTTTGGGTTTTAGCTCGTATTTTAGTAGAATTATTTTTAATGATTAAGAGTCTTCTACAGCATAAAAGTTAGTGCTTTGTAACACTAAAAATGCTTCTCACTTTGCCACTGATCTTTCAATTTGATTATGTTTGTTCATGCTACACTTTTTAATTTGTGGTCGAATTTACTGAATCAATCTGTTACCTGTAGAGTTTGGGTTTTGTGTCTGCACAATTTTTCTACTCTAATTAGAAATACCTTCTAAATAATAAATTATCCAAAAGTATTTGCTATAGCTTATTTCCCAAAATATTTCATATATCTGGATTTCATCTCAGTGAATGAAGAAGAGAAATGAAATCTGCTCCTTCTCAGATAATTAGCTGGTGGCCTTCTATCCTTTATTAAACAATCCATTCTCACCACTGCCAAAATGCCACTGTCAACTTTTAATTTAAATATATCTTTGAATTTATTTCTAGAATTTCAATCCCACTGATCTGTCTCTTATTTTACCAGAACTAGTTCATATTTGTTATAGACCAATTAAGCATTTTATCTTCTACCAACAATATACTTATCATGTTAGGTTCAATTTCCGAATCTTCTGTAACTCTGTGTTTATTTTTACATGAAAATTTTGAGAATTCATCAAGGCTATTCTAATACCCTGTGCCTGTGTTCTTCAAGGAAGGTTTAGATTCCTTGGTGATTTTTTTTTCTCTTCCTCTATCCTTTCTTCCTTTTCACATTTATCTAGATATCCCTTTACTCTCCTACTTTATGCTTAGCCCAAACTTTTCTTAATCTGCCACTATAATAAGTAATCAAAGATTCAGCAGTTGGTGGTGAAAATAAAGTTATCCACAGATAACATGCATGTAATTCAAAGTTGATACTTAAAGCACAGGTAGCTCACTGACATGTATCCCTATGCATTGCAGAAAATTTACATTTTTGACATGGTATTATTCTAAGCTCATTTTTGTCTTTATTTCCTGTCTTACATCCTCTAAGGGGAGAGGCCAAGATAAGGCTTGGTAATTTTATTTTTAGACCAGCCAAGCTTATTTTCTTAAAAATGTTGGTAGGACTTTAAAAAGTTTCTTATAAAAGTTTCTCATAACCCAGGTGTCAGAAGCTCACACCTGCAATCCTAGCTACTCAGGAGGCTGAGCTCTGAGAATCACCAGGCAGGAAAGTCCATGGGACTCTCATCTCTAGTAAACTTCTCAGAAAAGGAGGTACTGTGGCTCAAGTGGTAGAACACTCTCTTCAGCAAAAGAAACTCAGGGACAGCACCCAGGCCCAGAGCTCAAGCTCCAGAACCAGGGAAGAAAAAGTTTCTAATAAAAAGAAAAGTTATTAGCTCCTATGGAAAATGCCACTGGTTATCACTAATTTCTAAACACTGATATACATATCATTTTAAATTAATTTATTGAATTAATTTGCCTCCAAGTAGTAGGCCAGGAATGTGACCTACCTTTAGTCCCTTTGCTGCCTTGCATTCTCATTCCAGCTTTGTATGGTCTTCTAGAGGGAGCATTAAAACAACCATTTAGTTGACTTTCACTTAATAGTTTTCTAGTTCAGTTTATTCTACACCTTATTTATTCATAATACCTTAAACATACACTTATGAAGCAATCTTACTCCCAAAGTCTCTTCTCACATGGTAAAACATGCAGTAGATCACAATGAATTAAAACCATTCTTTTAGAGTTCAAGATACTACAGCTCCACTTCATAATTCTCTAAGAGTCTGCCTTCATGTTGCCTTTGAATAAAGTTCAAGTCTCTTAAGGAATGAATGGATTACACATCTTTACACAATTTCATAGATATTTTGTCTCCTGTAACAAGTCTTCTTTTTTTAAGAACCTATTTTATTGTTATCTTTAAGTGGTTTTTCAAAGGAGTTACCATTTAACAAAGCAGCAACAAGCCTTTTTGATAAGAAAGCTTGATTAACTGTAGTATAATTGACCCCACGAGAAGTTCAACTAGTATAATTCTTTAGAAAGAATAAGCCAAAACCTAACAAAATAAGTACCATGAAATAGGTACTTGCAAGAGGAGAGTGGGATTAAGGGGGAAATGAGTACAGAAATGAAGGGGAAAGGGAGGGGAATGAAGTAAAAATTTCATTGTCTAAGCCGCAAAATTAAGAAAACTAAGAGAAGAGGTGGGTTGAAGTTGGCGGGGGGGTGAAAATATTGAACGAATGACATGGGTCCAGTTGCACGGTTTATGTAATCTGCTTTGGTAAATGGCAAAGGGAATACATATTCCAAAATTGAAGAGAAGTGAGGCAAGGAGTGGGCTGGGAGGGGTGGGTGAAAATGTTGAAAGGGGTGACATTGATCAAGGTGCCCTGCTGAATGACAACTCCCTTCTACAACTACTTAAAACAGTCACAAAGGAAAGAATGTTTAATTCAATGACATGGCTTACTGTACAGAGTAGCACTCAATAACTATATATTGAATGAATGAACAAAGCTCTATTCATTAGGAAAATCCCTAATGTAACAACCACCGCCTATCCAATCTGAACTCACACTGTGCCCATAAATTTAATGCCTATTAGGTCAGAGGTGTGCAGCTGCTAAGTACTATAAGACGATATCTAATGACTCAAATACCAACATCCACCCTTTTTCATTATAATCAAAAGAAAAGATGTAGGTCACCAGCAGGTGGAGTAACTGCAGCTCTGAAGCACTGGTGGTTGCAGCAAAGACTGCAAATAAGCAGCGATTTTAAATCACTTAGGAGGACATTTGTCTCTCATAAAAGCGAGTGGCCCACAACTGCTATGCCCAGATTGTTTTTCAGTTTTTCCTTGCACTTGCTTCAGGCCTTATCCTCAGAGGTTCATTTGCAGAAGGCAGTTGGGAGAAATAACAACTGATTTTAAAAGGTAAATCTAGACAGTGTGCAAAGCACCTCCACTGCCTTGAACTGAGTCACAGGGCCCCCTAATTTAGACAGAGTCTTGAAAAGATTACTCAGCTAGTGGCTGTATGTGGTTGTAGAAGAGGAATGTAGCCGTGGACCAACAATGCAGCATGACTTCAAAGATTTCATTAGGACATCTGGCTCTGCTTTTTGTCACTTGAAGGCTGAGATCGTCTCTACATTCAAAAGGCCTGTCACTATAGGAAGGCAGAAAATCTTGAGTACAAGCTGACAGGATGAAAAGGGATGGGGTTGCTGGGTAGACATCACAGCTCTCTACTTTCAAGCACAATTTCCTTATCTCTGAAGCCACTCTACACGTGTGCTTTCCCTTTATGTAGAAAGAGGTTCCTTTCCTTCCAGACAACTTAAATCTTAACTTTCTCTCAAAGACTAAGTTTTCCACAAGGCCATAGTGGCCTTTATACAGCAAACGTCTATTGTCTTAGCTTGGGAGTCCTGTATTAGACACCAGGGCTATATAGAGATCTGCCTTACATGCACCTTTCACAAGTAAGTATGATTTCTGGAAGGTAAAATTTCCTTTTATCTCCTTGTTTCTCCTTAGTTTGGTTAAGAATGCCCTGCCTACAGCAGGCACATAATTTATTAAAAGAACTTGTTGTTATTTATTTAGGTTGGATATAGTTTGACCTGAAGATAGGTTGAAAAAGATTGCTGATCCTGTACATTCAGCGCTTGTGAACACAGTCTCTGTAAAGATGTTTTATTCATGAAACCATGGAAAATGCATTGTAAAAGGACAGCTCTAAGTAAATTAGTCAAGTCATATGAAATGATCTCCAGCTTACTATATTAAAAGCAACTTAAAGAGCAGAAATTCTAAATTAAGATGCCTATATTGTAGGATTAAAATTAATGGTTATTATAGTTTGTATGGAAATGTGTAATTTTTATATAAAGATAGTCCAAAGATGGTTGATTGTTTTTCAGTGTTTAAATTATGTGAGAGGGACTTATATACCTCTGCACTTAAATATTTCCACAAATGCTTATTGAAGAGAATCATCAGTATAGCATTAGCATTTCTATAATGTTAAATTATAGAATGATTAAATGTTAAATCCTTCTCCAGAATTATGATTTCTTAATTTGAAGACAAAAATATAAATAATGCTGTCTACTCCCTTGAGAATATACTCCCAACTGAAATTTAAACCTAATTAGCATGAAAATAGAACTTCTCAAATATTGTTGAGATCAAGATAGACAGTAAAGGAGAAGAAAACTTTCTTGTGATTTAGAAATAGCTCTTAAAGCCGGCACCAGTGATGCACACCTATAATCCTAGCTACTCTGGAGGATGAGATCTGAGGGTTGTGGTTTGAAGCTACTCCAAGCAACAAAATCCATGAGACTCTTATCTCCAATTAATTACAAAAAAAGCTGGAAGTGACATTGTGGCTCAAGTGGTAGAGCACTAGCTTTGAGTAAAAAGGACCTCAGAGGTAGTGCCCAAGCCCAGACTTGGAGCCCAAAGACTAGGGAAAAAAAAAGAACGAAATAGCACTTAAAGCCAAGACTATGAAAACTCCTACTCCACAATGCAAACACTATAGATAAATTTCTTCTCCTAATAATAAAACACAAAAATTGGGGCTAGGAATGTAGCCTAGTGGTAGAGTGCTTGCCTAGCATGCATGAAGCCCTGGGTTTGATACTCAGGACCACAAGTACAGAAAAAAAAAAAAAAAAGCTGGAAGTGATGCTATGGCTAGAGTGCTAGCCTTGAGCAAAAAGAAGCCAGGGTCAATGCTCAGGCCCCGAATTCAAGCCCCAGGACTGGCAAAAAAAAAAAAAGGAAGGAAGGAAGGAAGCAAGGAAGGAAGGAAGGAAAACACAAAGTATGATGCTGAGATATACAAGTAAAGCACAAATTCAAGAGATAATTTGTACCACTGAGGTAATAACATATGAATCATTTTCTATAATTTTCCAGTAGTTCACAAGATAAACTCTCAATAACCTGCAAGCAGTCTTTCTCTTCTAAAGTTTGGAATGAGGCCTTTCTAATGTGCAAGTATATAATCTACACGGATCTAAAAGCAATTTAAATATCCTAGCCCTGGTGTGTGTATGAGAACCATAAAAGGGGAACATCTAAAGTCGGATATTATTATATGTCCAAGACAATCACTTAAAAATCTATAAGAAGGGGGCTGGGAATATGGCCTAGTGGCAAGAGTGCTTGCCTCCTACACATGAAGCTCTTGGTTCGATTCCCCAGCACCACATATATGGAAAACGGCCAAAAGGGGCGCTGTAGCTCAGGTGGCAGAGTGCTAGCCTTGAGCAGGAAGAAGCCAGGGACAGTGCTCAGGCACTGAGTCCAAGGCCCAGGACTGGCCAAAAAAAAATCTATAAGAAGGCCTACAAAAATATTTAGGAGAAATTGGTTATCAGATGAATTTGTTTTCCCTCCTCCAGTTTGTTCTCTCAATGAGCTCTTTCTCTTCTTACTTGAGGTCTTCAGAGAATGAAATGTTCTAGAGCCGTGTTACTCCAAAGGAGGTGGTCCTTTCATAAAAGTTTCACATTATTCCTATGTACATACATTTTTACAAACCATACTTTTGAGTACCAGACCCTGATAAAATAAGTGACAGTGAGTCATTATGATTAAACAGCCATGGTTAATCATAATTTGGTACATGTGTATGTCTAATGGGAAAAATATGCTACAGGACTTTACATATCCAAATATAGGTGTAAAGTGAATGCAGAAATGTTACATTTGAATTTAAAATATCTATTTTAATTTTCTTTACTAGGTCTAGGGTTTGGACCCAGGGCATTGTGCATACTAGGCAAGTGCACTTTTTATGCCCTATTTTCCCTTTGTTTGGGGTGTGTGTGTTTGTGTGTATGTGTGTGTGTGTGCGTGTGTGTGTGTGTGCTGATTCTAACCCTTGAACTCAGAGCTTGGGTTCTATCCCTGAGCTTTTGTCTTCATGGCTAACACTCTATCATTGGAGCCAGAGTTCAACTTCTGGCTTCTTAAAAATGCGTATATTTTTGTTATCTTTAGTTATACAAAGGAGTTGCCATTCATCAATGCAGTTCATAAATACAGTGCATCTTGATCAGTGTCACCGCTTTCAACATTCTCATCCACTCCTCCCAACATATCCTTTTGCTTACTTAATTTTAGGTCAAATATTGGGTTTTTTGGAATTTAACAAAGCAGTCTGTGTGTGCAATGCATTTTGATCTGCATTACCACTTCAATATCTTCACCCTCCTTCCACCTTCCCCTTCACTTATGTTTCTCAATTCTGTGGTATATATAATGAATTCTGTCCTGTATTCTCCCCTTTTCTTTATTCTTCTCCCTCTCCTCCCTTGGCCCAACCCTACCCTCTTACAAGTTCTCATTTCCTGGTACTTATTTTGTTGGCCTTTGGCTTCATCTTTTTAAATAATTACACTGTTTATGCTGTCCATAGAGTCGATTACACTTCAGCTAATTCATTTGCAACCATTTGCTTACCACCAGTGTGTTTATTTGTAGATTTATGGGCACACTCTAGCTAGACTAGAGGGAAACCATGCAACCTGTGTTTTTCTGGATCTGGCTTACTGTGTTTAACATAAGTTTTCCCAAGTCTTTTATTTCCTTATAAATGTTATAATAGCATCCTTTCTAATGGATGAGTAGAATTCCATTGTGAATATTTAACACATTTTCTTGATCAATTCATCCACTGAAAGGCATCTGGGCTGATTCCATATCTTGGCTATAGTAAACAACGCTGTAATGAACATGGTTGTGATGGTAGTTTTAGTGTGGTCTTGTTTGTGTTCTATTGGATAACTGCCAGAAGTGAAATTACTGGATCATAGAGAAGATCTATGTTTAGTCTTTCAAGGAACCTCTATGTTGCCTTCCAGAGTGGCTGAACACATTTACATTCCCACCAACAGTGTAGTAGCATTCCCTTTCAGGCACATTGCCACCAGCAGCTGTTGTTAGTTTTCTTGATAATGGCCATTTGAACTGGAGTGAGGTAGAATCTCAGTGTTATTTTTTTTATTATTTTTTTTTTTTTGGCCAGTCCTGGGCCTTGGACTCAGGGCCTGAGCACTGTCCCTGGCTTCTTCCCGCTCAAGGCTAGCACTCTGCCACTTGAGCCACAGCGCCGCTTCTGGCCGTTTTCTGTATATGTGGTGCTGGGGAATCGAACCTTGGGCCTCGTGTATCCAAGGCAGGCACTCTTGCCACTAGGCTATCTCCCCAGCCCCATCAGTGTTATTTTGATTTGCATATCATTTATGGTCAGAGATATTGAGCATTTCTCCATGTGTCTATTGGCCATTCTTGCTTCTTCTGAGAAGTCTCTCTTTAAGTCATTAAACCATTTATTAATTTGGTTGTTGTTTCTTTAATGGTTTTCTTTTTGTGTGTGTGGGTGGGGGGAGAGGGTTAAGTTTTTGAGCTCAAAGTATACTTTGCATATTAGGCCCTTGTCTAATATCTGATGTATGGTGAAAATCTGTTCCCATTCTATGGGCTTTATATTTAGCTTGCTAACTATGTTCTTTGCCATGTAGAAACTTATAATAAGTTTGATGTAATCACATTAATCTAGTCCTTCTTTGAGTTATTGTAATTCTGGATCTTTACTTATACAGTTTCAACTAGTGCCTTGGAGCCCTGTGTTTCCCTTACCCCTTCCTGTAATATTTTTCAGGGTTTTTGATCTTATATTGAGATCTTTGATCCATTTTGAATTAATTCTCATGCCAGATGATATATAAGTATCTAGTTTCAGTTTTCTGCATGTCTATAGCCAATTTTACCAGCACCATTTGCTGAAGAGGCTGTCTGTCTTCCAACCTATGTTTTTGGCTCCCTTATCAAAGGTTAGGTGACCACAGTTCTGTGGGTTCATTTTTGGATCTTCTATTCTCTTCAGTTGGTCCTCAGGCCTATTCTTGCACCAGTACCAGGCTGTTTTTGTTACTATCGTTTTGTAATAAAGTTTGAAATTTGGTATTGATAATCCTTCAATACTATTCTTCCTGTTAACAAGTGCTTTCACTATTTGTGGTCTTGTTATCCCATGGAAGATCAAGACTAACATCATCAAGCCTCCTCATTGTAACAGCCTTGAAATGACAATCCCTAGAAATCAACTTAACCAAAGATGTGAAGGAACTCCCTTGTGAACACTTCAAAAATTTGAAAAAGGAAATTGAAGACATAGGAAATTGGAAAACATTCCATGTTCTTAGATTGGAGAAATTAATATTATAAAATGGCAGTACTTCCCAAAGCAATTTACAAGTTCAATACAATGACCCTCAAAATCCCAACATCATTCTTCGATGAAGTTGAGGAAGAAATTCTCTTCTGGCTTTTTGGTGGTTAATTGGAGACAAGAATGTTGTGGACTTTCTTGCCTGCGCTGGCTTTGAAATGACATCGTTAGATCTGAGACTCCTGAGTAGCTAAATTACAGGTGGGGGGCACTGGCATCCAATTCCTCTTTTACTTGTAAGCAAATATTGGAGGGGGAAAGCCTTCAAAGTTTTCTGAAGCTTTCCAAAGTATTCCATTATTTTGTTAGCTAACATCATCTAGATATGAAATAAAATGTCCTCTACTATCTCTAAACTTCAAAGTAAGATGTTATACACAACTGAATCTGGTTTCTTACATCAATGAACCCCAATTTTTCAGTGCCTTGTGATTGAAATCAAGTATAGAAATAAAAGAATGCCTATGGGTAAGACAAAACTGCAAATGTTTTCCATAGCCCTGAATTGGGTTGTTGCACCCTTCCAAACAGCCACATAGTCTGTGCCCATTTGTTTTATCTTAAGTTATTGGTGGACATTTCAATTCTCCAAATGTAGCTTTTGTCTCATATATTGGGGTACAAATAGGTTTCATTTTTTAAAAATGCATTTTGATTCTCAAGCACTTTGAAAAGCCATAATGGAAAGAGTGATCTGAGCTGACTCTCTCTCAGATGCCAGGACTTCCTGGCACCAGAGTAATTGCAAGGATCACTTCTTCTAGAGCCCTTGGTAACAACAAATTGACACCTGCTGGCTTCTGCCCTCCATGGTCCTGATCCAGGTCAGGCCTTTCCCAGGTAGAAGCAGCCAAACCATTTTGATTCATTTTTTATGGGAATCAAAGTTTTAAGCTAGGACATGACATGAAACAAATTATACATTTCCTATAGCCAACTAGAAAAATTCATTTATTGCAGCAGAATTTGGGTTTAAGAGTAAAATCATAGGTACAAATAATCTGTATTTCCCATTGTGAATGATATTATCAGCTCTGAAGTTACTTTTGAATCCTTAGTAGCATTACTTGCTGGTTTTTTCTTTTACTAACATTGTCAGTCAGGGATTTGCTCAGTTTGTCCCAGATACTTTGCTAGGAAAAGAGACATATGACCTATAGAATAATCAGTAACAATATGATTATATGTACATCATTATATATATATATATATATATATATATATATATATATATCTTAATGGTTCTATGGTCATACAAGGGAAGAGATAAATAATTAGAAATTAGAATGATACACTCATTGATTTGGAAATAAAATAGTTCCACCATCAAGAATTAGTTTGCCAATAGTCTGCATACAGAGGAGGATAACTTTTCAATATGAATTGCAAAAGAGGACATTAAAAATAAGGTATTAAACTACTTTCAGTAAGATTCCTCAATTTCAGTGCAATGCAATACTAAATTTTAGCTGTGTTTGGTTGTTTTCCTTCCTTGTTGGTTACATACTTCTTGCCTCAGTAGATATGCAATAATCTTTTTATTATAAGGGGTAGGTATTTTACTAGGTTAGAATGCATTTAGATTTCAACTTGGACGTCTTCCTCCACTGCTCAGTACAATTCTGCACCACTGTCAGGGGTTTTAGCCCGCCCCCCCCACTCCCCTGCGCTCCCCTGACCTGTGGGAGAGATGGGGAAGGCACACCCCAAATGGACCAGCCAAGAAAGGAAAGTTGTCCTCGGGTGAGGGAGGGCTGGGTGCGGGCGGTCTATCGACCCTTTCCTTTCTTGGCTCATCCAGTCGGGGTGTGCCTTCCCCGTCTCTCCCGCAGGTCAGGGGAGAGCGAGGGTGGGGGGAGAGGGGGCATGTTGGGTGCTAAAAACCCCGAAAATGGCACCCAATGTGGGGCAATGAGGAAGACGTTCACCAAAGTGAAACTATTGGTGGGCCAAGCCAAGCGAGTTCGGAGGTAAGGGTATCCCCGAAAAGATGGGGCAATCTCAAACTAAAGCAACAAGGAAAATATTAGATTTTACTCAAGTTAGGTGTTAGGTTAAGCTTCTACACATGGCAGATGGGCAAGGTGGGGAGCAGCCTCAGAAAATTACCCAAGGGCCATTGATTGCCTAAAGCTGTTTTGGAATTTAGTGGGGCGCCAGCTTGTAAAAGCCAGTGAACTTAAAAAAAAAAAAAAAAAAAAAAAAAAAAACAGGAAAATAGATTTTGCTCAAGTGAGGCATTAGGTTAAGATTCTCTAACCAGTCTATGCAGAAAGTTGCAGGCAGCCCAGCAGGAGGCATGACATTCTATTGGAGCCACTGGGAGACACTGCTGCCTGCTGCTACCAGGGCCCCTGCTCATCCCATTTGGGTTAAGATGGAGGACGGCCTGACAGTCATCTGGATTCCTTGGCTGCCGTGGTCCTCCAGAATCGCCAGGGCCTGGACCTGCTTACCGCCAGAGAAGGGGAACTCTGCCTGTTTTTACAAGAGGAATGCTGCTTTTATGCTAACTGCTCTGGAATTGTCCATGATAAAGTAAAGAGGCTACAAGAGGATCTTGAGTGGTGCCAAAATGAACTGAACTCTGGACTGGGCTAAATGGGTGGCTCCCTTACCTTCTCCCCCTTGTGGACCCCTTGGTTAATTCTTGTATTTACATTTGGACCTTGTGTAGTTAATAGGCTTCTTCAATTTCTTAAGGAACAAGCCATAGCTGTTCAGTTAATGGTGGTCCGACAACCATATGCTGCCTTACAAGAGGCTGATTGGGAACCCTATGAGGTTGGCCATGGCCCCTACCAGGATGTACAGGCGTGAGGCGAAAATAACAGGGCTTCCTCTTCAGTGTCAATCTGTCCCCCCGAATTTCCCCTGAGAAGAACTGCAGCCAGAGACGGGAAAGAGGGGGTGGCAGTCTGACCAACCTAAGACAGGGACTTCAGCTTAGCTCTGAAGAAGTTCCCGATGACAGGTAAGGCAGACAAGGAGACCCACCCAACCTAAGACAGGCGGGTTCGCTTCTAAAGATGGGGGAGATGTTGGGAGCCAAGCTGGCAGTAATGCTAATAAAACAAAAAGGGGGAGATGTGGGACACACCTGGATCAGAAAGAGGAAGTCAACTAGCTGGCCTCTCATGTTTCTCAGTCCTGGGGCCACGTGTGGCTAAGATGGCTCCTGATGAACCCAGAGGTGGTTCTGTGGGCTGTGATGAAACATCTGGCCACCTCTAGGATTGGTCCCCGACTCTTCCGCCCTGACGGACAGTTCATGCCTCCCTCACAGTCCCTAGATAGGTGCACGTACACCCCTCCCCTTCCTGCTGATCTTTGATCTGATTGGCTCTTGTGCCTTATATTAGTTACATGTATTCCCCTCAATAAACGAGATCTTGCGCAGACTTGTTGTCTGGTGAGGGAGGGCTGGGTGCGGGCAGTCTGTCAACCCTTTCCTTTCTTGGCTCGTCCAGTTGGGGCGTGCCTTCCCCATCTCTCCCGCAGGTCAGGGGAGCGCGGCGGGGGGGGGGGGGGGCCAAAAACCCCGACACACCACCTCCCCTTGAATTAATTGATATCATGCACTGAGGTAAATGACTTTTGTTATTACACCGAGCTAATCATGTGAACCCACAACGATATACAAAGTAAATATACCACACAAAGGGGTATACCTGCTGAATTTCATAAGTCAGAATCTGATACATCTATTTATTTGTCTGGTGCCGTTATGTGGAGGAGAACTGTCAGATAGAGCCATTGTAGAACTACCTCTGCTTTGGTCCCCACTGGGCACCTGATTGAGGGGGTGGCTGTGGGCTGGGCTCCAATCACTTCTTCCTGGTAGACATCCTTCCCATTGCTGCTTTCTCTCTCATGCCTAGCCAGGACCATAGTTCAACACTGTAATCACAACGATGCAGCATCCTTTACAAGGAATGCTGCTTGTCCCCTTGTGAAGTCCTTTGCGCTCATGGCTATTCTGGTACCAAGATTTCTGTAGCATTTAACATTTCTCATGACATATCAAGTTCTTCCTGGTACTCTATTTCGCATGAATCTTTTCACTTGGCCCAACCTGCATCTCAGTTACAGGGTCTTTACAGAAGAACCACCTTGGCAGCCTCTATACAGTTAGAAGAAAAAGAGGTGGCTATTTAGGGTAGTGAATTTTCCATTTCTCACAATAATCCAAGGTTATCATACTGTTTATATTGTTCTTCAACCAAATGCTCTTTCTCTCATTTTTTTCCTCTGTTCATACATTGAAGTTCACTCTAAAACTTCTAATTGTGCCAGAAATCTACATGGTATTCCTCTCATGAGATTTCATATACTTTATCATGACCTATGCTATTTTTCATTTCTATCTCCCATTATAGTCCTCATATATAATGTAACTTTCATAAGCAGTAAACACATCTGAGAGGTTGAGCATAATCTCACTGTTTTCCATAGTGGTGTGCATACAGCAAGCTCTCAATAAACGTTTGTTACCAGGATAAAAAGTGGAGGAACAGCACGACTTTATCGAGTCTGGGGGCTCCCTGTCACACTGAGCTATGCCCTTCTGCAAATGGTTTGGGACATAGTTGATGATAAATCACCATTGGGATTGAAGGATGTGAACTCAGAGACTAACTAAATCAGATTCTGAAGCAGGAAGCTATTAAGGCATTGTAGCTAAGAGTTTCTATACAGCCTGGCTTCCTATCAACTATCCGGCAGCCAGGGAATGCTGTTATAAATTCTACTGCTTAAATTTGAGAAGAAATTGCTAGTTTTGAGAGCTTCCTATTAAAATATAGATATATTTTTTAAATGCCAGGATATAACAATTAAGTCTCTGAGCATCTTAGCCAGGAAGATGCCTTCTGAACAACAATAACAAAAACAAAAGCAAGTGTATAAAGGATATGAAGAAAGTGATTTGGGGGTTAAGAGATGGGGCCAGGATAAAGGAGTTTGTGTTATCCAAACAGAAATACTTCAGAATAATTTTCAGCTTTGCTAATGTTAAGGTAGAGTCAAGGTATGAAATTGTGCTATAAAAGCTGTGGTGCAGATAAATGTAGCTCTTATTTACTGACCCTACAGTTCCCATCTTTTATTTATCTACTTTATGGACATTGCCTCCAAAACCAATGTAGGTCATAAACACAATGGAATTCCATGAAGCCATTAGAAAGGATGAGATTCTGTTATTTGCCATGGAGTGCATGAAACTGAAGACCATTGTTAAGGAAAATAAGCCACACATAGAAAGACAAGTATCACTCATATATAAAATCTTTAAAAATGTATCCCATAGAATTTAAGAGGAGAGTGATGATTACCAGAGCCTGGGAGTCGGAGAAATGATCAGGGAAAGTGGATCAAGGGCTCCATATTATAGTTAGGTATGAATAAGAGTTTTGGTGTACTATTATACATTAGTTCATTATAGAAAACTATTCTGTGAACTCTCTTGCAGAGAGCTAAAGAAAATATTTCGAATATTTTCACCATAAATAGCAAATGTTTTAGGAGATAAATATCTTTAAACTAACCTAAGCATTAAACGAAGTAAATATGCACGGACACATCACACCATAGGCCATTTGTATGCACAGTTTTTATGTTTGCAACATAGTAGTTTAAACCCCAGACACAGGGTAAAGGAAGGCGTGTGCCAGGATTTAGAAACCTTTCCTTATCAGGTTAGTATATTTTCATTACTGTTGTCATGGCATTATTTCAAAACCTGAAACTCTTATGGAAAAGTCAGTGCTAACCTTCTCTACGATGGTAGTGTCGTCTTAAAAAGGAACATAGAATCGAAACAAGATGGCTGCTCTTCCATCTCTCCCCAGGAGCAAAGTTCTCCAGCGCCTTTGTCTTTGGGTAAAAGGCAACTAAAAGGAATCTGTGATATGCAAGCACATCAACTGTGTGTCAGTATCTACTATTTACTCAAAACCAGGGAAACACCAGGCCTGTGATACATCATCTTTTGTGCGTCTGGCACCTTCCATCATGAATCATATTAATCTGCTTAAACTAACAAGGATTAATTACCTTAGTAAGGCAACCTGGCATTGAAATGATAGATTGCCCAAGCAGCTTGGAATTTGGCCACTCATAAATCTCATTTGTCTGTTGGTTTATTTCTGTTCATCTCTTTCTCTGACAGATGTGTGCCTAACCACTGTGAGCATGGTGGAAAGTGCTCTCAAACATGGGAGGGCTTCAAATGCACTTGTGATGAGACGGGGTACAGCGGAGCCACCTGCCACAACTGTGAGTGCCAATTTATCTCACTTTAGCTCACTTTGATCTTGTAAATGCCTAAGAACTCGTATGCCTCCAGCTTGGCCTTAGAACTTAGCAACCTGCATTATCCGCAGACTGTCTGACTTGATGGTGCAAATTCAAGATTTCAAAGAATATTCTCGTTGCTGAAATATAGTCTCTCATGTCTACTGGCTCGAAGTGGAGGAAACTTTCCAATATTCCATATTTGTGTTTGGGACACAGAGCTTGGATGGGCCAGTCTGTGGCTAAGCCATGTCTGCCCAGAAAGATTGCTTGGGAAATTGTGTTAGTGAGATGTCTCTGACTGGGCAGGAAAGTCTATGAGATGCTTATCTCATAGCCCAAAAGACCAGAAGTAGAGCTATGGCTCCGTAGTAGAGAACTAACCTTGAGCACAAAAGCTCAGAAGCAGCACCGTGGCCCCAAGTTCAAGCCCAGGGACTGGCACAAAAACAAGAATGTAATGTAAAAAGATGTCATACGAGGCACGCAGCGTGATGCAGAATGAACAGTCCTGCCGTGTTACTGACATTCTTGCTGTGCCTAAAGTTGCAATCTTATCGGGAGCACTGTAGTGAAAAACACCAGTTTCACACTTTAAAATTTTCTTATGAAGATAAATGTGTTTGTTTTCCTGTGTGTTTGCTCACTGTGCTGACGTGCCTCCCCAAAGTAGGATTTTCTTTTTCTTTCTTGGAGCAAAATGTCATGGTTATAGCTGTAAACTTTGCTCTTAGTGATGTTCCTGAACACCTTTCAGTCATCCCCAGCAAGCTTCTCTTCAATATGCCAAACGCTTTTGAAGATCTAACTCATTTTTGTTCCACATATGTTCCTTACACTTTCACAATTATAGCCCTCATTTACATAATTCAAGATTGTCCTCATCTTAGGGCTTCGTGGGTGATTTTTTTTTCTCCTTAATATTCTGTTGCCTTCTCTCCTAATCCTCAGGGAACTCCTGGAATTCTGTGGCAACTTCCAAGGGCAAGAGGGTAAACGAGAGTCTTTTGATATTTGACAGAGATAGGTGAGGTTTTGAGATGGGCATGTATAAACAAGAAAAAAATAATGTCAGTTATGTACTCTGAGAGAAAAGTGTCTTTCTGGGTATCTTTGATGAAAATCAAGATGGAGGCTCATGTGTCAGTGGCAGTAATGAGATACAGGACAGATGGCCTCTGCAACTTTCTCCTAATTTTACAGTTATGTGTTTTCTGCATTCTGAAATACGAAGAAGGAATAGATCATGCTGTGGCCACAGAGCCCATGTGAAGAGCATTTACTACCCAGTGTTGAAACAAAAAATAAAATTAAGTATGTAAAGACAACTAAGAGCTCTACAGGCTGTTGTCTGGTGCTGATACACTCAATCCTAACATTTTAAACTATAAATTTTACTCCAGTCTACTACACCCTAGTGGAAAGTGAAGTCCCTTTCCAGTAACCGACACTGTGCTACCTAAAACCTACTGCCCTCAGAAGCACTTTGATCCATGGCACAAATGCTACAAGAAATACAGTTCTGCCTAATACTGTAATATAATTGATTTTCTGGCACTGAGAATGCTAGTGGGGACATAATTTAGGAATCAGTGACATCAACTTAGTATGTTAGCATTGCCTCCAAATCAAGCAGTCCTAAGACAGGTTGGCTGTCTATACTAAGCATCAGGCATTTTACCTTCCACACCTGACTTCCCTCCCTCCGCTATAACTTTCTAGCTATCTGCCACCCCTTCCCTCCCAAGCTGCTCTCCAGGCCCCTCGGGGAAAGACGTGTGGGAATGGGGGTGGGCAGCTGAGTCATTTCCAACAAAAGGCTTGACTTGGGCCACAGGACAGGTGCCTACTTTGCTGGGAGACAGAATGAGCTCCTGTGAAATAAAAATCGCTATGTTTGTGTGCTGACTTGTAAATAATAATAAGGAAGACAGCGGCTTTAAACATGGTGCAGAATTTGAGATGAATCATGTGATTTATCCTGTGAGATGCATATCCATGCTCTACGGAAATCGTGGAGGAAAATATCTTCAGGGTTGGCAATTCAATGTCTGCAAATGAGGCCCTGGGTTCAATCTCCGGTACCAAACTCCTTTTAAGTGGAATCCTTTCCCCCAGCTTTGATTCATCGCGATTGTGAATGAGAGATAATTCCACCGTACACTTACTTTTTTCTGGTGTAGTGGGATTCTTTTTATTTTTTTTTTGCTTTTCATTTTTCATGTTTAGAAAATATGGATAAAGGTAGATACATGCCAAAACTCATAATTACCTAATGTGTTAGCACACTTTTCGTTTGCAGTGTTAAGCGACTATATTTTTACCTCTGCAAATTACATTTTCTGATGAATCACCTCCCTTCTAATTGGTAGTTGGTTGGGTTCTCTCTGTATTTTCTGTAGCGACTGCCCAGATTGCTATCCTACCTCCCCGGACACACAAGGGTGGGGCTGGGCACTGAGCAGGTGCAGTCAGAAGGTAGAGGCTGATGGCTGGCTTCCGAGTGCTCCCTGGACCAGAGAGAGAGAGAGGAGGAAGCTCTGTCTGACTAGATTTGGAGGGCTGAGGAGAAAGGGACACTACGCCAAGCAGCGACACTTCGTGCATTCACACCTACTAAAAACAAAATTAAAAAGTCACCCAGTAGCTCCTTTGCTCCCAGCCCCCTGACATCTACAGATAGCACCTGGAAAGAACGGGGCAGCTGCCACCTGTGTGGGCACGCTGGCGTGGGATTTAAAGGCCCTACTATCTTTCAGCTACCACCAAATAAATTACATTGGCTTAAAAGAGTGCAGGTCATTTGGAGAAGCATAGCCTAAGGACTTTCCATTTCCAAGGCAGCCCAAATTTCAAATTAATCCTTCCTTTCATGCTTTACTTTGGAACTATGGCTAAGCTTAAACATAGGGAAAAAAGGATTTCATTTCAGTTTTACAAAGACTTTTTGGATAGTTTCTCTTTGAGCCTCGGTGGGGTAAAAAGAAGTTGATGTGTAAATGCATATGCAGTGGAGCTAGGCTGTAATCCCACATCTTTCTTGGGGCTGTTAAATGCCACAGCTTGGTCTTGAGGGAGTCGCCATTACGCATTAAAATCCCCCTGTAGTTTGAATCCCAGTGATTTTCTTATCCAAGCTTCTGAGAACAGAGGAACAGTGGGGAAAAAAAGAATAGAGAACACTCACCTCTACACACTTGTCAAGTTGGGTTGTAAAGCCAAAGAACCCAGGGAAAGAATCTGGTTGAATTTGAAGATAAGGAAGGAGTTTCAGGGGGTTTAGATCCACTCAAAAAGCTCCACTGAAAATAACAGTTATCCCTTCTCTGTTCTTTTGAACTTCCTCCAATTCATACAGCTTTGATTTTTATATTGACCCTAGTCACCAAGTTCTTATTGCAAAGCTTTTGCTGTATAGATTTGGTGCATAGGAATATTAGTAACTTATAGATAGTTCTAATTTCAATAATGTTACATGTCTGTTTTTATGTGGCACACTATATACAAACACACATGCAGGTACACACACACACACACACAAAATCCCTTTACCTTATGGAGTAGACAGTGTCATCAAAAGATGGAAAAAGAATAAAAAGTAAATATTAGTATATTAATAGAAAGTGGCAAGTATTTTATGTACCAGACTGGTATAGTATTATGCCAGTTGGTATAATGCATATGTATGTTTGTGTATATATGTATGTGTGTATGTATATTATGAGAGAGAAGAAAAAAAAGTGAGTTAATATAGTTGGAGAAGGATTCAAGTAGGATTCAAGTATTTTTTTTTAACTAAGCTAAGATCCTTTCTTGGCGCTTGAAGAGTAAAAGAACTAATCATTAAATCCTCAGGAACTTTGTGAACTGACTGTTGGACCTCAGTAACTTGAACCAGGCCGTGGTGGAAAAATTTTAAATGTGGCAGTCAGTAAATGCTGCAAATCTGCATTGTTTTGTATAGCTGGTTTCCTTGTACACTATTGCCCTGTTTCATTATTTTATTTGTGTGAGTGTGTGAGTATGTGTGTGTGTGTGTGTGTGTGTGTGCACATGAGTGCATGTATGATGCTTGAACTTGCTGCCTAGGTATTTTCTCTTAGGTTTTGTTTTCAAGACTGGCTTACTACCACTTGAGCCACACCACCATTTTCAATGTTTTGATGATAAGTAAAGATAGAAGTCTCAGACTTTCCTACCAGGGTGGCTTACCAACCATGGTCCTCTGTTGTCAGCCTCTGGAGTAGCTAGGATTACAGGCATGAACCACTGGTGCCTGGCTGCTTCATTATAAATAATGAAAAGAAAATGAATACTCTACAGGTTTTGGAAAATGTGTAGCATACTTTCTATGCAATACTGTGAGAAAAATGCATTTCCCAGAAAGATCACCAGGATGCAAAGGCAGACAGTAGTTTAATGAAAGGATAATGCTGTTTCAGTATCAAGCTATCTCCTTGGCTGTCATTGCTCAACCCCAACTTTTACTAAAGAAAAAAATACAAATACAAATAACATTAAAGTTTTTCTACAGTGGGATGATTCCATTATTTCTGAATGGAGGGGGAATATTTTTGACATACTTAGGTTTCTCTAGCTTATAGTTTAAGTTCATAGTGTAGGTAATAAAAACTAATTTTGAGATGACTTTGTGATGGTTAAGCTAAAAGTAGCAGAAGCTTCTTCTCCTTGGAATCTGTCTCAAGATGAGGGACTCAGATGTGTCACATTTCTACTGCTTGAAACAAAGATACCAGGATTTTCTGGTCAAGAATGAAAAAAAAATCAGTAATTAATGCCATGACTTGGAGCCATTCTAATGAAGAAAACCTAAAGAAGGCATTACCACTTCCTTTAATCAACTCATGGAGGGAAGAGGGAAGTGGGGAGGGGGGAGAGGGGGGATGGGGGGGAATGAGGGAGGAGGTAGCAAGTTGGATAAGAAATGTACTGGCCTTACACATGAAACTGTAACCCCTCTGTACTTCACTTTGACAATGAGGAAGGAGGAGGAGGAGGAGGAGGAGGAGGAGGAGGAGGAGCAGGAGAGGGAGGGGGAGGGGAAGGGGAAGAGGAAGGGGACAGGGAAGAAGAAGAAGAAGAAGAAGAAGAAGAAGAAGAAGAAGAAGAAGAAGAAGAAGAAGAAGAAGAAGAAGAAGAAGAAGAAGAAGAAGAAGAAGAAGAAGAAGAAGAAGAAGAAGAAGATTAACAAAATTGTGGGCAAAGCTCTTCTATTCATGTTACTGTTCTGGCTTCAAGTTTCCTTCTTCCTTCCCACTCCTTCCCTACAAATACATGTGGAGAGATTATAGATTGGATTACTGGAATCTAAATTGAACTACTATACCTCTTTAAATCATATCCCCAGTTACATCCCATGAATATAATGATCATTAATAAAGAAGCAAAATTACTTATAAAGACTGCAGAAAATTTCAGAAAAAACAAAGGTTTGATCATTTACTTCTTTGGGACTGACTTCTTTCAAGTTTTAGTGAAACCTTTGATCCCAAAGTCTTTTAGGGTAGTCAAGTAAAACATTATACATGGATATGGGTTTGACTAAAGAATGTAATCTTATTTTCAAGTAAAGTAATCCAATGGCTTGTTGTCTATTGTTCTCATCATCTAATTTTGTCCCAGTTTTACAACAGAACCAAAATATGCCTCCCCTACTTTTCAAAGACTTTTCTTGTTACCACAGATGCAAATACTCAGTGTCAGGCAACATTGGCACCTGCAAAATTGCTGTCATTGCTCAAAAACCCTATCAAAATACCCTAATAGTGCTTTCCACCATTATCTGAGCCTGTTGCAATATCAGTTAAGTGTGCTTTGCTTGTTAAACCATATGAACAACTTTCCCTTGTACCTTATATGGTCAAGTGAAGCCAGGCAGTTAGACTAGACAATGAAGCACCTCCAGTAGTTTGGCCAGGAAAAAGAAGATTCTTTCTACCCACATGACAGCAACAGAATGCAAAGCTTTGGAAGCACTTCTGTGTGTTTTCTACCATATGGCGATCTGCCCCTGAGTGATAACACTGAGAGAACAGTCAGGCATCCAATGGAAAACCTATCCCAATTCAGAAAATGCAAGCATATTAAAGCTTTACTACAGCCTGAGTGACATAGGTGTAAACTTTCTGAATTAAGGAAAATTGAATCTGGGCAGTTTGATTTTCCTGCAAGTTCTTTCATTATCTAAAGATAGATCGCTTGGGAAACTTTTATAAATTTGTTGTCCCAAAGGACTAAATTTTTTATCTTCGTGAATTGTTTAAATTAAGCTGATTTAGACCACATGAAAAGGAAATGAAAGTGTCCTGCACTTCCATGAGCATGAGAATCTCAATCATGAGCATTCTTTCCCACACAAAGGGAAGTCTGGTCACTGCACCTGTACCCGATGCCCTCAAAGAAGATGGGAAATTCAGACAGCAATGTACCCAATGCTTTCAAGGAAGGTAGATGGGAAATTCAGGCAGCAACGTGTGCTGCCTGGTTGTTCATGGGGGTATATGCACACCCGGTGCATCTGATGGGAAAATTGGACCTACAATATTGTTCACTGACCATGTTGCCAAGGAGTCAAATATCATCATCCCGAAGGCATGGAGAAAAATGAAGGACTGGAGGAAAAACAAATCAGCAATAAGCAAGGGATGCAGGACGATGGCCCCTCTCCTCACCGTTCCTTATGGCCATTCCCACCACCGCCTGGGTACCTGCAGACGCACCCTCCCCTACAATCTCAACACCATTGCTCAACCCCAATGACATCGCCACCACTCCACTGAAAGAGACCACTTTCCTTGAGTTTCACTTCTGCAGCCTCAACAAGATTTGAGGTTTAAAACAAAGCTAAGAAATAAGAGTAATGATACCAGGTGATCCACGGGGAGAAAATAGAGTGGAAGCCCCATGGAACATCATTTGACTTGCTATCCACAACCAAGGAACAATGTTTAGTTATAGAGAATATTTCCCCGAATCCCTCATACAAAGAGGTTAGCTAATGAAAGACCTTAAGGGCTGGAAATATGGCCTACTAGTAGAGTGCTTGCTTTGTATACATGAAGCCCTGGGTTCGATTCCTCAGCACCACACATATAGAAAATGGCCAGAAGTGGCACTGTGGCTCAAGTGGCAGAGTGCTAGCCTTGAGCAAAAAGAAGCCAGGGACAGTGCTCAGGCTCTGAGTTCAAGCTCCAGGCTTGTCAAAAAAAAGACCTTAAATACAGTCAAAGTAGGTGAATTCAAAGTCCATGTAATTTATTTAGTCTAGCAAAAAGAATTACAAGAGACCTGGCATTCAGATTTCCTTTCTCACTGCAAATGGAGCTTCCTTTCCATACTTCCGATCACCCTAGCTGCCCCATGTGCCACTTCTCTTAAGATGAGATAAATGAATAAAAGTCTTAAATTCTACCCCATGTGGATACTTACCCAAGGAATGGGTTCATGTTGACACTTGATTAACGTCGATATCACATGTGGGAATAGAACAGCACCACATTTAATCTATACACACTGTAATTTTCATGCTGGGATCATTGGGATTCCAACAGTCTTCCTATTTATTAGTTTAAGAAGACTATGCTGTTGTTTTGTTTTCTTAATTAGGAAACCCAGTGGGGAAAAATATCACTTGAAATTTGAGAAACCCTTTGCCTCCCAAAAAGGCAAAAAGTAGAAGTCACATTTGTTAGAATGGTGAGTTTGTTGTCCAGAGACTTAAAAAATAAACATAAATACACAAACTTTGAGGAGGACTAATTTAACAGAGATTTTACAAAGACTCTTGAGATTCTGGTACATTGAGGTCAGAGATTATGCCTTAAAACTAAGCTGAACCCATGCAGTGCTGAATTCTTACAGTCTCCTTTTCAGGAGATCTATCTTGGCTCTTTTCTCAAGTGTGTGGCTACATTCCACTTTTCAATCAAGAATTTAAAAAAGGAATAGTTTTAGAAATGGGGTGTTGGATGAAAGGCAAGGAGGTTAGCCCTCCTCTTGGCAAGGATAGAAGAAACCCTGGGGCCTGGCAACAAGTTAATCGGCAAAGATGGGGGAGATAGATTGAAAGGAGTGACATTGATCAAGAGGCAATGAATTCATAAACTGACATGTTGAACTGAAACTTCTTCGTATATCACTTAAAAAATAATGAAAAAGAATTTAAAATAAAATTTTAAGATGGGAAGGGAGGGGCTGGGAATGTAACTTAGCAACTGAGTGCTTGCCCAGCATGCACAAAGTCCTGGGTTCGATTCCTCAGCACCACATAAACAGAAAAGGCCAGAAGTGGCGCTGTGGCTCAAGTGGCAGAGTGTTAGCCTTGAGCAAAAAGAAGCCAGGGACAGCACCCAGGCCCTGAGTCCAAGCTCCAGGACTGGCAACAAATAAAATAAAATAAAATGGGAAGAGAATTTGGAGAAGGGAAGGGGAATCATAGAAACAATGGGACAAAGGGTGAACCCATATGACAGCAGCATTCAGTAGACACAATATTGGAAATGAACTTTACAACTTGGAAGGGGGGAGGGGGGGGAGGAAAAGCGGGAGAAAATGAGGAAGCGAGTAACACTGCTGGAAAAGAAATGTGCTCATTACCTTACTTATGTAAAGTATCCCCTGTACATTACCTTTACAATAAAATAAGATTTTCGAAAATAAATTAAATAAATAAATAAGTTTTTTTTCAAATGAGAAGAGAGACTAGAGATGAGGGGTTGGTATGATGGGGGAGAAGATATGGAGAGATAGTTTAACCTTTGAATTGCAAGGCCAAGGACACTTGAATTTCTAGACCTTTGCCTTCCACAATGTGGCTTATGAGCAAACAAAGAAGGTTCTGTGTATTTCCAGTGGCCCTAGGCACCATGGAGATGTGGTTTAAAGCAAATAGAAACTTATCTATTTTTAAAATAACTTTACTGCCTAATCTAAACTCAAGTATATGCTTAAGGCAAAAGGTATTTTATAACTGAAGTTAAAAAAATAGTAATTTTTCCTTAGCAAATTTGAGTAAGTTTCTTTAATGGTGATAGGAGTGATTCATGTCTCTTTGGATATAGTTTACCAATAAAAATCAAAGTTATAAATTAAAGGCTCTTAAATATACTACTGGCATTTAATCTTTTCTCCCTTATTAAGAAAGACATCCCATGCACTAGAAACAATAAGAGAGATCATAAATCAGTCATTAAATCTGTTCAAAGACAAAAGTATAGACATTTTTGCATTGAAAATATTAGCGAAAGTAGACCAGTCAAGCTCCTCATATTTCACCAGGCATATTGACAGCCCTTGTATTCATTTGAGAAATGAAAATTTTGTCATTTAATGCATACATATTGTGGTACACTTCATCCATCCCTCTACCTATGTTGTCCAAATTGCATTGAAATAAGTTCTTTAACCATTGCCACAATTCATGCAACTGAACATGACATTTTTTTAAAATCTTTGAACAGTGGTACTTATAAATTTGGTTAACTATTGAATAAATACTTTAATGAATTGAACTGTATTTTCTGCATAACTTGTACCTTTCAAACAACAAAAAGATGAATTTATAATTAATGATCTAGTCTCCTACATAATAGAGGGTTTCAGCGTCACAAAATCATGTGCGTATCTTTATCAAAGGATAACTTACCTTTCTTTTGGTACTATCCCTGGCTTTGGTATACTGATGTCTTTCATTGTGCCAGGTTTTGTTGTAGAGAAAATATCATGACACTTTCAAATTCATTTTATCTTTCCCTTAACATCAAAATCACACAAGCACAGTCCAAGAAAAGGAAATTACAGGTTAGTGTCCTTGATAAACATAGATGCATATGTCATCAATGGAATGCTAGAAGATTTAATTTGAGAGCACACAAAAAGCAGCATACACTGGCAGCAAGAGAAGCTAATCCCTAGGGATCAAGAATGTTTCCACCTATGAAAATCAATGGATATGGTGTTCCCTGCTAGCAGATGAAGGATAAACTCTATACGATCATTTAAACACAGGCAGAAAAAAAAAACCATTAAAGTTAATATGTGTTCTTGATTATAAAAAAAAAAAACAACTCTTGACAAATTAGGACTAGAGGAATGTAACCTCAACATACAAAAGTTCTTATGTGACATGTGCATAGACAATGCCCTACTGAAGAGTAAGAGCTGAAGACAAGGAGGCTCTCTCTCAAACCTGTCCAGTGTAACCCTGGAAATTCTGGCCAGAACAGTGACTAGGTATCCCAGTCATGAAGAAAGAAGTTAATTGTCTCTCTTTTAAGATCATGCACAAAGACTTCAACAAAGTTGTTAGAACTGACAAATGAGTGTAGCAAAGTTTCTCAATACCAAAGGAAATGTACAAAAATCTGTACATACAGTAACTTGAATTGTATGAAAGTAATATCAAGAAAATAATCCTTCAAGGGAAGGGGTGACATTGCCCCAAAAGAAGCATATTCATTACCTCACTTATGTAACTGTAACATCTCTGTACATCACCTTTATAAAAATGAGAGAAAATAAAAATTAAAGAAAGAAAACAGTCCCATTTACAGTAGCATTTTTAAAAGAACTAATTAGAAGAGGGTGAGAATGCAGTTAAGAATTCAATGCTTACCCTACAAAATCAAGTCAAGTCTGGGAAGAGGTAGGTTGGGAGGGATGGATGTGAACAGTAAAAGGGTTCACATCCATCAAGATGCACTATATTTATAAACTGCTTTGTTAAATGGCAACTCCTTATTGTACAACTAGCTAAAGATCATTTTAAAAAAACAGCACTGATCTAACCAAGGTGGTGAAAACTATAAACCATTAATGACAGAAACTGAAAATGACAAAACCATCATGGAAAGTTTTCCTATAGTCTTGAATTGAAAGTATTAATTCTCTTCAAATTCCCTTACTACCCAAAGTAATCCCTGGATTCAATGCAATTCCTACCCAGTGCCCATGTCATTTTTTTCACAGAAACAGAACAATTCTAACATTTGTATGGATCATGATTAGCCGGAGCAATCTTGAAAAACTAGAAGAAATACAAGAATACTGTACTACTTTATTTAAAACTATATTTCAAATATATACTAATTAAAGCAATGTGGTATTCATATAAAAACCCAAATCACTAGAACAAAGGAGACATAACATAAATAAATCCATGAGTATATGATTAACAAGTGTTTGACAGGACATGTGAGCACAAAATGAGAAAAGGATAGTTTTTCTATAAATAGTGCTGGAAAACTGAATATCTGCATGCAAAGACAGATTAAAAATATTGCAACATACTGAATCTAATGCACAAAAATAGAACCTCAAAATAGAACTAGGAGTGTAGCTAGTGGTAGAGTGCTTGCCTGGCATTGTAAAGTACTTGGTTTGATCTCTAGTGCTAAAATATAATATAATTAATACAATATAATAATCAATAGTTAATATAATAATAGAAAAACTCAAGATGGAGTAAAGAATTTAAATGTTAGCTCTGAAACAATAATACTCTTAGAAGAACTCATGGAGGAGGGCTCTCTAATATAGGTTTGACAATGTTTTTGTTTCTTTAGATATAACCACAAAAGCACAGGCAACAAAAGTAAAAATGAACAAATAATATGATATCAAACCAAAGCGCTTTGCTCCAGCAAAGGAAACCATCAACAAAATGAAAAGAGAGGGCTGGGGATATGGCCTAGTGGCAAGAGTGCCTGCCTCATATACATGAGGCCCTGGGTTCGATTCCCCAGCACCACATATACAGAAAATGGCCAGAAGTGGCGCTGTGGCTCAAGTGGCAGAGTGCTAGCCTTGAGCAAAAAGAAGCCAGGGACAGTGCTCAGGCCCTGAGTCCAAGCCCCAGGACTGGCCAAAAAAAAAAAAAAATGAAAAGAGAACTATAAAAGGACGAAAAGAGTTTCAAACCACATTGTCTCATAAGGAGATAATGCCTAAAACACATAAAAACTCATTCATCTCAATAAACTCAATCAACTCCAGAAACTTAAAAGTGGGGGGAGGGGGTAAGGGATTTCAATAGACATTTCCCCAAGAAGATAAACAAATGACAAAGAGGCACA
Organism: Perognathus longimembris pacificus; assembly: GCF_023159225.1. Lineage (NCBI taxonomy): Eukaryota > Metazoa > Chordata > Mammalia > Rodentia > Heteromyidae > Perognathus > Perognathus longimembris. The sequence goes on from NC_063162.1 coordinate 148,271,213, forward strand.
TGGAAATCTGAATCACTAATATCAGAATACTGCAAATCAAAACCACAATGAGTTATTATTTGAGATCTTTTAAGATGGCTATTACCAAAACATAGCAAAATTGTTGAGGATGGTTGTGGACGTAGGGGAAAAGGAACTCTTAAATCTTGCTGGTGGTAAAGTATGTTGGGATAGCTATTGTGGAAACATTCTAAGATTCTCAAATAGAAATAAATCAATTTCCAACTATGGGTCCAAAGAAAAGGAAGTTTGTACGGTATCTCATCGAAGTCAATATATCTCAAAAAACAAAAAAAAAAAACAAAAAAAAACTGCACTCCTTTCTTTATTGTAGCATTACTTACAATAGCCAAATAGTTCATTGACGGCAAAAGAAATAAAGGATTAGGTTATACATACACAGAGATGTATTATGCAACCTTGGTGGGAAGGGGGATGGAAACCCTAACATTTATAGGAACATGACTGAACCTGGATGACATTTGGCAAGTGAAATAAATCACACTGGAAAAGACAAATACTACATGCTACGAGTGATCTAGATAACTTTAAAAATAAACAAAAGTCAGGGTCAGTAGAAACTGAGAGCAGAATGATGGAGGCTGCCGGAAGTTGGGCAAAGAAGAATGAGGAGAAGTAGATCAGAGGGTGCAAAGTTTCCCTCACAAAAGAAGTAAGTTTGAGAATTAAATGCACAGCATGTAGTGATCAGTGAGGTATTACATACTTGAAGCTTGCTAAAAGAGCACATCTTAAGTGTTCTTACATTCAAAAAACTGTAATTATGTGAGATGGTGGATTTATTATCTTGATTATAGTAATCACTTGATAATATAATATATATGAAGCCATCTCATTATATACTTAGACAACTTTGTCAATCATATCTCAGTGAAGCTTAAAGAAATGGAAAGTAGCATGGAAAGGAAGCATCAACAGCAGCAACAACTGACTTGTGAGAATCACTGGACTCAAGGTCAGAAAGCAGAAGGAAAGACAAGTGAGAGGGAGAGAGGTGTGCGGAGCTTCTTGATGATTCCAAGGGATGAGACACTGGGCTTTCACATTTCAAGACGTAACTGAGGACCCATCTCTTACTAGTTTAATAAAGGAAACTCTCCTAATTCAGGGGTTGAGAAGGCCAAAATCAGGGACATGCTTACTCTAGGAAAATTCATCTCCTGCCTTCTCTTTCCTAGCTCCCACATACTGAGGATTTCTACAGCCCTTTGCATCTCACACACACAGTGCTCAGATTTCCACTTCGGCATGCGGCCTTGTTTCCTGTGGGTCTTGTGTCTGTATTAATCCCCCTCCTCCCCCTCCTACCTCTCCTTCCTCTCCTCCTCCTCTTCCTCCTCCTTCTTTTGCCTGTCCTACTACTAAGGCTTGAATTCAGGGCCTAAGAGCTGTTTCTCCTTCATGCAGCCTGTTTCCTGTGTGTCTTGTGTGTTAAGCTCCCCCTCCCCGTCCTCCTCCTAGACATTAGTCACTGAACTTGGAGCTAATGTGGAATTAACTCATGTTAACCAATTGCATTTGAAAAGATGGTGTTTCCGAATACAACTGGACGTGAGGCTGAGGGTGATCAGGAGTGTTGTGGAGTGCTGTCTTCCCTCTCCTGACCATGTGTCTGTATTTGGCTCTACCTGCCCCTCGTGGTCTGGGTCTGGGGCCTTTGCTCATGCCATCCCCAGCCTCCCCTCCAAACCCCCTCTTCCTCACCTTTGCCACAAGCTTTCTCTCTGTATGAACAGTTGGCATTCTTTCTTCCCATCACTCAACCTGAAAGTTAACTTTTTTACATGCCTCTGGAATTTTAAAAAGTAATTTTCCTTTTAAGAGAAATTTTCCAGCAGCACTTATTATCTGGATGATTTCGGTGACATTTACATGCTTTTTTGTTATTGTTTTTTTATGTCATTCACAGTTGTTTTTTTCTCCCAGAAGACTGTGTTGAGCCTTACAATGACTCTCATTTTTTTAACAAAACCTAAGAATACATCTTTAATGACTAACTTTTCAATTTTTAACCATCATTGTAGATGGAAGAAATTGACAGGAATAGAGAGGAATGTGTAGGTATTGAGTTTGTTCATTGTCTTCAAAATTCCATGTAAGGCCATGGATGGAAATGTAAGGTCACATTGTCCCCAACAGAAATCAGGGTGGAGGGAATCAATTGGAAGATTCTGTAAAATCTAAACATAAAACTACCACATAATCCTGAGCATATATTATAAGTAAAGGACCACAGCACACAGTGGTATTCATCAGTTGATGAATGAATTAAAACATGAGATAGATGAAAGATAAACAGATAGATACATACATATATAACATACAATCATACATACATACATACGTACATGATAGATAGATCTGACTTTAGAAAATGAATTTTTTTTCATTACAGGGATATATAGAGAATTGGAGATTATCACGTTAAGCAAAAGTAACCCAGGCTCAGAAAGACAAATAGTCAGCGTTTGTCTCACACCTGGAATTTAAATCTAAAATGAAGAAGTATGCCTATAAATCCACAACAAAATTGAGGACTGTTTGAGAGGGGACCAAAGAGTGGAGCAGGGAATACAAGAGGGTGAAGGGGTTGAAGAATGTCAACGTGTATCATGGGAGATAAGTAAAAGTTGTAATGAAAGCCATATAAAACCTTAGTGAGAAAGTAAAGGAAGGTCAACTGGGGTTAAGAAAGAAAAACACAAGGGGTGAATACGTTTTAAGCACATCATTTTATAATATAATATCATAACTAAACCCCTTTCACAAAAGATAGCAGTCAACAAAAGCTGCATCTAAGGAAGGAAGTTCTTAGTATTCCAACTTACAGATTTTACAAAATGGAAGTTCAAAGTTCCTGAGTCAAGATTTCAAGCCATGTACTGTCTACCTTGCGAATTCCGTGTCCTTCTAGCCTGCCTTCCTTCTAGCATAAGTTCTTTCAACTCTAAGAACACCAGAAATTCTAGAACCTGGAAACTGTTTGTGGCAGTGGAGCAGTTAAGTCAGTCAAATATTGGCAGGCCTGGTTGTGGAACCAGGAGTCGCCACTGCCATGGTGCCCCACTGGCTCCTACCAGCCCACAGCAGCTGCTACAGGAGAGACTATAGGAAGGTTCCCCTCTACATATAGGCAGAAACAAAGGCTCCAAAGCATTTCTGAGGAAACTAATGAAAATGTCCCTGTTTTATAAAGTCAATATAATATAATTAAGCAAGAAGCAGAGTGCCAGTGGCTCATGCCTGTGATCTTTGCTACTCAGGAGTTTGAGAAAAGAGGATCTCAGTTCAAAGCCAACTCAGGCAGGAAGGTCTAGAGACTCTAACCTCCAAATAACAATCAAAAGGCCAGAAATGGAGCTATGACTCAAGCGGTTGGGCACAAGCCTTGAGCAAAAATGCTAAAGGACAGCACCCAGACCACGAGTTCAAGGCCCAATACTGACACAAAAATAGATAAATTATTAAGAAAGTTTTGGAACCTCAGAAGCTTACTTTCATGACTACAAATAGTGCAGTGTAAACTCACATTTTAATTAACTAGTATGAAGGCACTTGTATGGAATCTATATGTGTCTACTATCTATAATGTGTTCTATCTTATAGGTACATAATGTATCTTTTTTTCTTTTAAACAAGGTAAGCAATCACCTTCTGAGTAGCAAGCTCATATCCCAGGTCTGTTTGGTTCGTGGAAATCAGTGCCCTGATCATTTTTGCTTATCCTAATTAAATATGCATCTATCACACATATGACAAAACCTTCAGCAAATGCCCAGGGGCTTCATTATTCATTCATGAAAACACTGCAAAGATATACAGTCTCACACCTTCTACCTGTGAATGACAGAATAGAAGTCTAGGGCTACAGAGCTCACCCTGAGCTTCTGGCTCAGAAACACCTCCCTCAGCACTCTCCCAACATTATTAATGGCCTTGATGTACAAACCCAGAATAAAATAGAATTAAAATCTAAAGTTAATTTCAAGCTCCATTAGAAATTAAAGGTGTTGGGAAAGAAATCAATATTTGCCCAGCACAAAATGACTAAATTCAAAGCAATTAATTCTATTATTTTGTAACTTCTACAAACTATAAAAGAACTTCAAAGTATAAAATGTGGGCTATGCTCACAAAATACCCAATGTGTGACTAGATATAATGAGAACGAATTCCGGAAACAAGGTGCAAAAAAAATCTATTTTATTGCTTTATAACCACACTATGTAGCATGCACTCTAAAGAGGGTCTTAAAATAGGGCCAATTATTCTGTAAAATTCATTTGTATTTCTAGCAATTATCAACACTCAGTTGTAAATCTGGGTGGATTTAAGGGTAAAAGAGCCAAAGATTTATTTAAAGGGGATAAATGTATCCATTTGCTTAATTTTTCTTTCTCTTCTCCAGCTTTTTTTTTAGTGTAATGCCATAGATTACCAATCAAATGACTTTAAAGCACTAGAGTTGTAGCTAGTGTAACAGATGGAAAACCTACAGGTTGAGAACAACCTGTTGCTATGGGTCACCGGAGCTATAAACCAGACACACAGATCAAGCTTTGTCATGTCCAGTTCAGGCCCATCTTCCTCCCTTCAATCTCTGACTTTCCAGATTGATCTTCTGCAGGTCCAAAAAGCCAGAGTCAGGCATATTTGACAGGGTAAATAATAGCAGAAAATAATCGAGTCCCAAAGCTAAAGAGAAGTCACAAGCCTCCTCCTGGTGCCCCTTCCTGTCTTTGTGACAAAAAAAGACAAACTAAAAAAAAAAAAGCCACTCTGATCAGAATAACAACAGAAGAAAACATGGAGGACAACAGTAAGTCTGGCCAGAAACAGAGCCATGGTTGGCAAAGCCTCAAGTCCTTCAAGGATCTAAACTTGGAGACATCACACAAAGGCTAAGTCAACTCCTGGGCCTTTGACACATGGGATGGTGAAAGAGTCCATGAGATGCACTTTCTTAGGGCAATGTGACTTGTCTGACTTAAGGATAGAGAGGTATTGAAGTTGAGCTGCCTGCCCCACCACTATCTTCCTACTGTCTGTGGTGATCCACACTTCCCGTACCAAAACCTTGACAAACCAAGTTCATTTCTGACTCTCTTCCCCCACTTGCCCTACTTGCCATTCACTCCTGTGCTGTTCTTACAGGAGAGTTTGTGCTGGAATAAGACAAGAGTTCTGGCCCCTAACTTGTCACTTTCTCCTTGTCCTTTGTTTTGTTTTTTCTCTTTCTAATATAATGCAAATAAATGACAGTACTTAGCTTGTAAACTGTATTTGTTGGGCTTTGGGAGGGGATGTTTGTTCACTTGTTTATTTGGTAAAATTTTAAATATGATGTTAGAAATCAAGGCTTATTATCAAGCTTCTGCTAGGACTTCAAACAGCGTCCATCTGTGGCTGCCAGCCTCGGTTTCCTGGCCTCCCTCCTTCTCCTCGCCCCTCCCCCTTCCCCCAGGGGTGAGTCCTGGGGAGCTTTCTCAACCAGGTTCTTATGAAGACAGTCTGAAGAGGTCCTGCTCCTTCCAGGGGCTCCTGTCTTCTCCACAGCAACATGCCTGCCTTCCTTGAGCATTTCCACACGGGAAAACGCACACAAATATGTATACCCAGGGCATCTATATTTGTGTCTGTTGATCTTTCACCCAGCAGTTTCGTTTTATTTGGTTTGTTTTGTCTGATGCTCAATAGCTGTCCATTGCGTGCGGCTCAAGCCTTGCTCCTGGCATCTCTCCATGAGTCCTGCCTTAGCTTCACCCTAACACAGCCTGGCTCCTCGCCCAGTGCTCCTCTCCCCCTGTCCTCAGACCTTGCCTCTGGCCACACCCACTTCCCTTTATGGCTTCTCACTGTAGGTTTCTGAAGCTACGGTTGCTAGTCCAGAAAATGCAACTGCTCACGGCCAGCACACAAGCTAGACATCTGTAGATGCTATGCATTTTAGGTCTAAAATATAGATACGTGCATAAACAGATAGGATCATTTATGCATTATATATGTGTGTCTTATATATACACACATACATATGTACATGTACGATGTGTGTATCATATGTTAAATAATATATAATCCATTTACACACATACTGTGGTACTCTTTGAGACACTAGGAGGTTAGAGGGTGGACAATACTGAATGATGGATACTGATGAGTGAGGATGGCATATGCTCAGAGCATTTAGTGGGGGGTGGAAAGTGAGAATATGCAAGGGAAATCCACTTGATGAGAGTACTGTACATGCTTGTGAGAAATGCCAGGGTGAACCCCCTTTGAAGAAATAAGATACACTTTAAGAAATGAATGACAGGAGTATGAAAGAGATCCTAGATGGGATGTGGACGGAGGGCGTCGCGGGGGGATGAACAGATGAACAGAGAGGGGAGAGGAAGGGGAATTTGGTCAAAGTACTTCATCTCTGCAGGTAAAATTGGAACAGTGATGCTTGTTGAAGTTGGTTTGGGAAGAAGGGAGGAGGCTGGGGGTGGTCTTCTGAAGGTACATTGTATGTGGGAGGAGCAGGTTAAAAGAAAACCCACGTGTACAACTAATTGATGCTAATTGTTTGAAAAACCTCCAAAAGTCTCATGAAACACTTTTTAAAGTTATACACATAAATTCTGAATTATTATTAATTCATAATGCCCACACAATGTAATCACTCTAAGACAATTTGCAAAGGATGACTGGACTCATGTACAACCTGTGTCAATGGTTGTCAATTTTATTGTAGGCATCTATCTAGTCTTCCCCTTTGGAAAGAGTGTCCCAGTCCACCTGCTCCCAACTTAAAACACAAAACAGCGGAGGAAGCATTCTTTCCTGTTGTGCTGGAAACAGACTGAATAGCAGGAGTCTTTTCTGGCTATGTCTGGATGATTCCAGTCTTTTCTGGTTTTTCACCCCTCTGGCAACTGTTTTTATGTCAGTGACAAAAGGTAGTACATTGAGTATATTATGAACACAAATCCCTCATTCCTTTGAACCCTTCCTAGCACTTTTTCCCTTTGTTCTGATCTGATATACTATTTAAAAGTGATACCAAGGCTGAGAATTCATAACATTTTGATTTCACCCTGAACTCCACATTCCTTTAAGACAGAATTCTTTTTTCAAGATGGTTTCTTTTTTTTTAATGAAAAAGCTAATTATCCCTTAAACCAACATTTTTTTTCATCTTGTAATAAAACTAGGAAGTAATTTAGCAACTTTCTAATAGTAAGTTAATGAGTTTTATCTAAGAGCCAATATCATGTGGTGCTTATTTTTTTATATGTATATGTAATGTTTCTAAAGTAAGCCCACTTGGGTTTTTTTTCTTTATTTTATCTGCAGAGAGAGAGAGAGAGAGAGAGGCTAAAAACAGACTCACAGGTCCCCAAAGTACTTAACAGGAATATTTCACAGCTTCCACTCATGCTGTGGAAAGCTCTTTGCAGAAAGAGTGACAGGAATCCAAGGCAAGTCACAATGGGAGATGGCACCCAACCTTTCCTTCCTTGTGTTCAGCTGTGGATGTGGTATTTGGCTAAATCCTTACCTACTTTCTCTGATCTTGCACTAACAGAGGACAAAGCAGAGTAGAGTGCCCACAAGCACTTTGTGGAGTGGGAAGTAGAGGGATTCTAGAAACCCAAATAAAATTATCTCTTTGTAATCATACCCGGTAGCTTTGTGATGAAATATATATAATATATACATATATACATATATATATATGATGGGACATTACCCATAACATATGCTTTATCCTTAAACACGGGAGCATAATTGGTGCACGTTCATCAGCAGTTGTACCCATGGAGCTCAAATATGCATTCGTGAACAGGTAATTAATGCACAGTAAACAACCCTCAACGTCACTGACAGATCTGTTATTTTCAGATGGTTACTTTAATTCACCAAGGAATGGTGTTCTTTATTTTTCTTTGCTTCTGTTCTTTGTTTATTTGGACATGATCTTGCCAAACCATCTTGGTACCTTTTTTTTTTTTGGGGGGGGGGGTAATAGCCTAGGGTAGCCTCAAACTCTCAAGTCTTCCTGCTCCAACCTCCTGAAGGGATAGGATTACAGTCAGATTCCACATCACCAGGCAAGGTATACTTCTCTGGATGAGAGAATTTCACTTCTGGGTATTTTTTATCCAACACTAACAAGGTTTAAATAAAGGCAGCAGCACAACCATGTTCATCACCATAGCCAAGATATGGAATCAGTCCAGATGCTCCTCAGTGGATGAATGCATAATGAAAATGTGGTATACATGCACAATGGAATGTTACTCGTCCATTAGAAAGAATGATACTGTACCATGTGTACAGAAATGGAAAATGTGGAAAAAAATATATTAAGTGAAATAAGTCAGACCCAGAGAAACAAAGGTTGCATGGTTTTCCTCTTTTGTGGCAACTATAATTTGCCTATATACCTATAGGTAAACATGATGGTTGGTATGTAAGTGGTTACAAATGAATTAAATGAAATATAGTAGACTCTTGGGAAAACTCTATTAGTGTAATTCCTTAGGAAGACAAAGTCAAAGTCCAACAAAATAAGTGCCAGGAAATGGGTACTTGCAAGATAGGGGGCAGGGGAAAGAAGTAAACAAATGAAGAAGCAAAGGAGGGAGAATACAATCAATTTATTCATTGTATGGACTACAAAATTAAGAAAAGTAAGGAAAGTGGTAGATCGAACGGAATGAGGATTGTTGAAAAGGGTGACAGTGATCAAAGTAAATTTTATACATAAACTGCTTTGTTAAATGGCAACTCTTATATGGATAATTAAAATAATAAAAATAGCTTGGTACATCTAAGCTTTGAATGGTAGATATTTACCTTGACAATGTAAGGAAAGTGCGTCCACAAGATCTAATGTCCCCAGTATATGCTGCCTGGTATTCTGATGTCAGCTTTTGTTTGTACCATCTATAACTCGGGTCACATCCTGAGATCTGCCCAAGAATCTGGCCACATTTAACTTTCAATAGATATTTAATAAAAAACCAAGACAGTAGGAGAATCGTCATAATAATATCACAGAGATTTTCTACACATTAGTGTATTTACATACTAAACACTAGGAAACAGAAGAAAGTGCATCTTCATTTAAAGTCCCATCCATTGACCTTAAGCCATGATCTCTTCTTGCCTTTGCTAAACTAACAGTTTCTGTGTTGTTTTGTTTACAGTACTGAGCCGTGCTCCCAGTCCTTTCACTTTTTGTATATATTTTTAGATAGGTTCTTACACTTTTGCCAAAAGTAGTCTCAGACTATAACCCTTCTGCCTTCATCTCCTGAGAGGCTGGGATTACACATGTATGCTACTATGGCCAAGCTAGAAGTCATCATTTTGAACATTAACATGCACAGTATTTCACTAACAAATACTAGAAAATGATTAGATATACTTTGTAAGAGTCACACATGATTACTTGGATGTTGAAAATTAAGAAACCATTTTAGAATCCACAAATAAGTATATGGTAAAAATAAACAAACAAACAAACATACAAATGCCCTGATGATCTATTTGGAGACTACAGATATCATGAAGCAGAGTTAGCATTGTTGGATACAGAAACCAAATGAATCTCATACTAAAATAACTCCTAACGCCAGAATACCTATTTTACAAAAGCATATGTGTTTAAAAAGCACAAAGTACTGTCACAGTTTCATCAGTGATTTTTATCCCCAGTAATGAGATTTTTCATACTTTCATATATTTTTCATACTTATATATGTGTGTGTTTTATATATGTATAGGTGTATGTATACATAATCTTTGGTAAACAAAATAGGCTTAGGTAAATAAAATATTATTTTTAACAAATAATAAATAGTTTTCAGTAAAAAATGTTGTGGTCAAGATAGTTGAGTGAAAACAAAAAGACTTTAAATGATGCCACATGGGAAATCTACTCACATATAAAATACCTATTTGTTCAAATGCTGAAACAGATTATACTCTTAAGGAGGACTCCCTAGTGATTGCCTGTTTTTCAACATCTCCCCTAAAGATTGTAGATTTGTGGTAGATATGGGATGAATAAAAGTTGACCCTTGGTTAAGTCACTTTCCAATCTTGAGGCCCATTTTTTTCTCTCTGGGGTTGCTGTCAGGCTTTGATGAGATGACATGTGTCGACAATAAAGTTTTCCATGTACAGAAGGAATGCTATTTTTGCCCACAGTGATTAATTTCACGGCAATCGGTGAAGGAAGTGTTGAATTCACACCCTTCGTATGGCTCCAAGCAAAATTGCTCGAGCAAGAAGTTCATGCGACCCTGGGTGCGGCCTCACTCCCTGTGCCTCCTTACCTTTAGCTGCAGCCAGTTCTCTCAGGAGCCTTGCTTTTCTCCTTCTAGCATTCATCTAAATTTGATCCCATGGGGGGAATAAAAACAGCTTCGTGGTTTTACAGGCGCCCAGTGGGATATGCATTCTCATAAAAGATAGGAAATTACCAGCCAGGGTGACAGGCAGGCAGTCATGGTTTCCTTCCCATTAGCGGACGCCCCAAGTATCCTACTCCATTGACTTTCATCCAAAGACCACATCAGCTTCCTTTTCCAGAAGCACCGAGTGCTTTGAGAGTCAGCACCTGACTCACGTCTCGGCTGGAACCATCAAAATAATCATATATATCTACTCAAGGAAACACTACACCTGTTAAAGAAAAATGCAATATTAAAAGGCATCCTTATGTAATATTGATAAAAATCAGAAAAATGTACTGATAGTAGGTTTGGGCTGTTTAAACCCATGGAGAATATATATATATATATATGTATATATGTATATATACATATATACACATATATACATATGTGTGTATGTGTATAATGTATGTATGCACATATATGTGTGTGCATGTATATATGTTTGTGTTCAAGTATATGTACATACATATAATGTATAGTTCCAAATGAATAGATTTTATATATAATTTGTTTTATACTCTATATATTGTATATATATGTAACAGATATATATAGATAGATTAAACCTATCCAAATTTTTAAACAGAGTTTATTTTTCCTACCCCAAAAGTTCAATCAATGCTTAAAATTTTACTCTGACATACAGTTGTTTTTGGTGTTTTCTTTCATATATCTCTTTGAAAGCCTGGAAATGAACGACACTAATCAGGGCAAAGTCAGAAAATCGACTTTCCACCCGTTCTGAGAAGAGTTGGGTGAAATGTTCCGAACGACGGGTGGTGATGGCTAGGAAGTGAGATGGCAGCAGCCCGAGTTGGGGCGTTGCCCCGGCCAGGGTGAGCTGGTGCCCCGGGTGCAGGCTCCATGGGCACAGGGCTCATCTTCCGGTGGCTGGGTCACAACCCACCTTCGCCAGCTGACTGCACTCTCACCAGCCCTCTGCCAGCATTCCGGCTCTAACACCATGGTCCTTTGCCTTTCTCCACCCTTCCCATGCCTCCCATCCTCTCAGGAACCAGGGTGGCTCTTCCCGCCCTCCATCACGCGGGGGCCTCTGCGATGCTAACCAGCACCTCTGCTCCAATCTCGCTTCTCTTCCTCCTGCCCCTTGCTGACTAACTCACGTCCTTCTTCCCTTCTACACGTACTGGATGGATACTTGGTTCTGCAAGCACATCTTATCTGTTCCCCCCAACATCCCTGTCTGAATAGATCATTCCAGAATTAGAGTTTTATTCATCTCACTTGAGTTCTGGTTGTCCTAAGCTTTGTCGTCGTTGTTTTTGATAAGCATTTGTCACTTTCCCTGATATTACATAAGGCACCCGATACATCTGTGTCATTACACTGTCTCCAGTACTTAGACTGTTGTCGGAACGCATTCTGGGATTCGTTTTCTGCCTGTTGGGCTCATTGTTTCTCTCCCTGGTCTCTGACAGAGTGCCCAGCACATTCTTCCAAGTTGGATGACATAAATTAACTTTTTTGCGTGGGGGGGGACAAGCAAATAAATAGTCTGAAGAGAAATGATTGGAATTAGAACTACAAAAGACTAATTCAATAAACTTCTAGGTGACAAGTATTGAGGGCCTGTGTGAAGACGGAAGTCTAGAGTTAGTATGAAAATAATGAAAGAGAAGCCAAGATTAAAATATGAACCAAGTGGACATCCTAATGTGAATAGCACCAAATAATTTCTTCCAAGAACATTAAAGTCTGATTCTCTTATAGTGCTTCTATTACAGCAGGAAAGGCATGTTTACAAAACCTAGAGGAATTAATGGAAGTTTAGAAATTGTTGGAAATGTGAAGAAAAAGATAATAATGTCTTTGCCATGTGATTGCCAAACTGTACAAATAAAAATTCTTGTGGACTGATAAAAAATTATCTCCTGTTAATTATATGCTTTTGTACTTGTTTTTTAAGCTGTTCATGTATAGAACACAAAATAGACAAAATTAATCATAGGCTCAGGATGACTCAGTATGTATATTTCATAAATTAATTAGCTTCCTCTTAATATTTTCATTTAAAGTGTTAACGCATTGGTTTCCTGCGTAGTTCAATGTGACAATCCTGGGTGATCACAACACATCATGAGGGACCAATATTACAATTCCACTTACATGTGCCAGGGAAACAAAACTCTTCCAAAATGGATTTGCAGATCCCACCTTCCTAAGTAGGCTCAGGTTATGGCAGAATGGGTACAGTTCATAAACATGCTCTGGTGATATACATGTAAAAGGCACTCCCGCTGGCTTCCTCTTGTATATCCATGCGAATTTCAGTGCATGCACTTGTGCATTCTTAGTAGCATTAGTTTGGGTCATGACATCACAGATCCATTTAAGGTCTGCATGCACCAAACCTTTCATTCCAGGTGTTACCTTTCTTTAGATCTCTGTGCATCTTTAGATCAGTCCACCAGCATCTTTGATTCAGAAAAAAAAAGTCACAATGAATTCTTTCTTATTATTCTAATCGTATTATCTTTAAGTAGTTGTATAGAGGGGTTACAGTTCAATGTGTCAGTTTATGAGTTCATGGCATCTTGACTCGTGTTCGCCCTTTCATCATTTTCCACGATCTCGCCCAATCCCACCCATTCCCTCATTCTTCATAGTTCCATTTTCACATATGCACATTGAGTGCTATGAAAGCATTCTCCCCCACCTTCTCTTCACTTGTCTACTCCCTTTTCCTTGACTTAACCTCCTCTAGGACATAGGAAGTGCCTGCTTCCCAGTGGTATTCATTTTATTAGACTGTAAGTTAGAAGTCTAAAGTAGTTATACCATTGGAATTCTCCCTGGGTGATGGAAATCTATTAACTTTTGAAATTAGCACTACAGGAATGGATGAAAAGCAAATTGTGAAATTGGATCTGAGGATATTCACAAAGTTATTCATAATATGGGGCTCCCGCTGGAGAAACGCCCCCCTCAGTCAATATGAGGGGCAGAGAGAACCAACCACCTTGCGCCAATGTGACCCTGTGCTGAATGGGTAGTGAAATCTTGGGGAAATTCATCCAAATACAGACATCTGGACAAGATGGCAAATGCGGGAGAAAGCTGGGGTTGGGAGAAGGGCCCATTGGGGCCCCAAGAGATCAGTTCACTGCTTTCTACAAATAACTGAGTTATTTTGGCAGAGCATACATTAGGAGCATATCGTCAGAATCAGGAAAGAACTTAGTCAAGTATGGAAGGCAGTAAGAAGCAAGGAAAAGCAACAGCAAGGAATACAGGTTTGCTTAGACACATGCAGTTAGGAGCAGAGCTCAGGACAACAGAGGCTCTTTCAGCAGTTTTCGTATTGGTTGTGTCGCTCTTAAAATGTTTGATTCATGAACCAGAAACTTAAGGTTTCAAGTTTAGATAGCCTCTTTTTGCATTATTATCTAGAAATTGCCACTGTTCTTTCAACATATTTTTAACTTAGCTGAAGTTTCTTTGTGTGGAAATATGGGACCAGGTTTAGGAGACTTCCTTGAGTCTACTTATCTATGAAAAATGGTTTCTTCCCTTCGTTATTTCCAGGATCATAGGTTATTGCCTTCCTTTAGCATTACATAGTGTTTCAGTTGCTAAATATTGTCTAGTTTTCCTGTATAATGTTTTCATGTTTCCAGTTGACGTAAGCCACTTATGTGTGGGTAAATCTGTGAAAGTGATATAACTCTGTTAGAACGTATTAAGAGGCAGAGAAGGGATGATGAAATCAGCTACTGGAAAATTCTGACAGTGGGCAGCATGGGTGATTTCTGAGCCCTTTGCACTGGCAGATCTGGTAGGGGAAAGGAAGAAAGATGTCAAGGGACCCTACTCTTAATTCTTACATGACATGCTCACGTGTTTTTTTAAGAACAGTCTTATAGGGCTGGGAATATGGCCTAGTGGCAAGAGTGCTTGCCTTCTACACATGAAGCTCTTGGTTCAATTCCCCAGCACCACGTATATGGAAAACGGCCAGAAGGGGCGCTGTGGCTCAGGTGGCAGAGTGCTAGCCTTGAGCAGGAAGAAGCCAGGGACAGTGCTCAGGCCCTGAGTCCAAGGCCCAGGACTGGCCAAAAAAAAAAACAGTCTTATACACCACTTAGAATCAGGATATATCTTCAGTAGATGTTTCCTAGAACAAAGAATCAGAGAACACAAACTCCTAGGCACCCTACGTGGAAAATGGCACTGCACACACACACACACACACACACGCATACACGCATGCACGTGCACACCTAGAATGGAAACCAAAAGGAAACAATGATAGAATTGAAGAAAAAGAAGAAATAACATAAACCAATGACCTGTTCCCTGGAAGGTATTGCCAGTAGATGGAATAGCACATTTGGTGGGAGAAGTGAAATAGTGGTTAGTTATTGGAAACTGTACATGGTTAGGCTGTCTCAAGCATGTGTGTCACTAGCAGAGGATCTTCCTGGGTGGTAGGAAGAAGCTAGACATCAAATCTAAGATTGAACTCCTGGAGTCTTGTTGTAGGAGGTTTTGATTTCATGAGATTGCATTTGTTTTGTTTACTCGGTGGTGGGGCTTGAACTCAGGGCATGGGTGCTATCACTGGGCTTTTTCACTCAAGGCCAGCACTCTACCACTTTAAGCCATAGCACCACTTCTGAGTTTTTTTTGTTTGTTTGGTTGGTTTTTTTTTGGCCAGTCCTGGGCCTTGGACTCAGGGCCTGAGCACTGTCCCTGCCTTCTTCCCGCTCAAGGCTAGCACTCTGCCACTTGAGCCACAGCGCCGCTTCTGGCCGTTTTCTGTATATGTGGTGCTGGGGAATCGAACCTAGGGCCTCGTGTATCCGAGGCAGGCACTCTTGCCACTAGGCTATATCCCCAGCCCCACTTCTGAGTTTTTCTGATTAATTGGAGATAAAAGTTTCCTGGACTTTCCTGCCTGGGCCGGCTTTGAACCTTGATCATCAGATTTTATCCTCCTGGACAGCTAGGATTACAGGCATGAGCTACAGGCTCCCAGCTGGGATTGTATTTCTTAACCTCACAAGGAAACATTATATTGGTCAATCATAAATGGAAAAAAGTAAATATCCTCTCAACTGTGAACTTCAGTAAACATATTTCTAAGCTACTTTAATTTCAGGGCTTTATAATCCAATATGTGTTTTACTTCTGGAACTCAGTTTACAACAGAAACTAGTGGGGCAGAGAGAGGGTTTCAGATTCTCTGAGGACTCATGTTGCACAGAATATACCAGAGAAAATGTCATTGGAAAGGGTGAACGAATGACTATACCTTCAGGGTGGATATTCTGTTTTACTCACAGTAGGACTTAGGAAAAAGAGCTTTATTTCTTAAGAATTCTGTCTTTACTTATGAGCTGCTCAGAAGGTAGGAGCAAGTTAAGAATACTCTACAATCCCTTCTAGTGATAATATTCTACTAGGAATTGATTCTATAATCAGCCCATCTGCAGTACAGATATGAGGTAAAGTTTTACTCATGGGTATTAAAGCAGTGACAAGTAACATATTTAAGAAAAAGTTATATATATGCATATGTGTATGTATTATATATGTTTATGTATATATATAAATCCAACCAGAACAGTCTAATAGCAGTTTAGTGCTCATTTCTTGAAGGAATTTTTTTTAACAAGGTCATGATTTTTAAAGGCTAATATTCATTTCTGCCTTAACTGTAAGAACTAAAAATGTAACTATATAGGTCAATGCATTTCAAGATATATTTCAATGTGAGCTCATCCAATCAATTAGGTTTTGAAAATGAAAATGAAAACTTCCTTGAGTTCCCTCACAGTAGATAAAATTAGCCCAGCTCAGGAAGATTGAAGAGTCATACATGCAGGATTAATACTCTTCTACCAGAATGTCAGTGTTAAGTGGTAGAATAAAGACATTTCTAAAATAGTTTGGTCCTTTTATTTAACATCTGTTTGATCATAGGCTGTATTTCCCCTATGCTTTAGAGACTTTTAACTATTGGTTATACTAACCAGTAGGACAGTATACTCTGATTTCTATGAATTGTATAAGACAGATATGTCTTTTCACATTTATAATTCAGAAAAAATAAGGTTTATAAATCTTAATGATGATAGCCAAGGTTACAAAATTTATGAAGTTATAAAATTGAAAATTCAGTTTAAGTCTTCTCAGGATATTCACATACATAGCATTTCTGCAGTATATTATATATACACCATATATATTATATTAGCAAATTCTCATTGAATTGTGAGTGTGTGTGTGTGTGTGTGTGTGTGTGTGTGTGTGTGTGTGTGCTCCTACTGGATCTCAAGACCTGGGCACTATCTCTTAGCTTTGCTACTCAAGACAGGTGCTCTACCACTGGAGTCACAACTCTACTTTGGGCTTTTTCTTGGTTAATTGGACATAAGAGTCTCACATACTTTCTTGCCACGCTGGCTTTTAGCTTGATCCACAGGTCTCAGCCTCCTGAATAGCTAGGATGACAAATATAAGACACTGGTGCCTGGCTTCACTGAATTTTTAAAATGCATTCTAAGAGACTGGGGCCTTTGCAAAGTTCAGCCATGATCTACAGCAAAATTTAAGTTTGAATGGTTTGAGTTTTACTCTTAACTTTAGATAGAATGGCACAGACACAGAAATTAACCTTGTAACCTACTGGCCCTTCTCTGAACCCTTTCACATCAGGAAAGTTGCTTTGTTACGGTTTTGATTTTCCTAAAAGGCAGACTCCATGTCTAAGGCATCCCTGGAGATAGTTTGCTTAAGAGATTATCCTGAAAGTCTAAGTGGAAAAGTAGCAATAAGGGGACAATGAAGGGGGAGAGGGGAAAGATGTCCAGGCAGGTGAATGACTGCTCACATCACTGGGGTCTCCGATGCCGTTTGGTGCATGGAAATGCCAAGATATTTGTTTGCTTCTCCCCACTGATCTGGGACAACTCTGAGGCTGTTACATTTCACACACTTCCCAGTTTGACACAGAAAGGTGTGTTCTTCTATGCAGAGGCATCGCGGCCATGGACCACTCCGGATGCTGTCGAATATGAGTTCTGCCAATGGCACCTTGGCCTAACTCATGGCTCAGAGAGTGGTATTGTGTCTGGCACTTATTTATCCCACCTCTCATCTGGCTTACCTTCCTGGGTGACTTGTTTCTCTCTATTATATGTACTCCACACATACACATAGAAACAGAATGGCTTTTCCTGTTCTTTTTGTGTGCCTCGTATGCTCTTGGTCCAATTATGAGAAGACTGAAATCTCTCTTCTAGTCACTATTCTATATTCCTGGTCAAGGGGCCCAGTTTGCCCACATGCAGGAACACTAGAAATAGGACTATGTTGTTCATCCTTGGGAAGGGCTGAAGATTCAGTTCCGTGTGTAAATCACACCCATGGCAATCAAAGTGCATCAGTGTTCTACCAAGTAACAAAGCAAGCATCTGAGCCAATCTCCTGTGCTTTTATAAAATGGCACACACTGGTGGAACCCAAATAAAACATTCAATCCAGTAGCCCTCTGGAAGCTCTGAGATAAGCAGAAGAACTGAGAAAGTCACGGATGTGAACCTGTTGTCTTTTATGATATGAAGTGGAATGATGTGTGGAAAAGTTATGCAAATTGTAAAATGGAAAAGAGCTTGGCCCACTTTAGAATTAGATAGTACAAAAATGTGAGCATTCTAGCCCTATCCATCCACCTTATACTGTTGAGATCTGGTAGATTCTGAATTTAAGGGGACCATAGGATGAAAAACTGATACTAGGAAATTTAGATTGCTTTTGTACACATGGTTCTCAGTGAAAAGTCAGATTTCCTTTTCCCAGTGCAAATGGAAATTAGAAAACCTATTTGATTAGTATTTATACATATTTGGTGATCCAAAAGTGAATCCGAGGGCTGGGGATATAGCCTAGTGGCAAGAGTGCCTGCCTCGGATACACGAGGCCCTAGGTTCGATTCCCCAGCACCACATATACAGAAAACGGCCAGAAGCGGCGCTGTGGCTCAAGAGGCAGAGTGCTAGCCTTGAGCGGGAAGAAGCCAGGGACAGTGCTCAGGCCCTGAGTCCAAGGCCCAGGACTGGCCAAAAAAAAAAAAAAAAAAAAGTGAATCCGAATACATTGCATAGAAATTAACCAGGCTATCTCCCTCTTTTCTCCTTTCCTTTCTTCCTTTATCTCACCATTCCTTCATTCCTTCCTTTCCTCCCTCCCTCCCTCCCTCTCTCCCTCTCTCCTATCTACCTTCCTTCCTTCCTTCCTTTTTTTCTTTCTTCCTTCCTATTACTGTGCACCACACAATCTGCTCTGACAGCAGACAAGGCCTTTGCTCTCTTGTTTCTGGCATAACGTCAGGTGACTATATACCATTGTGTATTTTCTGAGAACCCCCATCCTAGACTTCAGCAGAGTGATTTTCAAAGAAAAAAAAACTGTACTATTATAATCTTACCAACCTCTTCAAAAGCAAAGGTCAGAGAATCAAGGGAGAGGAAGTTTAATAAAAATAAAAGCAAAGTATGCGTATTTTCCTGTGTTGCAGATTTCTATAAAATAAAAATGTAATGCTAAGGCACACATTTTATCGAGTATATTCTGTATAAAATTGTTTTTCCCCCTTAATCATTTCCATTAGACTCTGTTCTATTACTGAGCAGAGAAAACACATTCCTCTTGCTGGGATATTGCAGCAAATGGGTACCTGTCTGGAGTCTGAACTCAGAGCCTTGCCCTTGCTAGGCAGGCCCTGTACCAACTGAGACATATGCCTTTCATTGTTGCTTGAATAGAGTCTTAAATTTATCACTGGATTGGCCTGGACCTAGATTCTCCTATCTATTTAGTCTCTTCAGACTGGAATGAAAGGCATGAACCACCAAACCCAGTGTTTTACTAGTTGAAATGGGGGTCTCTAGAACTCTTTTATCCAGACTGGCTTTGAACTAAGATACCCTGATCTTACTTCCTGGGTAACTTCAAGTACATGTGTGAGATTCTGTACCCAGTTTTTAAAGTTTCATAATGAAAGTAATAAGCTTTATTTAAAAAAAAAATACTCGTCCTTTTCCCTATTCACTCAGCCTATAGTCGAGTAGCACTCCTTAATGACTATGTGAGGTTTCAGTTAGTCACAGGTCTGCTGATTCAGTTGTATTTCTAGTAATAAGTAACACTTTTAGCATATGATGTACAAGATTAGTATTATTAATGTTAGTTATACTGAAGCCAGTATAACTGAAATTACAGCATTTCATTTCTCTCACCATTTATAGATAAAGAATCAGAGGTTCAGGGAACTTACTAACATGGATAATAAGCCAATTCCCTGTTGCATGGTTGAGAAAGATCACCATCACCTTTCACTCTGTGGCTTTTAAAATTAGATAATTCACTGGCAATTTGGAGCCTTGGCTTGGTTTTCAGTCATTGTGTATGCCTGTGCTCTTGGACCATTGGAGTGATTTCAAAACCCAAAGGATATTTTGCAATGTCTGGAGACTCTGTGGTAACCCCATTTGGTAATCATAATTTGGTGATTGAGGAAGGAGCCCTCCTGGCATCTACGCTACAAAAGCCAGTGTTGCAGATAAACATCTTTGAAGGGCAGTACAGTCCCACAGCATCCATTGTGCTGGTATCATTCTGTAAGACTGAATATTAATGGCAGGTTTTACTTAGATCAGTGGCTATGCTACCATTTAGAATTTTCCTTGTTAAGACAATGGCTCTCCAATTCCTCTGACCCTCTCATGGTGCAGCACAAAGGGCCAGCAGTGCCCTTTCAAAAAGTGAAGCTGAGGCAGTTCTGTTATTCTGAATGCCAAAGTGTTTTCAGAAAGTGACCAGCACCTTTGACAGGTCCCAAGAAAATCACTAAAACTTGAGTCTTCTCTTGAAAAAGAAAACCAAGACTGGAGTCTTTTTCAGCTATACAAAATTTAAACTTCATTTCAAAAATGGTGTTAAATTGCATCCAGGTGCCGTAAGAACTAAGGTGGATGATAAAAAAAATTGGCAATGCCCTCTGAAAGGTACAGGTAAGGGAAAGAACATTGGTGACAAGAGTGGTCCTTAGTGCTGTTGTCCTTGCCTTTAAATGTGTCAAGTGGCTCTCCACAGCTCCTCTTTCTTACTCTAAAGTTGATTTCCTAAAAGATGTGAGATATAAAACTGTGGCCAAGAATGCCTCCTCACTTGAAACAATTCAGGATGGTACCAGCATTAGGTGGGGGGGGGGGGGGCCGGAGGGGAGAGGAGGTGGAATTTCCAGTGGGCACAATAGCTTGGGCTCTGTGGTCTGCTCTTCTCTGTCTCTTTAGTGCCCCCTTTGCGCTCTCCACCTCCCCACCCCAAGTTTGATCCTTAGCACACATCCACACTGTAAAAGCTAACCATAATTTGCTAATGAACTGATTATAGGAGGTGACCGGCAGCTATGTGAGAAACAACTAAGTTACAAAAGCAGAATTCAAAAGTCCCAGGGGGCGGGGGAAAATATTTATTGCTGGCATCTCAATTTACTTGCACTTCATCTGGAGTGTGGAAGTAGCTTGCAAACCTGGTGACTTTCAATTCTTCCTCCGTAAAATTAGGAGCTGGACAAGATAATCCTAAAGACTTAACATTTCTTCCTAGTTAGTAGTCTACCATCTCTAAAGGGAAGAAGGAATAAAAACATCCTCGAATCTAGAATGACTGCTCTTCAGTCATTTTTTTTTTCAGTTTCTTAAGTGGACAAATTTCTTCTTCTAAAGTTCTAATCTTATATGGGTATGTTAATGGAGGTAAATTTTTATGAAATGTCTAAATGTGCTTGTTTCCTTTGTTCCTCTGTGTTGAATGTCTTTCCCAGTTAGCTCAAAGCACCCATTTGGGGGTGAGATGTTAGAGGAGCAGGGGGCTGGCAGTGGCACATTGAGAACTCAGATAGGAAGAATAGGTGGGCATTTACCCTCTGTCCGAAGAAATAGGTTTTCTAGAATACAGCAAGAGACAGTAATAAACTTAAAGGCAGACTTGCCAAGAGAAAGGGATTTCCTGAATTCTTTTATCTTCCCATTTCATATATCAATGGGCAGCCCCAGAACACTGATTTCACATAAAAGAGGTTAAAGCCAGACGGTAAGGAAAATCCATACCTTCGCCCAAGTAGAGGAAGGAAGAGACTTCTGAAAGGCTGAGCTTACACCTGACTCAGCCAGGCAGGGAGTCGACTTCCTAAGGCAACTTTTCATTTGACTGCATCTTACCACGTCCACCAGATTAGAGGAAAACTTCGGATTTCTTTTCTCCACATTTCAAAACTCAGCTTCTTATTTAAAACCTCTCTCTCTCCCTTCCTCCCTCCCTCCTTCCCTTCCTCTGGTTTGTTTCCTCTAGGCTTTGAAACTGGCCCCCAATGACCATTTTCTCCTTTGCCTGCCCCTACCTCTTCCCCTCCCACTATGTTACTCTTCGTAAAGTCACATGGAAGTCCCATGTCCATGACAGTTCCCTGTTTCAAAATCTAACCATCTACATTCTTCCCTCTTCTCCTCCTTGACTTTCTAAATGTAGCTCTTTGGTTAAGATCCAGCCAGTCCCATTAAATAACATGAGCTCTCCTATTGTCTGACCTTCCATAATACATAGCTCAGGACTCAAGATCACAGGCCCCTCTCCTGGCTAAAAACCATGCTGGTCTTTGTGTTCAGCCTGGAACACAATATGGGAAACACAGTTGCACATTCCCAGCACGAGGTACTACACTTACCCACATCCTCCCAGCACTGATCAAATGAGCACAGTTACACAACTATACACTCTCTAGAGTGGTATGTTAAATTGTTTGATTACTGTGTTCAATAAACTTTGGTTATCTCATCTTGTTTATTTAAACTCCTCCCAGTGTTACTCATCACTGCCAAAGAACATCAAGGTCCTCAGGTAAAATATCCTTTTTCAAAGACTTGGTCACTTACCGTCTCTGTTTTCATCTTCTCCTAGGTGATTATTTTGAAGTCTGGACTGTAGTCACTCTAAATCCCTTTCAGAGATGCCTTCTCCCAAGAGCCTCACATGGGCCAGTGGGATGTCATAACAGTGTCCCCCTGTCCTCTTCTCATCACATATATTTGGTCCCTCACCATCCAGCCAATTATCTCCATCCAAGGATATTGGCCTGGAGCTACAGCCCTGATAGAGCCAGGAACCACCAGAGGGACCATTCCTGTGCTGAAGTCAGATTTAACCAGTGACTTACAGAGAGCCAGCCCAAGACTGCAGCTCAGATATGCCTTCCTTACTTCATTTGCTGTTATTGCTGTTGTTTTAAACACTCCCTTTAGACAAACCTGCCTTTACTGTTTGCAACCTCTCATGGAGCTGAAGAATAATTTGTGTTCCTAAGTATTCAGGCACAAGAAGTGCAGTTAGAATGTCCACAATAGCAACATGACATTCCTCGTAACAACATAGTAAGGATTTACCACCCATCAGAAAGGAAATGGCAAGTCAACAGAACAGTTTTAGGGGATCACTTAGTAAGGGCATGGTGTTGGTGAAGCATAATCCAATGACTGATGTAGGTAATTACAAAAACTGAGTCAGCAAGAAATGACAATTATATTTAATGCAGTATGATTAAGGCAGCAGAAAAGTGCAATAACTTTGAGAGTAATTTTCACTAAAAATGCTTAAGTAAAATGAGTTGTAGTGCTTACTGAAAGGAAAACAGTTCATTTTTGTTCAAGATCCATTCATATTACAGTCCACATGGTGTAGGAGGAATATGATGATAGGAGAGCCCAGATCTGATCTGGTAATTCACACTAAACAAGTGAGCAATGTTGGATTGAGTAAATCAATGGACACCCATGAATTTTGATAATACAGTGACTGGGAGCAGGAGTCAAGGGCTCAGAGATAATGCTGGTGTGTGGCTTTAAAGATCTGCAGCCTTCTGTTAGTGTGATCTCTCTAAGCTATGCTTTTCTTCCTTGTAAAGCAGAAGAAGAAGTATCTACCAAATAGGATTACTACAAAAAGCAGATGGCATATTGCTTGCAAAACACTCAGCATAGAATAGGAGAGCTCAAACAGATGTTGTTGTTGCTATAATTATAATTATTTACAGGGAATGAGATAGATTAGATAATCTCCAAGGCCTTCTTGGCTCTGAAATTCTCTGGATCTATGAAAAGCTCACACTCAGATGATGCCAGATAAATGAGGTCTCAATGTATATTGGGCAAGAAATCAATATGGCCAATTTTCAACTGTGACCTGATAACGTAAGGTGTGCAGAGTGTGGATTATTCAAAAACCATGGGTATACTTAGTATATTTCTATTTGATCTCAGATTGCATGGAACTTTTTAAAAGAATACTTTCCTCTCTTTCTCATATGATGCTTAATGATTAAAATGAGTTTGGCCTTTTCTCTGCTCACCAGAGGAAAAGTTATAGAGCAATGCTAGGAACTTGAAATACGGTATCTCACATAGGAAGTAAAGGGAGCTGGGAGAAGTCATCCAGTAACTAATAGGTAATAGAAAAACCAAACAGGATAATGCAATCTTGGCCTCAGTAATGAGCATGCCTAGAGCTAATCTCGAGCAGCCCAGCATCTCCTATGAAGCTTTCCAAGAATAACAGGCATGTCAGGTCCACATGTGCCTTGTTGATGCGTGGGTGAGAAAGGAACTACATAATGCCTTCCCCAGATGACTTCATGTTCAAAGGAGCCTTGTGCAGCAGCAGCAGGATCTAGTTAGATCTTCCAGGGAAATGGCCACCAGCCTACACTATCCTAGTCTCTTCACATTCTTGTTTACTATTTGAATGCTTCCTTGCCTATGCACACATGCCCTCATCTGAGCTGAGTTTGCTAGCCAAACATCAGTGCCTCACACCTGTCAGCTTAACTACTCAAGAGGCTGGGATCTGAGGATTGTGGTTGGAAGCCAGCCTTGGCAGACCAATTTCTGAAACTTACATTTCCAATTAGCAACAACAACAACTATGGTACAGTAATAGCCTTGAACAAAAATAGCCACGTGAGACCTCAAGGCCCTGAGTTCAAGCCACTAAGAGAGAGAGAGAGAGAGAGAGAGAGAGAGAGAGAGAGAGAGAACTTCAGGAAGATATTTGGATTATTCCAAGATAAATAGACATGAAAGACAGCTGCTGGAGTTTGTGTTGGACATCAGATGCCTGATAACCAACTCAATTGCTGAGCTTTAATTTCTTTATTTATAAACAAGGTGATCAGAGACAATTCCTTTGGAAGCTTGGGACTCAAGCCAGAGCCCCATGCATGTACAGTACCTAGTCATATGGCTATATGATTATGTAAAATGAATGAAGATCCCTTTTTTTTGGAGCTAGTAAAGACCCATCAGTACCTCCCCTGGAGGTCACTGAAGCACATTAGCATCTGGCTGGTGAGAAGTTAAATTGAGGAGGAATTTGATGCTTTTGAGACCTGTCTTATAAAACAAGCCTACTTTTACACAATCCTCATGTCACAAAAGAAGGTGGGGAAACCTACCCTCATAGAAGTCCTTTACCAGAAATGTAAAGTACATACATACTCACGTCCTGTTGCTGCTCCATTATTAACAGAAATTCTCACAGGATCACCTATATTTAAACCTTATTTCAGCTTTGAAAAGTGAGCTTAAAATTTGCTAATAAAAATCTTACTATACTGCAAACACCTGTAAACCCTTTAAGATTCAGATTACAGTGTTATCTTTTTTCTCTTCAGAAAGCAGATCATAGTGTTTTTTCACAAAGCCTTTCATCACTGTCCTATATCAATACACCTCCCCTAATCCACATATGAATACTTCATATACCTTCCATAACATTTAGCACATCTTAAAGTATCATACCTGTCAATATACCTGCCTCATCTATTTTCTATTTGTAAGTTATCAGGCCTTCTGACTAATTGTTTATTCCACATTTGTATGTATTGGCATATTAATTAATTAGCAACAGGAAATAGAAATGACTTATTAAGTACAGTGATGAGGTAAAGAGAAAACACAAGTGCTAGCAAAGGGAAGACAGAAAATACTAGTACTAACACACTGAGTCAATATTTCTAGTCTCAAGTTGGAACTGGGAAGATAAATGGGACAGAGACAGCATAGTCACTGGTCTGAGCAAATGACGACCATGGGGTCTGAACAAATGATAGAGAGGCTAAGCTCAATCCGGGTCATCTCTTAAAGTGGGTATTGTTCCTTGACTATTTGGTTTTCTTTTTTCTTTTTTTCCCCCCTTTTTTTATGAAAACAAAACAAACACCCCAGGAGAAGCATCCATGATTACCAGAAACATCAAAGCGTGCTTTGTACCTTTATTTGACTCTGTGGTGTTGAAGCTGGCATTGCAAAAAACAAGATCAACTACTTGCATTCGACTCATTTTCAGTAACTGATATTTACAGGACTCCACTACAAATGGCACTTAAACAGCTTAAGATGAAAATCTTCCTGGAAGTGTTAGGCCGCAGTAGGAGCAGCAATGTGGGTGTTCTTTTTCCCAAAGAGGGTGACGGCTGTAAAAGGGGGCAAACCAAGACAGACACAAGGGAGCACGCACCTTACAGTCTGCACACGGGTTGAGGCGGGGGGGGGGGGGGGTGGGTAGGTCTCTGGACCCTGTGATGCTGAACCACCCCTGGGCCTCCAGGGCACTGCAGGTTAGGGAAGCCGGTGGAGAGCCATCCTGTGCCCTGTCCGATGACCTGCCCACGTCCTGGCAGCAAGTGCCCTCAAGTGACCCGCACAGCTCCTCTTTGCTTGTAGTCTTTTGTAACCTACAACTGTCAAAGAATGAAATCCAAATGCTTGTCCCAGGTTAATCATGAAGCACAGAACAATGTTCTCTGGGGTGCTCAAAAAATCTCGAGAAGCAGGATTGATGTCACCAAGAAACGAGGCAGTCACAGTGACACAGACACCAAAAACAAAAACCAAGTTTTTCGATTGTCTTCATAAAAGTATAGATCATTGTTTTCTTTAAATTAATGCCTAAGGGCAATACAAATAGGGGAGATTGAAGGTGGGTCAAAAAATAAAAAGTGGAATGGGGAAAGTGGACTGGGGAAAGGAGAGAGTGGAAGGGGAAGGAGATTTTGCTTTGATTTCCAAAACCATTTTTGAAAGACTTGACAAGCAAGGAAACACAAGCTGTCATTCTTTTTACAGGAGAATAAACATTTCGCTTTCCCTATGTTTCCTCCCGAACTATTCCCTTCCCTTTGAGATTGGACAGGTGAATGAACCCAGTAGGGGGCGATAGCGAGTAACATGTTCTAGAGAAATTGCACTCATGGAAAGATCATAAAGTAATATTCATGTGCAGAATGTCTAATTGTAAACCCATACTCAAAAGAGGGAAAATGTGATACCCTTAAAAAATGTCCTCATTGCCTGATTTATGTAACTGTAATCCCTTTGTACATTACCTTCATAATAAAAATAAATTAATTTTAAAAAGAAAAAAGTAAATCCATACTCATTCAACATCATTTTCTTTGTGTCAATAGGAGACAATAGTTCCTAGGGGAAATAATGTAGTTTACTCAGGGCATTCATTCAAGGTTTAAAAACAAAATCCAAAGAGGCAGAGAACATATGAGGTTAATATTCAAATGTTAATGAGGACTTAGCTATTGTGAAGCTTATATTGTGCTAATTAAAAATAATTGCATAGTCCTAGAATTAGGGAGTTTTCATAGAGGAAGGGCTCAAGGTCACTGCTGCCTTTCTGAATTTCCATCTTGGCTGTGCACAAACCTCAAAAGTTACCTTCACAAGAATAATTAGATTCCAGGAAAGCTAGATTCTCTCACCAAGTTCATTGGAGTCTGATTGAGATCAGAAAGTCAGTTGCATACTTTCAAATTAGAAATACCTCTTTTCGAGAGAGAAACTTATTTCTCCCAAAGCCAGATGCAACTCAGAAGGCTGACTGCTGAGTAGAAGTGGATCAGAGGAAGGAAGAGCTTAGAGACTGTCCTGGGGTGAGCATGGCCTATCCCCCCAAAATTCCCCACCTGCCCCATTTTTGCTGATGCACCTCTGTTTTATAGTAAAGCCATCTTTACTCATTCAGAAGAAGAATCTTCAAACACCCAGTGTTACTCCCCAGCTTGTTGTAACTCGATTTCTCCAGCATGATGTGCAAGCGTGCCTGAAGAACGTGTCCACAGGTGATCAGGAAAATAGAGGCACTCACATCAACTATCCAAAATGGACAGGAAGGCCCATGTGGCCACATTCATTAGAAAATGGACTAAGCATTTATTTCAGGACTTTCAGAGCTTCCTGTCAAATCACTGGAACAGACGAGGTCCCACAGAGGACTTGTAGGGCTGTGTTTACTTCAGGACGTGTGATTCATTTGCTAGCCTGGCCACTCTATGGCCACTTCTACTGACCCACATGCTTTTCAAGGGAGTAACAGGGAAGATGCCCAGTGCATGCCCAGTTGCATGGGAGATGTGTGACGAAGTAGCAAGGTCCTAGCTCAGCTCGTCAGCACAGGTGGAACTCCAGTTCTCCTTTGGTGGGGCTAAGCATTTGACAACAGGTGGTTTATTGTCTGGTGTAAGGGGCTTGTTACACGTCTTTGCTCTTAAAACATTGAGTCCTCTCCACCAGTGAACTCAACGTCCTGCAGAGGCTTCTTGCTGTGTCTGAGGCCTGAGCAGCCATTTTCCCTGATTCTCCTGGATGTGGAGGGCTGGGGTATGGGTTGGCGGGGGAGGGGGACATGTTCAGTATTCTACTCAAAGCCATAACATCCAGAGCCATGTGCAGTTTTGAAATGCAGTATAAAGTTGGATTTTGCTCTACTATCTTTCCTATTGTGTGTCCTTAATATTTCTTTAATTAATAGCAACACTGGAATAATATCAGGTACTTAATAATAATTAGTTTGTCTTTAAATGATCATCTTATTTTCATGTAGTGGTGATACACAAAATAATGCCCCACCGAGTTATAAAGATATGCATCTTCTGATTACTTGGCAAAAGTAATCTTATATTAAGCTAAGAGCTTTCACTTGAAAAGATTACCCTGAATTATTTGTGTGGGCCTAACATAAAAACAGGGGTTCTGTGAAAAAGAAAGTAAACTGTGTGAACAAAGAACCAGAGATGCTTTGAGACAAAAAATCCACCAACCCGTTCTGGAATGGATTAGAAGGTGAAATAAGAAAGATTCAGGCTTTAGAACCTAGGGAAGAAAACAAGAACAGGAAGCATACTCAATGGTAAAAATCACACACACTCATTATGAAGTAAAGTGAGAAATACAGAAAATATGAATAGTTTAAATTCATATAATCTTATTGCTGCAAGACTTTTTTACAGTAGTAAAAATTACTGTGACTTTTTGATGTATTTTCTTTCAAACATTTTTCTGTACATTCATAAAATATACATGTTTGACATTGTCTTTTCTTAATACATTTACGTCTTATTCCTTTTTATTATTTGAAGGCGTGCAAACAGTCTAACCATATCGTAACCCTATTCTCACCTTATTTACATTTTTACTGTATTTCTCTTCAGTGCCCTAGTTTTTCCCCTGGATATTTAAATATACATTAAAAACCCCATCTTCTCTTCTTGAGTTGACTCTCTTTCCTGGATTAGAACCGTGCCTCTCACAATGCAGCCTGATGCCAAAAGTACCATCCTCACTTGGGAGCCTCTACAACCACCAATTCTCAACCCAGGCAGGCTCTTCGTGATGAGATCAGGAAGTCTATTTTAACAGCCTTTCTAGGTGATTGGCAGACATGTGTCGTGTAGGTTGGAGTTTCTGACTTTCCATGTGTAGGGATGACACCATTCAGCCTGCCCCAGCCTCAAGACAAGTAGAATGACAATTGCCTTGGGAAGAAAATGAGAAAAGATCCTTAATGACCAAATTGTTTCACAACCACATACCTCCATAATTTACTACTAGTGAATTTATTGGGCAAAGGTCTAGCCCTCTTGTTAAAATGCCTTTCCATTGGTACTAAAGTCTCAGTGAGAAATGACCTACACTTGTTATGATCACTCAGTCATGATTGGATAGAACCCAAATAGCAATTTGGAGATTAGAGAAGAAATACCACAAGTACTCCCATTAAGGGTTTGCCTAGGGGTCAGACACTATGTTAAGAAATGGCTGTGAATTTTTTTCTTTGTCCTTTATGATATTGCTTCAGTTCACTACTGGTCATCTTTTACCTAGCCAGGAGCAACAACACCTTGAGCTTTTCTGTACTTTGTAAGTCATTTCCCTATAACATATTATTTTTTACCCTTTTTTTCGTAAAATATACATCTGACTATAGCATATTTCTGCTCCAAAGGTCTTGTGTCTGGGTTATACAGATTCTGACCCACTGTCCATTAAATTAGAGACACTCAGTAACTACTTCCAGTGGGAAAGAAAGGAAAATGAGGAAACAAAGTATGTTAGAAATGTTTTTACCTACCTAGTGTAGTATTGCTAAATGGAAAGAGAACTGAAGATATTCTTTGAAAAAGGAATTCATGTTAAACTAAAGGGAGAGAGGAAGGTAGAAAAGGGAGACTCAGGCTCCATATTAACACATCAAAGGGTCTGGAAGTGTGACTCAAGTGCACTTCACAGATATTCTCCACTCCTTGTGGACTAGGAAGATGTGTTTTAACCAGAAATAACTCTTAATTTTGTTAAGAGCTCTTTCATATCTTCCTATTATCAATGTGGAACCATTGAAAAAAAAAAAGAAATGTTCTTAACATTTTAGACAATCTCACCACAAAGGAGGCATGTAAAACATCCATTTAGTACCTCTGAAAACAGGTGCAATCTCTGTGAGAAAAAGAAGTTTGTCACAAAGCATGGGAGGAAAAAAGAAAAATAATGAGAGAGAACCTATAATTTAATTACATGAATGTCAGCTTTTTACACACACTAGATTTGAAGTAATTAAAGCACCTGTAACAGAATGAATCAGGAAAATAGCTTTCCTTTTTTTCCTGAGATAATGGAAGATTAGGCTGGGAGCCAGCGAGTCATGCCTGTAATGCTAGCTACTTGGGAGGCTGAAACCAGGAAGAGCAGAGCGTAAGCCACCTGGGTTAAAAAGTTCGAGAGACTTCTGTTTTTCTTAATATAATTTTACTCTTTTTTAGTAAGGTGTTGTACAGAAGGGTTATCATTTCACAATTCATTTAGTGTGTTCATTTCTTTTGGGGGCAATGTAATCAGCTTCCTCCTCCCATGCCTGCCCACAAGTTGCATAGTTCATTTTCCATGTTCACCCTTTTTCCTTCCCTTTATGCAACCTCCACACTCCTGCTAAAAAGAACTTAAAAAACAAAACAAAAATAAACATGAGCACTAAAAACAACCATAGAAACCCATGTTTTTCATTTCTTGGAATTCAGTTTGATAAATAAGATTTTAAATGTTCAAAGCAGTTACACCTTTGGGTCCCTCCCCCAAGGGCTTCCTCCTCCAATCTGTTTGTGTATGAATGCTTAAGAGTCCTACATGGGTTGTCATGTCCAGTAATAGATTTAGCTTCCCCATATGAGAGAAAACATGTGCCATTTGTGTCTCTGAGCTTTGCTGAGCTAACTTAACTTGATTTCCCCTGAGAATGACCTAACAGTATTCTTTCTAATGAGTGAGTAAAATTCCATTGTGCATAGGTACCACATTTGTTTTTTGGAGCCACTCCTGTATTGTAGGGCATCTGGGCTGTTTACATAACGGTACTGTGAATAGTGCAGCAATGAATATGGGTGTGCAAGTATCTTCACCCCATCCTGACATGCAATGTTCTGGGTAGATGCCCAAGTGTAGGATGGCTGGGCCATAGACAGGGTTCATTTCATTTTCTGAGGAACTGATAGACTACCATCCAGAGTGGTTGTACTAGTTTACAGTCCCAACAACAGTGTTCCTGTTTCTCCACCTCTTTGCCAGTTTTCCCCACACCAATTATTGACAGGGTTAGATCTGAAATGTGAAAAACAAAAATGAGTGATGGTTTACATTTTGATATATGCTAAGGACAGGCTTCCTCTTGAGCCTTACACACCGGTGCTGGGCTGGCTACTGTGTTTCTTTGGGGAGCCATCTGTCCTGTGCGGTACTCACACTGGATTTTTGTTTTCCAGCTATCTATGAGCCATCTTGTGAAGCGTACAAACACTTAGGGCAGACGTCAAATTACTACTGGATAGATCCTGATGGCAGCGGGCCTCTGGGGCCTCTGAAGGTTTACTGCAACATGACAGGTAACTATATCATATTTGTGTTTTATACGATGGCTGTGGCTCTGAGAATGAAGAGGTCCGCGGATGGTTTCTTTCCTCAGCACCGCATTCTCGTCACATCATCTAAAAAGCTGAATATTCCTGGATTTGTTAGGTAAACTATTTTAAAGCAATAAAAGTTTCTGATTCTATATTTGCTTTTAAAAAAAGTCTAATTCTGACTTGAATAATTAATCATTGGCATTAAAAAATACATCTATAAGAATAAAACCCAGGTGCTGGGAATGTGGCTTAATGGTAGAGTGCTTGCCTAGCGTGCACGAAGCCCTGGGTTTGATTCCTCAGTACCTCATAAGCAGAAAAAGCCAGAAGTGGTGCTGTGGCTCAAATGCTAGCCTTGAGCACAAAGAGGATCAGGAACAGTGCCCAGGCTCTGAGTTGAAGTCCCAGGACTGGCAAAAAAAAATAATAATAAAACCCAGATTGTGAGATTGCAATGCTGAAGTGGAGAGTAAAACTTGGCCCATGAAATTACACCAATGGGTGACTTAGACTAGAAACTTCCATGGCCCACACTACAGGAAGCTTTAGCGCACGCGTCCGTTTTCCATAGTTTTGGAAGGAATCTTCCTGTGGACTGAAACCTATTTTAGGCTAGCAAAGTTCACCTAAGCCTTTCACATAATTCATTTGGGAAGAGAACCTAGTTCTTATTTCATTTCCTAGTGTTTGAGAGCACTGGAATGAGATTATAGGTTCTTATAAGCCCCGACAGCAGTGTCTATGATGTACAGTCCTCTAAGATAGGAAAACAAAATTCTATTCAGACAATGATAACCTCTTAGCTTCCAGAATTCCAGAAAAAAGGACAAGACTTACACTATTTATGGGATCCAAGGGAGGACCAGCATTTAATGTGGACTCGGGAGGTATTTGATGTTGAGGATAATGGCAAGATGATGATGATGATGATAATGATAACAACAGTGATGATGATGATGGTGGTAGCAGTTAGCAGTGGTAGGGATGATCATTGCTACCTGTAACCATTTACGATATGTTAGGTACCATCAATTCTTTATGCAGACACTTGGATTTAATCCTAGATCCTTCAGTCTTCACATTACTAAACTCAGTGAATCTTCATATATTTTTATCTTTGAAAGGGATTAATAATAATACTTACCTCATACCCTTATTGTGCAAATACAATAAGATAACCCATAGATAACTTTTACTGTGCAATCTAAAAATAGTAAATGTTCAAGTAAAGGATTGTTGCTGTTGTTGTTGTTGTTTTAAAGACCTTGAGGGTTAGATATCTCGCCCATATTGTTCAAACTAGGTTCAAATTAAACTCTGATCTCGGTGATAGCTAGGCTGGTTTTGCTCCAGAATATTCTGTGGAGTTTTTGGCTTATTTTCTTTGACTTTCCCATACAAACTTCTTAGCTGTGCTGCTAATGACTCCAGTGGGTGTTAAGTGGGAATGGGATTGGGCCTCCAGAACCTAATTAACCCTTGTGGAAAATCTCAGCAATGCCTGGGAGCCAGGGATGGCATGGAATGGAAAAGAGAATGATAAGATCCTAAATGCATTATGGAAGACACGTAGAGAAGCATGAAAAACAGGAGCTGGTAATCCCCAGATTCCCTTCGATGCCCAGGTCTCTGAGCGCCCACCACAGAGGAGTCACCTCGCAGAGCCCGGCCATGCTTATGCCCAGGCATGTGGGTGCTTTCTTGGGAACCTCCACTTTTACTGGCAACCACCAGTGAGCTCTCAGCTCTTGACTCCATCCTTGTCTTACTTCCTCCTAACGTATACGGATTTTTACTTTCTATACACATCTCAGAGGAAATTTAGAAAATCAAAACCATAATTTTCACTCCAAATCAAGGGCTCCTTTGCTTTGAGAGGCGCTGGCCTTCGTGTGGATTGGAGGCCTCACAGAAGCATGGATAAAATCTTTGTTGTCTCCCTGCACGAGAGAGTTTAACTGCAGTGTGACTGAATACTCCAGGTCTAAGCAGGCAACAGTGCAGGACAGCTTTCTGCAGGTGGAGGACTTTTCCCCTCTCACTTAAGAAAATCATGAATATCATTGTATCCAGTGACCTTAAAAGAATCTCACTTTTTAGTCTAGCTGGCAGCTTTTAGCCCTTTGTCCTGCCTTATTGTGGAAAATAAAACAAAGCATGGATTTTGCATCATTCAGAGAGCACGATAGCACACAGCTTGGTTTAGGCTGTTCCATTTCCAAGAGCTGTCCTAAAGTAGAAGAGGAAATGGCATGCTGAGATAGTCCGTGAGGTCTTCACATTTCACTCTGTACTAGGAGAAACTGCATCCAAACACAAACCCTAGAGAATAAAGGAAGAGGAGACATTTTAAAAGCTGAAGAAGGGAAGAAAAAAAAGGGGGATCCAAAAACTAATATCTCAGGGCATAAAAGATGTTTTCTCCAAAGACTAGAAGCATTTCCTCCAAAGCTAGAGGCTTTTGCGCCTAGGAGACAGCCTCAGAGACAGTGAGGAGATAGGCCCCGGTCAGAATCCACCACAGGAGAGAAGACGTCCAGCCAACGTTTTGTAGATCTCATCCTGTTGTGAAGAACTGAAGCTGAGCTCCCTGCTCAGATCTTAGGGCTCTTCATAAAATGTGAGTCTTGTAGTCCTTATCATTTGCGAGACTGTAAACCATCTTCTATTTCTAGTATTCACCTCTTTCAGTTGTACACAGTTCTTCAACATTTTAGTGGTATTTTTTTTTCAGTTTCTATTTTCTTTGGATATTTACCAATAGCTTCTCCCCCAGAAACCTTCAACTTGTATATTTAAAGCTTCATTTATTTCTTCCTGCCTGGTAATCCATAATAACAATAATAAATATGGCTAAATCCAAAAACCAATGTTTTTTTCCCTTAACATTCTATCTTCCAATTTGTGCTCTTTATTATTCTCTCTGCATTCATATTTAAAATTAAATATGCATCTGTGTTCCAGAACATGAAGTTTAAAATTCCAAATAAAGAGTATCTCTTATATTCTTCTTACTACCAGTTTTGTAGTTTTATCAAAAAGCCATTAAGCTTGTTTACATAATTTGGGCTTTATAAAGCCTCCGGATTTAGCTGATCAAATTCTATTATCTTCCATAATGGGACAAGCTGCTCATGTCTCTTTAATCTAATATTTATAGAGAGTTCGTTACTCAAGTTCCTAAGCACTTGTGGTTGGTAATATTCTTTTCTTTATTATCTTCTTCTCACAAGTGTCAGTGGTGCAGCATGAGTAGAAGATAAATCACTCTGGTGGTGGACTTGGGCTCTAGGGAAATACAGAGAACTTGCCATCACACCCCACCCCCCCCACCTGTGACCCACAGGGCCCAGCGTGTGCTTTGTGTCCTTTCTGGTATCTGGTGTCTGGTTTGTCTTCTGAGCATCACTACAAATGCATTATCTCATAGTTCTGGTGGCCCATGCTTTGACAGTGGGAAACTGAGTCCACAGCCCAGCCCCTCCTTGATCACGTTGGGATCAAAGGTCTCAGCGAGGGCAGTGATTTTCATTGAGATCGGAGAATTTTCCTGAAAATTCTTCCAGGTTGCTCACTCACTGTGAGCCAATGACACGGGCCTTTCCGTGTCTGCAAACTCCTCTCCCGGGCCTTAGGTAGCTGAGCCTGGGGTGGTGTCTCAGCCCGTCACACCTCCCCCACCCCCACCCCCACCCCCTCCCCCCCCCCCCCCCCCCCGTGGGGCAGCCAGGGCCAAGGCCCCCGTAGAACTGTGCTTTCCCTAGTGCAGCCAACTCCAGCATGGGAAGCAAGCAACACGTTTCCTTTGCCAAGTGTCACTTCACTATTAGTCTAATCATTTTTTCGCTGTTGAGCAAGAGGAAATTTGATAAGACAGATAAGCTGGCAGAAAGGTTACTTCCTAGCTAGAAATGAAAGTCACGGACATGCTTGGAAATGCATCTTACACATATAATTACACAGATTATTCACCCCAAAGTTAGGGTCAGGCACATTCCTTCTAAGAATACCACACACACTAACTTAGCCAGTAACTTCAGACGCCAGGGCACATATATCACTAAGGTTCCTATTGTTCAGATAAGAAAAGCTCAGAGAATTTAAGTAGGTCGTACATGTAAATTGTGAAGCCTGGTGTTTTTTTTTTTAATTTATTTGTTTATTAATTGAACACAAATTTTTTGACAAGGTGTTGTGCAAAAAGGGTACAGTTACATAGTGGGGCAGTGTGTACATTTCTTGTGATATCTTACGTCCTGTTTTTCTATCTCTTCTCTAGGTCCGGTAGACATATATACAATTATACAATGTATCAAGAACATATACAGTAGCCACGTGGCCACAACCAAGAAAGTTCACCTAGGGCTTTAAATGTAATGTCGATATTAGACTATATGTCGACAGTAGTCTTATATGAACGTACATACCTAGCTTTTGAGTATTCCCCTGAGAGGTCAATTTTTGACCTTTATATGTTGGGTAATTGTTTGTTTTTAGTTACATACTGTTGGGTCGCTGCCCCAATCCTGTGGGGAATACTGTTTGACAAGCAGTTTTTGGTTTCACAGACTTGGTCTCTACTGTCTCTCCGTCTCCCTTTGTTAACAGTCATATATCAGGGAGATCATGCCCCTTTGTTTTCTGTGTTCTAGGCTTGTCTCGCTCAACATTATTTGTTCGAGTTCTGACCATTTCCCTGAGAATAACAATATTTCACCATTCCTA
Organism: Perognathus longimembris pacificus; assembly: GCF_023159225.1. Lineage (NCBI taxonomy): Eukaryota > Metazoa > Chordata > Mammalia > Rodentia > Heteromyidae > Perognathus > Perognathus longimembris. Next base: position 148,307,729 of record NC_063162.1, read on the forward strand.
ATCGCTATGTAGTATTCCATTGTGTATAAGTACCATATTTTTTTTGATCCATTCGTCTGTGGAGGGGCATCTGGGTTGTTTCCATATTTTGGCTATTGTGAATTGTGCCGCAATAAACATGGTAGTACAAATGTCTTTTTGATACCTTGGGTTTTGCTGTTTAGGATAGATGCCTAGGAGTAGTATGGCTGGGTCATAGGGTAGGTCTATATTGAGCTTTTTGAGAAACCTCCATACTGTTCTCCAAAGTGGTTGTACTAATTTGCACTCCCACCAACAATGGAGAAGGGTTCCTCTTTCCCCGCACCCCCTCCAGCATTTGTTGTTGCCTGAGTTCAGAGGATAGGCCATTCTAACTGGGGTGAGGTGGTATCTCAGGGTTGTTTTTATTTGCATTTCCTTTACTAGCAGGGATGTTGAGCATTTTCTCATGTGTTTCTTTGCCATTTTTATATCTTCTCTTGTGACGTCTCTCTTTAGCTCCTTTGCCCATTTCCTAATAGGTTTATTGGGCTTGGAGGGGCTTAGTTTTTTTGAGTTCTCTGTAGATGACAGATGTCAGGCCTTTGTCTGTTGCTGTGCTGGTAAATATCCTTTCCCATATCGTTGGCTGTCTTTCTATTTTGGTGGCTCTGTCCTTAGCTGTGCAGAAACTTTTTAGTTTGTAGTAGTCCCATTTGTCGAGTCTTTCCCCTATTTGTTGTGCCCCTGGGACTCTATTCAGGAAGTTCCTTCCTGTGCTTGTAAGTTCTAGCGTCTTTCCTACTCTGTCCTTCAGTAGTTTCAAGGATTCAGGCCTGATATTGAGGTCCTTGATCCATTTTGAGTAGATCTTGGTTCATGGTGATAGGCTTGGGTCTACTTTGAGTTTTCTGCATATGGCTGCCCAGTTCTCCCAGCACCAGTAGTTGAAGAGGCTATGTTTATTCCATTGTATGTCTTTAGCTCCTTTGTCGAATATCAGTTGGCTGTAAGAGTGCGGTTTTATTTCTGGGTCTTCAATACTAATCCATTGGTCTTCCGATCTGTTTTTATACCAATACCATGCTGTTTTTGTTATGATGGCCTTGTAGTAGAGCTTGAAGTCTGGTATTGTGATACCTCCTGCACTGCTTTTTTTGCCTAGAATTGCTTTGGCTATTCTAGGTTTTTTACTGTTCCATATGAATTTATGGATTGGTTTCTCTATTTGAGTGAAGAATGTGGCTGGGATTTTGATAGGGATTGCATTGAATTTGTATAACAATTTGGGCAATATGGCCATTTTCACTATATTGATTCTGCCTACCCATGAGCATGGGAGGTCTTTCCATCTCCTTGTGTCTTCTTTGATTTCCCTTATTAGATTTTTATAGTTTTCATTAAATAGGTCTGTCACGTCCTTGGTTAAGTTGATCCCTAGGTACTTTATTCTTTTTTTGGCTACTGTAAATGGAATTGTTTCCATAATTTCCTTTTCTGTTTGTATATTGCTGGTGTACAGAAAAGCTGCTGACTTTTGTGGATTGATTTTGTATCCTGCTACTTTGCCAAATTGGTTTATTAGGTGTAGGAGTTTGGGTACTGAGTTTTTTGGGTCCTTCAGATATAAGATCATGTCGTCTGCGAATAGGGATAACTTGATTTCTTCCTTGCCGATGTGGATCCCTTTGATGTCCTCCTCTTGCCTTATTGCTATGACTAGGGATTTCCAGCATGATGCTGGATTGTGTGTGTGTCCCACACAGCCGATGGTCCTTCAGGGGGTGGCGAAGTGTCGTGGTGGCTTCCCCGGTTCCCTCCTTCTGCCTCCCTGGGTTCCCCTGTCCGAACCCGGTGTGGACCCTTACTTCTCGTCGCTGCCGTAGTGTGTCTTGGTCTGCACCCTCCCTAGTGACCGTGGGGTCTCCCACTATCTGAATTCTGCACTCCCGGCAGCCTGTCTGCTGATCACCGGGTTTCCCTTTCCCAGCCTGGCCCTATTTGGGGCAGGGTCGGCTGGTGGGGGGATGGTTCCCCAGAGATCTCCGGCTCCGTGTAGGTTTTTGGCTCTTCTTTTTTGCTCCTTTTTGTTTTCCTGCATTTCTCCACTGCTTCTGGCTGCTGGTTTTGCTGGGTTCTTGATGGGGTGTTGGGTGTTGGAGTTCCCAGCTCGCTATTCAGTTGGGGCGAGTTGGGGTGCCTCCCTACTCTGTCGGCGCCATCTTTCTCTCCTGAAGCCTGGTTATTAAAGATGATATACAAAGGGGTCACAGTTACATAAGTCAGGTAATGAGTACATTTCTTTTTGAACAGTGTCACCTCCTCCTTCATTTTCTCTGTTTATTCCCTCCCAACCCCCCCCCCCCCAAGTTGTACAGTTCATTTCTAACTAACAATAACAGAAGTCTGGGTTTTTAAAAAAAATTTTGCCCGGGCTTGTATGATTCTGAGCCTGTCTATAGTAGTGTGTGTGTGTGTGTGTGTGTGTGTGTGTGTGTGTGTGTGTGTGTTATGTAGGATCATGCCTGTAAGCTCAAACAGCTATTACTGTAGTATGATTTGTAATATGTTTGCTGAAATGATTGTTTCTCATTTGCATCTCTTCATTATCATCAGAACTTCTGTACATGTTTCAAAGTCATTATCTATGGTTTGGATAGCATTTGGGCTATAAACTATTTACTTCTTAATTGTCCAACTAATGCCTTGGGGTTTTTAATCAGAGAACACATTTTAAATGAAATCCGTATGGGAACCATTAGGTAATTGTTATCAGTTTTCGTTCATAACTCAAGAACAAGTGTTTTCTGCAATGTACCTTTCTTTCTGAGAGCTTCATGGAGTAATTCCGGAACTTCCTATACATCTAGGTTAATTACCCGTCCAACATGTAGAATAATTTAAATGCTATCCTTGAAACCTGGTTAGTTTTTTAATGTTAAAATCTTACACTGAGTCTGACAAAAAGCTCTTTGGCATGGACTTGTGTTGGGTATAATGTGGTTGCAATTTCTTATTTTTCCCCTCTTTTGAAAGAAACCCACTAGAAATGAGGACAGGTTGGGCTTTCCAGCTCTCTGCAGAGCCTGTTAACATGAGTTAGAAGCTGCTGAGCCTCTAACCCCATCATGGCCCACAATCCGGGCACTATGATACAAGCCTGTGTGGTCTCAGCACAAGCTTCCATGGCTCGCTCCTTTCATTTTATTCCCTCCACTCATTTCTATTTTTTTCTATTTTTTTCTTACCAAAGACATTTGCTTGCCCCTGCCTGTCTCCTAACCTAGTTTACCTCCTCTATAGTTAACCTACATGTACAATCGCTCTCCTCTGTCTTCTTTCAGCCTCGTTTCTCCTCTCTGCCGACCTCTCGCAAGCTGTCTTTGTTAGAAACCTTTGTAATCACTCAGCAGCTCCTGCCTCACGCATTCAGCCATTTCAGTTCCTCACAATCAGTATAAATCTTTGAATTCAATTCCGTTCACACGACTTCAATTGAAAATCTAGGAGCCAACTCACTGATCAAACACAACCTGGGAAGGACTCTTCTTTGTGACTGATTACCCACTCGCCGAACACTTTCTTTTGGACTCACACTTATTCTATAGATGGCTTCCACCTGCCAGGCCTTCTTTGAACTCTCTTCTTCATTGTGTGTCAGTCAGCGTGGCAGGTTAAAACTACAAAAGTTCCCAAATGGTTTTCCAACTCGAAATTAAGAAGGAAGTGAGAACGTTATAGGAGCCCTGGCAGAGACCACACACCGTGGCCCTGCACAGGAAGGAAGTGCAGGCTATAGGCGAGAGCACTCAGATTCACTTCTGCACCGAAAAAAGATGGCTGCCTAGGCACAGGGAATGACCTAAGCTCTCTCTGGCCAAGCAGGGATGCAGGGGCTCCACCTCTAGAGCATCACACCAAGTAAGCTATAATTATACAGACACATACACTCAAAAAGAAGATTTGTATACCACCCACACAAGAAGGCAGACTCACTTCTGGAGGAGGCTCCAGAAATGGTATCCAGATGCATATGAAACTGCTTTCCAATAATTTTGCACACCCCTCCCAAACAGTAGTGTAAATGAATTTCTTTTCTGCAATTCAAACTCTGGAAACAGTTTCCTACAATTTATGGTTGAAAGCTATTGTCTTGTTTCTTCTGGTTTTTGGAGCCCAAAACTCTTGTCGACTCCACAATTAGCAACTGTTCAGACAGGATAATTTTTTTTTTCATCTTGGAAAATCCAGTTAAGATCATCTCATTGCATTAGGATCAAAAACTAAAATCCACAGAAATAATCTCACACTTTTAACTAGAAATTCCACTCTTCTGGCTAAACTGGAAGCCAAAAATGACTGTGTTGTTGATTCCCAAGCTCTAGAACTTCGGTTTTGAGGATCACGTCGATTTTTTAGCAAATCAAGTGACAGAAGCAGATGACTCTGGAAATTTCTAGGAAAGAATATTATATAGCAGTTAACCTTCTCTTTGATTGTATATCTTTTATCTGTGTCTATTTGCTACAGACAAGAAAGTTAAACAATAAATTGTACTAATGTGCTATTTTCCTGTACTGGAAAAATATTAGAAATCATATATCATAAAATTGATGTAAACTAGAATCACTATGGCTCATCACATGAACAATCTCTACATAATAGTCATATCCTCAATGAAGTAGAGAAAATAACTTCAGAAAAGAACAGCTATGCTGATGTAGTTTTTTGGTTTGTGGGTTGTTTTTTTTTTTAAATCTCTGGTCCTCATTCAATTTGTCTTCAGCTCAACAGAAATGACCTTATTCATAGTGGTTGTCTCCCTTTATTGGTATAAAAAGGAAAAAAAATCAGAATCAGGTCAACATCCAGTGCTTTTTTTTTCCCCCCCAGTGTCTCCATATTAGAATGTTTTAATTGACTACAGGTCTTTTCTTCCCTTTTTCTTTATTCCAGTCCTGGGGGCTTGAACTCAGGGCTTGGGCACTATCCTTGAGTTTTTCCACTCTAGGCTAATGCTCTACCATTTGAGCCACAGGTCCACTTCTGGCTTTTTAGTGGTTACTTAGAGATAAGAGTCTCATAGATGTACCTCCTCAGGCTGACTTCAAACCACAATCCTCAGATCTCAGCCTCCTGAGTAGCTAGGTCAGATGAAGGGGTGAGCCATCAACGCTTTGCTTGACTCCAAGTCCTCTAAGGAGCTCCTTGATTATACCTTTAAGAGGGATTTAAATTGTCTGTGTCATTATAGGAAAATATTTATCATATAAATAATTCCTGAAGTACAAACATCATGGAAGCTGTATAAACATGCCTAACTCAACATGCCCTTAACAAAATTATGAAGAGAGCATACATTTAAGCACTTTCAAACTATGTATTCAGAAAATTAAATTATTATCTTCAGAACAGATGCAACACTTCCAACATTTGCTTGGCCCAACTTGCAAAGCTGTGGCTTTTGAATCAAAATCAGCTCTCGTTTCTTAATTTTTCACTGACTATCTTTGAATAAATATACAGGGGAGAATAAATTATGAAGTATCCTTATAAACCAATCTCTATTCATGTGATATTTAAGTCACTGTTTGGACTTCTCTGTCTCTTCAGTAGACTATTAACTGACTCCAACGCTTTTCTAATTCTGACATATATATTATAATGTATATACTATATATAATATATGTTATATTATTATATATTACATTATATTATATACATTATATAATATATGTATGTTAATTTGATGAATTGTGTGGTTTGATGAGCTGCAAGTGTAATGGCAGGTGCAGTGTAGTTGCTGTTCTATCAGTCATCAGTGGGAATCATTTCCTGTACTTCGGAGATGTTATCGCCTGGGAATTCTTTTTAGAATTTTAATGAGTTTACTTATGTTTATGTATTTGTTAATTTGTTCACTTACCCAGTATATGAATTCATATTATATGCCAGGCACTCGGGACATAGTGACAGACTTATACACATCATATGTAATTATACAGAGTGTATACTATTATAAATATGTATAAAATTGTTCCAAATAATTCAGCATAGTATAAAACCAGTGGCAAAGTTATTTCTTCCAGATGCAGTAAACCACTGAGAGGAGAGAAATACAGTTGCTATTTCTTATTGTGCTACTTTTAAACAATTACTGACAGACAACCAAGTTAGTAATTCTCAAACTTTAGCAAAGTTTGCGCCATCTTTACAAATCTTTGAACACCAAGACTACTTACGTATTTTATAAATACTCGTTCCCATTGTAAGGAACAATATTCACAAAATGTTGACTTTAATCAACTTGATGTTCTGTCTTAATGTACTGTGAAAACATATTATGTAGCATAATGCAGTATAATAGAAGATAATAATTCTCAGAGCGTCAATAGTCCACACATTTTGGAAATTGCCGTGCACCCGAATGCTGCTTCCAATATAATATTTTCTTTTTGGTGAAACTATCAACTATGCAGTTAGGCTGAGAATTGTAATGAGGACAATGCATACATTTTCCAAATCTAAATTCAAGGAAAACTTCTGGTAGGACTTCCACGTAAACCACAAATGCAATTTGGTAGTAAATTATTAAAACTGGATCTTAATCAATTCTTTACTAATAGTTTATTCACATTGACCAAAAGCATTCCCCACTTCCTACAGATGTCCTTCAGGCATTCTCCTTGCTCTGTCCTTCCAACTAGAACGAACTTAGTATTTAATGAGTGATCACAATGTCCTCTGTCCTCTCCCTCAGGGAATACTACCTAGTAGCCTACGCAGCTGTGCACTTCCTGTTCTCTTCTTCCGCTTTTGCCCTTACTAAAGCTAAAATACATGGACCGAGGGGATGGCCCAATTATGGTTACTAAACACACAGAATTTTGAACTACAGGATCCTTTACTATTTTCTTGTTTTCTGTTCTTTTCTTAATTGCTCACTATATAGCTCTCTCTCTCCCTCCCTCCCTCTTCCTTTCCCTCCCTCCCTCCCTCCCTCTCTTCTTTCTTTTGTGGCACTGCAGAGTATTCAACTCAGGTGCTTGTGTTTCACAACTCCTGCACCCCCCTCTCCAGTCCTTTGAGCTCCAGTGTGGTTAGGGAATCCTGGGACAGTGTAACTCTTTCATCCAGCCTGGCCTCAGGCAATATTCTGCCACCTTTCCCTTTGGAGTCACTGGGATTATAGGAGTCCACCATCATGCCTGGCACCAAGAAAAGGGATTTTTTTTTAACCCTCTGATTATATCTTAGTTTACAGATAAATATTGCAGATTATGTTTTGACAGACTCAGTTCAAATGAAGATTATACTTAAATTTGGTTGGGCATGTTTATAGGAGTAATCCCAGTAATAATAGTTGAAACATTTCTCAAACGTCTTATATTCCTGTCCTCTGTTGCAAACATATTCCAAAATGATTTTGAGTTTGTTACCTATATTATTGATCTAATGTTTTATCTGTGACTGTATTATTTGAATTATCTATTTATTTTGTGTTCGTCCTCCCCTTTCATGTATAAGGAGACTAAGCCACAGGTTGATGCTAGTCTTCGGTCAAAAATTAAGAGGGAGAGGGAAACCACATTTGTGTGAGTCTGAGGGTTGTTTTCTTGGGCACATCGTCATAACACCAACTGTATTCCTTAATATGCTAGAGGCATAAAACCTCATGTAAATATGTAAGACACAATTCATTTCTTTAATATTCCTTCAGTCTCCATCAAAAGAAAGAAGTGAAAATATTTATCTACCAGATTTAGGTCTGGATGACATTTTAGATAGAAAAGTCCCTAGCCCATCATGGGTAAATTTCCCTCTTCCCTCGAAATCAGATGCATTGTCATTAATTCCAAATGTACAGCAACTCCAGAATAGCAATTGACTTACCTGAAATTTCACAAGCAAAAATGCCTCTAGTGGTTTAAATGCTATAAAAGCATACAATATGTACAAAATAATGAATTTACACATAGCAAGGGCTCATTAAATTAGTTTTTTGGATGGACTGCACAATGTACAATAAGGTAGCAGTTCTATTTTTCAAAACTTAATTGTACGAGTTATAGAATATGACTATGTGTGGATTTTTTTGGGCCTGGTTATATAAAAGATGAACAAAAAAATTTAGGAGAAAAGCAATACATAAAGAATTTCCAGCTTATTAAAAACTTAGAAGATTGCTCAAGTGCTTTGTGGAGAGATGTGGTGCTGTGTAGAATTTTGGAAATCGCTTCAGATCTGTAGCTGTGAAGGTCCTATAATTGACAGCCAGCTCTAATAACGAGAGTTGCGGTGCTGTAAATTAGCTTTGTAGCCTCAATCCCTCATCGTGGGCAGGTTTACGCTGGCACTTGTAGATTGCATGTTCTTATTGTGGGTGACATTGAGAGATTACATTAAGTTGGTTATCGATCATACTGTACAGGTTCACTTTACTAAAATGTAACCTGTTTCCCCGAGTCGAAATCTGACAAAATATGCCATTTTCATAGCTTATATTCTCAACAAGAATCTGTAAGAGAGTTTAAAGGTTGGCTGAGGCCCCACAGTACACATTTCAGATCGAATCTATTGAGATTCAATGAAGTGATACATAGATGAAATTGTTTTCTATGTGTTTCTATGTAGATAGGAAGCTGTCATTTGAAAAAGACAAAACATCATGGACTCTGCGGCATCTACAAAGCATTTTGGGAGAGTACTCCAATGATGGATCAGTTCTATCCAGGAATTTAGTCATTTATGTGTGCCAATGAACATAATCAAAAAAGAAAGAGAACTGTTTGTGATTTTTCTTATCTACCTTTACTAATTGTGCCAGCTTCTTTCATATTTTTTGTCCTCATGGTTTTCATTATTTCCAAGCTAATCATTGTCACAGTAACTAAAATAACTTTAGCCAAAGCTGCTAATGTGAATCTGACTTCTCCATGTGAGATCATTGTGACATCCATTTAACTATTTTCTCTGATTTTTCTTAGCATAATCATTATGGTGATATCCTTGTATTTTGTGTCTTTAATATTTTTCCAGGCAGGCATAAAAATGTATTCGTTTTCTATTTCTGGGAAATCTAGCACACAGATACCCAGGAAGTCTCATGAGATTATATTGGTGATACTGATGACATTACTAGTGTGTAGGGACTTGGTTGAAGTATAAAAAGAAACTGTTAAGAGAATGCCCTATTGACTCAGTGGTTTAATTTGTAAAAACCAAAAAGACAGTTTAAATTTTGAGGAATAATTATTCAAAAGTTCTGGTATTCAAAATTCCTTTAACTATTGCATCTTATCCCACTTCACTATGTCATAATCAGATCAAGTTAGAGGCCAGAAATTATATAAATCACCTGCATTGGTGATATCAGGCTAGACCTCTCTGTTCTGTTGTTTTGCTGGTGCTGGTGCTCTACCACTTGAGCCACAGCTCCACATCCAGCTTTTACTGAGTAGTTCATTGGAAATGAGAGTCTTACACACTTTTCTGCGCAGGCTGGCTTCCAAGTAGGATCCTCAGATGTCAGCCTCCTGAGTAGCTAAGATTAAAGGTGTGAGCTATTGGACCCAGCTAAAATTTGCTCTTGCTGGTAATTTTTTGACAATCATCAATCTTAACTCACAAATTTTCTTCCAAGCTTCAGAGGTTGGACAAATTACTTTTCTGATTATTTCTTTCATCGGTAGGGAACAGATTTCAGTCGCAAAGTGTTTCAAGAGAATTGGCCCATGAAAATTAAAGAAAATAGTAGTCTTCATTAACCAAGACATCGCATTTACAGTTTCCTTTTCAAGAACATACAAGAGTAATATCATTAAGTATCAAAGAGTTATTTGACCTATGTTAAAGATAACTTCTATATTTTCTTTCTTAGTGGTATATAAAATGGTGACATATCTTACAATCCAGGACCTAAAGTATCCACTATAATAAGCACTTTTAAGTAAAATTCCACCTATATACACGTACTAGACTTTCCTAAATATTTTTACATACGACTTCACATCATTTTGGGGCAGACAAGTCATTTTAACCTTATAAGGATGGTTATATAAAATCACTGCTGAAATACGTAATGGGTACAAGTAAGTGATATTTTGCAAATGCTATCTAAATAGTAAGTGGAAAAATTGAACTCTTTTGTTCATGAGGTATGGTGAGCTATTTCTGTAGCCTATATTCAAACCCATTATATGGTATTTATGAAAAAATATGTAGTGGAAAATTATCAGTTTGTATGGATGAGAAAGGAAGGCAAAATGTGAAATCCATGAACGGAATTTCCCAGAAGAGCAGTTGGCATTCCATTACCATAACCCGAAAAAGGCAGAGCTTCTTGCCTCTTTGTCTGGGCCCCTGAAAATGTTGCTGGGGCAGAACTGCCTCAGTGTGGAAGAGCTCCTGCAGGGAGAAGCCTCACCCAATCTTCTAGGGGAACTCCCCTGCAGTGCTCAGGCCTTCTCAGGCTCCAGGAGAAAGGCTGCCCTCCCTTTCCCCTGGCTGGGGACATGCTTTGAAGCCTCAGCCAGGAGGGTTGCTGATTGATGGGAGGCCTGGGCGGAGCCTCAGTGGCTCCTGGCTAACTTTCTGGTCCTCCAAAACATATTTCTACATTGCTTGTGGTCTGGACTTGGTGGTTGATGCGACCATCGTTTTTACTATTGTCTCCTTTATTCTTTCTACATTTCCTGCATCACAATATTGTGTCCTAACCCTAGCAGAATGGAATTACATCTGCCTTGGACCAAGTACTCCATGGGCAGAGTATTGCTTAGATTTAGTATCATATATGTCCAGTGTCTGGAAGAGTACGTACTCCTTTTGAGCACTGAGTAAATGAATTAATATATGGAAGAGTCAGAAGATGAACTGGCAGATTTTTAGGTATGTTCCTTTTGTACTCTAATGCCAATATCCTAAAGATAACTAATTAAAATTATAAAAATATAATCAGTTGATTGTACTGAAAAAATACTATGAAAGGGCATGCATGGTGTCATTATGAGTGTCTTTGTGTATACACACATAGATGTGTGTATATTTACACATATGCACATGTAAATTAAAAAATTTCCTGAGTAATGCTAAGAACTAATGTATCAACAATGGAAATTGGTTACTTTTCTTTTATTCAGCTTGCTGCTTTATTTTTTATTGTTATTATAAGGGTGATGTACAGAGGGGTTACAGTTACATAAGTCAGGTAATGAGGACATTTCTTATTGGACAATTTCACCCCTCTTCTTGCTCCCTCAGTTTTCCCCTCCTGTCCCCACCTACAAACTGTGTAATTCCACAAATTGGTTTTTTTTTACAAATTATGAGTATACATAATTTATTTCCACTTATTCTACTTTTTCCTATGTTTTTCCAGTTAGCCTCATTTGTGATAAATGTCACATGACTCTACTCACTAATGGATTTACCACTTTTTTGTCAGCCCTTAGAACATTCTCTCCTTTCCATTTCACTATTCTGACACACACACATACACGTCAGATATATATATACGTGTGTGTATATATATATAGACATATGTATATGTCTATATATAAAGGAAATTACCTGCAACAAATTATATTCTATCACAAATTCACATTTTTGTGGTAACCAAAGGAAGGATAAACTCTCCCCCCCCCCAACCCCAGTGTGCACTTTCTGTGATGTCCTTCATGACTTCTCAAGGTCTTAGCTGAAGGACAAATGCCGACTCTGCTCTTTGTTTCAAGGGTTACTTCCAGCCAAAATGATCTGCTGCAGTAGAGAAACTTCCAGATGCTCTCACCCCACTGCTGTGAAGGTGGGACTTAGCCTCGTGCTCACATACTGCTGAGCTGTGGGACACAAGGCAAAGATTCAAGAATGTTGAAACCTCACTCAAAAACAAAATTCCCATTAAAATTGTGTCATCCAGAACATGATGACCTAATTGTTTCACTTTTCTATAGTTCTAAGCAAACAAATATTGTTCTGGATGCAGATGTAGAATCACTTTCACTTAGAAGAAATGGCCAAAAAAAAACCAAAAAGAACAGATAGTATTTAAAAAACTCACTGATGACATGGTTTGTAAAATCCTTGACTCCCCTCCCCCCATTAGTTCTATGACTAGATAACTGAACTGTAGACTACTTTGAGAGAAGTAAATGAACTTTAAGATCATCTAGTATAAATACCTTCAGTACACTTGTGCAAACTCAAGCTCAGAGAAGCCAAGCTGCTTGGTAAATGTCCTGACTGGACTCTCTCTAGAAACTGGGAACTGAATTGTGTGTACATCATGGTTCAGCTTTAATGTTAATCCCTTTACAGCTCTTCACCTGGTGTAAATTATTTCATCTCCATAATTCTTCATTTCTTCCATTCTAAAATATCAGCATTAAAAATGTATCACATGTAGTTGTACTGGGGCTCATTGAGAAACTCACTGGTTAGTCCAGTGCTTGAGCTGTAAATACTACTGCTGTTAGTTAGCCCTTGTTCTTGTTTCTGCTACACTCTGAGATAAGGCATTCTGGGAGATTGTTTCCTGTGGAGCAGCCTTTCTCTCCTAAATGCTTTTCATGTGTCAGTTCAGTTGTTCATCAAAATGAGTTAGGCAGATACACCTACCATCCCCATTTTAAACATGAGGAAAGAGTCAAGAGGGCTGATGTACACCTACTAATATTTTATTTTATTGTCATGCAAAAACAAAATGTAACCCTCCCCTATCTCTCCCTCCATCCCCCTCCAGCCCTGAGTGTCTTGAGCCAGGGTTGTATGTTCAGGAGCTGGTATTAGCACCTGGTGGCAGGGGAGATTCTACATGCCCTCTGGCAGCTTGCAAGCACGTTGCACTGAATGTGCTTTCTAACTATAGGAACAACATGGAAAAAATATGCCATTTATGCTCTTGGACCAAGAGAAAGCTTCAATACAAAGCCAGACCTGGTTCCTTTCTTTGTCTCCATTCCTTTCTGCCATCTCCATTTCTCTCAAGGTTTTAAGACGTGCCTCAGCTCAGACTAAATGCTATTGCTTCAGGAAAGGGAGGGTAGATCTAGCCTAGAACTCAGAGATGACACCGCTCTGGCCTTCCATCTGGATTTTAGAAACTCCTAGCAAGTTATTTTGTTTTTTTATCTGTTCTTGAGCTCCTAAGGGTGACATTATGTCATAGTCAAAAGCATAGATTGACTAAACACTATAGAGTAAGAAGCAATAGAGTAGAAAGGGGATGTGATTAAAAGGAAGGTTCTAGCCCGGTGCTGGTGGTTCATGCCTGCAATTCTAGCTACTCAGGAGGCTGAGATTTGAGGATCACAGTAGGAAGCCATCCTAGGCAGGAAAGTCAGTGAGATCTTCAATTGACCACCAGAAAACTGGAAGTGGTGCTATGGCTCAATGTGACAGAGTGCTAGCCTTGAGCGAAAGAGCTCAGGGATAGCACTCGGGACCCAAGTTCAAGCCCTAGGACTGACAAAAGAAAAAAACAAGGTTCTTACCATGCCTGTACTGGTATTTAAATTTTATTTTAAAGATTATAAAAGAAAGTTTTTCAAAAGGAAATATAGAAATTGATGTAGAAAATGAGAGAGAAAAGAGAGAGAGAAAGAGAGAGAGAGAGGAAAACATCCCCTTCTCCCTGGTTTTGTAGTCAAAATTCAGAGTGAAGGCAGAAGGTAGACTGCTTTCCATCCACGATGAGGGAGAGAGAGAGAGAGAGAGAGAGAGAGAGAGAGAGAGAGAGAGAGGTAAAGATCTCAGAAGTTTGACACTTAGTGTTCTAATATAATATCCTTATAAATATTATCATAAATTCTCTCTATTCTTACTGTGTCCATTGCTCCCTTCCCACAGCTACATGCAGTCACCTTTTATGAGTTCCCTTCTTAATTTTGTGATTCATATCTAGATTTAGTAGCCCTGATCTGTAGTTACTATTCCTCACCTTACTACTCAAATGATTCATCAACTTAAGCATGCAATTCTGTTGTTACATTTTTCCCCAATCTCCTCAAACATGTCCTTTTGGAAAAATTTTGCACGTCTGAATATAAATGTTCCTCTATCCAGAATGTAATTCATACTTAGGAACTATTTTCAGGATTTTTATATGGACATTTAGAAATGTTAGGGGGCTGGAATATCCCCTGCCGGTGTGCATTGTGTCATTGGAAATAATATACTCCGCGCTAGCACACGATCAACTCAAGAGTCCTCTTCGTCTTGCTTTCGGTAACGACTCACAACCTTTCCCAATTACACCAGCACTTAATCATCTGCATGCGCCGCCCTCTCCCTGAATGATTCCTATGATGCTTTTCCCTGCCTACCTCGTAACCCTCTCAGAAGTTCTGGTCACTGGTGATAGAAGAGAGAGGCTTGTAAGGGTGCCGAGAGATGGGCAGGGACCACTGCCAGGGTCTCACAGGGGCCTATGGCCTCAGACCCCGTGAAGACTCTCTGTGACTCTCTGAAAGCTGGCCTTTCCCAGGACCTGTACTAGGATTTCTTTGCTATTCTTTCTTTCCAGTGTTTCCCTCTAGTCACCTCATTCATTTCCAAGGCAGCAAATGCTCAGGGGGTCCAGGAGTCCCACGCGTTTGTGTCAAATGGTCTTGTAGCATCAGCCTTTAAGTGTCTCTCTAGTGTGTCAACTAGCATTCATTAAAGATGGAACTTGCCATTCCTCCACTAGTACAGTAGCTTCTTCCATTTCCTGTTAACTCATTTGTTTACATCCGAAAGCATCATCCTACTGTACCCATCTCTTTTTTCTGTGTCTCCCTCTCCTCTCCCTCTGCTTATGCTTCTCCTTCCCTTTCTCCTTTCTCTCCGTGGACTCTCATTGGCTGTCCTATTCGACTCACCAGTATTTCGATTTTCATCTCATAGACTATTTCTATTCTATTTCTACTGGTCAAATATATGTCCAACCCATCCAGCAGCTCCTTTCTATTCTATTTCTACTGGTCAAAAATATGTCCAACCCATCCAGCCGCTCCAGTGACGAGACCACGCTATTTGCAGCCTGATTGCAGCCGCCCTCACCCCCTGCCAGGGTGGCCCCCCACAGGGCCATCGAAGTCCCCTTCTGACAACCACCTGTGGCTCACCTGCTTGAGCCCTTCCCAAGATTTCCCAGCGCAGCCTGTGCTCACGCCTCTCCTCACACCCTCCTCACACTCCTCGGGGGCTCGCGTGCTGGGCAGAGCACGCCTTGCTAACTAACCTCAGCCTGGGCCCCTCTCCAACACCAGCAGATCTTTGGAAAGCCACCCAGCTTTCCTCCACAGAGTGCCTTGGCTCCCTCTGCGACCTTTGTCTGACCTTCCCCGCTGGCTCACCTGAACCCCTGTGCTTCCACGAGTGGCCCGGCCTCCATCCCTTCCTTCACTCCTCAGGTCTGCTATCAGTGGCTCCGAGCCACCCACCTCTGGTCTTACAGGTGACGGCTTAGTATTATGGTCTGTTCATTTCCCAAGAGCCACTGAATCTTTGCCAAACTCCTTCTTTTTCACCTCTATTGTATTTGGTGTAAATCAGGTCTATTTTATTTCACCATCAACAAGCCAATTACTTAGGGTCCATCGTATGCATGGCATGTTCATTGATTGAGTGGATGAATAATGAATGAACTTACAGCGACGTTGTAAGTTAGACAGGAAAGGCCTCGAGCTCGTCTGAGAAACGCTTTTCCACGTGTTCAAACGTTCCCACCTCCCAGTCCCTTTGCCCCTGGGACTCATGCAATGCATTTCCTCACATGCAGCCGAGGGTCTTGTGAGCAGAAGCGGGAAATGTGATTCACAGACTTTCCCTCCATCAGGGGTGCAGAAAGGTTTATCCTGGGGACCTACTCAGATCACCCTTTCCTCTGCTTAGGTCTGTGCAAGGCTCAGTCAGGTAGCCCCCTTGTAGTTCCCGTGGTGGGAAGTTGTCCAGGAATTAGGGCTTGGAGTTGGGCATTGCCAGCAGACATGGGTCAAGGAAAACTCCATAGCTGCTAGCTTGTCTCCAGTGACTGGGGGGACAAGGGGACCACTTGGATTGGGAGGTGGGAAAGGGGAGTTGTGGGTTGGGGAATGGGCCAGGGGAGTTCTACAATCACTAACCATACTCAACAGAGCCAACCACTGCTGATTCTTCTGCACTAAGAAGGGGCCCCCGACAAGGACCACTGCACACAGATCACACTCTGTGCTTTGTGGTCCCAGGTGAAGCTCTCCCAGACACCTGGCGCAGTGGCTGTCAACACCCACACACGACACTGCAAGGTCATCAGGGAACTGGCTATGTCTTTCCTGGGTTGATCGCCATTTGCACTAAGATTAGCTGTGATTATGTAAAAGATGATGTTACATGAAGTCTACACACAGAACAACAGATCCAATATCTTACCACAAGTGGGTGACTTCAGTCAATAGAAATGTGTTCTCTTTGAGGCCACTGTGATGCCCATGTCGCGAGAAGACCCCCAAGAAGACCACCGAGAACCAGAAGTTCTGAAATGCAAAAGCAAGGCTTTATTCAGGCGAGCTGCAACTCGGGCCTTGTCCTACCCACCAGAGGTTAGGAGGGAGCCCTGAGCTGAGATTTCACAGAGCTTATAAAGGCAAAAACCCAAAGTTACAGCAATCAGGTGTTCAAGCAAGATTAGGATACAGGTACAAATCTGATTGGCTCAGGGCTCCAGGTATTCCGGGGCGGTTAGAGTTAAGCATTCCCAGGCAGTTAGAGTTAAGCAGGGAGTTTCCTGACCAGCTGGGCCCTAATAAGCTTGTCCTGCTAGCCGGGATAATTGGTGGCCTGGGTTACTCATAGTTTAAACAGACAACAAAATGGGGGCTGCCTGAAAATGGGGTTTACTTTACCTCTTCAGCCACAAGTCTGAAATCTATGTGTCCATCAGACCATGCACTTTCTTTTTCTTTGTGCCAGTATTGGGGCTTGAACTCAGGGCCTCATTTTGCTCAGTGGCTTTTTTTTTTTTGCTCAAGGCTGGAACTCTACCACTGGAGGCACACCTCAACTTCCAGCTCTTTGCTGGTTTTCTGGAGATAAGAGTCTCAAGGGCTTTTCTCCCTGGACTGGCTTTGAACCTTGATCCTCCAATCTCAGGCTCCCGAGGAGGTAAGATTACAGGTGTGAGTTCTCAGAAGGTGTGGAAGGGAGGGTTGTGCCCACCTTCTCCAGCTTCTGGTGGTGACATCTGCTGGCATGCACCTGCACCACTTTGATCTTCATGAAGGGCTCTATCAGAGTGTCATTGACCAGGTATTCTTCCTACAAGATCATCAGTCATTAGATTAGGCTTCACCTTTACCCTTTGGCCTTATCTTGAATACCTCTGCAAAGAGGCTGTTTCCAAATACATCACACACACACACACACACACACACACACACACACACACACACACAGATTCCTGATCAACATGACTTTTGGAATACGATTACGAAGCACGGTATAGACATCACTGGGACTCAGGTTTCCAATATCAACATATTTATGCTTTCTTATAGTTGAAGACAAGTTAATACTCCTAATAATGGATGAAATAAATAACTGAATTTGAGAATGTATGTAATTCATATTTCCAATGTTAGTGTACTCGTATTTTATTTTATTTGAAAAAAATAGCATGTGATGTAATGGATAGCAATAAATAGCTAAATTTGATCATTTAAGTAACCTGCATAGGAAACAGCAGATGTTTGTAAAAAAAAAAAAATACTTCCATACCTAGATCAGGCTTTTCTCCTCATGGAGGAAGGGAGAAGAAAGAGACCTTGCCTGGCCGGGCTGGGCCCTCCTGTCTGAGAACGTGGTCCTTCCCTCCTGTGTCTTGCTGTTTCATTCTAGGAAGCTTAAATCTTCCCTCAGCGCATAGCTCCCTCCTTCCATCGTTCTGTTGCTTTGCTTGTTGCTTTTGTCAAGAGGTTTGCACACACGTTTCTTATGGCAGGAAAGATATCAAATCTTTTTTGATTTTGTGGGTCTCCAGGTCTGCATCACAACATTTGGACTTAGTGGACAGAGGTAAACCACACCCAACTCACCTTTAGTTCTGGGCACTGGCTGGGATTTTTCCCATGGCTTTCATGTGATATCATTCTTCCTTTGATTTCCCCCCTCCCCCCGCCCCCATCTATTAAAACATTAAAAGCCTTCATCGCTTGAGGCCTGTGCCAAGAAGAGAAGCCAGATTTTCCTACTTCTTGCCAAGTCCTGTGCCTCCTCTCTCGCTGGTCTACCTGACTTTGGCTCCGGGCAGGTTTAGCACAGAACCCAGTGCCAAGCCTATTCTCCTCATTACCCTTCCTCTCCACTGACTGCTCTTCCCTGTCCTTTCCTTCCTCGCCTTTTCCACTTCCACTGGCTACTGTAATCTTAAAATGAATAACCTCTGCCTCTAAACACATTGATCATTTATAATTTCCTTGTTGTAAAACAGGGTCCATGGGGTAGCACAGCTTTATTTAGAAGCAAATAACCAGGATTAAGCTCCCCGAATAAATTAATTGTATATTGTAATAATCTCCTGGTTGCTATTAGAAATGTAGATTTGTTCTATAAGTAGAACAGCATATGAAGTCCTAGATCTCATCAATACCAGCTAGTATAGCTTTCACAGATAAACCTGATCCATTGTTATGTCTCTCTCTATGGCCACTATGGAATTATTATACATTACAATCAAGATATCAGCACACACATTTTAGTCATAATGCATCTCTTGAAGGTGATTCTCGTGTGTGTGAGTGTGTGTGTGTGTGTATGTGTGTGTACACAGTTTCGCTTCTTTCTGGAGGTTAATTGGACCTGAGTCCTATGAACGTTCCCTCCTGTGCTAGCTTTGAACCTCCATCCTCAGATATCAGCTTCCTTCATAGCCAAGATTACATGAATGAGTCACCAGTGATCAGCTATAGATGATTCTTCTTTAAACGATGTCTACAATCCCATTTTCATATCTAAAACCATTTAAATATCATTCATCTGGCCTATATTTATGTTCCCCCAATTGTCTTGTACACAGTTTATTTGATTAGTATCCAAATACTCATTGATTTAAATTTGTAGTTTTTCTCTCTCTTTCTCTCTGTTTTTCCAATTATATTTGCAATTTATTTGTGAAAGACACCAGGTCTTTTTCTGGTTTTTCTCAATAGTCTTCTTAACTGGTCCCTTTTCTAGTGCAATGATAGAGAGGTCTGATCAGATTCATGTTGAATTTTTTTAGATAACAATATTTCATCACTGAGGAATTTGTAGAGTGACTCACACAGTTTCAGCTTGTCTCGTGTGTGATTAGCAGCCTTTGTTGACCATGAGTGGAAGTGCTCAGTTCTAAGGGACTAAGAAAAATTGTAGGACAGGTGGAAGTGTTTCTGGGTGTAGTCAGGGTTTGTTGGGTTTAGAGGTGCCTTAATATTTTGTAAGTCAGAGAGAGAGAGAGAGACACCACTAATATATTTGTATTTCTGTTATGATTAAACTATATATAACACCTGCTTTAGCCCTCTGACTATGTTCAGTCTGTTGTCTTAAAGTTATTTAGGGCTATTATCCTCACTAAGGAACAAATCTGTCTGGCCATCTTTCTAATGCCACTCACCATAGGGAGTGCACCAGTGAATAGAAATTGAGTTAATGGAGAAAATTAGATATGTAGATGAGTTGATCATTTGGGAATTTTTTCCCCCAAAGTGAGAGATGTCATCTGAGGCACTAAGAAATCTTTATTTTGAGCCAAACACCAGTTTCTCCTGCCTATCATTCTAACTACTCAGGAGACAGTGATCTGAAGGATCAAAATTTGAGGCCAGACAGGGCAGAAAAGTTCACTAAACTCTATCTAAAAAATAACCAGAAAAACATAGAGCTGGAGGCATGGTTCAAGTGGTAGAGCATCAGCCTAGCAATTATGAGGTCCTGATTCAACCCCCAGTAGTGATCTTTTTCTGCAGAAAAAGATTTCATATGCTTCAACTTCCAGTTAGCAAGAGGGGGTTGGGGGAGAGGTGGACCAGCACTGACCTCTCAGGAAAGGCAATCTTAGGAGTCTCTGTCCTGTCCTTACCTTACAGCAAATTCAGCTGTTGTTTTCATTTGTGATTATTTTCCCTGCTACATTAAAGCTTTCTTCAGATACAAACAGAAATCAAAATACCTCGAGTTATCTAGCTATTAACTGAAAATTAAATTGTTCCTCACCATCAATTAAAGATCTATAAACTACAGTACTTGAGCTGAGTACCTTTGGCTTACAACCACAATCCCAGCTGAGGTTGTAGATCTCAGGAGGCTGAAGTCGGAGCATCACGGTTCAAAGCCAACCCAAGCAGGAAAGCCTGTGAGACTCTTATTTCCAGTTAACCACCAAGAAGCTGAACATGGAGCTGTGGCTCAAGTGGTGGGGAGATAGCCTTGAACAAAAAAGCTCAGGGACAGTGCCCAGGCCCTAAGTTCAAGTCCCAGGATGGACATAAATATAACTAGCTAGCTAAATAAATAAATAAAACTATGGTACTAGCAAAGTCTTAAGTTTTAATATAGTAAGGATTTGGTAGGGGTTATATATGTGCTTATGATTTGTATGCTGAATCCTGATACTTGAATTATTCTGACAGTTAGGTGACAAATGAATATTTACTTTCTTAGCTCACTATGTAATTATTTCTTACAAGCTCTTTGACAGAATGGGACGTGCTTTATTGGTCTCCATGTACCTAGGACCTAGAACAGCATTTGGAATAAAGCAGGGCTGTTCAGTAAATGAAATCTCGTGTACCAGGGGCCTGCTCCAGGTAATGGAGGAGTACTCCCTTGACAACAGGATAATCATCACCTCACTGCTCACCCCGGAAGATAACATAATGTCTTAAAGAGATACTATGCCTCAGACATGCATTATGCTGTTCTTTCAGAATTCTTCCTGAGCGGAATAGCTTGTTAACTCTGTACATCCACTACCACATCTTATAGGATTCTGTAACCTCAGATACTTGAAATAACTACACATACTTCCAGTTATTATCCAATTATTACCCAAATCTAAGCATTTTCATCGTCTCACCAGTAAAGCTTTTTTCGGTATTTTTTCTTTCTTTCTGTTTTTGTTTTAACTTACTATTTTAGAGCTTCCTGATGGGAAATTATAACTCTATGAACTGTTTTTTACATGAGTATTTCATACATATCATTGATGATAGAGGGGGAAGTTTGTTGTTGGAAGTGAGTTAAAGGATTTATTTATATTATTTTTGTGTTATCTGTAAGTAATTGTACAGGGCTTTTGAATTCAACCTGTCAGTTTGTGAGTACGGTGTGTCTGGATCAATATCAGCCTTTTCATCCCTCTCATTTATATTCTTATCACACTAGTCACTGAATTCTTCAGACTAATAGGAACTACTCTAGGTACTGGATATTCATCAGGAAACTCAGCCTACAACACAAAACAAAGCAAAAAAGAAAAGTGGACCTCAGAATTTGGGCGGGAGGCAAATAATACAAACTAAGCACCCCAAGTAAGCATTTCTATACTACATTACATTGATTAGATACTTTGTGAGTGAGGTGGGCTCCTTTTAAAAGGAAAACAAAGAAGGTAAGGTGCATAGTGGGTTACAGGTATCAATAGTTCAGGTGGATTGTGGGGCCTCCATGCAAGCACGTCCGAAGTCAGGAAAATACAAAGTGAAGAGAGAGGACTGGGGACTGGGGCCTTCCAGGCAGAAGAGGCCTGTCTAGACAGAGGCACTGACCATAAATACCCAGCATATTTGATGCACAGCTAGGACTCAGTGTGGTATTGATACTTCAGTAGGATTTTGTTGTTGTTGTTTTTCACTTAGCCATGTATATGAAATTTCTTCTTGCAATATTTTTTTAAATAATAAGGTAAGGAATAATCATTAGTGGATCCAAGATGACATTTCTTTTTTCTTCTTTGGTGTTGGTAACTGGAGTTTGAACTCAGGGCCTGGGCACTGTCTCTTAGATTTTTCACTCAAAGCTGGCACTGTACAGTTGAACCACAGCTCCACTTCCAACATTTTGCTGGCTAATTGGAGACAAGAGTCTTGTAGACTTTCCTGCCTGGCTGGCTTCCAGCACGGATCCTCCGATTGCAGCCTCCTGAGTAGCTAAGATTACAGGCAGGAGTCACCCAGCCCAGATGACAAATCTGTAGTCTCTGAGTTTGCATTGGAATCTAAATACTGTTATAAGCAACAAGACCCAGAGTAGCACCCTTTGTTCTACAGTACAAAAAGGCCCTTGTGATCACACAGATAAACTCTTGATTTTTACCAAAGGAACCCAAAGCACATCCTGAAACAGGAAAGGGAAGATTCACTTGTCTAAGTATTAAGATAAATGCAGTCACTAACTCTAGCTGGATTGTAAAAGAATTTTAAAAGCTCTGCAATGGAACAAAACCTTAACAAGTACTCACATATATCCTTTCATTTTCCTCTCCAGAAAATATCTAATGTCATCCTAGAAAAGTAAAAGATACCAATAAACTTCAAACTGTTCTTCAGGTACATGAGAAGAATCTGCCTCTGTTTCTACCCATCCACAGCACCTGTGTTGTTCTCCATCTTTCAGCTGAAACTGGGAGCTTAGAAAACAATAACAACAACAAAGTCAGTGTGTGTCCCCCTGTGCAACACCCTCTGCACTTGGAGCTCATTTCCTCAAGGCTTCCTGCAGAGTCCCATCTGCTCTCCATACCTTATCTCTCCACATGTGATCAAAGCTGCTTAGGGCCCCCTGAGCAAAGCCCAGCTGGGTCACCCAAGGCCTTGAACCCGCTAGAGCCTGTGGGCTACAGAGTACTCGAGTCCAGACCTACAGTGATGCTACCTCCAGAGGAGCAAAAAATAAATAAAGCTGTGACCGCACATTTCTAGTCATTTAAATCATTTCAGCAGGATCATAATTATTGGGAAAGCTCAGCAAAAAAAAAATCATAATAAACCTGTAAGTTTACTTTAAGATGGAATTTTCTTCCTGAGAGACAAATGGAAGCTTTCAAGTAAATCTTGTTACAGATGACTAAACACCTGAATTATAATGGACTATTATCTAGAGCCTTTCTACCTGAATATCTTATAAATAGTTCAGTAGAATCTAATTCCTTAAACAACTAGTAGTGATAACTAAGAAATTGTCTGATGGATTATTCAGTCAAGATTTCACAACATAGGGCATTTCAAATGACAGATACTTGCTAATTAATTTGGGGAATTTGTGTGTTGATATAAACTTTATCTGAAATAAGATACATCTTATTTTCATTAATATGAAATATTTCTAGTTTGTGTAAAACGCCAAAGTTTCAGAATTATCACAGCCATTATAAAACAAAATTCTATCCCCTTTCCTATTCTAAACCTTTCTCCATCCTTAAGATATCTTAGTGATATTTTGTGTTCTTAAACATTTTTACTACTCAAAGTGACTGTCTTACTGGTGTTTACCGCTCAATTTCTCAATTTTGGAGTTAACATGCATTGATAAAAATGCTTCTAGTTGATTCATTCTTCAACCATTTCATAATATTCAGTGGTATGGCCATTTTATTCTCCACTCTTTTGGATGACCTTTTCAGTTGTTTTTACCTACTATAGCAAATGATAATTATATTTTCTTTTTATTGATATATTTTTTATTATCTTTAAGTAGTTGTACAAAGGAGTTGCCACTTTAAAAAGTGGTTTATAAATACAATGTGTCTTAATCAATGTTACCTCTTTCAATATTCTCTTCCATCCTCCTTTTACTCTTACTCTTTGTAATTTTGTGGGATATGTGTTACTATAGGAAATTCTCAATAACTAATTATTGCCAATTTTTTCAAAGCAGTTGCTAGACTCACGGTGTGGGCAGTTTTCGTTTTTATTTTTCTGGCCAGTGTTCATTACATAAAGTGATAGTTCATGTGTATTCGCTTACTATCATTTCTGAATCATTTTCCCCTTTGTCCTTGGCAAAATACCTTACATAGATGGATGCTAGTCTTTGTTATATCACTGTCTTACTGATATCCCTCTACTCTATGGCTTAACTTTCACTTGGCTTAAGGTATCTTGATAGAAATGGATTAATTTTAACAAATTCATAGACACACATTTTTCCATTAAAATATTCTCATTTGTGCCTTGTTGATAATAATAGAAATGTTAGGCCTATTTCTATATGGAAAGCTCTCCTTTCCCTTAGGCTTTTAATCCATTTGGAATAGACTTTTGTGCAGGGCTAAAGACAAGGATTAATTTTCATTTATTTCAGTATGAATAAACAATTCCTCATAGATATATAATCACAGCTAATTTTAGAAAGTTTCTATTTATGCACAGATATTTCCCCAAAGTTTTTTTTTTGTTTTTTTTTTGTTTTTTTTTTGTTTTTTTTTTTTGGCCAGTCCTGGGCCTTGGACTCAGGGCCTGAACACTGTCCCTGGCTTCCTTTTGCTCAAGGCTAGCACTCTGCCACTTGAGCCACAGCGCCACTTCTGGCCGTTTTCTGTATATGTGGTGCTGGGGAATTGAACCCAGGGCCTCATGTATACGAGGCAAGCTCTCTTGCCACTAGGCCATATCCCCAGCCCCTCCCCAAAGTTTTTAAAGTTTCATTATTTGAATTGTATCTGCCTATACTAACCCAGATTATTCATGACTTGTGATAGGGAAATTCTGCATGCATTGTTCTTCTTATAGATTGCACTGGAGAGCTGGATGTAGCTCAATCACAGAGCCCTACTCTAGCATGTGCAAGATCCTAGGCACAGTGATAGCTTGGTTATTCTTGTCTCTTCATTAATTTCTTAATCACTGGCTAAATTTCATTTGAATGCACACATCAATTTTGTGATTTTGGTTAAAAATGCCATTATGATAGTGATTCTTCCAATCCATGAATCGAGAATGATTTTTCCTTTGTGTAATTCATCCTTAACTTCATGAAATAAAATGTTAAGTATGTCTTCACGAAACTCTTTTATATCTTTTGTGAAGTTGTAATATATAACACCATGAATTATACTTTGAATTTATTATACAGTTTTATCATTTGCTATTGGAAATATAATTGAGCTTTATGTACTTTTCTTAAATTGAACAAACTTTATCAAGTTAAAGATTTCTTTTCTAAATAATATTGAAAATGCATTTACTATTTTTCCCATATCCAGCTTTTAAGATTTATAATTTTCTGGTATACTTTTCTTATTTTCATAAGTGGGGCTCCAGAATATTGTTGACTAGAATTATTTTCTGGTGAAAGAAAAATAAATCTTTTTTTCATGGACTAATTATGTATATACTTATATATTTATAAGTACTTATACCTACATAATTATAAGTACACTTGTTATTAAATGTATTTATTACTAAAAACAATTTCAGTCTCAATTGCTGAGTTTGATTTCTTTTTTTTTTTTTTTTTTTTTCTTTTTGCCAGTCCTGGGCCTTGGACTCAGGGCCTGAGCACCATCCCTGGCTTCTTCCCACTCAAGGCTAGCACTCGCCCCCTCTGGCCGTTTTCCATATATGTGGTGCTGGGGAATTGAACCGAGAGCTTCATGTGTAGGAGGCAAGCACTCTTGCCACTAGGCCATATTCCCAGCCCTGAGTTTGATTTCTTATTCAAAAATTTTATTCTCAGTTTGTTGAGGATTTTTTAATATAATACATGCATTGAGGAGTTGTAAATTGTTCCTACGTAGTAGATTCTCTTCTATTATTTTTTCTTTTTCTCTAATTCATGTTCTTAATGTAACCTTAGAGAATAAATTAAATTAGTTTTTTACATTAAACAATTGTTGCAGTGTCAATACAAACCAAATCTATGTAGCTGAAGTTTCTAAAATTGAGAATAATGCCAGATGCTGGTGGCCCATGCTTGTAAACCCAGCTACTAAAAAGGCTGAGCTATAAGGATTGGGGTTCAAAGCCAGGCCAGGCAGAGAGGTCCATAAGACTTCTAGACAAAGGCTGAAAGTGCAAGTGTGATACTGGTAGAGTGGCAGCCTTGAGTGATAAAGCTAAGCCAAGAGCAGGAGGCCCTGAGTTCAAACCCCAGCACCAGCATCAAAAGAAGAAATAATTAAATAGGATAGTAAAATAGGATATGTTTTTCTATGACAGGATAATTATAACACGTCATAATTTGCTGGTTAAATTTTATGTTCTATAAACCATAGATCCAGGGCTGGGAATATGACCTAGTGGTAACGTGCTTGCCTAGCATACATGAAGCCCTGGGTTTGATTCCTCAGCACCACATATACAGAAGAAGAAAAAAAAGCCAGACGTGGCACTGTGGCTCAAGTGGTAGAGACAGTGCTCAGGCACTGAGTTCAAGCCCCAGGACTGGAAAAAAAAAAAAGAACCATAAATCCAATTGCTTTGTAAAACTA